>NC_090651.1:150957983-151577983 GCF_040937935.1 Hyperolius riggenbachi | reverse complement strand
ACATTTAAGATCTTGTTTTAGAATTCCACAGTGCCTGACCTGCACAAGATCGGGACAGTCTCTTACATCAAACGTGTGATGTTATCGGGAGCAGGAAACGCACACAAGGGGGGGGGGGGGGGGGAAGGTCTATGGGGGGAAGGGCAACTGTCAGGTCACTGGATGTCAGTTATGTTTTTATATGCTTTAATATATTTAGTATAAATACTTGCAGATTTTTCCTAGGGCCAAGCCTTTTCACAGCAACTGCATTTGGATGGCTTTTTTAAATGCATGCGTTTTTCCAAATGCAAGTCCCTGCCAGGGTAATATAAATCTTGGAGACCTTTTTACATCACAGCATTTGGATTTTTCTTAGAATGTAAATACAGAACATACTGCAATTTTTGTGCATTTGCGTTTGTGTAAATGGAATAGAAATGCAGGAAAAATACAGTATAAAAATACCTATTGTTTTATCCCTTTTTCCCAGCCAACAACTGTGAATTGAAAAACAGCAATGGTTGCTGCCTGTTTTTGTGAAAAAGCGCTACTGAGTATGACCAGCACTGAGATGATAACCAGTAAGGCCAGAGAACCACTAGGAATTACTGCAGCTCATTTAAATTGCGCAAGTGCTGAGTGCAGCGATTCTAGTGATTGCAATTTGCAGCGCTGTACAGTACAACAGTTTACATGTCTCGATGCCTGGCTTCCGTCCATAACTCTGCCCCTAGCAAAAGATGTCATAGGTGCTTCTCTAGGACCAATCTGTGAAAGCTTCTTCTAGGGGGCGGGGCTACAGGCAGAAGCTTGACATTGGTGTACTTGGTAAGTGTAACTAACTTTACTTAAAAAACAAAACGCTCTGAACCCAAATTGCTGCAAAATCCCATCCTCTGAGGCGAAAGCAGGCGCTTTAGACGACCAAAACGCATATTGCGCAAAACGATCGAAACAACAAGATCTCTAACTGTGGGACAAATGCAAAGTAGTAAGCTGCATTAAACACCTGAGACAACAAGGAGCAAAACAATGTCCAGCCATCTTCATTGACCTATATTTAGCCAAGAGATCACAGTGAAAGAAAAATAAAATCAAAACAGTATATGACAACATAAAGCTAAATGTACTTCAGAAAAACAAAATCAGACTTCAACTACTAAACGCCAACAACCATTCCAACAATTTGTGAGCTTTAAAGCATACCTTAAGTCGCATGTGACATGAGGCCTGATGCACAAATCTAAGGTAATCTTGCTGTGCGCAGGCAGCCAGTTCTAATGGCAGCAAAGTACCATGTTACGCAATTAGCATGGCACCCAGTAAATGTGTAAGGCTACGTTTCCACTGTAGCGTGACATTTTCGCCTGCAAAAAATTATATAAGACTTTTCTGATTCGGGAAAATGCGCATGTAAATTTGTACGTGTTTTATGCGAATTTTCGTATGCGAAAATTCGCATTAGTTAAATATGCATAATCTGCCTAGTAACAGCTTAGTCATGACTGCTGACAACTTCCTGTAACCATGGATCTAATGCACATTTTCGGGCAAGTAATGTGAAAATTCGCATTGCATATACAAAGCATTGTACGCAAATCGTACGTGATGTCCGAAAAAAATTATACAGGACCTCAGATTTTTTCATGCGTACGAACGCTAACGAAAATTCGCATTGAATGGAAACAGCCCCATTCACCACTATTAGTTGCAAAATCAATGCAAATTTTCGGAGAGAAAATTCTGACACAAAACGCACAAGTGGAAACCTAGCCTAACTCAAACTTTGCTATGTTGATGCGTGTTACCGTAGCAACACTTACATTACCCAAGTACTGTAGGTCACGCTTATTGCACAACGCGCGGTACTCTGCCAGCATTACTGGTAATATTGCTGTGTACTGCATGCGTATAGCAATATTACTGTAGCTTTGTTCATCAGGCCCATGATGAGATAAACATGGGTACATATAACATAAAGAACTTTGCGCTGCCTTACAGTCCACTAAATCAACAAAAGTCCAATGATATTGTATCCACCAGACCTTCAAAAGGAAACTTCTTGACAGATGCCCTCAAAAACGATGAGAAAGAAATTTTCATTGCATAGACCATCGATTATATATGGCTCCCTCACCATACAATAGTCCCCTTGTGCGGTTTCTACCAATATCATGGGAGTGGCTACACAGGCAGGAGAGGATTCAGTGCAAAGAGGAGACATCCTCTGTTACATGCTGTTTTACTTCCGTGTTTGTGAGTAGTACTACCAATTTTTTATACTTCAATAAATGGCTTTATGCGATGAGATTTTTGTTTAGCATTGCAGTTTGAAATTGTGGGAATCTTGGCTTTGAAAAAGGCGCACAGGCTGACACTTGATCCTGGACTGTGCATCCATGCTGTGTTGCTGTCTGTTGGTCTGGGCAGCCAGTGCATAAGGTGAGCACAGTCCCTGCAGGTGTGTGAGTCACAATATTTGAATGGTGACCCGATAAAGACACACAGGGTGATACCTTTATGTCTGAGGTGCTGGGGAATAAAAGTGGATAGCAGTCTGCGCTATGATTTGTACAATTTGTCCAAAGGAGTAAAATTGGGCAAAGGAGCCAAGTCGCAGGATTTATATATCATGCTGTTGTTGCTGTCTGTGGGCCAGGGCAGCGACTTACTAAGGTGAGAGAGCAGTCCCTAAAGGTGGTGGACACGAGTGTCGTGGTGATATTAGTAGAAACCGCACAAGGGAACTAATGTATGGTGCGGGAGCCATATATAATCGATGGTCTATGCAATGAAAATGTATTTCTCATTGTTTTTGAGGGGATCTGTAAAGAAGTTTCCTTTTGCTATATTTTATTGATGTTTGTTGTGACATTTTTACCTGTGCAGCATACCTTCAGTAATGTGTAGGTTTATGTCAGAGTGGGGAGCGCACCATTGCTAGCTTTTATATTATGGGTACATATAGTACCAATCCTAGTAAGAACTTGCAGGTTTTTTTTTTGGGGGGGGGGGGGGGGGGAGGGGTTATTGCAAGGGTTAACAAACCAGTTCTTTTTATATGCAATTGAAGCAGCTAATGCAGGGCCAGCTCTGAAAAGTAAATAACAGCCAAAGCACTAATGAGAACAGGAGAGTGCTGGAAAGTTCATTAGGTCATTAACCTCTTGCCGACCGCCCCACGCCAATTGGCGTGAACACGGCGGCAGCCCCAGGACCACTCCACGTGGATTGCCGTGAATGGCTTCCTGTGGGGCTTGCAGGAGATCGCCGCTCGTTTGTTGGAACTGAATGAACCAGATTTTACAGCACATTGACATGACTGCTTTGTAAACTTTAGACTTAAGTTGTAAATTGAAAATAATAAAGACTCTAGAAAAGTTTTATCATTACTACTACACATATAATAAATTATCACATAAGTTTATTTTCAGATTGTTTAAACTTTTCTTTGTAGTAAAATCTTCACTATATCGAAGGTAATTATTGAACATCTGCACTGCTGCGTAAACTTTCAACATAAATATAGCCTTGAGTTTATAGAGTATAGGAGGTTTTTTTTTCTGACCACGCTGTTTATACCAACCTCCTCAACGTCCATAAAGTGTATTTATTACAGAAACAAACAGATCTAAATAACTTTCCTTGAGACTGTAATCTATCACTATATGATTTCAGCAAATTCTGTCATGTTTATGTTTAGGAGTGTCCTGAATCCTCACTGATGCTCCTTAATCTCCTACTGCCCATCCTGTTTACAAAGCCCTATTTATTCCCTAAACCCTATGGATTTGTCGGACTAATAGATGATGGGGAGTTAGGCTGAAGATATTGAACACATATAGGTGTATCATTTTTGCATTCCCATCACTACTCCTTTTAAATGCTACAGATCCAGACTCAGACAGGAGCAAATCTAGGCAGACTTTCAGGATATAATGAAAACAATTTCTAATAGCAGGCTACAGGATTTCAGACAGGAGCCATAAAAAATCAATACTGTTCTACTTCTGTGAAAGAGGTTACACTGTAATAAATACCTTTCAGAAGACTCTTCATAGATGCTGTGGCAATCTGAACTCTCCAACATTAAGCTGCGACTGAGGTTCTGTACTCCAGGGTAATGGAAGTTAGCAAATGAGTGAGACATAGGAGAAATTTTGTTTGTTGGATCAGCTGACCTCTTCTCATGGCCACTTAGTCCACATGTCAGTCCATCTAAGGCTGGGTTCAGGGAACGGGACATATACGCATCTGCAGACTGTGGTCGTCTCATAGGTGAGGAAGGGTATGGTGAAAGTTTGCTGATGAGCGGTGTAAGAAGATCAGCATATCCAGCTTTGCTAGGCTTCATGAGCTTGTCAACGTGAATATTCAGGGTTTTCTGTTCAAAGGCACAAGAAAACACACTAGGGGGCAAGTTCTGAAGCCATGATAAGAGACTTAAGTCTAGATCATCACATCCATTACCACATAAAAGATCTATTCCAAGTAGAACCTCGCTCTCTGTAATCTCTTCCCCAGTGGCTTTGCTCTGGCAGAATTCCACACAGCACTCATAGAGCAGGCCCTTCATGATGAGCTGAAACAAACGGTTATTACTAGCTTTGAATCCTGCCTCACTTAATTTTCGGTCAGCAGGTATAAATTCTGCTACCATAGCGCAAGCCTCTTCAAAACAGTGCACACGTGCCGTGCTTGGATTCCAGTCCTTGAACTCTGCGTGGTTTGTGAGTCTTGGGAGCGTGAGCAGAAGACACAACTTACTGTAATCATCTTTAGAAGAGCAGTATTCTTCAAGGGCATGAAGACACCTCACAGCTTCTTGCATTGTAAACTCAAGCTGTAGGGAAGAAAACACCCATTTAAATACTGTTATTCTACACACATATCAAAACCCATTAAAAGTGATATTCCATTCAGCAATCCTGGTCCTTGGAGTGAGAGGATATCTTTTTGGGCCTTCCTAAATCCTCCATAGATTGCTCCATTAAAGAATGGGGATGTAGTTCACAACTGGTACAGAAACTCCTCCCTGCTCCACAGGAGAGGGTTTGCCCCAACTAATGTTTGTTTTAGAGGATGCGGTCTTGTAGCTGACCAAGAGCGTTGCTGGTGTATTTGTTCTACAGTCCAGCGATTTTTGAGCGAATGCTTTGGGCTGGCTTTGCAAATTCTGGAGGTTCAGGTGGCTCCTGATCTTCGGGTAGCCCTTTTTCATAAGAAAGCCCAGTTCCTAGATAAACACCAGAATGTATTGCTTAACCAATTCTGTAATGTGGCCAAAGCTATCATAGCTAAAGAATGGAGACCTCCTTCCCTCAACATAGGGGTGATTAAAGGATACCACAACCAAAAGGTTGTGGTAAAATTGATTGCTGGACTGTGTAGGGGGTGATGAGAGCATACCTGCATTTCCTCCCACCCCCCTCCGTCTGCCGCCGTTCATACTCTATACACTCCGGTGTGCGGCGACTTGCTTGACCTCTGCCCCGAACATACTGCGCCCTGTGTGCGCAGTATGTCCTTCCCCCTTCGCTTCTGGCCGGCGCATAGTGCCACAAGCACGCTGTCCCCTTTTTGCTGCGTGTGCGCTCCATTACACCGAGCGTCACATGCTAATCATGTGACGCTCGGTGTAATGGAGCGCACACGCAGCAAAAAGGGGACAGCGTGCTTCTGAGCCTGGCACTATGCGCCGGCCAGAAGCGAAGGGGGAAGGACATACTGCGCACACAGGGCGCAGTATGTCCGGGGCAGAGGTCAAGCAAGTCACCGCACACCGGAGTGTATAGCGTATGAACGGCGGCAGACGGAGGGGGGCGGGAGGAAATGCAGGTATGCTCTCATCACCCCCTACACAGTCCAGCAATCAATTTTACCACAACCATTCGGTTGTGGTATCCTTTAAGGGCAGACTGCATGAAATGTACCTATTGCAGAAGATCACTTTCTCTCTTCTTATCCATGACGATTATTTCAATAGATCTTGGCCCCCTGGTCTACTTGGCATCTTACCTAATAGTGTTGATTTGTACTTTACTGTAAAATGCAGTGATTGCCACAACATATAACCAATTATTGTGCTTTAGTGATTTTCCCAGACTTGAGATATTCCTTCTGTACATCCACTGCATATTTGTTCCGAATCCCTGTTTAGGGCTTGACCTATTGGCAGTACTGTATTGCTTTATTTTCGTTAATAAAATCTTGTTGGGAAAAAAGTGATATTCCAGAGTTTAGACATACCTTACCCTTCAACTCTTTATCTTACCATAAATATTACCATAAATATACTGTATGCTTGCAAAAAACACAATAGTAACTGTAGAGACTATGGGGACCATAACCTGATTTGTAAGCTGCCAGGCCCTTTACTGAACTTTCCAGAATACAAACACTCTGGGTCATACCCTCTACCATGTAACACTGCAAAGCAGTGGTCCAGAGGTGGGCATTAATCCTCAATATGGCCCTTTACCGAAGATGCTGTGGGAGAGAGGGTGGATGAGTGATACCATTGGGCCACAGACCCTTTCAGAAGGGGACGATGGTAGCAAGATGGGAGAATGATAACAGTCTGGGCTCTGCACTAAATAGCAGGGCTGTGGAGTCGGTACAAAAATCTTCCAACTCCGACTCCACAGCCCTGCTAAATAGTAAATGCTGGCATTTGTGTAATATTTCACATAGTATGTGTACGCTTCCAGTTACCAGTCCAGCTGAATTTAAAAGAGTCAAACAGGGCAGATATGAAACCTGTTCTGCAATTCAAATGATAGAGGTGATAAGATAGTTTGCATAACAGATGTGTAACAGTTAACTGAGATTCTGCAGTGTGGAAAACAGCAACTGTCTAATTTCAGCTGAAATGTGGTGAGGGCCAAGTCAGCAAGAAAACTACTAGGACTACTAATTTATCAGCCAAACTATGTAATGACGTCATTTAAAGGGAAATTCTACTTTTGTTATAAACAGGTTGGTGCTTCTCTAGTAGAACTTTTATTTAATATTTCCATTTGCACCAACCTAGAATTTCAGGACAGTAACCTAAAATTGTACTTTGGTACTCATTTTGAACACCTTGCAAGAATTCAGTGACTTGCAGCAACCTTTAAATTTGCTGGCTTCTGTGAAACAAGTTATTGAATGGTTGGATTTTATATGCACAAAGAAACAAAATCGGTATGCTGAAATAATATTTGTCATTAATGATTTCAACCCACAGGCTGCTTTAACCTTCCACCAAGAGCCATTTTCACCTTTCAGCGCTCCTTTCATTCATTTATCCATGACTTTATCACTGCTAATCACACCTAAATGATCTAGGTCTTCTTTTTTTTATCTACAAATTAGTCTTTTTGTGGGTGATATTTGAATTCAGATTTTTTTTGGGGGGGAAAAATACACAATTTCTCAAATTTCATCACCTATAGCTTTAAAATTAACAATGCTACTGTAGATGAGACCTACACATTTTATTTGTCCATTTTTCCTGGCCATCACAACATTTAAAATTATGCGGCTGACGTGGACAGGAAGTGATGCGTAGCGGCGTCACGTGCCCGGAACACGGAATTACCGATGGGTAATATAAAAGTCCCCCAATATGGGATGTCCAACGCGCACGGAGCCTCAGAGGAAGCTCGTTGAGCGAAACGGTCGTCAGGCAGGCCGCTGCCGCCCCACATTGCCCCACAGCCAGGACTCCATCAGGGTATGTTTGAATACATTTCTATATTTACAAGATGGACATGAATGTATATGTATGAAGATTGAACTGATAGAATAAAGGACCTTGGAGCGGTGCAAGATTTTGTTCTCCTTTTTACATGATATATACTGCATCTAATATTCCAATCTGAGCACGCCAAAGGTGGTACCCTATACTCCAGTACCAGTGAGTGAAACCCTCCCTGAAGCAGACGTCCACTGTGCCTACCACTCATATTCTATTTACACACATTTAAAATTATGTCCCTAGTACAATACATGGCAACAATATATAATTTGGAAATACAGGTGTATTTTTTTCTGTTTTTTGATTTCTCACTGTACCCTATCAATAATTACAAGCCCTTATTTGCAAAAATAACAGTAAATTACCCTCATGACATATATTAAAAACTCTGAGACCCAAAGGTACTTATTTATGATTATTTTTTTTAAATATTTTCACTTTGGCTCTTTTTTATTTTACAATTCTTTTATTTTGGTAAGTATAGTGGTAGAAGGGTTAAAAGAAGTTATTGTTTATAAGAGATGTATTTTAATGCAATGTTACTTTTTATACTCTAGATGTCCCCACACACTTTATCCTGTGTAATTAGAACAGGGTTCTGAGTTTGCAGGAAGTGTTTGTGTATTCATTTGAATGAATGATCACTGGCTTCTGGCTGAAGCCGTGATCATTCATTTGACATCACAGGCACTTTTTCATTGACTTTGGGAACTTGTTTCCATCCACCAATTATTGCCAACTAAGTCCTGCTGTGAACACGTTACAGGAACACATGCGAGCAGCTGCCACTGACCGTCAGGATGCATGTATGTCCTGTTTCCGGCAAAGGGAAGCAAACTGGATGCGCATATACATACAGTTTGCGATAAGTGGTTTATCCTTATAATATACAGTATAAAGCCCAACTGAAAGCATTATGTTATAACAAACATTGAATTTTCCTTCATAATTCACCTTGACCCTAAAAAGGTGATTCCAAATAAAACAGACTGAAAACACAGCAGCAGATTATCTGTAGTCCTGTACTCTGCAAGTGAAGAGCAATAGTTTTAATGGTCTTCATGTGGGCAAATTTAAAATTCTTTTGTCCAAAAAAAAACCTGACTGTAAACAATTTGTGACTATTGATCTCTGTTTAGGTTGGCAACAACAGCCTAGATAGCTGTCATAATCAAGCTCATTATTCCTAAATGACACAGCCGGTCCACCACCCAGCTGGCAACTGTGAAATATTACCTGGAGCTCTGCTTTACATTACGCTGCATTTGGTATTTGCAGCCATTGATTCAAGAACGTAAATGAGATTTCCGAGGCCTAGATTACTATAGTGTGTAGGTTTGCCAATTACCTACTCTTGTGGGTAACATCAGCTCAGATACCCCCTTAATGCAAATAAGTGTTTTTCAAACATTGCTTGATGCTTTTGATTAACTATTAGGGCTGGACCCCACAAGAGCGCTTTTCAGAGCATTTAGGGAGCGCTTGAAAACGCTAGCGATTTCCAAAATGCTCAGCTTAACGGATGTGCCAACTTCCACTGGAGCGTTTGCAATTCCCAAAATCGCAAGCGCAGGACATGCAGCATTTTGTTAGCATTAGCGCTTCAATGTAAAGTATATAATCACTGGCGTAATTGCTCATCAAAACTTGCATGGAGCGATTTTGCTAGCGTTTTAAAGTTAATGTACACTGTAACAAAATTAAAACTAAATGAAAGGACCAATCAGACTTTAAAATGCTAATCGCTGCACAACTGGTGGCAAATTGTTCACACTTTCTAAAATCGCTCCCTAAAACGCTCCGGAAATCGGTTACAAACTGCTCATACAAAACACTTGCGATTGCGATAGCGTTTTGTAGTGGGTTCCAGGCCTCAATACTTATTCAAGTTTGTTTATACAAGATTTCACATTCTTTTCATCTCAAAAACTTCCTATAATGGATCAACTGTCATACCCCTGAGCCCAATTAAAGCACCTCTTGGGGTCCCTGGACCATGTACCACGTGTGAACCTAGGGCTAGAATTTATAAATGTGTGCATCATAAAAATTCTGCAAGCAAATAATAAATGTCTCTCAGCAGCATCTCTGAAGATTATAATGCCTAGTATACACCATACAATTTTCTGTTAGATTTTTCTGCAGATATTCTGTTAAGGCAGCCATACACTGGTCGATTGCCACCAGATCGACCAGCAGATAGATCCCTCTTTGATCAGATGCCGTTCCGCCGGGTCCCCGCATCTCAATGTGCCCCCCCCCCCCCCCGGCCGGTCCCGACCCCACAGCTGCGCAGCTCTAGGGCCTTCCCCTCGATCCACGCAACAGGAGACGGCCTATAGCGTGGATCGGAAGGAGGCCCTAGAGCTGCGCAGCCGCACTCGTGCATATGCGGACTGCGCAGCCGCGGCCAGCTCCGGCAGCCATCTTAGTGGAGGAATGAGAGCCCGACCCGGGCTGTGGGGTCGGGACCGGCCGGGGGGGGCACATTGAGATGCGGGGACCCGGCGCTGACGGCGCCCTCCGTGCATTGATATTTCATACAGGTATTTAACTTTTTTGGACTATTTCGCCTCGTAAGTCCTTTAACTGGAAAAAACAAGAAAAAAAACCTTAAACTAGAACTAAATCCAAAAACAAAAAAAGGAAAAAAGAAAAAGAAAAACATTACATTATATGAAATTTTAAGGCAACCATACACTGGTCGATTATGCCACCAGATCGACCAGCACATAGATCCCTCTGTGATCGAATCTGATCACAGAGGGATCTATTGGCTGCCTACACTGCAAACAGATTTTTTATCTATTTCACTATGAAATCGATTCACAATCTGTGGAGCTGCCGCCGCTCCCTGCATACATTACCTGATCCAGCCGTCGCTGTCACTTCTCCGCTCTGGGCTTCAGCTTCACTTTACTTCCTGTCGGGGGAAGTTTAAACAGTAGAGGGCGCTCTACTGTTTAAACTTCCCCGACAGGAAGTAAGTGAAGCCAGCCGGAGCCCAGCGCGGAGAAGGGACCGCGGGGACACGCGCCGGCAGAACAGGTATTGTATTGCCGCTATCGTCGGTCATTTGAACGTCGCTATCGACGTACTCCCGTCCCGCCAGCGACAGAGCGAAATTTTCTGCACGGACAGATCGACGTGAGTGATCGATTTCGGATGGAAATCGGTCAATTGGTCAGCGTTTGCGCATCGATTTCACAGCAGATTCGATCACAGTGATCAAATCTGCTGTCTACCGGCGGGAAACCGAGTAATGCTGGGAATACATGGTACGTTTTTGAGGGTCGATTATCCCGCCCAATCGATTCCCCACTCGATTTCGCGCCCGATTCTCTTATCTTCCATTTGTTTTTCTTATATTTTCCCATTGTTCCCTATGCAAAACCGAGCACGGAATCGCTCGGGCAGGAAATAGGACATGTCGGAAATTATCCTAAATCACTCAAAAATGTACCGTGTATCCTCAGCATAAAGCCCAATCTACACGATATGATTCTTTGTGTGATTCGATTACGATTCTATTTACGATCCGATTAAATCCGACATGTCCGATCGGGATTTGATTTGATTCAATTCAATTTGCCATTGCAGAACAATAGCAAATCGAATTGCATCAAATCGAATCCCGATCGGACATGTCGGATTTAATCGGATCGTAAATAGAATCGTAATTGAATCACACAAAGGATCGTATCGTGTAGATGGGGCTTAAGTGTATGGGCACCTTTAGATTATTTTCTGTAAAGTACTGGTAGAGACTGGTCATTATCTCCGGTGCATTGTCTTCTGGTTATCTCCTGCTGAGTAGAACAATGCCTAATTGCTAGGCAGATAGATGGTTAGATTATATGGTGTGTACCTAGCATGAAGCTACATATACACAATTAAGGTGCCCATACACTTGCTCGATTTACCGCTGATAGACAGCAGATTCGATCACTGATCAAATCTGCTGTGAAATCGATGCGCAAACGCTGACCGTTTGACCGAGTTCCACCCAAAAACGATCGATCCTGTCGATCTGTCCGTGTGGAAAATTTCGCTCGATCACCGGCGGGTCCGGAGTGCGTCGATAGCGGCGTTCGAATGTCCGATGACCGACGCTAGTGGCAATACATTACCTGTTCTGCCGGCGCATGTCCCTGCGGTCCCTTCTCCGCGCTGGGCTCTGGCTGGCTTCACTTAATTCCTGTAGGGGAAGTTTAAACAGTAGAGTGCCCTCTACTGTTTAAACTTCCCCCGACAGGAAGTGAAGCTGGAACACAGAGCGGAGAAGAGACAGCGGAGACCGGGGGACTCGCACCAGCCGGATCAGGTAATGTATGCTGGGGACTGTGGCGGCAGCTCCACAGATTGTGAATTGGTATCATAGTGAAATAGATTCAAAATCTGTTTGCAGTGTAGGCAGCCAATAGATCCCTTTGTGATCAGATTCGATCACAGAGGGATCTATGTGCTGGTCGATCTGGTGGCATAATCGACCAGTGTATGGTTGCCTTAAAATTTCATATAATGTAATGTTTTTCTTTTTCTTTTTTCCTTTTTTTGTTTTTGGATTTAGTTCTAGTTTAAGGTTTTTTTTTCTTGTTTTTTTTTTTTTCCAGTTAAAGGACTTACGAGGCGAAATAGTCCAAAAAAGTTAAATACCTGTATGAAATATCAATGCACGGAGGGCGCCGTCAGCGCCGGGTCCCCGCATCTCAATGTGCCCCCCCCCCCGGCCGGTCCCGACCCCACAGCCCGGGTCGGGCTCTCATTCCTCCACTAAGATGGCTGCCGGAGCTGGCCGTGGCTGCGCAGTCCGCATATGCACGAGTGCGGCTGCGCAGCTCTAGGGCCTCCTTCCGATCCACGCTATAGGCCGTCTCCTGTTGCGTGGATCGAGAGGAAGGACCTAGAGCTGCGCAGCTGTGGGGTCAGGACCGGCCGGGGGGGGGGGGGGCACATTGAGATGCGGGGACCCGGCGGAACGGCACGGAGGGCGCGGACGGCACCCTCCGTGCATTGATATTTCATACAGGTATTTAAATTTTTGGGACTATTTCGCCTCGTAAGTCCTTTAAGAAGAGCTACTTATTATGGAGCCTTGTAGATTGGACTGATCCCTAGGATCTCAGCTGGAAGTACTTTTGTGCTCCATTTCCTAGGTTGAATGGTCCGGACATTAGGACTTTGCTCTTCAATATTTATATGTGTAGGATGTATATCCGCGTTTGTTGTTATTTTCTTCTGTATATGTTTTGCTATCTTCAGCAAGTTGTTGTATTTGTCTTTTTATACAATAAAGCTCTTTCCAAATAAATAAATAAAAAATGTCATATAATGGTTAGCTAATGAACTAAATATGGATAAATATAGAAGCAGCCTGCTTAGAACCTGCATGTGTCCCCTCTATTCACTGGCAATCAGCAAAACACTGCGACAATGTATCTTAAATTAAGAATTCTCACTGCAGTGTTGCTATTTGTTTAAAAGTTGCTCTTTTTACAAAAACTACAGTAAGTTGTTTGTCCATTGATAGTTGATTTGTAAAGCTGGATGCATTCAGTAAAGCATGGTAACATGCATTTTTACATTCAGTTGCTAAAATGTACTACTTCTCACTTCAATATCAGCAGCAAATATTAATCTGGCCATAAAGGTGGACCTACACTGCTACACTGCATACATAATATATTAGAGATGGTAGATTTCATTAATTTCACTTCAGGACCAAACAAATTTTCACACAGCACTGCTTCCATTCATTCGCCAATAACTTTATTACTACTAATCTCACCTAAATTATCTATTTATTGTTTTTTTTTCGGGACAAATTAGGCTTTTAGTGTGTGATAATTTTATTTAGTAATTACCTTATTTTTAATGCATTTTAAGGGGAAGAGAAAGGAAAAAAACTGAAAAACACACTATTTCTCCATTTACATCCATTATAGCGCTTTACATCCATTATAGCTATAAGTTAAACCCACAAATTGTATTTGCATATTCATTCTGGTTATAAAATCATCAGTTATTGTTTTCTCACTGTACACTATTGATGATTATAAGACCGAATTTGCAAAAATAATAGTAATATACCCTCATGGCATACATATTTAAGAAGCCAAGTTCATAAGGTAACAATATATGTCTTTCTTTCATATTCTGTCACTTTGTTTTCATTTTACGAGTCTTATTTTGGTACAGAATATGCAAAAATGTAATTGCCTTTGATTCAATTTGTGAGTAAAAAGAATACACAAGACATTCGCCTCAACCCTAAAACTTTCTAAACTCTATTCTACTACTTAGCACAGTTAAAATGTTGTCACATAGGTCTCTTGTAATTTTGCTAAAACTTTCCCAAATTTGATCATAATTTTGAAAATGACTTTTTTATGTTGGATTGAGTTTGTCCCTATATATTTTTTATCTGATGTGTGCCCAAGGTTTAAGACCTATCAAAATGTATTCTACAACTCATCACAGTTAAAATGATACCACATGTGCCTCGTTTAGTAACAAACCGGTGATGCACTCTCCACAAATACACTGGATGTTTATAAATGTCCAGTTGTCATTAAGTGGTTAATAAATCTCTGTTAAAACTAGTAAACTCTATCAATTTCTGATTAAAATATAAATAGAAGATTTAATTCCATTAAAAGACAACTGAAGTGAGATGAATGTGGGGACTGCCATACTTATTTCCATTTAAACAATACCAGTTGCCTGGCAGCGCCACTTCTCTATTTGACTGCATTGGTGTATGAATAAAACCAGAAACAAGGATGCAGCTAATCTTGTTAGATCTGACTATAATGTCAGAAACACCTGTTCTGCATATGCTTGTTAAGGGTCTATGGCTGAAAGTATTAGAGGCACCCCGTTTCATAAATCTGTATCTTCCCTTACCAAGTATTAGAACAAACTCCTGGGCCACATATGTTTGATTAGCAAAACCCTTATAGCTGGGCTCCTGGAAGTCCCTTCCCCAGCCTAGACCTTCCATCATCACAAGATCACTAGAGGTTTATATATTTGAAGAAATCCTTTCATCAGTAAAAATAAAAGCCTGACAAGTTTTCAGAGGTTTGGCACCCTTAGGTGATGTGGACCACCTCAGAAATTCAAATTAAAATAGTTTTTTACATCTGTATGGGAACTGGTTGGTTGTCCTTTGAATATATGTTTGGAGAAGGGGGAGGGGCGGATAGAGGTAGCATCGGTATTTTTGGTCTTGTATGCAATATATATTTTGTCAGAGTAAACCAGGCCTTATCTTAGGCCTGCAAACACTAGTGCACATGACAGGCAGGGGCCCCAAGTACTTCCAATGCTCGGGACGCCAAAACCAGCATGTAACCCAATATGGGAGCGCAGCCAAGCCCTGGAGCTCCCACAATATCTTAGGCCTACTAGGAATCTTGCTCAGATGGTTATCGTGACTGTTGAGAATTTTCCCTATTGGGATTCATGTTTTGTTTACCCTTTCTCTTCTTTTTATTTAATTTTTATTCTTTTTTTATTTACCCTTTTATTTTCATTCTTATTCTCACCTTTGTTTGGTTATGGCCCTGCTCACAAATTTTATAAAATGTGCTGCAGGAATCACTGTGACTTTTCACTGTTGCAAAAAAAAGTATTAGAGGCAGGGGATCAGCAAGATAGCCAGGCAACTGGTATTGCTTAAAGTGAACCCAAGGTAAGAGTGATATGGATGCTGCCATTTTTTATTTCCTTATTTCCTTTTAAGCAATACCACTTACCTGGCTGTCCTGGGGATCATCTGCCTCCAATACTTGGAGCCATAGACCCAGAACAAGCATGCAGTAGATCAGATGTTTAGCTGTGTGTTACAAGGAGATGATGCAAGAACAGGAAGTAGAATTAAGCCAGTACAGCGTGAAGGACCTGGCTGCCGGCAAGTGAGCATTTGTACCCCCTGCTGCCCCTTCCCCCCCCCCCCCGGCCCCTTCCCCCCGGCTCTCTATACTGTGGGCACCTATCCTGACTACACCTATTCCTGGCTACCTATGCTGCAGCCACCTACTACTGGTAGGGTTGCCAGGTCGGCTGATGGAGAACACCGGACAGGGGGTGGAGTTAGGGGGCGGAGTCAGAAGCGCACTTTTATGTAGAGTGGGGCTAAGCAATGGGCTTTTTAAAAAATGTTTTTTACAGTATTTATATCGCACTGACATCTTCTGCAGCACATTACAGAGTACATAGCCATGTCACTAACTGTCCTCACCAGTACATGCACATAAGAGACCACTTTTCACCAGTAAATGCACATAATAAGAGACCGCTTTTCACCAGTAAATGCACAAGCATTACACGTAGCAACGTCGGGAAGCGCGGGCTCGGGGGCGGTACTTAAGCTGGCGTAACTTACGCCGCGTAAGCTGGCTGGCTGTGCCTTTGACTGACAGCCAGGCAGCGAATCAGCGGTCGCGCAGCGGTGGCGGACGGGTGGCGGGCCTGTTACCCAAAACGGGCTACACTGACTTCATAATCAAACTGTATTTCAATTGCTGTAATCGTGTTGAGAGACAGCAGTAACATAAGGTTTGACAAGCATGATGTGTGACAGCGTGCTGCTTCTATACAACACCCCCCGAGCTTTGTATCCCCATCTCTCACTATCTCCCTACCTGTTAGTGCTGGCCCCTGTAGCAGATCCGAAGTTGAACGCCATACTGCTGGTGACGAGTCCTGCACAGTTTTGCCGAATTACAAACTGCAGGAAAACCCCGCTCCCACCATCAGGAGACAGCCTCACTACAGACACTGCGCATGCGCACACAAGTTAGCGCGGCATGTCGTACATCACCATGTCGCAACTTCGGAGCCGTACAGGCCGCCATGTTGGAGGCGGATCTCAGTATTGTGATGTGATGACAAACAGGGGCGGTGCCATATCCACAGTAGTGCTTCCCGAATCCCTATTGCTAATCGGGCAGAATGATCTCTGTGACTCCGAAACGGCTGATGAACGGATGTTTCGGAGTTACTGGCGGCAAGTGGCAAAAGGCATAAAACCGGACATCTTAATTGTCCGGTTTAACATGCCTTTTTGGACAGGACACAGCGGCCAAAAACCGGACTGTCCGGTCTAAAACCGGACACCTGGCAACCCTAACTACTGGCTACACCTATCCCTGGCTACTTTTGCTGCGGCCACCTACTACTAGCTACACATATCCCTGGCTACCTATGCTGCGGCCACATACTACCTGCTACACCTATACCTGGCTACCTATGGTGCGGCCACTTACTACTGGCTACACCTATCCCTAGCTACCTAAGCTATGGCCACCTACTACTGGCTACAGGGGGGCCTTGGGTCCAAATAATTGTATAATACCATATAACGTCATACCATGGTATTTTTTTTTGACGGTTATCATACCGTGGAATTTCATAACGTTGCAATCCTACTCAAGTCTAATCAATAGTGGTGAGTGGTGGAAGGCAGTAAAGCAATCAATATTCACAAAGTCTCCCAGGTTGGGCATATAGTACATTGCAAGCCTATGCCTAGCTTTACAGTGCAGATGGAAGAGCAGAATGATGAGCTCAACAGTGAGCTGCTCACCTGCAATATCCAATCAGTAGTACAGAAGAGAGACTCTGCTAATACTGTACTGCTCAGCTACATAAAAAAAAAAGAATGCTTATTTAGACTACCTGAATCACAGGATCTGCAGAGAAATAATTATCAATCTTTTAGCAAACAAGACTAATTCACATACAGTAGTTTAAATGTGTATTTAGCTGTCTGAGGCATACAGACAGTCATCAGTTCCACTGATGACTTGGTTATGAAAATGCTGCTTGCGTGGCTGTTTAGCGGATTGTCTGCAATACTTTCTGAATGACTAAGGGCCCGTTTCCACTATAGCGTTACGAAATCGCTGTATGCGATTTTAACCATGTCACTGCCTGTGTGAATTAACATGGGTACCTATGCGAAATCGCGGCAAAAAACGCATGGGGAAAACGCATGTGATTTCCCTATTAAATACATTGCGTGCGATTCGCCTGCATTCCACACGCAGGCGAATTCTGAGGGCCCTACCCTGCAGATTTTTTCTGCACAGAAAAACGTGCGGGGAAACGCACAAGTGGAAACAGTCCCATCCACTTCCCGCATGCGGATTCGCGATAGTGGAAACGGGCCCTTACACTGAAAGAGTACCCAGATCAGCTGTACTGACTCCATGACTGCTCCAGGAGTGTGGCTGAAACCAGCGGATCAGCATGTCAGCCAGGTAATTGGCTTTTTTTTTTTTTTCAATAAACTAACGATGGCAAAAAATTACACTGATCATCAGCTGAAAGATAAAAACTTGTTTCAACCAACAGCATGAGAGAACAAAACAGCTTTTAATAAGAAACAGAATAGTCTAGCTACGAATAACACTTCAGTGCACCATTCACTCCCCTATCATTCCAGAAGGTAAAGGAGCCAGATGCATGTAGGGCGCACCCACACACTCACAGACACGCCAAACTAACGCAGAGCTTACATGCTGCGGCTCCTCTTCTGCTGACATTGCATTGTTCACACAAAGTGCTTCTAGAAACTTCTGCTTCAGGATGATATACCGAAACCTGGACAGGACAAGAAGGTTTATTTATTTAGGTCCAGTGTCTGCATTTCATTTGCTACATACCAAGATAAAAAGAATCTCTGTACAGCTGCAGACGCCGTCACTGAGGGATGTCTCCCCCCCCCCCCCCGGTCACATTTTTTGCTTGACTCACCTTTTCTTGTCAAACTTTTCCATGCATTCCAGTGGCTGGATAAACTGCAGAACTTCATCCCACTGTCCATCAAGGATCAGCTGCCTACAGGTTAAAAAAGCAAGACATTAGAACTGATTTCCATAAAAGAAAAAAGGAAATATATTCCCGACTGAACTGAAGGATTACACTGTGCCTGATCTAGCAAACGGTCATTTACTTCCCAATGGTGGCAATCATTTTATCACCTGAAACCACTTAATCTTGGGTCAGATTTATCAAACTGGTTAACGCCAGGGCAGATTTAATAAATTAACTGATCAGAAATAAAAGACTGGAATGAGTCAAAGAAGCATTAGCAGATTCAAAAACGTCTTGCATCTGACCTTCTGTCTCTCAGGACGCCACATAAATGCTATCACGTGCCCTTATAATATCTTGCTTCAACTACTATGTACTAACAGAGTTGCACCCCTCCAGTCTGGGACCCTGAGCAGACTCCTAAAATCAAAATCTGGACTTACCTAGAGCTTCCTCCAGCCCCCCGTAGCCCGTGAGGTCCCTCAGCATCCTCCAGGTCCCCTCTTTGGTCCTGCTAGTGGCTCCCATTCATGCGGCTACTTCATCAGAAGTCGTTCGCAACTGCACGTGCACAGCCCAGGCGTGATTCCAGCTTGATAACACACAAGTAGCTGTAAGCCTCCTGCGCATGCGAGAACCATGCATGTGCAAGAGGCTTACAGCGAAGAGCGTGTGAACAAGCAGGGAGCGCGGCAGGGCCATGCATGCACAGTTGCAAATGACTACAGCCGACGTTGTTGCACTAATGAATCAGAATCGTTTATTTCGCCAAGCATGACTGGGTCATGCCCGGAATTATTTTTGGCACAGTACATATACATATAGCTCAGGGAGAGACATAGATGGAAAGAGACATAAATAGATAGCAGCAACAGCAAAGGCATCAAGTACACATTAAATTACATAATGGGGCCGCCAGTAGGACCAAGGTGGGGATCCGGAGGACTCCAAGGGACCTCACGGGCTACGGAAGGCTAGAGGAAGCTCTAGGTAAGTTTAGATTTTGATTTTAGGACTCTGCTCAGGGTCCCTTTAAAAGAAAACCTGAAGTGAGAGGGATGTGGAGGCTGCCATATTTACTTCCTTTCCAACAATACCAGTTCCTAGCAACTGATGTCTGGCCAGGCAATGTGTGAAGGTTAAGTTTGTAGTCTCTTTTTTGGACTTCTTTGGTCCAAGCCCGAAGACAGATTTCCTGGAGAGCCAGTTGATGGTGAGTGCAGTCCCAAACCTGCACAGAAGCAGTGCTGGGCGTAATGGAAAAAACTACGCTTATGGATCATTACGCGTAATTTTACGCTATTACGCATTACGGAATTATGCTTACGGCGTAGACATTTATTTACGGTTCATGTCTGTAATTACGCATAGCCCTTACGCAATTACGCGTAAGAATACCGTAATGCAGGTTGTTACGTTATTGCCTTACGCGTAATTTCCTCCTAGCAATTAATGCGTAAGGCCATGCTCCCAAGCGGAAAAGTTGACGCATGAATCAATGTTAGGTAGCCGCTGACTTTAAGGGTTAATAGCAAAGCCCCCTTAATTGCTTAGAGCCTCAAATTTGGAGAATATATTAAGGAGATCAGAAGGAATAAGAGGAATCCTATTTAGTGCTTAGGACTGGCATTGTTTAGTGACCATTAAGCATAGTGGACTTTTAGTTTAATTAAAAGAAATGGAATGCTTAATTATATATGCTGTAGCTCATCCATTCAGTTTTTTTTCCTATCCCAGGACAGAATGTGTGTTCCCCAGTATATGATCCATAACTGTTATGACCAGATTTTCATTTGATTTGGGTGTACTAGGTGAACTTTTCTGTCTATTGGTGACACCTTAGATCCCAAAGTGCTTGGAATGCTTCAGGAAATGGTGGCACTAAGCTTTTGCTCTTATATAAGATTACAGACTTTTGTGGTGTGGCAAGCCTAAAGCCTAGTACACACTTTATGATTGGCCAATCACTAATCAATTTTACCAACTCCATGTAGTATGAGGATCAACAGATATTGAATACGCAGATTGTGTAGGTAAACCATCATGTTACATGTAGGTGGTAAAAAAGGTCAGTGATTGACCAATCATAATTGAAACTGTGTAACAGGCTTTAGTGTAGACATCAGATGGTGGTCTGTTATGAAGACTCATTCAGACTGCTAGAATATCTTTGTGTAAACATGCAGGTGGGGTTTTCTGAGCATCTATGGTTAGCGGGGATGGAAAGGTCAGAGCTAAAAGGCACGTCTTAAAAAAAAATGTGGTTACGTGAGTTCTGGTCGAACCAGCTGATTTTGGCACAGGGTTTTTTGTCTTATTTGGTGCCCAGTGTTTCAGCCGGTCACCGCACAAATTAGTAGGGAAAAAAAAGAGTAATTTGTCCGCCGGCGATAGCCGGTGCCTGAATCATGTTTCCCCCTGAGTTGCTACAACTCGGAGGGGGAATAGTAATCAGCGTGGACCCAGAGTTTTGTTTTGTTTAGGTAGGAGATTATAAAGTATCACAAAAATGTGATTTGCTTGGAGCTCCACTTGACTAATATTGTAAGTAGAAGAAAGACCTTGTTTTGCTGCAAGCCAGTCAGGATTAAGTAGCTCTACTGAGAACAACTAACCGAGCCAAACGGAATTAATTAAACCAACGTCAGAGGAGGGGGAAAGTATTGGCAGTGGCTATTCTCCTCCTGTCACCACTCTGCACCTCTGGCTCTTCGTGTCCTGTGCTCCCCTCCGGTGTCCAATTACCTGTCCATGGTGTCTGTGTACCCCTCCGGTGTTTGCTTACCTGTTTCCACCGCTCTGTGTTTATGTTCCCCTCCAGTGTCCAGTCACCAGTCCATGGTGTCTTGTCTGTGTTCCCCTCTGGTGTCCGCTCACCTGCCTTCAGTGTATGCTGCCCTGGTGTCTGTTCAGCAGTTTCCTCTGCTCTCTGTGTTCCCCTTTGATGTCTACTCAAATGTCCTCTCTGCTCCTTACCCTTGCTCCATCATTACTTCTCACTATTAGCTGGCCCTCTCTCCGCTTGCCTGCCAATTAGGGAAAAGCTTTGGCTGAAGATCCTGCAGAATTTGTACGCAAGTCCACAGAACCACTCCAGGAAAGGCTTTGGCTGTTGCTCCTTTGGGACTTCTGTGCAGCGCTGGGCCGAAATTACGCATTAGCGTAATTACGCATCGTAATTCACTATAAATGCACCGTAAGCATTACGTGTAAGGTTACGGTATTACACGTAATTAATTTCGCGTAAACCTTAGGTTAAGTTATTACGCGTAAAATTACGCGTAAGACAGTAAACTCCCATTGAAATTACACAGTCTGCCGTAATCGCGTAATTTTACGCTCCCGTATAATATAAAAAAGCCGCCGACTTTAAGGGTTAATAGCAAAGCCCCCTTAAGTGCTAAGAGCCTCAAATTTGGAGAATATATTAAGGAGATCAGAAGGAATAAGAGGGAATTTTTTTTTTCAAAAAGACCTTATAGTTTTTGAGAAAATCGATGTTAAACTTTCAAAGGAAAAATATATACATTTAAAAACCCGCCGACTTTAATGGTTAATAGCAAAGCCTGCTTAAAATTTAGAAACACCAAATGCCCAGGGTATATTAAGGGGATCAGTGGGAATAAGAAGGAAACATTTTTTTTCAAAAAGACCTTATAGTTTTTGAGAAAATCGATTTTTAAGTTTCAAGGGCAAAAATGTCTTTTAAATGCGGAAAATGTCAGTTTTTTTTGCACAGGTAACAATAGTGTTTTATTTTCATAGATTCCCCCAAGTGGGAAGAGTTTTACTTACTTCGTTCTGAGTGTGGGAAATATAAAAAAAAAAACGACGTGGGGTCCCCCCTCCCAGACCTCTTTACCCCTTGTCCCCCATGCAGGCTGGGATAGCCAGAATGCGGAGCACCGGCCGCGTGGGGCTCCGCACCCTGACTATACCAGCCCGCATGGTCCATGGATTGGGGGGTCTCGGAAGGGGCAGCCAAGCTTTCCCCTCCCCCTCCGAGCCCTTGTCCAATCCAAGGACAAGGGGCTCTTCTCCACCTCCGATGGGCGGTGGAGGTGGAGGCCGCGATTTCCTGGGGGGGGTTCATGGTGGCATCTGGGAGTCCCCTTTAAAAGGGGGTCCCCCAGACCCCCACCCCCCCCCTCCCAGGAGAAATGAGTATAGGGGTACTTGTACCCCTTACCCATTTCCTTTAAGAGTTAAAAGTAAATAAACACACAAACACTTAGAAAAAGTATTTTAATTGAACAAAAAACATAACCACGAAAAAAGTCCTTTAATATTCTTAATTAACCATTAATACTTACCTGTCCCTTTAAAAGCCAGTTCCCACGCAATATCCTCGGAAATTGGCTAATCAGTTACAATGTAACAAAGTTGTTACAATGTAACAACTTTGTTACTTTGTAACTCCACCGCACCCGACGTCACTCGCCGCTCACCCGCCGCATACACTTACGCTAAGTCCCCGCCGGCTCCCGCCGTCCACTCCGCCCACACCTGTCACCCATATACATGCTGGCACCCATGGGTGCCAGCATGTATATAGGTGACATGTGGGAGAGGCGGGGAGGGCAGCGAGAGCCGGCGGGACTTAGCGTCCTGCACGGACCACAGAGCTCTGAGCTATATAGCTCAGAGCTCTCTAAGCATCTTTGTATTTGGGCTCCAAGGAGCCCCATTGGTCCTTAGCAGACCAATGGGGTTCCTTCAAATCAGAAGGAACCCCATTGGTCTGCTAAGGACCAATGGGGCTCCTTGGAGCCCAAATACAAAGATGCTTCTGGTTCCTTCAAATCAGAAGGAACCCCGTTGGTCTGCTAAGGACCAATGGGGCTCCTTGGAGCCCAAATACAAAGATGCTTAGAGAGCTCTGAGCTATATAGCTCAGAGCTCTGTGGTCCGTGCAGGACGCTAAGTCCCGCCGGCTCTCGCTGCCCTCCCCGCCTCTCCCACATGTCACCTATATACATGCTGGCACCCATGGGTATATGGGTGTATATGGGTGACAGGTGTGGGCGGAGTGGACGGCGGGGACTTAGCGTTAGTGTATGCGGCGGCCGGCGGGTGAACGGCGAGTGACGTCGGGTGCGGTGGAGTTACAAAGTAACAAAGTTGTTACATTGTAACAACTTTGTTACATTGTAACTGATTAGCCAATTTCCGAGGATATTGCGTGGGAACTGGCTTTTAAAGGGACAGGTAAGTATTAATGGTTAATTAAGAATATTAAAGGACTTTTTTCGTGGTTATGTTTTTTGTTCAATTAAAATACTTTTTCTAAGTGTTTGTGTGTTTATTTACTTTTAACTCTTAAAGGAAATGGGTAAGGGGTACAAGTACCCCTATACTCATTTCTCCTGGGAGGGGGGGTGGGCATCTGGGGGACCCCTTTTTAAAGGGGACTCCCAGATGCCACCATGAACCCCCCTCAGGAAATCGCGGCCTCCACCGCCCATCGGAGGTGGAGAAGAGCCCCTTGTCCTTGGATTGGACAAGGGCTCGGAGGGGGAGGAGAAAGCTTGGCTGCCCCTCCCCTTCTGAGACCCCCCAATCCATGGACCATGCGGGCTGGTATAGTCAGGGTGCGGAGCCCCACGCGGCCGGTGCTCCGCATTCTGGCTATCCCAGCCTGCATGGGGGACAAGGGGTAAAGAGGTCTGGGAGGGGGGACCCCACGTCGTTTTTTTTTTTATATTTCCCACACTCAGAACGAAGTAAGTAAAACTCTTCCCACTTGGGGGAATCTATGAAAATAAAACACTATTGTTACCTGTGCAAAAAAAACTGACATTTTCCGCATTTAAAAGACATTTTTGCCCTTGAAACTTAAAAATCGATTTTCTCAAAAACTATAAGGTCTTTTTGAAAAAAAATGTTTCCTTCTTATTCCCACTGATCCCCTTAATATACCCTGGGCATTTGGTGTTCCTAAATTTTAAGCAGGCTTTGCTATTAACCATTAAAGTCGGCGGGTTTTTAAATGTATATATTTTTCCTTTGAAAGTTTAACATCGATTTTCTCAAAAACTATAAGGTCTTTTTGAAAAAAAAAAATTCCCTCTTATTCCTTCTGATCTCCTTAATATATTCTCCAAATTTGAGGCTCTTAGCACTTAAGGGGGCTTTGCTATTAACCCTTAAAGTCGGCGGCTTTTTTATATTATACGGGAGCGTAATATTACGCGATTACGGCAGACTGTGTAATTTCAATGGGAGTTTACTGTCTTACGCGTAATTTTACGCGTAATAACGTAACCTAAGGTTTACGCGTAATTAATTACGTGTAATACCGTAACCTTACACGTAATGCTTACGGTGCATTTGTAGTGAATTACGATGCGTAATTACGCTAATGCGTAATTTCGGCCCAGCGCTGCACAGAAGTCCCAAAGGAGCAACAGCCAAAGCCTTTCCTGGAGTGGTTCTGTGGACTTGCGTACAAATTCTGCAGGATCTTCAGCCAAAGCTTTTCCCTAATTGGCAGGCAAGCGGAGAGAGGGCCAGCTAATAGTGAGAAGTAATGATGGAGCAAGGGTAAGGAGCAGAGAGGACATTTGAGTAGACATCAAAGGGGAACACAGAGAGCAGAGGAAACGGCTGAACAGACACCAGGGCAGCATACACTGAAGGCAGGTGAGCGGACACCAGAGGGGAACACAGACAAGACACCATGGACTGGTGACTGGACACTGGAGGGGAACATAAACACAGAGCGGTGGAAACAGGTAAGCAAACACCGGAGGGGTACACAGACACCATGGACAGGTAATTGGACACCGGAGGGGAGCACAGGACACGAAGAGCCAGAGGTGCAGAGTGGTGACAGGAGGAGAATAGCCACTGCCAATACTTTCCCCCTCCTCTGACGTTGGTTTAATTAATTCCGTTTGGCTCGGTTAGTTGTTCTCTGTAGAGCTACTTAATCCTGACTGGCTTGCAGCAAAACAAGGTCTTTCTTCTACTTACAATATTAGTCAAGTGGAGCTCCAAGCAAATCACATTTGTGTGATACTTTATAATCTCCTACCTAAACAAAACAAAACAAAACTCTGGGTCCACGCTGATTACTTTTCCCCCTCCGAGTTGTAGCAACTCAGGGGGAAACATGATTCAGGCACCGGCTATCGCCAGCGGACAAATTACTCTTTTTTTCCCTACTAATTTGTGCGGTGACCGGCTGAAACACTGGGCACCAAATAAGACAAAAAACGCTGTGCCAAAATCAGATGGTTCGACCAGAACTCACGTAACCACATTTTTTTTTAAGACGTGCCTTTTAGCTCTGACCTTTCCATCCCCGCTAACCATAGATGCTCAGAAAACCCCACCTGCATGTTTACACAAAGATATTCTAGCAGTCTGAATGAGTCTTCATAACAGACCACCATCTGGTGTCTACACTAAAGCCTGTTACACAGTTTCAATTATGATTGGTCAATCACTGACCTTTTTTACCACCTACATGTAACATGATGGTTTACCTACACAATCTGCGTATTCAATATCTGTTGATCCTCATACTACATGGAGTTGGTAAAATTGATTAGTGATTGGCCAATCAAAGTGTGTACCAGGCTTTAGGCTTGCCACACCACAAAAGTCTGTAATCTTATATAAGAGCAAAAGCTTAGTGCCACCATTTCCTGAAGCATTCCAAGCACTTTGGGATCTAAGGTGTCACCAATAGACAGAAAAGTTCACCTAGTACACCCAAATCAAATGAAAATCTGGTCATAACAGTTATGGATCATATACTGGGGAACACACATTCTGTCCTGGGATAGGAAAAAAAACTGAATGGATGAGCTACAGCATATATAATTAAGCATTCCATTTCTTTTAATTAAACTAAAAGTCCACTATGCTTAATGGTCACTAAACAATGCCAGTCCTAAGCACTAAATAGGATGGTTTTAATGAAGATTCTGCTGAAGAACTGCTATGGATTTGGAGTCTCATAAATAAAATGCAAACGAATGAGGTTTCCATGTAGAGAACAGTGACATACCTGAGAAAGAGCATGTCATCTGAATAGAGCCCATTTATCACCCCACTCTCCTTCTCCAAGGCCAGCATGCTGATGTGCAGCTTCTTCGCATTGAGGAAGTCTAGAATCAGCTTGGTGATCTCCACTTCTTTGACATTTACCGTTTCCTCGGCCGTCATTGTGATGGTCTGAAAGACAAGGATATAGTTTACACATACAGTGCTGCTAGAGGAAACAAAGCCATCGGGACTAACAAGGACAAGTCCAGAAATAAGACAAAAAAGGCCCAGGTAACATAGGCACTCTATCTACAAGGAACACTGCCCACAGGTGTTCTAAATTAAACTATCATAAAACAAACATCTGTGACTCCGTAACAAATGGATAAAGAAAGAACTTAGTTCTGCAGCATTACATTTGTTGATATAAAGCTCTGCACAGACACGCCAGACATCAATTACATGACAGGTAACATGAGCTGTTGTTACAGCCTAGAAGCCAAGCACACCCTGTTGCTACCTCTCACAAAACACATACGTTGTGTCTACACTTTGGGTGTGAACATAGAGGAATTAACTCCTGTTGGATACATGTAGTTCACTCAGAGATATGCAAATACAATATGTGCTACATGCAAAAGAAGATTTATCAGGACATCATATACTGTAGGTGCTACATGCAGGAGAAGATTTATCAGGACATCATATAGGTGCTACATGCAGGAGAAGATTTATCAGGACATACTATAGGTGCTACATAGAGGAGAAGATTTATCTGAACATACTATAGGTGCTATGCGCTGGAGAAGATTTATCAGGACATACTATATCTGCTACATGCAGGGTAAGATTTATCAGCACATGCCATAATGCGTGCAGGAGATTTATCAGAAAATACTACAGGTGCTATGTGCAGAAGATTTATCAGGACATCCTATAGGTACTACATGCAAGAGAAGATTTATCAGGACATACTATAGGTGCTACATGCTGGAGAAGAGTGATCAGGACATCATACAGGTGCTACATGCAGGAGAAGATTTATCCAGACATACTATAGGTGCTACATGCAGGAGAAGATTTATCCGGACATACTATAGGTGCTACATGCAGGAGAAGATTTACCAGGACATACTATAGGTGCTACATGCAGGAGAAGATTTATCAGGTCATACTAGAGGTGCTACATGCTGGAGAAGGTTTATCAAGACATACTATAGGTGCTACATGCAGGAGAAGATTTATCAGGACATACTATAGGTGGTACATGCAGGAGAAGATTTACCAGGACATACTATAGGTGCTACATGCAGGAGAAGATTTATCAGGACATACTATAGGTGCTACATGCAGGAGAAGATTTATCAGGTCATACTATAGGTGCTACATGCTGGAGAAGGTTTATCAAGACATACTATAGGTGCTACATGCTGGAGAAGATTTATCAGGACATACTATAGGTGGTACATGGTGGAGAAGATTTATGAGGCATACTATAGGTGCTATGCGCTGTAGATTTATCAGGCATATTATAGGTGCTATGTGCTGGAGAGGATTTATCAGAACATACTATATGTGCTACGTACTGGAGAAGATTTATTTAGAACACACTATAGGTCCTGGTATAATTTAAGTAGGCCTCAGTTATTTGGCCTGAGTTTTATGTAAAAGGCTTGTCCGCAGAGTATGCCTTTAAAATAAATAGAGTTTCTTGTGATTCAGGCAGAAGCATCTCAGTGTCTGCGTGTATCAGATGATGCACGCAGATACCGAGAACATGTTAGTGAAAGAAGGCCACAGGCCTACACGGACCTCAACATGTACACCACAAGAACAATCAACATCGACAATGTTTACCAAAATACCACATTCCAGTAAGTAAGGGAAAAGTGACATTAAATATTAATCGAGTAGGTGGGTATTATGACACCACGAGGGGGCTCAGCCAATAGTCTGGTCTGTGGGAGGGCGAAGATGAGGTCACATTTAACGCTTTCCTAGCCGGCAGGGCTGTGGAGTCGGAGTCGGAGTCGTGGAGTCGGGCAATTTTGGGTGCCTGGAGTCGGAGTCGGGAAAAAATGCACCGACTCCGACTCCTAATGAATTTGTAACTGTAATTAAAATAGAAAATATGATAAAATGTTCTATTTCTCAGATAATAGTCATTAAAAATAATGTATATATACAGTATATATACAGTAATAGCTGTGCTTAGTCCACAAAAATGAAATAAACCAATCAAAATTAGTTACTTGTGCTGCTTCAATAAAGCAGTCCCCATATTTTTAAGGTCAGATTGTGACTGTATATATGATGTGTACACAGGAATCTCTTATATATACTAAATAACATCTATGCTGTAAGAATAAAGCCTGATGTGTAGCTATGTCACTAATAGAGATGGTCAACGAGATGGAAATACATCTGCATTGATGCTGATTTATGCAAATGTATGCACTCCCTTTGCTGATGAAATAAAATAATTTGATATGTTATTAAAATTTGGTTTGGTGATTACAAATTAAAGGGTAACTGAGACGGATGAAAAGTAAAGTTTTATACATACCTGGGGCTTCCTCCAGCCCCCTTCAGGCTAATCAGTCCCTCACTGTCCTCCACCACCCGGATCTTCTGCTATGAGTCCTGGTAATTCAGCCAGTCAGCGCTGTCCGGCCGCATGCCGCTCCCACAGCCAGGAACATTCTGCACCTGCGCAATAGTGCTGCACAGGTGTAGTATGCTCCTGGCGGCGGAGTGTGTGCATGCGCACTACGCTTGACTGGCTCAAGTACCTGGACTCATAGCAGAAGATCCAGGTGGTGGAGGAGGACAACGAGGGACTGATTATCCTGAAGGCGGCTGGAGGAAGCCCCAGGTATGTATAAAACTTTAATTTCATCTGTCTCAGGTTTACTTTGTTACACAGTAGTACTATACTCTACATATGCACTCCCCACAGAGCTGCAGGGAATCCACTGAGAATGCTGTGCACATTGAACACAGAGGTGTTGTCTGTTTACAATCTCCTCCTTCCCCTGCAGAGTACCTGCACATCATTCTTACATGTACCCACACTTACATTGCCTAGGGCCTGATAGAGGTTCTTTGTTCTGGTTTGTACCTTTTACAAGTACTCTTACCAAGGACTAGTTTTAGTCTAAAGGGAATAAATATAGTAGTCTACATATCCTTCTCACTTCAGTTGTCTTGTAAAATTCCTAAGCGTTGGCAGTTAAGAGACGAATTTCATGTTACATACTTTTAATCAACAAAATTGTAATATGCAAATTAGAGGAGTCGGAGTCGTGGAGTCGGAGTCGGTGGAATCCTAAACTGAGGAGTCGGAGGCGGAGTCGGTGGATTTTTGGACCGACTCCACAGCCCTGCTAGCCGGTATTAAAGACCCAGGACGAGCGGACAGAAGGGCTCTGATTCCTGCTCTGCTTCCTACTTCATGCTACCTAGATGCTGACTAGGACCTCTAAGTATTTTCATTCTATATGCAATCTGATATAATGTATGCTGTACATAGGTAGTCTAGATGTAATCTAGAAGGTAATCAAGAAGCTGTAACGCAACATGAAGAGTGGCTTGGCTAGGATATGATGAACTGTATCTATCTGTATATCTGTTTCCTGAATAAATAACGTGAATATTGAAGAAGCCTGAGAAAAGTCTATCTCCTGCATGCTGTGTTGAGAGTCAAGTTATCTGTGAGGCGCAACTCTTGCTGATGAGTTTGCTGGTGCCGGAAAAAAGGTGATTAACCCTCCTGGCGGTATAAAAAAATCCGCCAGGAGGGAGCGCAGCAGTTTTTTGTAAAAATTTTTTTTTATATATCATGTAGCGAGCCCAGGGCTCGCTACATGATAGCCGCTGCTCAGCGGCATCCCCCCGCCCTCTTCGATCGCCTTCGGCGATCTCCGATCAGGAAATCCCGTTCAAAGAACGGGATTTCCTGGAGAGCTTCCCCCGTCGCCATGGCGACGGGCGGGATGACGTCACTGACGTCGGGACGTCATTGGGAGTCCCGGGCCACCCCTCGGCGCTGCCTGGAACTGATTGGCCAGGCAGCGCACGGGGTCTGGGGGGGGGGGGGGCGCGCGCCGCACCGGATAGCGGCGATCGGGCGCGCGGCGGCGGCGATCGGGGTGCTGGCGCAGCTAGCAAAGTGCTAGCTGCGTCCAGCAAAAAAAAATTAAACAAATCGGCCCAGCAGGGCCTGAGCGGCACCCTCCGGCGGTTTACCCCGAACTACGTTCGGGGTTACCGCCAAGGAGGTTAAGAACAGTTTATAACAGGTCCTACGCGCTGGAGAAGATTTATCAGGACATACTATAGGTGCTACGTGCAAGAGATGATTTATCAGGACATTACTATTTGTGCTACATGCAGGAGAAGATCTATCAGGACATACTACAGCTACATGCTGGAGACGATTTATCAGGACATACTAAAGATGTTATGTGCTAGAGCAGATTTATCAGGACATACTATAGGTACTACATATAGGAGAAGATTTACCAGGACATACTATAGGTGCTACATGCAGGAGAAGATTTATCAGGACATACTATAGGTGCTACGTGCTGGAGAAGATTTATCAGGACATAATATAGATGGTACATGGTGGAGAAGATTTATCAGGCATACTATAGGTGCTATGCGCTGGAGATTTATCAGGACATACTATAGGTGCTATGTGCAGAAGATTTATCAGGACATCCTATAGGTACTACATGCAAGAGAAGAATTATCAGGACATACTATAGGTACTACATGCTGGAGAAGATTTATCAGGACATACTATAGGTGCTACATGCTGGAGAAGAGTTATCAGGACATCATATAGGTGCTACATGCAGGAGAAGATTTATCAGAACATACTATAGGTGCTACGTGCTGGAGAAGATTTATCAGAACATACTATAGGTGCTACGTGCTGGAGAAGATTTATCAGAACATACTATAGGTGCTACGTGCTGGAGAAGATTTATCAGAACATACTATAGGTGCTACGTGCTGGAGAAGATTTATCAGAACATACTATAGGTGCTACGTGCTGGAGAAGATTTATCAGAACATACTATAGGTGCTACGCACTGGAGAAGATTTATCAGAACATACTATAGGTGCTACGCGCTGGAGAAGATTTATCAGGACATACTATAAGCGCTACGTGCAAGAGATGATTTATCAGGACATTACTATTTGTGCTCAGGGCAGGATTTCTGAAAAGGCCACAAAGGCCCGGGCCTTGGGTGGCAGAACGGCAAGGGGCAGCTGGACATGGAAGAGGGATTTGCTGCATATGGAAGAAGAGGCTGAAAATTGAATACAACGGTTGCAAATACGGAGCAACATATAAAATAGGGAGCTGCTGCCTAAGGGATCTGTAAATAACTGAAGGAGGGCTGCTGTACAGAAATGTAAGCCATGGATAATGGGGCTGCACAAGGAATAGGAGGGGGCACTGCACATCGAACAGGATCTGCAAGAAAGATGGCCTAAGGGTGGAAAAAGTATAAATCCGGCATTGGTTGTGCTACATGCAGGAGAAGATCTATCAGGACATACTACAGCTACGTGCTGGAGAAGATTTATCAGGACATACTAAAGATGTTATGTGCTAGAGCGGATTTATCAAGACATACTATAGGTGCTACGTGCTAGAGAAAGTTTATCGAGAAGTTTTATCAGGACATACTATAAATAGGTGCTCAGTGTAGGAGAAGATTAATTAGCACACACTATATAATTCTTTTTTTTTTTACAAATCAATTTTATTGATTTAAAAGGAACAGAACAAACTATACAAACAGATACATATACATACTATATAATTCTGTCTGATTACTCTAGTCAAATGTTCCACTTAACTTTAATTCCACTCTTTTTGCCTTAAAAATGAAAAAATAGATCTTTTATTTTTCAGGCATGTTTGAAATTTTTGGATTGAAGTCTTCAGCTTCCCACAAAAATTAATATTAATATTTATTCAACTTTTGAGTAAAAATAATGGAAAACCTCCAACACATCAGTGGCAGGTTGAACAGAAAAAAAAAGTGTTAGGGCTCGTTTCCACTATCGCGAATCTGCATGCGTCCAACGCATGCAGATTCGCACATGTAATGCAAGTGGATGGGCCTGTTTCCACTGTAGCGTTGTTGAGGTGCGTTTTTTTCAGCGGTAAAAAAACGCACAAAAGAGCCAACGAATTCGCCTGCGAGTGGAATGCATGCGAATCGCCGCTAATGTATTTAATAGGAAATTCGCATGCGGCTATGGTATGCGAATTTTCATGCGAATTCGCATGCGAATTCGCATAGGTACCAATGTAATTCAAACAGGCAGTGACATGGTTAATTTCGCATATACCCTCACCTATGCGAATTCGCATGCGAATTCGCGGCAAAAAACGCGCAAAAATTCGCATCCGCATGCTAATTCATGGAATTTCAACAGCGGTGGAATCCAGGCGATTCTGCACCGCAATAGTGGAAACGAGCCCTCATACTGTTAACTAAGTAGTATCATTAGCTTGCATACCAGTGATTTTATTCTATTTTTGCAGAAATTGAAGCTACAGCGCAGTCCTGTGATCTCTCTGTTGGGACCTGATGTTTTTTCATCTAAGGAACATTAAAAAATTAAGCACCTCATACCTTCAGAGGATATTTCATCCCTAATTCACTACATCCTCACATCACAGTTTGACTATTGTAGTGCCCTACAGGACTTCCAAATAAAGACTGTTAGCACCAGGGCCGGGCCCCGGCGGAGGTTAGGAAGGCACCAGCCTCTAAGCGCAGAGAGCCCAGAGTCTCCCTGTGTCTCCCCCCCATTGGCTGGCCATATGCAGAGTGGTGCAAGTGGAAGCCACAGACACAACTCACCTGTAAGCGCCGCCGGGAACCTCAGCATCTCTTCTCCCCATTTCACAGTTCAGCTTCTCCTCTCTGATGCCCACATCTGGCTATTTATACTGGGGGGGGGGCCTACCTAAACCTGGTAGGTACATCCGGCTATCTAAACTTAGAAGGGGGGGGGTTATCTAATTGTGGGAACACATCTGGCTATCTATACTGGGAGTGTTACTGAATACTGGCAGTCTCATATGGCTATCTGGATACCTGAAGGATTTGTTGAAAATGCAACACACCTCCCATAACCTCAGATCAACAGGATTTAATAATTTGATCACTCAGAGTTCACCTCAAAACCTTTGGAGGCAGAGCCTTCTGTTATTTTGCCCCTACCCTTTGAAACTCCTTAAAGGAGAACTGTAGTGAGAGGTATATAGAGGCTGCCATATTGATTTCTTTTTAAGCAATACCAGTTACTTGGCTGTCCTGCTGATTCTCTGCCTCTAATCCTTTTAGCCATAGCCCCTGAACAAGCCTGCAGCATATCAGGCGTTTCTAACATATTTTTGTCAGATCTGACAAGATAAGCTGCATGCTTGTTTTTGGTGCGATTCTGCAGGCAGATAGCTGAGCAGGGCTGCCAGGTAACTGGTATTACCTAAAAAGAAATCAATATGGCAGCCTCTATATACCTCTTTCTACAGTTCTCCTTTAACACATCCAAACAAGACAGCTCCAATCCTGAAGACGTATAAATCCATAAAAAAGCCACCTGTTTAAGTTTGTCCAAAAGATAGATCCCTCTCTGATCAAACCCTGATCAGAGAAGGATCTACCATTGTCACACTACACGTCGATTTTTTTTTTAGAGTTCATCAGGATTTTTAATAGAGTTCAGCTGAAAGTGTACTTGTCCATGAGGAAAACATTGCGTTTTCAGACATGAGGGTTATTATACAAAGTATAGGAGCTCAAACGCATGAAAAACTCGCAGGCATGATGATTGCGACAGGGAGAAAAATGGTGTTGCAATTGCAGCGTGCTAGAGGAAACATCCTCTGCATTTTCCATGCGTTGACAAAGTACCTAGCATAATGCAATGCGCAAGTGATTGGAATCAGATCGTAAAATCCTGATAGTGAAAGAAGGCCCAAAGTGTGATGTGATTTCTATGCTATTTTGCCTGCTCGCAATAGTCCAGCATGCTACATTTCTTTTGTGTTTCCTCCTTGTGTTCCAGAATCCATAGAAAATCCCCCCCCCCCCCCAAAAAAAAAATATCGCATTGCGATTTGCAGTGTAAGAGTCCTCAATCCTATCACTTAAACCAGAGGAAAGAGAATTTAGAGAACGCAAAATGTTTAATTCCTGCTCTCCGAGTCCATAGCTCAAAGCAGAAGAGACAGAATTTATGGAATGCAAACGGTTTACTTCCTGCTCTCTGAGCCTATCACTCAAAGCAGAGCAGAGTTATGGGACACAAAATGCTTACTTCCAGCTCTCTGAGCCTATCACTTTGAGCTGGTTAATGATAATAATAATCCAATCATATGGTGCTACAAAGTGCTTTGCTGATCGCCAGTGATCAGCAAAGCACTGCTGCTAATGAATCCCTATGGATACATTCTCACTGCATCATTTATGCTTTGAATCAATCGCAAAAGCGTTGCATTTATTTTATTTATTTAAGTATTTATATAGTGAATGACGTATTACGCAGCGCTGTACAGAGTATGTCTTGTCACTAACTGTCTCTCAGAGGGGCTCACAATCTAGTCCCTACCATAGTCATATGTCTAGGTATGTATTGTGTAGTGTATGTATCAGTCTAGGGCCAATTTAGGGGGTAGCCAATTAAGTTATCTGTATGTTTTTTGGGGGGATGTGGGAGGAAACTGGAGTGCCCAGAGAAAACCCACACAGACACGGCAAGGCGAGAACGCTAACCACTACGCCACCGTGCTGCCCATGCATGCAGTGCTTTGGGGACAATTGCGTTCTGATTATCGTTCTAATGAATGGGAAACAGGATTTGTGTTAGCGCTCCAAATGTGAACTAGCCCTCAAAGCAGAGAAAAGTTAGGGAACACAAAATGTTTACTTCCTGCTCTCTGAGCCTATCATTCAAAGCAGAGGAAAGTTAGGGAACACAAAATGTTCACTTCCTGCTCTCTGTGCCTATCACTCAAAGCAGAGGAATGTCAGGGAATGCAAAATGTTTGTGTCCTGCACTCTGAGCTTATCACTCAAAGAAGAGGAAAGAGAATTTAGGGAACGCAAAATGTTTACTTCTTTCCTTCCTTCTCTGCGCCCAGTGTTCTCCCAGGCTTTTTTAGCCCAGTGCTCCACCCGCCTGTAATCGGCTCGCCTCCTCATGCTCCTCCTATGCTGTAAGCAGAGTTGCGTCAGCATTCCTGATGGGGTAATTGCAGGGCCAACGCAACTCTGCATTTTTTTCCCCAGCCGGATGGCATGAAAATATAGCTGGGTGGGGTGCGAGGGGCACCCCACCTGGCTATTTTTTCCATGCCATCCGGCTGGAAAAAAAATTCTAGGGAGAACACGGCTTTATTTCATGTTGTATAATGTAGAACATATACAGTATTATTTAGTAGTTTAACTACATTGGTAAAAATTTATCATCATAAAAAAAAAACTTTATACAGGCAAAGTAAACAAGCAGAGGCGCATATCTACACCTATCTATCTGCAAGGGACAGTTTCAGAAGCGTAGATATGTGTGGAAAGCATCAGGAAGGAGTTAATACAGCAGATCTAAAGCTTTACCACATTGTTATATAGTCTACAATACCGACCAAAAGTTTTGACAATGGCATAAATACGGTACTGGTTTTCACAAAGTTTGCCATTTCACTGTTTTTAGATCTTATTGGTAGTTTTTATTTTGGTGTATTGAAATAGTATTACAAGCATTTCATAGGTTTCTAAGGCTCTTATTGACAACATCATCAACTGTATGCAAAGAGTCAATATTTGTTTAGTCAAGACCCCTGCACTTTACTCTAGCATGCTTTCAATCAAATTTTGTGCCAAATCCTGTCTGAGGATTTCAATTGGTTGTCTTGGACTCCTGTGAAGGACAGGAGGTACGTTCTAAGTGGCTGAAGGAAGATGTGCAAGTGGTTCAGGATGATGTTTGTGCTGCTCCAAAAACAAGCCACTCTGTGGTAGAGAAACAGACAAAAGGTACAAAGGAGCACACTCAGAATGATATATATGCACAGGGCTATCCTGTCGTAGAATGATCTCACCTGATGGTGTAGTTGGATAGAGTGTGAGAAATGCACGTGGCCATCAGCAGGCAGCATGTTTTCAACACTGCCAAATTGCTGATCCTTCCTGCAATGGTGGTCGAGGAGTCAGGAAGAGCCTGGTCCCTGGCTTAAAGGGACAAAGCCCACATGCTGGTAGACCCATAAGGGCTGTCCAACTACACCATCAGGTGAATTCATTCTATGGCAGGCTAGCCCTGTGCATATATATGATTCTAAGTGCACTCCTTTCTACCTTTTGTCCCAGATCCAAATCCTGACTGATGGCAGCCTATTCTTTCATAATCAATGCTTGGGACTTTATCAGATTTTCTGGCTTTTTGTTTGTCCACCCACCTCTTAAAGGGTTGAACACAACTTCTCAATTGAATTAAGGTCTGGGGAGTTTCCTGGCCATAGATCTAACATTGCAATGTTTTGTTCCCCAAGCCACTTAGTCATAACTTTGGTCTTAAAGTATGGTGCTCCATCATGCTGGAAAAGGCATTGTTGTTCACCAAAATGTTCTTGTATGGTTGGAAGAAGATGCTGTCAGAGGATGTTTTGCTGCCATTCTTTTGTTCATGGCTGTGTTCTTGGATGAGAAGCAGCCCCATGCATGAATGGTCTCATAATGCTTTACTGGTTGCATGAGGCAGGACTGATGGTAGCGCTCACTTTTTCTTCTCATCAGAGAAAATTACTTTACCCTAGTCATCAGCAGTCCAATCCCTTTACTTTTTGCAGAATATTCGCCTGTTTCTGATGTTTTTCGTGGAGAGAAGTGGCTTCTTTGCTGCCCGTCTTGACACTAGGCCATCCTCCAAAAGTCTTCGCTTGGAGATGCACTCACACCTGCCAGCTACCATTCCTGAGCAAGCTCTGCACTGGTGGCACAATATCCCACAGCTAAATCATCTTTAGGAGATGCTCCTGGTGTTTGCATGACAGAATGATCTTTAAGGCAGCCATACACTGGTCCATTGCCACCCGATCGACCAGCAGATAGATCCCTCTGTGATCGAATCTGATCAAAGAGGGATCTATTGGCTGCCTACACTGCAAACAGATTTTGAATCGATTTCACTATAAAACCGTTTCACAATCTGTGGAGCTGCCGCTGCCGTCCCCTGCATACATTACCTGATCCAGCTGGCACGAGTCCCCCGGTCTCCGCTGTCTCTTCTCGCTTTTGGCTCCAGCTTCACTTTACTTCCTGTCGAGGGAAGTTTAAACAGTAGAGGGCGCTCTACTGTTTAAACTTCCCCGATAGGAAGTAAGTGAAGCCAGCCAGAGCCCAATACGGAGAAGGGACAGCGGGGACTTGCGCCGGCTGGATCAGGTAATGTATTGTCGCTAGCGTCAGTCGTCGGACATTCGAACGCCGCTACCAACGCACTCCTGACCCGCCGGCGATCAACCAAAATCTTCCGCACGGACAGATCGACGGGATCGATTTCGGATGGAAATCGGTCGATCGATCAGCGTTTGCGCAATCGATTTCACAGCAGATTCGATCACAGTGATCAAATCTGCTGTCTATAGGCAGGAAATTGTGTAAGTGTATGGGCACCTTTAGCCTTGTTCTAGTCAACACTCAGTGTTAACGAGATTACTGAAATTATCTCAGCAGTTTCTTTTGTGGCAGGGCTAAAATGCAGTGGAAATTGTTGTGGGGTGATTAAGTTAATTTTCATGGCAAAGAAAGACTTTGCATTTCATCGGATCACTTTTCATAACATTCTGCAGTATATGTAAATTACCATCATAAAAACTGAAGCAGCAAACTTTGTGAAAACCAGTATTTGTGCCATTCTCAAAACATTTGGCCAGGTAAGTAGACCTGTAGGCTACAAAGTTTAAAAAATTTGGGCCTGAAGTGGTAAATATTCCAAATTTTACACTGCAGCTTGGAAAATGCTTATACAGTTAGTATGATTTGCAACAGCTAAGGTATGAGCCAAAACATAAGGTCTTGAGGCAGTTACAAATTCATAACGCTTTATGCAGGCATGTAATGACTATTCCTGTATCTGAGCATTATTAGTAGGATTAGGCAACACTAATCTGCTTCTAGGAGCTTCAGGGTTATAGCAATCCACCACACTGAAGTTTTAAACAAAGTGCTCCTGTATTCCCCCTACTGTGCCAGGTGTACAAGTGGATTCAGTGTCAGGCATCACTCGTGACAATTTCCCAATTAACTAAGCCTTGAATAACGGTGGGTGCTGGACCAGCTATCAATATATGTCTGTACATAGACTATTTCTGCCTGTGTTTCCCTCTTTCTTTCTTCATGGAAATTAGTAAATCTCTTCAACAAGGACAGATGCAAAAAATGGCAATGGATGGTCAATGAGATGCAAAGAATTCTGGGCTGATGCATAATAATGGAAAATATTTATACAAATGTATGCAGGTTGAAAATAGATCAAACAAAGAAAAGCTGGAAGAAAAGCTGGTATTTAACCTATTGCCGACCACGTCATGCCAATGGCTGTGGCCGCGGCAGCAGCCCCAGGACCACCTAACGCAGATTGGCGTAAAGTCCTGGGGCTTCAGTTTGCTGGAGATCGCATGCAGGCTGCGAGCACATCTTCTGCTTGGTTTGGCGGAGCTGAGCTCAGCCATCAGTCTCCGAGCGGTGATCGCCGCTCGGAGACTGTTAGATGGCGAAACCGCCGTCTAATTACCCATACAGCGCTGCAATCTAAGGCAGCGCTGTACTGGGGACAGCCGTGTGACATGGCTGTCCCCTATGTGGGCTACAATAAAGATTGACAAAAAAATAAACATCTGGGGGGCGATCAGACCCCACCAACAGAGAGCTCTGTTGGTGGGGAGAAAAGGGGGGGGGGGGGGGGGGGAGGAAATCACTTGTGTGCTGTTTTGTGGAGATGCAGTGGCCTATTTCACAAAAAAAACCTGTGGTCCTGAAGCGGTTATTGATCAATTTTCAAACTGCATGCATTTTTTTTTTTAATATTTGCATATTCCTGCTTCAAATGAAAATTATCTGCATCCCATTAGTTATCCATAAGAACAATTAAGACCCTTTTGGAGAGTTGTGCAGAGTTCCAGCTGCCATGAAGCTTTTACTTTTGTTCCTCCTTTCTTGTTCCCTGGGGCATAAAGCCAAGACCAGGTAAAATATTTCAGACGTGAAATGTCTGTCCATTTTTACATTGTCAAGTTTTATTTTGGGCTTACAAAGTTCAAAACAATATTTTCATCAGCGTTTGCTCAGTCTTAACTGCTACCTGGTCTAAAAAGCAAGGTGGCTGACACCAGTAATTAGAAGTTGAAGTATTTGCTGCATTGGTGTCAGATTTGCCGTTATTGGCTTTCCATCATGTGTTTGCAATGTATGAGCCGGTGTTAGGGCTGGTTCCCACAGGCTTTTGCGAAGCTTATGTTCAGCATCTCGTTCAATGCCTTTTATTTTTTCAAGAACGTCAGCTTTAACAGCTACGCTTTTAATGTCTTTTGAAGGCTTTTAATGGCTTTCAGTGCGTAGTGTTTGAGAACATTGCATTTTCTAGGCTTTTGGTGGCTTTTGCAGGAAAGGGATGGGATTTGTGTCTGCAGGAAGCAGAAATACAGGCTTTTGTTGGCTTTCATTGGCTTTTGCTGGCATTCAAACGCAACGCCAGTAACAGCAAATGACTTCTAGAAGCTACATGTTGTTTAGGGGACGAGACATCGGGATCTACTGAAAAGCCATCATGAAAGCCTGTAAAAGCTTGCACTAAACATTCCCATCCACTTGCATGGGTGGGTGCACGATCTCTAAAACGTCACTTTTGCCCATCGCTCAAAAATGCAGCGTTTAACACCCGCAAAGCATCTGTGTGAACCAGCCCTTAGGCAACTTCACCAAGAGACTTGTTCAGCCTGAAAACACAGCCCTTTAGCCCCTATACCTGCATGAAGCAAACCTCGTGCCTGCCTGTTTTCAGGGATGTAGAGTTAATATATAAATGTTTTCATTTCGACTTCTCAGCTTATGGTACCTCCAACCCCTCATCTTTAATATACTAAATTATGTTCCATTTTGCTTGAAAATCTTCAAAATGAGGCATTTCACAACTGCCAAAGTACATCAATTTTAAAACTACTGTATATGAAGATGCTGTCCACATTTGGGCAAAAACAATAGAACTACTGGTTCGTAATAGGACACACTACCTACTGGCCGTGCAAGCCTGTCACTGAAAGCACGGATGAGAGTAGTGTCTCTACAGCTAAGTCTATGCCACTGTGGATTTTTTATTTTACTTGTTAGAGAAACTTTTATTACTGGTAAATCTAGAACAAGACAACAACAACAAAAAAAAAGGTTTTTATCGAGAGGCTGTAAAGTAGAAAGTCGTAGCATACCATATATAAAATCAGGAAAAAAACTCTTTACCGGTTATAGTGAAGGTCAGTTGATACAAGAGAGACAGAGGACAAAATTAAGTTATTATCCGATTGCTTGGTACTCAGGCCATGTGCAAAAGGTTATGCTAGTATAGGACTGGGTAGGAGCCTACTGTATGAAGAGAGTGCATACTGTACAAGCCCCCTGAACACCACTAGGGATCTAGGCAACAAGTAAGTAAGTAGGTTCTTAAATTCAGGTAAACATCAAGTTTAACCTTAGCATCTGTCATTCGACATTCGACACAATTTATGTTTCTGTGTTTAGTTGTCTATAATTATATCAGGTATCAGAGTTGGTACATTTCTGCCAATATTAGGCACTCAAAAATTGCTTCTGATTTCACAGCTCTGTTGTTGGATGCTAAAGAAGACCTTCCTCCCAGATAGCATTGCTTAAATGAAAAGCATAACTGTGAAAATGAGACCAGACAATTAATCAGTACATGCATGTGGCAGATTTACAGTATTACACATGAAATGTGTTGACCAGATTAGGACAGTGTTTCTCAACATTATTAACGCATCAAGCCCTTTATGAAAGACAACACCACCAAAAAACAAACATTTCCTGATGTAAATAAGTAATGTGTAAACTAAGCTCACAGGATCAATCAATAATGTAAATAGTAATTTCCTAAAGAACATGATCTTATTTACATATTGAGAGAATTTTTTTTCCAACTAACGGGTTATCACAAAACTAAGGCCCTTAATCTGTCATCTTTGTCAGTATCTATTATAAAGGGGAACACTATCACATAACACAGTGTAAGGTTTCCACTGGGTGCCGCATCTGAATTGGACACAGCACCCATTCTGTTGCAAAGCCTCAGCTGAATCAATATGCCATGCACATAGGTATTAGTGGCGAGCTGCAGAAAACAGCATTCAGTTTTTATGGAGGACCGCACGCAATTGCAATTCAGAATCAACTTTATGCGCCAAGTACGGCGGGCGCCGCACCTGGAATTTTTTGTGGACACACAGCAATTTGGCATAGCAACATCAACATAGTACAGCTAATAGCTACATAGACACAACAGCATATTGACAGACAGTAACAGCAATTGGCATAGAGCCTATAGTGCAAAAAAAGAAAACAAAAAAAGAGAAGCAACATCAACATGGTACAGATCTTTGCTCCAGAGACACCATGACGTCAATTTAACAGACAGCAGCAGCTCATAGTTCAGATGGGTAGGACTATCCTATACAAAAGACATTGCATGGTGGCATACGGTGCAGCGTGGCCAGCTGGAGACGGTTTCTTTCGTGCGCGTTTCCGCAGGGGGTGGCCGAGGAATATTAGGGGATGTCAATTGGGAAAGTGCATAAATTGAGTAGGACAACCGCTTGGGGAAAGAAGGTGTTTTTATGCCAGGTGGTTTTGGTGAGAATGGTCCTATAACGGCGACCTAGGGGAAGGGGGTCAAAGAAGCAACTGCCCGGGTGGGAGGGGTCTTGAGTGATCCTGTTTGCCCTGGACCTCATTCTAGATGAATGAAGGATGTCCAGGGGTGGCAGGGGTGACCCGATCTTCTCAGCAGCACTGATTACCCTCTGGAGTTTGTGCTTGTCCCTTGCGTTAGCCCCGGAGTACCAGACAATGATGAAGGAACAAAGGACGGACTCAATGGTGACAGAGTAGAAGCTGATTATTAGCTCCTGCGACATCCCGAACTTCCTCAGCTGCCTGAGAAAGAACAGTCTCTGCTGAGCTTTCATTTGAGTTACGGAGGAGTTCACATCCCACTTCAGGTTGTCCGTGATGGTGGTACCAAGGAACCGAACGCTGTGTACCCTGGAGACCTCAGTACCATCAATGTAGACCGGACTGGGAGACGGAGCGCTTCTTCTGAAGTCCACAATTCAGCCTATTGATTGTGTCCCCAATGACAGACCTTAACCTCCTGAGCGGTATGGACGAGCTCAGCTCGTCCATTACCGCCGGAGGGTGCCGCTCAGGCCCTGCTGGGCCGATTTTCGCCAAATAAAAAGCAGCACATGCAGCCGGCACTTTGCCAGCCGCGTGTGCTACCTGATTGCCGCCGCTCTGCGGCGATCCACCGCGAGCAGCGGCGAAAGAGGGTCCCCCCAGCCGCCCGAGCCCTACGCAGCCGGACCAATCAGTTCCGGCCAGAGCTAAGGGCTGGATCGGAGGCGGCTGACGTCAGGACATCGACTGACGCCCATGACGTCACTCCGCTCGTCGCCATGGCGACGAGAAAAGCAAAACAAGGAGGGCCGCTCATCACGGCCCTTCTTGTTACTTCTGATCGCCGGAGGCGATCAGAAAAATGCGGCAGGAGCGCCCTCTAGTGGGCTTTTTATGCAGCCAACTTTCAGTTGGCTGCATGAAATAGATGTTTTTTATAAAAAAAAAAAAACCTCCCGCAGCCGCCCTGGCGATCTTAATAGAACGCCAGGATGGTTAATTATCCTTCTGTTGTAGTCTCTGCAAGTAGGCACCTCACACGCATACTCTCCATAGAACAGGACAGTCTTGTCTAGGGCTCAGGATGGTTGCTCTAGGGCCACACAGCTCATACCATGCCTGTGATGGGGCTATCTTGACAAACATCCATGCAGATTTAAGGGCCCATTCACACTGGAAAAGGGCAAACGCTAGTGCTTAGCAGTAGCATTTTGCGCGGGTGATTTTATCGCAATTATCGCGGTAAAATTACTGTACAAATCCGAGTTTGATGAGCAATCGCAATTAGCGTTTCTATAGCTAATCGTGATTGCTCCTGAATTGCCTAAAAATGCTGTATGTAACGCATTTGTGATTGCCGCTAATCATGAAACTAAGGAGTGGTGGGGGAAAGGCTGCGCATCCCTAAACACATGTTGCAATTGAATGGTTAATCGCACAGGCATACACCGCCACTGCCAGACTGAAAAATGCATGCCCTGCATCCAAGACAAGTGCTAACATTTATTAAACTAGGAGGAACTTTAGCTTCCAATATGGTTTGCATGCAAAGTATATTATACTAGACACTTGCGCCACGGTGAGGCAAACCTCCGGGCAAGTGACCTAACCTTAATTTAAAACCTTGGGACTTCCGACTCCAACTCCACAGCCCTGATGATTTTTTGAGCGCGGTTTTTTTTTTCCCCTCCCAGCGCTCCACTGCGTGCTGCGTTTTTGTAAAAAAGAGCTTTTCTAATCGCTTTTCCAGAGCGGTTTTGTAATTCACTCCCTGACGCAAGTCAGGAAGTGAACTCTTTGGCCCGGAAAAGAATAAATACAATGTATTTATTCTTAAAAACGCTCACGCAATCGCTGCACAAAAAAAAACAAGATTTTGTGAGTGTTTTTCCTATACCTTCCATTATAGCAAAAACGCCTCAAAATGGTACAGGTACCGCTTTGCTGAGCAGAAATGAACTACTCAGCTGTGAACTCTCTCATAGGGAATCATTGCACAAGCGTTTTGTGGGCGATTTTCAAAATCGCCTATACTTGAAAAAAATGCAGAACACGCCCCTGGTGTGAACAGGCCCTAAGTGTTGGTAGGTGCAGCAGGTTCTGAGCATCCTCCCAGGTCCAGAAGCATCGCTGCGTTAGGCAAAGTGAAAGCACTGCACTTCCGAAGCAGGTGGAGGAAGCAAGGCCAGCTCCAACTGCAGTGAATATTAATGAGGATGAGAGGCACTCTAGCAGCTCTCTCATTCTGGGCCATATGTAACTCACTTTTTCTCCTGCGTTTTTGTTACGCTTGGTGGTATATCCTCCACGGTCAGCACACAATGCAGATTCTGACGTGAAGGAGGTACACACGCTAGCACCTGGAACCAGGATATCCCCAGTTTAGTGGAGGAGAGGACTGACTCCAACAGAAGATGTGGCGCACAGAGCAGGCGTAGATCCAAACAGCCACAAACAATCCTTCCACTGTAGTGGCTTAGCGCAAGGTAGCGTTGAGCGCATACACCAGACTCAGGAGATCAGGACAGGTAACAGAATGAACGTTTGCTTAACTAGTCACTGCTTAAGTGACAGCAAACGTCCAAGACAAGACAGACTGGAATGAGGCAGCCAATGCGATTGCAGCGGTGGCGTGCCTCACAAAGACAGGACAGAATAGTCGGGAAATAGAGTCAAAGAAGGCAGACGTAATCCACACAAATATACAATAGGCATGATTTCCTAGCGTATTACGGTTACAGCTATCAATGAACTACAAACGACTAACTGACATTTGTATTTATCGGCAATAAACCGATATATGACATAAGCAAGGAACACTAACTAAGAACTGGAGCAGGACTAGGAACAGGACTGAACTAGCTAAGCACGGGTGATCACGATACGCGCAACCTACCAAAACGTGCTGAAAACTAACTGACTGAACACAGAATATAAACAGTTCGAGTACGTATAGATCAGCGACACTGATGTATTAACGTAACACGAATACCAAGAAAATAACAAACGTGCTAGTATGCGTATATATTGGCGATGAACCGATATATGACGCAAGACAAGCAAAGTAACAACTTCTGATAACAAGAGCAAAACGGGGAGGACTCGCTGACCCCTTTGCAGGAGTCAGCGCAGTCCACACGGACTAGGAACGAGGTGGGGGCCGGACAGAGTAACAGACAGAATCTGAGACTATGATAGCCCATGGAACACTGCAGGAAGCAGTCCTTTATACTGAGGTCATCCAATGGGAGCATACATGCAGATTCCCACACAGGTGAATGGTAATCAATCACAGGCTGACAGCAGGATAGGACAGACAATGATATGCAGCCTGCAAGAAAGGGATTGCAGCTCCATTGCAGACAGTGTTTGTTTTCACAAAAGCATATTAATCTGTCATTAACTTCAGAGCGACTGCAGAAGGAATCAACGCTCAGCATAAGAGCACGCAAAACTATGCGAGCTAAGAAATCAAAAACGGCTTGTCTCCAATAAAACTGCAGCCAGCAGTACATGCTGCAGAAGTGATCATAACAGTTTTTACCTAGGTGATATTTTCGCAACATGTTATAAAATTGCCTTTTAAGCCAGGAACAAGCAAGAAAATACTCAAAATAATGTTAGTACTTTTTCAACTATGTTTTGGTACTTTTTGCAGAATGCTGAAAAGTTATTTGAAAGAGAAGATTAAAAATTATCTCTTAAGCTGGGTCTAGACGTAGCGATCCAGTGGCTCGATTAGCCGCCGGATCGCCTCTTCCGCATCCCCGCGCGAACCGGCCGCGTCCCCGCTCGTCGGATTCGATCCCCACTCGTCCCTGCCGCTTATCTTCCGCTCGATTCCCTGCCATTGTCCGCTAGTGGGGAACGAGCAGGGAATTGGCGACAGCGAGATCGGACCTGTCGGATCTTATCAATCGAGCCACATAAGCGGCTCGATTGATAAGACACATCGCCCCGTGTAGACGGGGCTTTAGAGAACTCAGGTGAAAAAGTGAATTGCATAATGACCCCTCCTGTCAGCAGATTAGAGTGTAAGGAAGATCGTCTGCTGTAGCTCTGTATAGCGCTGCTGCCACCTAAAGGATCAAGCCTGAATTACAACTTTCAGGTTTCCAGCAATGGTGGGCCAGGAGGGGAGAGGGAAGGAGAGCAAGGAAGACAGCAGGCGCTAGAGAAATCTAGGTGGGCTCTCCTCCAGGCTGAAAAGGCCTTGGGAGAACACTGTGTAGGTTCCGGCCGCTTGAGAAGTCAAACAACCGGTTTTAAATGCAACCCCCCCCCAGGTCAAATGCAGAGAAGTGCGCAGTGGAAGCAACTTACAAAACTGTCATGCGCCAGTTCTCTTTACTTCCTGCTGCCGCTCTGCTTGCTGCATCCACTCTACATGGCTTCCGATGCCTCACAGATATGAAATAGTTTTTTTCTACTGAGCACCAAAATGAGATAAAATTAGATTTCCCCACCCCCTAAATATATACATGCCTGCAGTTGAGCTTTATCATCTGTGCTGGAGGAAAAAGTATGGGTATAACAAGCAGTATGAAAAGTAGTAACATGCTAACAGGCAAACTGCTCAGGGCATTTCCAGTCTTCAATCACTTCAAATTCTGCATTACAGAGAAGAGAGAATTCTACAAGCAGAGCTGTGAAGTCGGTACAAAAATCATCCAACTCCTCTGTTTATGAAACTTCCAACTCCAGGTACACAAAATGGCTTCAACACCGACTCCTTAGTCTAAGGATCCCGTTTCCACTAGCGCGGAAACCAGGCCGAATTCAGAGAGTTTCCCTGCAGGCAAACCGCGCGGGGAAACTCTGCAATAGGAAATAATGGCGCCGCCGGCCAAATGGCTTACCTTAGCGATTCGGCCGACATTGCCCTCAGTTTCCGTGCAGGAGGGTGCAAATCCCATAGCCGTACATGGCATGGCTTCTGGGATTCGTCAGCGTTCCCGCTGACCAGGAAGTGCCACCGCACGTCTCAAATCCGCACGCGGTGGCTAGTGGAAACGGGCCTTAATACTTACCAGGGCTGTGGATTTGTTACAAAAATCATCCGACTCCCAACTCCAACTCCGTGTACCTAAAATTGCTCCGACTCCCCGACTCGAACTTCGACTCTGACTCTACAGCCCTGTTAACGAGTACATATTGTTCTGGTGGCGCTCAGTTCAGCGCAGGGAGAGCCGAATGACGGCTCTTCCTGCTGTCGCTAAACTCAGAGGCGGCGTTAAATACTGTTCCTCCTCTGATATGTCGCAACTCGGAGGGAAATGTAATTCGGGGTCTAGCAGCCGCCAGAGCCCTGAATTACCGTTATGCGGGGCGCACAGCTAAGATACTTCACACAGTTAAGATAATTAAGGTATTCAAAACAAAAAAGTGTTATGGGTATTTTAAATGCCAAAGATAGCGAGCTACGCATGGAAGCTTTAGCCAATCAGAACCTGGGATTCAGGAAAAGTCCAGATTAGGAAGCCATATTGCTTCCTATCCCTATAAAAGTAGGGGCTGAAAGCTCATAGTTTGCAGAAGCCCAACAATCTCCTGAGAAGACACGTGAGGCAGAAGCTACCTTCCCACACGTGGTTCTAGATGCTGAACAGATGACAGAGAAGGGGTAATGTGCTTAATATTCTGGTGATTTACTTTATACATTTTTCAGCATTAAGTTTTGTTAAGATGTTAGCAAGAAGTTTTTTTAGAAGCTATTTTTTATGCTATTTCTTTCAGAAGATTACTACAAGTTTTACACAGCTACTATATACACAGCTAATGATACAGGTGAGACTACTTTTTCTACATAACACAACTGTTATATTCTTTTTTTAATGTACTTAGAAGATTGATGATCGTTTGGCTATAAAGCCTTGATAAGATGGAATACTGTTAGAAGGAAACACTACTTGGAACTGTTCATATTTTGTATATATGCTGTTTAATAAGCAAATACAATTTTTTATATAAAATCATATACAGAGTGCTCTGATTCATTTCAAGGTATACCATCAATCTATAATTAATGTTATAGAGGGTTCAGACCCCGCTATGCCGGAATTATATGATAGCAACGTTCTAAGGGCTGGTCCTTTACTGAGTTAGCAAATATGAAAAAAAGGCAAGAACCTCTCAGGTTTTTGACATTAGTATTGCTGAAATAACCTACTTCAACCATTAAAAAGTAACTGTTAGGCATAATATGTTAAATCTATTTTCTATTTTAGCCTATTACATACACAAAAAGGATTGTAATAAGGCAATGCAAAAAGTTAAAATCCTTCTTACTTTTTCCCCTAAGAGGTTTTTCTCTCCCCATGCCTGCAGGACGCAAGGCCGCAGAACAGAAATGACAGGCAGGCTGATTGGCTAAAGCCTCTGTCAATCACTGCTCTGCTCTGCGATTGGCCGCCTGCTCTCCCCTTGTCTGCGGCGGTGTAGCCGCTGTAAGAGCGCACGGAGGGGGGCCAGAGGCTATCTCCTCTCACTGTCCTCTGCCCCCCTCCTCCAGTGTGATGTCCGCGCCCCCCCCCCCTTCTGCCGCCCGCCGCATTATCCTTCTTCCCTGCACAGAACTTTGGGGAAGGATAAAGGCAGCGCACAGACTCCAGGAATAATGTTCCCAGGCGCTGCAGTTCCCCCCATACTCTCTGCACTGCCGCCGGTGGTAGTGCAGAGAGTATAGGGGGGAACTGCAGCGCTTGGATCTATTGTTAAGCGAGTCTTTGCCAGCTGCAGCTTTTCCTCCCCGCAGTGCTGAGGATAAGTGCGGGGAGGAGGGGGGTGCTGGGAGGGGGAAGAATATACCCGGAGGAATCAAGATGGCCCCTGCCATGAAAAGGATGACCCTTTATTTATACTATAAAATTATATTGAAGGAAACCGAGGACAGTGCAATACATCTGTTATGTAAGTAGAGGAAGTATTTATCTACTTACATATGTGTTTTCTTTGATGGGCATGTTTTTGCTAATAGTGCCTCTTTAACACCTTATTTATACTTCATGACAGCCATTGAATGTGAGATTTTATATCTCTGGAACACAACTAAAACTAGCATAGGTACTTTAATCATAACTAGAGTATTATTATTCTCTGTGTGCAATGAAAATATGTCTACTATAATTTATTCCTACAATTGATCATACATGATATCATCCATATGATCCACAGAATGATTAAACTGATCATAAAATCAAATGCAAAATAACTCTTTAGTGCAGCCTTTCTCAACCTTTTTATCCTGGAGGAACCCTGCAAATAACTTTTGGATCTCAAGGAACCCCTGCAACCAATTTTTTAATCTTGAGGAATCCCTGCATTTATTTTTTTCGGAGGCATGGTCTTTAAAAGTAGTTGAGGCTGTTAATTTCACTAACTCCTATTACACTGCCACTCATTACACTATGCTCATTATTATTCTGACCCCCAATTTTGTGCTTCTTTTTACAGTACCATTATAATGTGCTCTATTATACTTCCTCCGCGATGGGGGAAAATGCCAAGGAACCCCTGCAGAGTCTTAAAGGAACCCTGGGGTTTCAGGGAACCCTGGTTGAGAAAGTCTGCTTTAGTGACATAGGACATGTCTAAAGCCAACTCTTCAAAGGAGTGATTAGAAGGGCTGTTTCGCTTATGCAATCAGTCATGTTTTATATTTTGAACATATGTGTTGAATAGTTACTGTAAATAAGTTATGGCCGTCTTTTGAGTCTCAATGCTTACCAAGCACATAAAATATTTTGTCGCACTGAAGCAGGCCATGCAATTCCGAGGAGCAAGTAGCCAACACCCTTTCAGGCAGGGGTCGCACTTGGGAGAAATGCATGCCTTTACCGCAATGGGAAAATGTACATAAAGCATACCCAAAACCGCTGGAGTATAGTGAGCCTGGAGCTAATACATTTTACAGAGCTACAGGCTCACTATACACCAGCGGTTCTGGATGTGCATCCTTGCTCTCAAAGGTGTAAAGAGATGATTTGAATATTCAGGAGTGATGCATGATGGGAAACCACAGTTGCTCACTTACAGCTGAATTATCACAAATACCTTCTGTTTTAAGAAGGCAAAATTACATTTAGTGTTTCTAGGAATGTCACACAAAGTAGGGTAACTGACTGAGATAATTACAGAGAACACACTTATTCTGGCTTACACCAACCACGCCTGTACAAACATCTGGCTCAGCCTATACTTGCAAGAAAGTGCAAATGAGATCTGTGTATTTTTTTATTACTTTTAGGCTAGTCATACACCAGGACGTTGCGTTTAGGGGACGTTATAGGGCACATAACGTGCCCCTAACGCAACGCCTGGTGCTCTCTGGTGTAGACGTCGGAGTGAGCCTCGTTGTGCAGCTCACTCTGGCGTCCGTGATGCCGTGATGCGTACTCTTGGACGCATGCGGCATCACGTGGTCCTGCCCGGCCAATCGCCGCACAGAGCGGCCGCTCCTGGAAGTAAACACTGCACGTCACTGAGTGCAGTGAATATTAATTAGCCATGTGCCCGGCCGCTCTCCCCTCCTCCCCAACATGACTGAGCATGTGCAAACAGTCTAACGCGGCTTAGCCGCGGAGAACGCACAGCATGCAGCACTTTGCTGCGTTACAATGTAACGCAACGTGGGCAGTGTGAACAGCCCACTTGTGTTACATTGCTGTGCGTTGGGGGAACGTTACAGGCAGCACTAACGTGAAAAAAAGAGAATTGCATATGGGCCTATGTGTGCTGTGTTGCTTTATACACACACCACATAGAAAATGGGGCCTGTCCACACTTGTGTATTGCAGATTTCAGCAACGCATGCTGAAATCTTCGAGGACATAGAAAGCTTTTTCTAATGTATCCGCTCAAGTGCGGCACTTGAAGTTGATGTTAAAGGGCAACTGTAGTGAGAGTGATATGGAGGCTGCCATATTTATTTCCTTTTAACCAATACCAATTGCCTGCATTCCTGCAGATCCGTTTGGCTGCAATATTGTCTGAATAATAACACCAGAAACAAGCATGCAGCTAATCTTGTCAGATCTGACTATAATGTCAGAAACACCTGATGTGCTGCATTCTTGTTCAGGGTCTATGGCTAAACGTATTAGGAGGCAGAGAATCAGCAGGATAGCTAGGCAATTAGTATTGCGTAAAAGGAAATGCATATGGAAGTCTCCATATTCCTTTCACTTCAGTTGTCCTCCAAGGATAACTCATAATTGAAGTCAATGAGCGTTTCTAAAAATACGTCAAAATGCAATGTACTGTAATTTTACCGCACAATGCCGGGTCAGTTTGCAAGGTATTGAGGTAAAAATGCATCTAAAAATGCATTCAAAAGCACATATAAATGCAATTCTTTTTATCTGCGTTTTTAACAGAGGAGACTCTGGTAGCCCCATTACTAGAGTATTTAGGGCCATTTAGTATTTAGGGCCATTTAAACACTTTGATAGCATTCATGCAAACCATGCATAATTATTGTTACAAATGTTCAAAGAAGAAGCAGCATGTCCAGCACTGCTGCTGTGCTGTTTTTATTATTGAAAAGTTTGTATGTGTGACCAGCAGGAATAATACAATCACAGTTTCAGGATCCTACTGTACATAAAGTAGTGGTGAGGGGTTGGTGGATCAGCTTCGGACGAAGCACGCTAGTGCGAAACTGACGTCAGGCTCACCATACAGTGGCCAGCACCCACTGCACCAAGACCTCACCACTATTATGTACAGTATAATCCTGAAACTGTGATTGTATTATTCCTGCCTGTCACACATACAAACTTTTCAAAAATAAAAACCGCACAGCAGCAGTGCCAGACAAACTAATCCCCAATTCTGGCACACATATGTTGTTTCTGGGATACCCAAGTAATAGCAGCATAAAATGTAACTGGCAACCATGGAGGACTGGGCCATTGTGGTTGCTATGAGACAATTTACATACTTGAAAGAGGTGGTGATTTAATTCTGCAATGTAGGAATGTTTACTGACTGCAACAGCCTCAAAAAGTAAACAAACTGCGCAGCAATGTAATTTTCACCCTGCTAATATTAGCTTACTTAAATTTAGCACAATGGAGAATGGAAACTGTAGCAACACTGCTCTGCATAGTAATTGTTGCTTAATGTTGATGTAAAACATATGCTATTTTAAATAAAACTGCAGACAGCTGCGTCTACAATAAAATACATACAAGTGAATGATTTTACCTGCCTTACCAAATCTCTTCATATACCGCCTCTACATGGCTATGGAGCCAGGTGGGCAAACTCATTGCTCATTACCAGAGTATTTTTTTTACACTTCTCTGCCATCAGTTTCCTTGCTAGACTATGAACAGGTATCACCGTAATGATCTTGCCTGTCCACTCCCACTCTGTAAGGGTCTGTTCACAATATGAGCTGTACTTGGGTACATTCATTTCTGAATGAAGATGGCAGCCTCTGTATTTCGCTCACTTCAGGTTCCCTTTAATGTAATCCTTCCCAACATCTATCCCCTCTGGGCCCTTTTAATATTAGCCCTTCTCTGATGCCAATCTCTAAGCTCCAATATACATTAATCCCCGCCTGTTACCCAACTATAACCTCCCCCATAATGTTTACCCATTTCTGTTCGCTAACCCTAAGGTCTTTTCCACGCTTCAAATGTCCATTGCAATGCGATTCTTTTGAACTGTACCGCAATGGTTTTGAAAGGTTGCACTGTAACATTACCGCTGTGCTGTAAACATACAGTGAGATATACAGCTGCCTATCCTCGATCTGATCTATCACAAAGCCTTCAAAACATCACCTAACCCTGACTGACACCTCATCTTTATCCCCGGTGCTGAATCCAAGCACTGGGGGTGAAAAACGTGACAGCCTGAGCTTCTGTTATATAATAGTAAGACACAAGTACCCAAACAGACACAATGCAGGAAAAAATGTTGTGCATTAGCTGTGTAAAGTAATAAAGGCCAAACACCAAAAATCACCCCTGGTAGTTGAGAACAGTGTTTAGCTACATAGTACACAGGCTAATTTGTAGGAAGTTTGGTGCAGAAATTGACAAGCTCACCATACACAGAGTGTATACAATGTGTTACAATATGGCTTTGCTACATAGTGAACTCCATGCGTTATGGTACAATACACAGCTTGCTCCACTATGAAAGCATGATGTATAACTTTTTTGTCACTAGTTAACTAAATAAGAACAACACCAAGGTCCATATGCAATTAACTTTTTCACTCAAGTTTTCTGCTAGGAGATATTTTTAATCTTCTATTTAAAATAACTTTCCAGCACTTTTCAACTGTAAACATACTGAAAAGTAGGTGAAAAAGTACTATCAAAATTTTGAGTATTTTCTTGCTTGCTGGTGGCTTAAAATGCATTTTATTGACGAGTTAAAAAATATCACCTAGGAGAAAACTCAGGAGAAAAAGTTAATTGCATATGGGCCCAAGTGTCTAAACTTGATGAAACCGCAGTCCTAGTATTCTCAGCTTCATGTGATGACCTTTTTCCAGTAGACACTGTTATTGTCTATACTTGTAGAGTGAGCCATTCAGTTATTGGGCACTAGATTATCACATAACAGCTCTTCCCTTGTTTGTGGATGTAACATGAAAGATGATGGTCAGTTGACTGCTCTTTCAGCAGATAAAATTTGTATGATCTGTTAATCAGAAATAGTCTAAATTAAAGGCCAAATCTAAAGTAAGCAAAAATTCAGGGCTGGCTCACACTTGAGCGGATGCACAATGGCCATGGTAAGCACTCCATCCATTTTGCATACGCTTGTAGCAATCTGTGCAATCTGCTTCGCGTCTGCTCATCCGTTCGGTGGGACCAAGTGGCGGTGATTGGCGGCGGTGGGACATGTGAGGTAGTGAGACTAAATCCACCAGGCACCATTGCAGAGCCAACACCATACAGATGCTTCGCTAGCCTGCAGGCTAGCAACACATTCTGTTGCTATGTGGATGGAAGAGGGCCGATGTTGTGGTGCGCAAGTGTCAACAAGTGGTGGATGGGGTGAGTGGGGAGAACAATGCTCTCGGCCAAATCGATCTGCTGGGTTGATCGATGGCAGAGGTGTTGGGGGGGGGGGGGAATGGAAGCTGCTGTACACACAATAGATTCTCGAAAGCAGTGGTTGTTATCGGCCACCTTGGCCAAGTTTCCATAGCAATGTGCACATTACTCCTAGAATGGGCAACATGCACTGCTCCTCTGCTGTTACCAGTACTGGTAAAATTGCTAAGCGCTGCAGTGATATGCATCATGCATTAGGCCATTAGTCTCAGTTCACACTGGCATGGATGGAAAACTGATTCAGGACCCTCCGTTCCGTTATTGTGCGGTCAATGCAACACATCCGTTGGTCGGCAGCAGACCCAAACTACAGGTCCATTTGGCAGAATGTGCCAACAGATCCATTCAAACAGACCAATGTGAACAGATCCATTGGTTAACATTGGAACCGTTGGCATCTTTTCTCTTACAGTCCGATAAATCTTCCAGTTTTTAGGCCAATGTTAACTGGGCCTTAAAGGAAACCAGAGACAGTAAAGAAAGAATGAATACTTACTCAGGGCTTCCTCCAGACCCCTAAGCAGTGCTGAGTCCCCCGTTGCCCTACCGTGTTCCTCCGTTCATCCACAATCAGCCCCGGTAACTGACTCAGTTGCATCAATCAGGGTTTTCTGTGCATGCGCGGACATCCCACGCATATCAGAAGCCCCCGACTGACGCGACTGAGCCAGTTACCGGGGCTGATTGCCGACAAATGGAGGTACTTGGGAGGATGGCAGGGGACTCTGCTTATGGGCTGGAGGAAGCCCCGGGTAAGTATCGGTTCTTTATTACTGTCTCTGGTACACTTTAATGTGCTGTATGTAGAGCAAGTGCACACCACTCTGCACCACTTTTTCACCCCTGCTGCCCAGGCTTCCTCTTGTCTCAGCCACATGCTCTTGTTCACAGTGAGAATAATACAGCCTGGCATGCAAGAAATATTCCAGTCTGCTGAATTAGAATGTAGTTGATGGGTGACATCCATACACTTGTGTAAAATGGGCCTGTGCATGAGCAGGGCCATAAACCTTACTACTGGGACCTTGCCATTTGATGGGTTGTTTCCTTTTTGCAACTTAAAAGAAAACTAGTTAAAAACAATGCACATTAGAGATTAATTAGAGATAGTGTGGAGAGGTGTTAGAATCTGTAGTTTTTTACTGCTGTCTTTGTCCCCAATGCTGGGCCTGCCCATGAGACATCAGTAAGCTTTCAGATTGATCCTAATGGTTCTGGGAGTGAGGAGTATGTATAAGATCTTTTCAAAAATAGGAAAGATTAAGAGCTATTTTGCTTAAAAATAAATGTAAATAAGGGTCCTGAAATTAAAATAACTCAAAGTTCCATCAGCATGTGGAAATCCCAAGATAAAAGATGACCAAAGTGGGCACAGTAACAATCAATGTTGTTAGATGAACAGGATACGCCTCGCCAATCGTTTGACATAGCATAATGAGAGCGGAAGAATGTGGTAAAGTCCCAGTATGTCTGGCAGCTCACCTCAGGTGCTGCTTGTTCCTCGGCTTGTGACTAGCAGCTAACCCCCCCCCTCCTCCCGTTGTTGTTGGTTGAGAGAGATTCACGTGCCTCACTGTGTCTCTCTGTCTCCTGGATTGTGTAGAACCCAGGAAACTGTGGATTATACAGACTGGGTTGTGGTTTGACCAAAATAAATGATGTATAATATGTAATAAATGGATTATACTGTACTTACAAAAACAATATAAACACAATTAAACATACTCTAATCAGCCATAATATTAAAACTTTTTTCGCGCAGGTCTCCCACATGCCATCAAAACAGATTTGGCTCATCAGGCAACGGCCTATACAAGACCTCTGAAGGTGCCCTGTGCTAAACTGGCATCAAGATATAAGCATTAGATCCTTTAAGCCCTGTACATTGAGATGTGGGATCTCCATAGGTAGCACATTTCCAGCACATATCACAGATTGTCAGTCAGATTCATATCAGGCCACCTCCTTCCATTGCTTCTCAGGCCAGTTGTGACACTCACATAGCTATTGTACAATGGGTATCCTGTCGCATACATATGAATTGGCCGCCAGGTGACTTGGATGCAGGATACAGCAGGTATATGGCTTATCCTGCTGCTGCACAAGTTCCCAGCGACTTTAATTACCATTTCCCATTTTGGTCCATGTGGATAGTTGGGAATGAGGTAATTCGGCTTCCAGTTGTTGCTGGAAGTCGATTTACAGTGTTTTAAAAGCAACTTCAGCTCCGTCTTCTGATGGAGCCGAAGTTACTTACTGTGTGCCGCTATAGCTGTAATTCCTACTACGGCCTATGGTGCCGCCAGCTGTGCCTAAAATCTCCTGCGCTGTTATTACAGCGCTCGCATCCTGCCCGGTCTGCAGTTACACAGCAAGCAGCAATACAGTGTGTCCCGACATCTTTTTCTCAGGACCGGCTTTGAGTATTTCAGCAATTTATGCTACATGTGGGATCAGAGCAGATGAACTAGCCTTCACTTTCTACAAATAAGAAAGCCTAAAGGTGCCCATTAACAATGCAACGTTAACAAATGATTAACCAACCAATCTGGTAATTGTAATGAGAAGGAAACAATTAGAAAACGTTGATTGGGCCCGTAAATGGGATGGGAATTTAAAAAAAAAAAAATCCATGAAAAGATGGATCAATAGATCGCTTGTTGTTGATTAAAGAGACACTGAAGCGAAAAAAAAATTTGATATTATGATTTGTATGTGTAGTACAGCTAAGAAATAAAACATTAAGATCAGATACATCATTCTAATTGTTTCCAGTACAGGAAGAGTTAAACTCCAGTTGTTATCTCTGTGCAAAAAAGCAATGAATCTCCAGCCCCATGAGGTGCGTAGGCTCCCTTGCCATTCTCTCTGGCTGTTCCGTTTACTTGATCTCCCTCCCGATAATCTGGCCAGTCATGCACTTCTGCTACTACTGCGCAGAACGTTCCCAGCTGCGGGAGCGGGTGCGTCCCAGACACGCATGCGCAGAAGAGCGTGGCCGCCAGATTACCAGGAGCATGTTGAGTAAACGGAGCAGCCTGAGAGGATGGCGCGGGAGCACCTTATGGGGCTTGAGGAAGGCCCAGGCAAGTATAAATATACCCAATTATCCCACCCTTTAAGCATTTTGTGAACCAATCCTAAAGGTGGCCACGCACCATACAATTTTTTAAATATCTGTTCAATTCAAGAAAAGCAATAAATTGTTCTGGCTGATTGTAACAATTCAAAAATCTGACCAATGGACCACACACCTATGTTCAATTTTTCCCCAATCATGAATAACATAATTGAAAGCTCAGAATATATTGATTGGAGCTGTACATTAAGTAACTGACAACCCATCACACAACATACAATTCTTGATAAAGTTATCCTGAAATTTCAAACATGTCTAATCACCAAAAAAAAAAAAAAAAAAAAACCCGGGAGATTAAATCGGATTTAATCGACTGAAAACAAAGAAAAGCTCTCGATTTTTTGGACAACCGATCGAAATTATTGAAATGGGTGAAAATTGGATTGTTTTAATTGTATGGCGTGTGGAGACCTTTAGGCTGGGTTCCCGCTTAAGCCGGTGTAGCGTCCGCTTTGATCGTCCGTTTGTAGCCCGGGGCAGATGCATTTCCACCACAGGCTATACTGGATCGCATCAAACCAAGTATGAAAGTCTCCATAGACTTTAATTTACTTTGCAGCAAAATTTCTTAATGCAACGTTACCGAAATGCCATAGTGTGAAAGGGCCATCAAACACTTTCCATATTACCCCAAAAAAATCTCTAACCAAGTATGGATGGTCAATGAGATGCAAACTAGTCTGAGTTGATGCAAAATGTACGCTAATATTATGCAACTTTATGCCCCTCTCTCCTCGGAGAAAAACCACCAAGCTATTTACTGAAGTAAATATAACTTTTTTGCAGCAGCAGCGCTGACAGATTTTTATTTTATGGCTGGAGATTCACTTTAACTTTAGGTTCCCCTATGAGGAGAAAGAATGGCCCAAAACTTGCCAGTAACAGGTAAAAACCATCTGATTAAAAACACTTACTGTAAGTGACACCTACAAAGTAATTTACAATACATTTTACTCTTAAGGGGGGGGGGGGGGGGGGGAATTGTACATCTTAAGCATATGTGCACAAATATATTTTTATAAACTTCAGTTTTTCATAAGTGTTCTTTTAACAGTTAAGATTGCCATACACGCTAAACTAACATCTATTAACCACCTTGATGATAAAAATCTACGCCCTATTTTGATCATGTTTTACCTGCCAGGGCATAGATTTCAATCATCCCACCGCACACTACCGACGATCGTGTCGCTCTCTCCCCACTGCAGATCACTCGCCCTGCTGTCGGTATGACAACAGAACTGTGTGAGCCGGTCAGGAGATGATTTCATTGGCTCTTGGCCATCATCACTGTAAGCCAATCCCATTGGTTACATTGATAGAAAGCTCCTGACCTGCTCACACAGCTCCGCCGTCATAGAGACGGCAGAGACAGGTACCTGCGTGGATGGAGGAGTGGCGTGACCAGCGGGTATGCGCAGCGAATTGTTTGGGAGGCGTCGTTCTTTGGTACCTGCAGCCTCTAGTCCATAAGGGGCTAGAGACCACTGGCATGGAAGTGGTTAATGTCGACACTATAGTAAGGGTAAATATCCTAAAGCAGGCACTGCAAAGCAGAAATTTGCCTTCTTAAAACAGAAGTTATTTGCAATTATTCAGGTTGGAGTGAGCATATGAGGTGTCCGGCAATGCATCAGTTCTGAATATTCAAACCATCCCTTTGTTGTCCCTGAAAGCAAAAACACACCTCCAGAACAGCTGGAATGCAAATATGTGTCAGCTTGTTAATTGTACAGAGCCACAATAATCCAACATGCACAGACTGTTTCAGACTGGTTGGTCCTCATCAGTGCATGGCATTGATTAATGTGGCTCTATGTATTAGGACTTGAAACACCCAGAGTTACAGATTGCCCAGCAAGCTCATGGTGAACCAGAATTAGGAGTATGAAGGGGCTAATGCTGGGAATACACGGCTCGATTCTGAGCTGATTAGATGGTTAGATAGATAATTTCCGACATGTTCGATCACCGTTTGATCGTTTTGCCACTCAATTTGTCATGGAATTGAAAAAAAGATAAGAAAAACGAGCGAAAGATAAGAGAACCGAGCGGGCAAAATGATCGGTGCAGAATCGAGCGCCAGAATCGACCCATGTATACCCAGCATTAAAAGGTCTCGGCTTGTCCCTGGTTCAAATCCCATCCAGGTCAACATTTGTAAGGAGTTTGTATGTTCTCCTCGTGTCTGTGTGGGTTACTTCCAGTCACTCTGGTTTCCTCCCACATCCCAGATAAATTAATTGGCTTCCCCCTAAAATTGTCCCTAGACAATACACGCACTACATACACAGACATATGGCTATGGCAGGGATTAGATTGTGAGCCCCTCTGAGAGACAGTTAGTGACAAGACAATATACTCTGGACAGCGTTGTGTAATATGTCGCGATATGTAAATATTAAAATAAATAAAAAGCCCTCTTATTAAAAAGCTATGCAAAACAGAAGTCTGCCTTCTTAAAACTGAAGGCATTTGCGATTATTCAGGTTGGAGTGAGCACATGCATTACTGCTGAATATGCAAATTGTCCCTTTGTTGTCCCTGTAAGCTAAACACACCTCCAAAACCTCTGAAATGCAATGTATTTGCTTGTTAATTGTACAGAGCCACAATAATCCAACATGCATACAGACTGTTTCAGACTGGTTGGTCCTGATCAGTGCATGGCATGTTGGATTATTGTACCAACAAGGTATCAAAATACTGTACATTTTAAACAGCGGGCAGTCAAATTTGGTGATGGTACAAGATATGAGTACCCTGCAGGGTCCCCTAAAGTAGACAAGTGCCAACTCTTGCCTGGCAGAGAACAACTTCTGAGTGCAGGGGATAAAGAAATGGTCAATAATTCATACATTTTAGCTCCTGGTACACTAAGACTGTACCAGCCATATGAGACAATGCAACATTAAATAGGTTTTTAACCAATACACAGAAAATATAACCGGCAGGTTGCAAAATGCCATTTTTAGGAGTAGGAGAATAAATAGTCTCTCGTTTGTTTATTTTCACTTCAAGATTCCTTTAAGTTACTTCATTTCGAACGCCCCTGCTGGCTACTAAAAGATTAATTCTGATCAATTCTATGCCATCACTTCCAGCAGCTGAACAGACAAGCATCAATGTATCACTTGCTTGGAGCACAGATGTACAGCAGCCACTCCTGCTAATTTATGTGGGCACAAGCAGGCTAATTTGCACTACATGCCATTAATTATTAAAAAGGCTGTGCTTTTCCACCTGGGGTACAAAATAGCTTCTGGCTCTATTTGGCTGGGGTGGGACTCTTTAAAAACGAGGACAAATAAACATCTATAACTGCAACAAAGGAAATGACATCTGCCTGGATTCTTCATAAAGAGAGAAGCCCTAACAGGAGGGTGGGATAGCTAGGAAGGGGGGAGCCTGTCTGATGCTGCTTCCCCATCACACCCCGGAGAGGAGGGTTCAATATCTGGCAGGCAGCCCCCTCATCCTACCAGATCCACTGAAAACAGCTTGCTGGCTGGTTACTCCCTGGTCCCAAACACAGGGCCAGTCACTCTATATGTATGAAAATGAGAATACCTTATTATTACAAATAGACAGGCACTAAAGTATCCAGCCAAGGGAGATGGCAAGTTACTCATGTTTTAATGATGGAGCACGATGGAAGCATCATGTGATGGGATGCAGTCAGCATATAAACACCTATGTTGTAAATGGCAGATAATCTGCTGATGATGATCCCACAATAACCTGATGATGATCCCATGCACAATACTGCAGCTAGACATGTACGCTTCTCCAGCAGCGACATAAGGCGATACCTGAGTCCATCCACACAGCAGCACATACAGACAGAGCAGCCGCCCTCCTGCGTATAGAGCAGCACCCACCTCCTCCGCCCCGGTGCTCCCGGTCCTCCCCGCGCCGTGTCTCCGGGCCGATAATGGCCGCTCCCAGCCCCGGTGAGGGTGTGTGTCCAGGCTGGGTGCCGGGCTGCCTGCGCCGCACTCCCTCTGCGTCTCCAGCCTCTCAGGTTGCGGTTGTCAAGCGGAGCTGCCGGTACCCAATCAGAAGGCACTCCGTTAGGACCCCGGCCTGAGTCGGCCTTCACATGTGCCTGCTGGAGGGAGTCGTGAGGTGCACAGTAAGGGCTGCACCCCACACATTCGACACGACAGAGTCCAGACGAGAGACGTGTGGTGACAGAGAGCGGCGTGTATTCAAGTGTATTCCAGTGTATTGACGTCTTGTTTCTGGTATCCAGCCCCACCACATAAAGCAAATAGAGGATCTGTGAGATATACAAACAAACAGGACTACATTCTATTTTGATGTCTCAAAATTTCTGTAAGATTGCCCCTAAACTAGCCTTTTTTGGTCAATAAAATTATTAACATGATTAATTTGTACTAAGTGACAGAAGCAGAGAGTACCCCATTACAGGCGTACATGTGAATTTGGCGCTTGTACACTTGGGCGCAGGATCCAGCTGTTATATGGCTGGTCCTGCTTCTGCACAAGTCCGGGGCGTTTTAATTACTATTCCCCCTCCAGGCCGCCATGGATAGTGGGGGAATGAAATAATTCGGCTTCCAGCGATTGCTGGAGGCCGAATTGTGTTTTTTAAGCAACTTCGGCTCCGTCTTCTGACGGAGCCGACCTTTCTCACTGAGCGCCGCTATAGACTGATTCCCATTACAGTCTATGGCGGCGCTGGCTGCGCCCAAAGGTAGCAGCGCTGAAAAGCACTGCTCCGCATTACAGCCCTCATGTGACAGACAGGTCTCTGAGAACCTTATGCATAGCTTCCAACTGTCCTTCTTTTGGAGGGACAGTCCCTCTTTGGGAGCCCAGTCCCTCTGTCCCTCTTTCTTACTCATTTGTCCCTCTTTCAGGACTTTGACCCTCTTTATTTCTCTACAAACAAATGTGTTTGACTGTAAACTTTATTCCCAGGGGCGTAGCAATAGGGGGTGCAGCGGTAGCGACCGCATCAGGGCCCTTGGGCCAGAGGGGCCCCGAATGGCCCTCCCTCAACTACAGTATTAGCTCTATATTGGTCCTGTGCTCATAATAATCATTTATATATATATACTTTGAATAGTGGTAATCATTAACAAGCTATTTCCCATCCCCTTCTTGCACCCCTGACATTGTAGTTGCCATTGGCAGCTTTTAGTGCGCCGTTTCAATTGCTATGTATAGAGTGCATGGGGGGCCCCATTGTAAAACTTGCATCGGGGCCCACAGCTCCTTAGCTACGCCACTGTTTATTCCCATCCTTTAAATTGATATATTACTAATTTAAAATGTTAATATTAAGGAAAATGAACCAGGACAGGGCCGGGCCGAGGCATAGGCTGGAGAGGCTCCAGCCTCAGGGCGCAGTGTAGGAGGGGGCGCACAATTCATTCAGCTGTCATTCCTAATTGTGTTTGAAGCAGAAAGAAATAAGAAAAGGAGATACATGGAAGTGACTACAAGCCAGATAACTAGGGTTCCTCTTAGTCTAAGGCCCCGTTCACACTGCACGCGTTTCCAGCCGCGTTTTGGAAATGCGTGCAGGTGGCCGACACGCACGACATCAGACATTGCATAGAGTGCAATGTCTGATGTTCACACTGCATGCGTTCCGGACCTGTGCGGTCCGGGAACGCATGCTGCATGCATTTTTTGTAAAAACGCATGGCTGTCCCATTCACTTTTCAGTGATGGGATCAGCCACGCAACGCACACAAACGAGGATGGCGTGCGTTCGTACGCGTTGCGGTCTGCACGCGTTCCGCACGCATGGCCATCCGCGTTTGTGATGTGAACGGGGCCTAAGAGCAATCAGTGTGTGACGGCTGGGGTGGAGGGATGGAGGGGCGCACTTTGGTGTCTCAGCCTTGGGTGCTGAAGGACCTTGTCCCGGTTCTGAACCAGGATAGAACGGACCAGTGTGGTATGGTTTGAATGATAAAACAACATATTTTTCGTATGAAATCTGGTATGCGTGCCTAAAGTTGTGATGGGGGCGTGGTCAGGGGTGTGGCAGGGACATGGCTTAAGTGTCCCTCTTTCTCATCTCAAAAAGTTGGGAGGTATGCCTTATGAAGGAAACCAGGATCACTGTACAGGCCTAAGGTGGCATAATACAATAAAGTGATCCGATTTTACGGGAATTTGATAAAAATGATTGGTTGTCCTGAAAAATCGAAAGGTTTTTTTAAGAATGAAATCCGATCGGACTTCCCTTGTTTTTGATGTCAGTCAAGAGTGGTGGATTTGTCTGATTAATTTTTATTAACACTGAATCGTGTAGAGCAGATTGTAAGTTTCTTAATATATACACCCAAGCAGTTTTCTCAGAGTTTTAATTTTTTTCATAATATGGGAAAAATTAAACACGTGTGGTAAATTGGTAAGATTTTTCTAAATGTTACAATCAATCAGAAAAAGTGATTGTAATCCTTGAATTGAAAATATTTTTTTTCAAAAATGTATTGTATGTCCCCACCTCTATGCTTCTGCCTCAATTGCCCCGTGGCTAATCCAGCCTTAAATTGTACTGTATATAATATATGCCATGATGCATATTTTCAAAATTGTGATCCAGTCTGAGGTGATCTTTGCAAAATGACTGGTCCATTATAAATAAGCTTTTAGTGATCCACTGAAATGTGCAGTCATGTACGATGCAATAAACCATACATTGGGAAACTTTCACCATATTATAAAAACACCTCCCAACTTTTGGAGCCACCATGTCAAACTTGTAAACGCGCTCCAATTTTGTATGTGGTATGAATTTCCCTATGCAGTTCCCTGGTGTCTAGCGCTTTGTCCCTGCCTCCCCCATATAGCTTCTCTTGTGGTGTTTAGTCTCCTCTCTCCTTCCCCCTCCAGTATAGTTTCCCTAGTGATCTAGTGATGTATCGTGCCCCCCTCAATATAGTTTCCCTGGTGAAGTATTGTGCCCCCCCCCAATATAGTTTCCCTGGTGATGTATTGTGCCCCCCCCCCCCCAATATAGTTTCCCTGGTGATGTATAGTGCCCCACCCCCCACATATAGCTTCCCTGGAGATTTTTAGTGCCTCCCCTCTCCCACTAAAATACTTTCCCTGGTGATGTATATTGCCCCCCCTCCCAATATTGTTTCCCTGGTGATGTATAGTGCCCCCCCCCCTATATAGTTTCCCTGGAGATGTTTAGTACCCGCCTTCCCCCACCAAAATAGTTTCCCAGGTGGTGTTAGTGCCTGCCCTGCCTTCCCAGTATAGCTTCCTTGGCATTAGTAGCCCCTCTCCCTCCCAAACATAGCTTCCCTGATGAAGTTAGTGGCCCCCCTTTCCCAAATAAATCTCCCCTGATGGTGTTAGCGATCCCCCTCCATCACCAATATAGCTTCCCTGGTGGTATTTAGTGGTCCGCCGCCATCCCCAATATGCTTTTTTTGTGTTGTTAAGTGACCCCCTCCCCCCATATAGCTTCCCTGGTGTTGTTTAGAGTCCCCCACACACTAATATAGCTTACCTCGTGGTGTTAGTGGCCCCCCTCCCTTCTCAGTATAGCTTCCCTGGTGGTATTAGTGGTCCCGTCCTTTCTCCCCAATATAGCTTCTTCAGTAGTGTTAGTGCCCCCCCCCCCCTTCCTTCCCAATATAGCTTCCCTGGTGGTGTTCAGTGGCCCTCTACCTCCAAAATAGCTCCCTGGTGATCTTAGTGGCTGGGGAGTGTACTGGTTAAGGAGTCTCTCAAGACCAGGGTTTGAATCTCAGCTCTTCGTGTTCAGTAAGCCAGCACATATTCTGTAAAGAGACCTTGGGCAAGACTCCCTAACACTGCTACTGCCTATATAGTGTTTCCTAGTGGCTGCAGCCCTGGCACTTTGAGTCTACCAGGAGCAAAGCGCAATATAAATGTACTGTGTCTCATCTCCCTCCCTACCCAATATAGCTTCCCTGGTGGTGTTTAGTAATCCCTCCCCCATCCTGTGCTCTTCAGCCCAGTCTATTATGCATTATCACCAGTAGCAGTGCTTCTCTCACCTTCTCCACAGGACTTCAACGTTATGTGTCTCAACTGAGTACTTACAAAGACGAGCGCAGACGCAGTACAAATGTACCATCTTCGGAAGCACTCAGGGACATGAGTATTTCTGATGGCTGTCTGAGGAAATCTGAAGAGTATTTCCCATGGCTGTCTAAGAGGTATTCAGTCACAGAACTTCATCTGGGAGAGAGCTGGAATGACGGGACAGAAGAAGGACTGGGAAGGCTCTATGGTACACAGAGCCTTCGCTCTACATCAGCATGTATCTAACCCGAAGTGAGTTTCCACACTTAAGGTTTACATTAAAGAGACCCTGAAGCGAGAATAAATCTCGCTTCAGAGCTTATATTCAGCAGGGGCATGTGTGCCCCTGCTAAAACGCCGCTATCACGCGGCTAAACGGGGGTCCCTTACCTCCCAAATCCCCTCCGTGGTGACCGGGGATCTCTTCCTGATTGAGGCAGGGCTAACCGCCGCAGCCCTGCCTCACGCGCGTCTGTCAGCACGTATCTCCGCCTCTCCCCCGCCCCTCTCAGTCTTCCTTCGCTGAGAGGGGCGGGGGAGAGGCGGCGATGCGCCGCTGATAGACGCGCTGTGAGGCAGGGCTACAGCCGTTAGCCCTGCCTCAACAGCAGCAAAATCTACGACCAAGTTGGTCGTAGATTTTGCAGGGGGGGATTTGGGGGGTAAGGGACCCCCGTTTAGCTGTGGGATAGCGGCGGTTTAGCAGGGGCACACATGCCCCTGCTGAATATAAGCACTGAAGCGAGATTTATTCTCGCTTCAGTGTCTCTTTAAACAATGCAAATTGTCTGGACTGTGATTTTTAAAAGGAAATAAATATGACAATCCTTAGATCCCTTTAACTTAAATTTCTATTTAAAGGACCACTAACACAAAAAAAATTGTAAAATTTAAAATACATGAAAGCATAAATAAAAAGTAAATTTTGCCCAAAGTAAAATGGGCTATAAATTACTTTTCTCATATGTCTCTGCCACTTACAGTAGGTAGTTGACATCTGACAGAACTGACAGGTTTTGGACTAATCCATCTCCTCATGGGGGATTCTCGGGGTTTTCTTTATTTTCAAATGCACCAAGTGAATAGCAATTGCTCAGTCCAACTGCCAGAATAGTGTGCAAAAAGGTACGAGGGCAGCCTGCATCTTTGTATAGAACCTTTCCAGGGAGTGTTTTTGTAAATAATAAATGAAATACAGAGAATCCCCCATGAAGAGATGGACTAGTCAAAAACCTTTTAGTTCTGTAAGATTTCTTCTAACTACTGTAAGTGACAGCAACATAGGACAAAAGTAATTTATAGCTCATTTTTCTTCGAAAGAAACACACTACTTATTTGTATGTGTTTACATGTATTTTACATTTTTTCACAATAGTGCTTGACTGATAAAATGGTTTCTGTTTTGTAAGTGTTCATCTAAAGTGGAACATTAGACTGTTGCCTGGTGTGGCAAATGTTTGACTTCCTCAGCTTGGGATCCATGGCACCCCAGGCTTCCTCGAGGACCTTGCAGGGGATCCTTGGAGTTTTTCGCTCTTGTATCTCCTGAGCTAACCCTTTGCCTATCCCATATTCCAGTCTCCTTGTTTGTTCATCACAGGCACAATGGTCATATGACTGTGATGACACATTACCATCATGCTGCGCTAATGAACAAATACATGGGAAGACAGAACTGAAGAGGAGAGAAAAGTGGATGAGAAATAAAGCAGGTAACTATAACCAATGTGTTTGTGCCAATCTTCGCTAGAGAATGTGGCTGAAGATTAATGAAGGAGCTACAATAAGAACCACTGTAACACAGAGCATGAAATTGGCACACCACTGTAAAGGAGAATCATGGAATGGGGACTAAACAAGAAGGCTTACACATTTCAGAAAAATAGAAACGTAGTTAACCTGAGAGCATGTCTCCTGCAAAAGAAATCCCCACTCCACATCATTTATAACTTTTGTTCTGAAGTTACCTGTGATCCAAAATGTATTTGAAGTTTACGTTCAGGATAACAAGGTTGAAAAATGCTGGTTTAAGTTAAGAAAATCTGATACTTACCCATATAGAGGGAAAGCTCTGGATCCTAAAGAGCTTTCCCGTTCCGACCTTGGGGTCCTTGTTCTAGCGCTGTCACCCCGTTTGAATTCCTTCCTTCGGGAGCCCTTGTAAGGCATGGCACTCATGTCCCCGGGCGTTCCCGAAGACTGGATGCTCCATACTGCGCATGTGCTGGCACAACTGTGCATGTGCAGAACGGAGCACCCCATCTTCAGGCTCTGCTCAGGGACACACCACATTCTGGGCAAGCATACAATGAGTGAAAGGGACACAGAGGAGTTTAAGAGGTACTTTGCAACTGTCATGGGAGGGGAAAATGCCAAGGACAGCAAAATACTTAGCTGTCCTGGCATTATCCCTTCATGCAGGTGATTGCTCTGCCCCCCTTTGGAGATGGGCCCAGGCAAGTATTTTACAATGGCCTCAATTCACTAAGCTTATCTCCTGTCTTTAATAACATTTCTAGAGTTATCACCATGGTGATAAGGCATGTAGTATTCAGGAAACATTTTACCTCAGGCAAACAAAGTTAACTCTTCAATCCTTAAAATAACTCCAGAATTCCAAAGTTAAAGACAGGCTGTTGCATGTGAAAATAACTACAAAGGAGGTAACTTAACTATAGAGGAGGTAACTTATGGAATGAAGAGATAAGATAACTCTCTCACTGTGTCATGGCTAATTTTCTCTTGCCTTATTATCTGCAGCATGATCTTAGTGAATTGAGGCCAAAGTGTCCGCTGAGGCTCTGGCCAGACCCATCTGCGTTGCCGATTAGCTTAGGTACTCTTTAAGCTTGGAGAAGTGTACAAATAGGGGTATATGGGCGGGTTTGTCATGACATCTTTGTCTGTCCGGCTGAAGCGGTTGAACTAGATACCGTATGATGTAAGTGCTGGGACTTTCGATCCTTCGTAGGTGAGAAATGGGTCAGGAAAAGGTAAGCGAGGTACTTTGGTCTTGATGTTTTTCTAGTTGAAATAGCTGAATTTGGGTTGACAATCTCATCTCGGCTTTGAAGGTGATCAATCAATATGATGTTAATTTTCTTTTGAAACTTGAAGATGACCCAATCAGTATCAGCAGCTACTTAATTTGGCTGCCCGATTTTGCTATTTTGTCTGCTATTTGCAACAAATTTGCAAAATGAACTCAGAAAATCTGCATCTCACTGATCACCTCTGTTTAACATCAATAAGGCCTAATTCTCAGAAGCCACAGTGGTCCGTTTAGAGTACACATGTCAAACTCTGACCCGCAAGACAAATTTGTCCCCCAAGCGGTTTGCCCACTTTACATTATGTTTGGCTCACTCTAGACCACTAGGGAAGCTATATTGGAGGTAAAGCCCTAGAACACTGGGAAAGCCATATAAGGGAAGGAGGGGGAAAGCAATAGACACCAGGGAACTGTGTAGGGAGGGAGGACTACTAGACACCAGGGAACTGTATAAGGGAGGGAGAAGGACCACTATAGGGGTTAGAGGAGGGCCATTAGACACCCGGGAAATTTATAAGGAAGAACAGTAGACCTTGAGATTGGCCTGGGACTAGGTCCCAGTATTCAATTTCATCCCACTTTGTATTTGCGTTTGGCACTACTGGTTTAGGGTGAGGGAAGTGTTTGTATTAAGTTACGTATATTGGTCAGATAAGAGTGTTGGGTTAAAACTAAATTATGTTTGTACAGACCTTCTGTACTTACATTTTTCTCTCTCGCTATTCAAAGCGTTTTCTTCACTAGTTCCATACAACATTAAAGATAATGTGATGACAGTACCTGCTTTGGTTCAGTAGGCCTGATTTGACCTCCTCCCCAAGTTATTACCAAATCATCTAGCTTGGTGCCTGATTCAAAGCGACTCCCAGGATTGCTTGGGCGCTACACTGGGGAGCCAGCAGGCCACCGTAAAGCCAATGAGGCAAAAATGACAGAGCCTGTCTTGATAGGCTTTGTCTAATAATAATAGATCCTGGGGTTGTTAGGGATAAATACTTATCAAATCCATCTTCAGGTCACAGGTAACACTCCACGCCTCACCTTGGCAATGCAGTGGCAGCCGCGCACACACCAATCAGGCCGCGGCTGCTGAGCAGGGGCAGCTATAAAGGTGGGCATGGCCAGAGCCTCGGTGGCCAGTTTGAAAAAAAATTGCCTGGGCCCAAATATGAAAGGAGGCGAAGTGATCACCTGCTTAGATGGATGACGCCAGGACAGGTATATAACCCTGCGACCCCCATACAATCCTTCAACATTTTGGCTGAGCATGTCATGGCAGGCTCTATCAGTTTTACCGCAGGTACTCTTAAAATAACCCACACCCAGGAAGTAACATAGTATGTACAATAGCATAAATTAAAAATCCATATTAATTTTAATATCATAATTCTAAAAGGGGAACTAACTCAACTTGTCAGCAACATATAATATATTTGCAACATTATTATAATACAATTCTGTAGAGTAATTGCCTAATGTTCACAGCATTCTTTTTTTTTTTTTTTTTTAAATAAACTATTTAGCTTTGCTCACAATGTGTTGCATCGGACAGTACAATCGCATTGCTAGCGCTATGCAGTTATATTGTACTAGTACACCCACATAGGTGCGTTAGCAGGTGTAGCAATGGTATCCATTGGCATAATGCACGTCAAGTGCAGTGAAGGATACTTTTGTGCGTACTGCAAGATTCACACTACACGTATAACGTGTGATGCAACGTCTCCTCTCCATTGTGTTGCGATCTTGCTTTTGCAGATTATGCAATGTAACGCCCTACTGTGAACGTAGCTTTCAGAAAGAGACTTGCTCTGCTCCAAACATGTTGTGTCTGAGATCTTCATGCTTCGAATGCAAGCTTATTGCTAAAGCCATTGAAGTGCAGAGTCCTCTTTTCAGAAATTGTTGCACATTTGCAGGCTTTGTGTACCTGCTGGATAACTGGGACCGGCTGACCGGGACGGAGCACCAGTTTCCCCCTGGATAGGGAAAACTTCAGTTGTTTACCCTTTAAGCCAATAATTTTCAACAGCACTCACCCAGCTAAATGGTCTCCATGTTGACATAATTGTAGATTACCATTGCTATGTTGTATATCTTTCTGTTGTATATTTTTCTTTGGAAACTAAATTTATGTTATGAAAAATAAAATCTATGCATTATCTACGAAGGATAAGAATTTGTGTGGTGTGTCTTTTCACATCTGTCTACTTACATGTAATAATTCCTAAGAGCCATATATGAAATGGGCATGCATAAATGACTGTATGGCAATGTACACACTGCGGCATTCCTTCAGCTATAACGATAGTAACTGATAAAATCAGATGTGTACAACTATTCTCCGACATTGCTTTCCTCCCTTCTAGCAAGCTAATGGGATGCATTCTCTTGCCTAATGGGTATTTTTCCAATAGGAACTTCCTTTGAAATTACTGCAGTAGGTTGGCACTTGCTTGGCCTTACCCCTCCCCTCTCCATAAAACAGGAAATGATGCGAGGCAGGGAGACTAGCAAGCTCTCGCTTACAAATTGCTGTCGGAAATGATCCCTTTCAATTGTTTAAGGAGAAGATTGCAAAAAGTGTATACATAGCTTAAAGAGGAACTCCAGTGAAAATTATGTAATAAAAAAGTGCTTCATTTTTACAATAATTATGTATAAATGATTTAGTCTGTGTTTGTTCATTGTAAAATCTTTCCTCTCCCTGATTTACATTCTGACAATCACATGGTGACATTTTTACTGCTGGCAGGTGATGTCAGTGGAAGGAGATGCTGCTTGCTTTTTTGGCAGTTGAAAACAGCTGTTATATCCCACAATGCAACAAGGCTCCCACAGTGTGATGTCAGAACCATGGTCCTGACATCACACTGTGGGAGGGGTTTCACCACAATATCAGCCATACAGAGCCCCCTGTACCAATGGTATAATAATCACTTAACTGTTTACTACAACCTCGTAGTGGAATACTCTTTAAGAGTGTACAGCAGCACCATCACATCTTTTTGGATTAACTGCCATTTTCAAAATTTATTTGCGCACTTTCACTCTGCCCTGAGCAAATAAATGTAACAAGCAACCAGGTGAATGGCAGCCTCCCAATAACTGTCTAGCAGTGCACAGCACAGCAGTTACAGTCATGGCTACTAGGTGGCGCAGTTAAGTAGAAAGTATGCAGCCCTCGTAGAACATGGCACAGGACAGAAGCAAAGGTGAGCAGAGGTGAAGGGGTTCTGGCGTTTGGTTCAAGCCAGCACGGAGCAACGGTATCAGAATGTAGCGGTGAGCATCGGGGGCTTTGTGGCTCTAACGACAGAGGGCAGGTGAAGGCGGCAGATCTCCTGGGGGAGCAAGGTAGCAGTACTGTGGTGCTGAAGGTCAGCACAAAACATCGCTCTCCATCGCATGGGACACAGGAGCAAAGCTGAAACGAATAGCTATTATTCGCTTGGGTGAGGCTCTTCTTGCTCAGGTGAAGCCAGCAATTTACTTTGCCTGTAAATTCCAAGCAATGTCAGGTGATAAAAAGCTTCTGATCACCTGGAATTACATACAGCCCCTATATTCTGAACGTCTTTTACAAGGTTTTCAATCCCTTTGTTGTAGCATCCAATGGGTGGAATGATCAGATGAGGAGGGGAGCTGCTGCTGAATAAACAGTTACCAGCATTCTGCAATCCTGTGACAAGCTGTTCAGGGAGAGAAGAGGTTAACTGACAGATGCAAGTGTGGCAAATAAAAGCAAGCAGCGGTTACTTTCTGGCTGACCTGCACAGTTTCCCTTTAAAGTGTATTACACATTCACCAAGAGGAACACAATGAAATGCGATATCAAGGCTGGAGTAGAGGCAAGTGCAATGCTGTACATTTCTTGATTTCTGGACTTCCATCAAGTTACCTGCTCAGCCAAAAATCGATAATTTGGTAACCAGTACATAAAATATCAGTACACATCTGTAAGGGCCGGTTCACACGGACGCTTGGCGGCGTCTACCGTCAAGCGTTCGGGACCCATCGGCTAAACTCTCCCATTCAAGTAAATAGGAGCGTTTAGCATTGCGCGGTTACCGTCGATTACCGTCGATTGCATAAACGCGGCGTTCTGATCCCGATTTAACGCATCGTTTCGGCCGTCCCTAGAAGCCGCATGCAACGTCCAGGGACGGCTAGCCGGCGCGGCTTCATGTCCCCCTGCGGGGACGAGAAACGCCGATCGCGACGATCTCTGTACCGCCGCCACCGAACGGGACGTCACAGGACAATGCGACTTCCTGGCCGCCCCAACGCCGCCTGCCGTCCGTGTGAACCGGCCCTTAAAAGCACTGCTTCTATAGAGCCTAAAACATATTACAGAGCCACAAAATGCCTGTGTACCAGAACTTGATACAGAGCTGGTGAAATGCTGATTTTCCATTCAGAATACTTTTTGGTGGTGGCAATAAACATCACATGTTTCGCAAGTAGAATAATGAAGAGATATTTTATTTCGATTCATGTGACATGCTTTTATTCAAATAAAATAACTACATTTTACCATGGAAATTAGCAATATGACATTATTTTACAGCTTAGCGTCATACAAAAAAATAATAAAGGTTGCATTGCTAAACTCAAGTTGAAATTTAAGCACACAATAGTCTATAGAACAATCAACAGTACTCCATCCAACTGCATTGAAATAGCTCTTTTAGCTTCAGACCAGACAAATAAAATAAAATGTAACAGTCAGATTAACATATAATAAGTTAAGTAAGAATTTTAGAGACAATGTTGGTGGTGAAGTCTAACATTTTTGACAAATGAAAAACTGTTGCAAAATCTCTTATCGTTTATCTATCTTTAGGCCAGGTTCACACTAAGCAGAAACGCATGCGTTTTCCCTATAGCACATAATAGAAAACGCATGCGATGCTGCCATGTGTGACCCTGGCCTTAGGCTTGATCAACAAAACCACTGCAAGAGCTGCAAAGTGCAGGCAAAAAGCCAATCAGAAATCATCTCAAATCTACACCTTGATTTACTGTACTTTGCACAATGCCTTGCAATACCTTGCTGGAAAAGCCTAATCATGCAACCTAGCCACAGAAACCTGTGTACTGACACTTATGTAATTGTATGTCTAAGGAGTAAGACTTTATTCCTGTCGTGTATTAACACAGTTCAAGTGTAAAATTTCACTAATCACTCTTTACAATTTTATACACGCTCTGTTTTACATTCAAGTTACATTGAAACAGAATTTATCCCATATAAAAACAAAATGTGAGCCTAAGTTTTGGCCATAAAATAAATACATCCCTTCAAGAGTATCCATCATACATGCACATTGGAGGGGCAATCATGTAAGCAGGGTGACAGTACTCGGTGCTCACAGGCACAAGGACCGATCCAGTTTATAGTTGGATCAGTAGATGAAACCATGTCTGTGAAAGCTCTTACAGCTCTGCAGACATCCCCTGGTCAGCTGGCCGTAATGGAACAATCTTTCAGGCTGAATTCATATGGCCAGATACCGTGAGGTGTAGGTAGTGGCCAGGGTGTCAGCCCAGCGCATAATTATGAACACTTGGACAGTACAAGCATTTATGTTTGTGCACTGATAGTTTAACATTTGATATTCTGACTGCCATCTCATTTTATGGGCACCTTAATAAGCACTGTATGAAAGTACCATTAGGATTAGTGTCTGTTACCTAAAGCTTTAAGACTATTGGTTGCTATGGGCAATACAGACACTTTCATTTATGATATGTTGTATATAAGGCCCACATCGTAACCATTCATGAACATTTGTTCAACTCACAAATTAGCATATGATGGGTTGCTTTACATAAAATGTTTTTTTTTCAAAAAACTTTCACTTCCATAAAACATCTTCAATAACAGCTTTGATCATAAAAAGAATTTGCCCTTATATCAGTGTTGCCATATCTGTCCTCAAATGTCACCAACTGTGCATGTTTTACATGTAATCTCACAGGTGGGGTAATTAGCCTATCAGCAATCCAATTTAGCTTCCTGTGTTTAGAGCCATAAAAGTTCTTTAATGCGAATGGGTTTGACTTGAGAATAGGTTTGGCAAACATTGCCCTATAATATAATGGAACGGCAATGAGAAGTTCAGGATACTGATGGCTTACAACAAACTGAGATAATTATAACCAATGTTAATAGCACAATAAGAACTGGAGCAATCCATATTAAAAAGAAAGATAAAAGTAGACAACACAACATTAACATATAGTACATAACACTTAAGACACGGAAGCTACAAAAATAGAAAAAAAATACTTATGTCAAAAGTAAAGTGACATGGGAGGTTTCCAAAAACGAATGTACAATAAAATCTCTTAATTATTCCTAACCACTTTGTCAGGGAATCCATGCCACAGTGCAACAGCAGGCTGGATTACCACTGTGTGTGATAGAAGAAATATAATACAGGCCTGTACAGTATGTTCTCTACAAATGAGCCATGCTAAATCCACTCAAGTCTTGCCATACAAAATCTACACTAAAACAGATGATAAACCTTTGTGACTAGTCCAGATTCATGGTTGGCTGCAGAACAGTCATGAGATGCTCTGACTGTAATCTTTAGACTACAAGATTCTATTAAACTATTAGGTCTGGAGATGACATGAGAATATAAGTGTCCCCCAATGCTGGCCTGACTTTACTAAAAATGCTGCTACTAAACAGCAAAACTGCAGACTTTGCATAGTAACTACAGGGAGTATTGTACTGGTACTGTTATATATTAGTGCTGTGGGGTATCAGTTGTGTGCACATACTTGCAGCCAGAGCAAAAAGGATTTTGGTTATAGGTTCACACAACAACAGTTTTCTTATTACTAATCCATTAAGTATTCAGCAACCCTCTCTATGGTTATAGGATCCTCTCTATGGTTATAGGATCCTCTTATATGATTAAATATGATCCAGTGGAAGTTTACATCTAATACCCCTTAATAGAGTTCAATTTTTATTAAGTCCAGCACAATTTTAGTTTCACTTATGTACTTCTGTGATCTACCTCTGTAAATCAAGCCCCCAAAATACAATTAAGATGTCAACTCAATAGTTTTTAAGGGTGGTAGTAAGGTGAATATAACATGGTTATTGCTCACCTCGATGCTATCATTCTGCTCCAGATAGGTTTGGGCTCTAAAACCTTACAGCTGTCTCTGCAACTGGTCTAAGTATTCCTCAGTTACCTACATAGCGGCAACAGAGAAAGATGGGATTTGGTAAAGTTAAGGCAGCCATACGCAACTTGGTAAACCATTAATGCCTCCCAGATATTGATCATTTGCCTGGTTCCCATTTGTATAAGTAGATATTAGAATATTAGTATTTCAGCAGGAGTCTTATCTGATATCTGCTGGAACGCCACAGCAACTAGCTTTGCGGCAAATAGCTTTGCACCACTCAATACAGTACAAAGTTATACGGCTTTTACCACTCCCCTCATATCCAACCCACCTTCCAGCATGGTCAAGCGGGAAAAAAACTACTTTTCCCAATCAATAAACAATCAGAAAATAATCAACGGGGCCTTACTTTGTCATACATTTTTGTTAGATTTGATGGCGTTCTGAAAACTAATTAAAAAAAAAAATAATCAGATAGAGTATGACTAGCTTTAGAAACTTTAACAGAGACCAATTAGAACTGAGATAAGAAGACCAAATTACATAAACACCTTTGATTCTTTACCAGCTACACTGACCCTTAACTGACAAAATGTTAGATAGGTGTAAGTTATATAACAGTGGACAGTAACACTGCACTCATCTTGGGTACTGCAGCAGGACTCACATAAGCTGGTGCTTTTATGAGCATTGTAAGGAAATGGTATATAATAAAACTATGTGTAGATAATACTGAATGGTGAACATTCTGGTTTTGTTTCTAAGTAGAAAGAATAAGGCAGAATATTTTTTTCACTAAAGCTATGCCTGCCAAGATAACACCAGGACTGATGTGGAAATATGCTGCAAGTGACTCCTGTTATTTCCTTGGTGTTTGACACTGTGAAATGGTCCGTTCATCACTTTCAATCATCAAACAAGAGGCTCACAATTAATATCTGCAGACTTCTTTATACAAATATATGTACACTGGGCCTAAAGCCCGTTTAAAAACGGGCGCTCGGCTGTGGCCGTGCCCCCCCGCACTGGCCCCTCTCTCTTGTGCCGCACATGCGCGCGCACCCATGAGCACACGCCGCGTGCTCGCAGGCCCGCCCCCCTTTGGGACCCGTTCTCCTCTGCCGCCCAGCTCTCTTGAGTGTCTCTGCGTCCCTCCCTGCACATGCGCAGTGCAAAAAAGCACTGACACAGGGACGAAACAGGAGGCAGAGACACGGAAATTATATAAAGAGATAACGGTATATATACATACATGCTAACTCTGTTAGTATGAACTACAATGATGTGTCAAGTCATAACCTAAAGCATCCAGATTGATATAGTTAGGGCCTGTTCAGACTGCACGCGTTTCCAGCCGCGTTTTGGAAACGCGTGCAGGAGGCCGACACGCACGACATCAGACAGTGAATAGAGTGCACTGTCTGATGTTCACACTGCATGCGGTCCGGGAACGCATGCTGCACGCAGATTTTGTCAAAACGCGTGGCTGTCCCATTCACTTTTCAGTGATGGGATCAGCCACGCAACGCACACAAACGCGGATGGCGTGCGTTCGTACGCGTTGCGGTCCGCACGCATGGCCATCCGCATTTGTGATCTGAACGGGCCCTGAGTGGATAATTTGCTTTTTTAGAAGTTACTACACTTTGCACATCATTCCTTTTCTTTGTCCTCAGTGTTTTCGAGTTTATAAAGCACTGCATAAAGTGCCATTTTATTTAAATGTGTTCTCACTTCAGATGAAGTGGAGCAGAGGGGTGGGGGAGAAATTGCCCTAATGGGGACAGAGACAATACAAATCTGCACCGGAGTATTTCCCTTCCCGATCTTACACAGACATTTATCTGGCATTCCATCTGTGGAGCAGTGCTAAACTGAAATCATGAAAGCTGTCACTGTTGACCAAATTCTGACAGTGCAGACCTGCGCCTTGTTTCAGGTCTGTAACAATATACTGAGACCAAAAGATCAGTATACTAGCAATGCAAACAGCAGTTATCGGAATGGCATTAGTGATGACAGCTTTTATAACCTCTTAGTAAAGGTACACTTTAAGGTGATATTGTACTGATACTTATACTACCTCAGAATGAGGCTCTGCTCATAAGTGTAATCTATCTGTATAAATGATTTTAGTTTTGTTGTAAAATATAAGTTTATAACCTCCACTGTTTACATTACAAAAATGAGTGAAGAGTAGCCTTCATACTCAGTGTTTACACATGTGATCAGCAGGATACATATAAATTAGTCAATTAATAGCTGTAGAAGATGTGGGGGCAATTTCAAAAGCGCACTATAGCCAATTTACAAATCAGCATAAGCACAATGTAACAGCTTAAGGAGGCAAAAGCTTTCTGGAAGACCAAGTATTGTCTCTACTGGTTTTGGAACACTGAGTATAGAAACATTCAACAGAGCTGCCCCTGACAGCACTAAAGAGGTTACCACCTGTGATAAATTTCAGAATGTAAATCAGGGTGAGGAAAGATTTTACAATGGGCAAACACTGACAAAATAATTTATAAAGTAATACTGTAAAAAATAAGCAATTGTATTAATTACGTTATTTTCACTACAGTTCCTCTTTAATACTGGACATACTGAGGGTGAAAGGATTCAGCTTAAAAAGGGGGTAAAGTAAATGATGCAAGTATATTGCATCGTTTATCAAGACCTTTTAAGTTATTTTAAATACACCATAGGTAAAAGCACACTAACAATTTGAGGCTTTTTTCTTCTGTGGACTGTAACAGACTCTATACATTCTTATATTTATCCAAATAAAGTCTTTCTGGTTTTAAATATACACAGAATTCAATCTCCATTAACGTTACTGTCAGTCAGATCAACATGTACAAAGATATTCACTACCTAAAGGGGCCCATACACTGGTCGATTTCAGCCATCGATTCTATAGAATCGATCGATCAGAAATAGATTCCATCAAATTCTCCATTCGATCTATTTGTGGACGATTTCGATCGATTTGATCTATCGGATAGGATGGAAGATCTAGGTTGATCTGCTACTGCCAGCACATTGATGGTCCATAGAGTTGCAAAATGATAAGCAATCTCAACAGATCGACCTAGATTTTCCAGCCTGCCAGATCGATTGAAATCGGCCACAAATCGATCGATTGGTCAATCGATTTGCAATCGACCAATTGATTTTGATTGATCGATTGGCCAAAAATCAGCTGAGTGTATGGGCCCCTTTGGATCGATTTCCAATAGATTTCATTCTGAAATCTATTGGAAGTTTGTTTCTAATGTGTGGCACACATTAGATAGATTCCTGTCAGATTGGACTTGACAGGCATCTGCCAGAAATCTATCTGATGGTCGAATCTGCTGCAAATCTATAAGTGTATGGCCACCTTAAGTCAAAAAATATCTTCTTATAGTAGTGTTGCATGTTTTACCTTAGCTCTTGTTCTATGTATACAATGTATCAAAATGAGGACTGCAAAAAGCTCTGTCGGTTATAAAAGAAAATCCAAGTCACATATGTAGTAATACTATGGTAAATAAGTAGCAAATACACAATAGTGTTTAGGGGAAAAAAAGGAAAAATAAACACTGCTCCGAATTCCATAAAAACAGTGGAGGCCTGCAATGCAAAACAGATAATCCACTTAGGAAGAAATGCCATTTTTGTTCAAATATACTGTATGTAAATACTAAATTACAGAACGTAAGAAAACCACAAAATGACTCCACTAGGATTTTCTCAGTCACGATTTTTTCATATATCAACTAATATTTATCTTAGATTTGCACTATGGTGTCTGTGTAAATTATGTCCTCTTAATCAGATCATAATTATTTAATGCAGTGATGGCGGGGAGAGCTAGCTTTTTCAAGACTATAGTTATTGTAACAACAATAGAAAGGGGATGATGCAAGTCATCACTGAATCCCTCAGGTACGGTATAGGGAGCTGCACATAGACTTTAAACAATGGACTGCAAGGCAAAAGTCTGTGTTCTCCCTCCCACAGTATTTCTATCACAACACCACAGATATGTATGTAAGCTGCTCAAATCACTATTTACAGCTCTTGGGCAGTCTACCTGTCTTCCAATACTGTCTCATTTTAAAGGCATTAGGTTGTGGTATCCAATAACTTCAGGTGCCTTAAAGGATAACTTCACTTTCTATGAATAAATACATGATCATCACAAGGTCAGTTGGATCAACTGGAAGGATTTTAGTAAGCTTCTTACCAGATACTGTTGTGGAGGTAGTGGCTAGAATACACTGCCTGACCGGAGGTGACAAGCTGCAGCAATCAGTCCCAAGATTGCAAAAAAGACAAATGTCACACCTCTGGAACTCTAAAGCCCAATCTACACGATACAATTCTTTATACGATTCAATTACGATTCTATTTACGATCTGATTAAATCCGACATGTCCGATCAGGATTCGATTCGATTCAATTCGATTTGCCATTGCAGAACAATGACAAATCGAATTGAAACGAATCGAATCCTGATCGGACATGTCGGATTTAATCGGATCGTAAATAGAATCGTAACTGAATCATATAAAGAATCGTATCGTGTAGATTGGGCTTAAAGATGTGTAGTTTGAAGAAATCGTAACAATGAAAGTACATCTGTCACTACGATACAGTGACCACCTAATTTTGCATTCAAATGACTGCCCTTTCATTGAAGTCCATGGCCACATTCTGCTGATTCTTGTTGCATTGTATGCATAGGCAGCCTGACATTCTGTATTGACTATGCAGTGCTGAGCTACACTTTTCAGACGGCCACATTGCTGGTGCAGAAGGAGATTCTCAGGCTCATGCGAGATGTAAAAACAGGAACCACACTCTGCAAGCTACACTCCAAGGGGGGCAGGAGCAGTGCTGGCAGCCCCCCAAAACTGCTGTCACCACCTGGGGGGACCGTCCACTACTACTCCCACAACTCTGGAGATTACTCACAAAACCTCCTCCCACAAGTATGCAAAACATAAAATTGGTTAAGAGCTCACTCCCAAGGATCACCTGCCTCATAACTAGTCTGCAGAAGCTGGTCAGCAAATTAAAAGCACAATACGTGCATTCAAACTGCAGTACTAAATTATGCAAGGGCTGAACTGACCCCACTATCACCCTAAAATTAAAGGGAGAACCTCAACTACACATAACAGGTGAAACTAGTAACGATAAAAACAACTTGCATTCAAATTACATTCAGTTGAACTATTTACATACATTTACATTCAGCAGCACTATTGGAGGATGTTTGCTTCCAAAATGGTTTGCATGCAAAGGTATTCCGTACCAGACCCTTTCACAGCGATGAGGTCCATTTTGGAAGTTAACATGCTCCATTAGTGACACTGAATGCAAATGTATGCAAATAGTGCAACTGAATACAAATTTTATGCAAGTTGATTTTATCATTACTAGAGTTCCACATATTATGTGTAGTTGAGGGTCTCCCTTTAATTTTGAGGCAACAGTAGGGTCAGTATAATTTGGTAATGCAGTTTGAATGTACATATTGTGTCATGTGAGGTGTAAAATCGGCAGGTTTTATTGAAAAACAGATGGACAGGGAACAAAGACATCCACAGATACAACTCACATTCCTGCTGCTTACAGCACATTGGCTGCCCAGATCTCAGAGAAACGATCGTTGAGTGAATGCATTGTGTCCACCTAAAATGATCCTGTCGACAGTTTAACTGATTTAATCTAATAGCAGGTTTACTTCACAGGCACACTGGGATATAGCCGTTGGCAGGGAAGAAAAGTGATCTGCATCAACAAACCGTGTATGTGTGGTGATTTTACTGGTGATATGAGAATTATGGATAGCTATAGACCACAACAGAAAGGTGGCTTTTACTGACATTCAACCACAAAATGGTTTCTGTAGCAACCATATAAAATCATTTGAATACAAGTGAAGTATTCCTTTAAGACAGATTGTTTTCTGAATATTAAAATATGCAATGAATATTTTTGTATAATGAACTGTCAGTACAGTATAATTTACATAGGGAATTGTACCAACATTTCTATAACAAAGAGTACCATCCCTTATACAGAAATACACAAACAGCAGAGATAGTCAATGAGATGTGTATTGTCCCAGCCTGCATGCAAATTGTATGCAGCTTGAAATCGGACCAATCCATTTCCTGCTTTGATTGGCACTGCTCCAAGCAGCATACAATAGCATTCAATGTGCATGCAAGCAGGTATTTACTGATCATCTGTATTTCACAGGAAACCTTTTGAGCTACGTGGCTGTTCTGTATGGCTACTTTCAGAGTTTAATTAAAAGACACGTGGCTTATTTCAATTACATTCATAAGAAGCTTGTGTACAACTTTGGAATTTACATTCATCATATCCTACAAAGGAAGACCACCAAAATGTGTTTTGCTTTGAGTGGGCATCAGTGGCTGAATCATGCTCTGGTCTCATATCAAGGCAAAGGCGGTATACCATCACCTTTCTGCATATGGATTCTCCAGTTTCATATATTTTATAAACAGGACTCTTCAAGAAAACATGACACCATCACTTGGCTTTCTAATGGATATGGAAGTTAACTGCAACCTGGATTTAGAGGAAATATTAAGCAGTTTCCAAACTTGTGCATAAGATTAGAAAAATGGAAAAGCAAAAAAGATACTTGCATGTACATTACTAAATGTTTGAAATTATTACAAACTTATTTCCCTGCGTTTTTCCTTTGGCAAGTGAATATCTGCATCATTTTCAGTACATTGTGCTATGCAAAGTGCATATGCAATTCTGCCTAGTGTGATCCTATCCTTAACTGGATCACAGCAGACCAAAACAAACCCTTGCTGTAGCTAGTAAAACAGCAGTCATGTTATTGCAGTTGTGTGAATGGACCTGTAATTAGCTCTGCTAGTATGAGCCAGATTTATTGTAAAATAGAAAAACCCTCAATGTGGGTAGTCAGGATGCAATAGTAGGACTATCACTAAACGTTTTTGCCTTCATCATTATAAAAGCAACAAATTTAATAAATCAAGGCTAGGCCTGCAGGTTATTAGGCAGCTACAATATTAGGTAAACTCTGTGCTTTGTGGTACTATACTTTAAGCATTCTGTTAAACTGACAGTGAAAGGCAGCCATTTTGGTCGATACGTTTAGGCAATAGTAGAGCTTACACCAATGTGAAGTGTGGTGACAGATTATCCAAAGCACAGGGCTCTGCCTAGCACTGTTCACCAACAACTGATATAACTTGTGATAGGGAAAGCTTATCTCAGTACACAAAAGGTCTCGTGGGCCAAACAGGTTGTCGAAAATCACCGGGCAGTAAATGGACTACACATGAATAAATTACATTTATGGGTGCTATCTTTCTTATTACCTTCTTCTTTTAAAGCAATTAATACTCTTAAAATACAGTTTAGGGTTCACCGATAAAAAGAATGCTTGAATTGTGACGATTATCCATATTCCATGTGAAGTGCAGTGCCATACCTTCATAGGTGTAACATGTACTGGTGATTTACAAAAGTGTCTTCCCTCCCATTTGTACAGCTGGTTCATACATATCTGTAAGCCAGAAGAAGCCTTTAAGATTCAGTCATTTTTTAAACTGTGCAAGGAGCAAAGCGCAGTGCTTGTAGCATCCAGCCAGAATCCACTGTGTATTGGCCTGGTTTCAATTAACGCTGGTTGCTTTTGGTTATTAAGGTTTTGTACTTCCCACTTATGTCCTTTTACTGATTACTACATAAAACGAAATATCTGCAGTATATTTGGCCTTATGTGCTTTTATACATCTGGCAGGGGGGGAGGGGGTGAGACTAAAGTATTAACCTTATCAAAGCAAGTACTTCTATGTCTGATAACAGCAGCCATAGGTCTGTTGAGAATAGTACAGATTTCTGATCCTCGGGTATGCTGGTATGTACCAGCGTCCCTACCATAGTTCAAGAGTTAGAGGGATCACTAACGGCAGTATATACATTTAGATTTGCTACGCTATAGAACATCAAATGTGTGATCTGCATGTGATTTGTGATAGTGCAGTTTCCAATACCATTGTAACAACTACCCTATGGAAAAATACAAAGTAATACAAAGCTGAATAAAAATACCCACAAGCACACTTTTCTTTCATCCTGAAAGTGCATACAAGTAGCAAGACAAGATGGTAGCTCCCCATCTTGCAGCTGTAGTGTTTTATCCACCAGCTAATATTCCATCAGTTATAACACTGATCCCTACTCCTTTACATTGGCACTAAGATCACATTGCTGGTGTTCCTCCTCCATACATTTAGCAAATATGTTTCTTTTCCATCCTACAGGAGACTTTGCTTTAGTATATTGTAAAACATTGTATGGTGACCAACCATAGGAAGTCACGGGAGTGGCCAGACTAGGTCCTTCCAGAACGTGCATCTAGCTGCGCACAACTAAAGCCACCAGAGGGCAGTCTTACATTTTAAACATAAACAGATAAGGTGAACAGCAGATATGTACTTTGCAAAGTTAAACCATTAAAATCTGGTAAGTGATGTGAAGACATTAAAGTGACAGCAGCTAATGGTTAAGACTAGTGTTTCCCTGTGTAAAGGATCTAGCTCTCTATGCAATTACAAAATTGAACGTCTAAACAAAATGTAAAATAATAAACATTGTAGAAAAAACACACAGTCACTTTCAGTCATGTGATCTGAATAAAAATACATAGAGCAACTACAACAAGCGCATTGCATTCTGGGAATGTCAGCCAGCAGACAGTACTTAAATACCCAGCTCCTGCAGACAAATAGGAAGTAAATGATGTCAATGTCCAAACACATGCTTACTGGCTTTACATTTTTGAGGTAAGCTGGTCCATCGCGCTGCCACAGGACTCAGCAATGCTTGCAAATTGCCACCAAATAGCAGACCAACTTTTAAACTTTTTCTCATGTCACAAATTCCCCAGTCGGCACAACAGGAAATAACATCCAATTCACGCATATGAACTCAACATTATCTTGCACACGCAGACACAGAATAAAAAAAAGAAACCTATAAGGCTGGAGATGTCAAGTCATTCCACTCACCTAAGATGGACAGATGTCAGTGCTTCAATGTCAAAAGTTAAAATCGCACGTGCACTTTGAATTCAAATAAACACATAGCTTACCCTCCCATTTATGTGAATGAAAAAACTTTTGTGATAAATAACCTCCCACCCGCTTCGTTTTTCGCTTCCCACCCTCTCCCAGCCCTAAACAATACTGTCCTACATTCCAGTTGTGTGTAAAGACAGCAATCGGAAGAGTCTGTGTTCACCCAACAAGAGTGTCATTGGCAACAAAATACTAATCATTTCACGAAAATGTCAGGTGGGTCTTTCCTTGCCAGCCTCTGCTATGCCTTGGGGGAGAGAAGTTTTTTGGGAGTGGCAGGTCTCTTAGCCTGCCATAGGTGGCTGTGAATAGTCACAGCGTCAACACTGGCTGACATGGTTTTGGCTGGGATGTGGCTGAATTGCTTGCGATCAGAGTTGTACTTGTAAAGGCCGTCAATCATTTTCCGGGATATGGAACGAGGACCTATTCCCACCAGCTTACTAATGTCCTCTGTTTCTGGAAAGTAAGTATACACTGATCGGAACTGGCATCCTGAGTCGCGGAACAGGATCAGGAAATTGTGGGCATTCGATTTCTCCATTTCCTGTGATGGTAGAGGAAAAAAGTAAGGTTAGAATGTTTCTACAAATAGTCCATGCAACAGAGAATACCTGCCAACTCTAAATCCAAAAATAAACTAAACCTTAAAAGAAAATGAAGATTCAAACTTTTTTTTTTATTTAAATGAAATATGTTATATCAGATTTAATAACTATGGCCAATGAACATTGTTCTGTTTACATCTGGATTGGACCTCTTTCTTTGTTGCACTTCAAATGGTTTCTAATAAGGGAGCACTGCCAATAGACACCCCACCATTTAAAGCAAAAATACAGACATGCATTATGTATATTTTTTTTGTAGGACAAGTCCTTTTTTTGTATTTGCAGTGTAACAGTTATGGCTAAATCCAGCAATTATTTGCCGTCATTGTCAGGGGGGCATTTATGAGACTTGTATAGTGCTGAGAAACGACTACTGTTTGCAGTACAACAAGCACACCGGTGGCTGGCACAATGGGTATATTTGAATATGGTGCCAAGGAAGAGTATAGGAATTAGAATTTTCAGATGCTTTTGTGTGGCAGATGTGCAAAGCTGTTTTCATATGTGTTGCAGAGCTTTTCCTGTAAACTGATTACCCTAAAGCTACGTACACACATGCGAACCACCTAAGTAAAGTTAGCTTTTAAAAGTGTGTAACGATCTGATCGTTAGAACGAACGTTACATCACGTAAAGCAACTATTGCGCTTGCGCATCAAAATGAAAAGTTCCATGGAGAAATAGCGAAATGTGCATGTCAAGCCTAGTAGGAACGACCGTTTCCAACGATGAACTACTTTTGCAAACGATCGTCATTGGGAAAAATCCGGCAAGCTAGATCGTTCGTTTTTAACGATCTAGCTCGTCCGTTGTTAGACTTAATGGTCGTTGGCTGCTTTTTTTTAAACGATCGTCGTTTGAACGGGGAACGATTGTTTCAAACGACTATAGTCGCATGTGTGTACGCAGCTTAACTGATGCACTTGTTCATAAATCTTCATCCTAACCTCCAGTGTTATATCATTCATTGTTTTCCCATTCGATAGATACGTTCGATTGATAAATTCCGTCATGTTCGATATTACTCTCGATCATTTTACCGCTCGATTTCTCATAGATGTGAATGGAAATTGATAAGAAAATATAGGAGAATCGAGTGGGAAATAGAGTGGAAAGACGAATTGAAAATCGATCGAACGGGAAATCAACCGAAAAAACGCATCATGTGCAGCCAGCATTACAGCTTAACTTCTCTAAATGAAAGGTTTTGCTATCAGCTGTTAAGCTACTTTTGTTTCCAGTGACTCCCCTCATTTCTACAGTAGGCAGCCTGTTTTATTCACAGCAGAGACAGCTGTTGGATTTACTTTAAAGTGGACCCAATTTAAAAATACAAGATTTCAGAAATAAAATCTATTTTCTAAATTATAATAATAAATAGCAGCCTTTTTTTCAGCTGCATGATGACAAATATAAAATATTTTACATTTATTGGAGAAACCCCTCCCTTCCTTTCATATTGCCGGGACAGAATCCAGCAAACTGGTGGAGTTGGAGGTGTCCGGCAAAGGAGTAATTGCTAATGGCTGCCACCTGTATAACCCTAGTTATGAAAAGAGAAGGGTGAAAAGTATGGACAGAAATGCTCATAGGCTTGCAGGAGTGTTTATTTATCTTTGTATGTGTCAGAGTGGTGCAACTAAATATTTTGAATTAAAAAAATGTTTGGTTTGGGTCTGCTTTAATGCACACTTGGAGCGGTACAAAACCCCTGGTGATAGGGTTCCTGCATGCACAATTCTAAAGCTCCATTTTGTCATTCTTTTAAGTATAGAGGCCTAACTGCCTCCAATTAAAGCGGACCCAAACCAAACATTTTTTTAATTAAAAATATTTAGTTGCACCACTCTGACACATACAAAGATAAATAAACACTCCTTCAAACCTATGATCATTTCAGTGCATGCTTTTCACCCTTCTCTTTTCATAGCTAGGGTTATACTGGGGGCAGCCATTAGCAATTCCTCCATTGCCGGACACTATCTACTCCACCAGTTTGCCGGAAAAATCCCGGCAATTTTAAAGGAAGGGAGGGGTTCCTCCATTAAATGTAAAATATTTTATAGTTGTCATCATGCAGCTCAAAAAAGGTTGCTATTTATTATTATAATTTAGAAAATAGATTTTATTTCTGAAATCTTGTATTTTTAATTTGGGTCCACTTTAAGCTCTGGGCAAAAGCTAGGGCAGCTTCCCTGGGCTTAAGGGGAACCTAAACTGAGAAGGACATGTATTTTTCCTTTTAAAATATTACCAGTTGCCTGACTCTCCTGCTGATCCTGTGTCTCTAATACTTTCAGCCACAGCCCCTGAATAAGCATGCAGATCAGGTGCTCTGACTGAAGTCAGACTGGATAAGCTGCATGCTTGTTTCAGGTGTGTGATTCAGCCACTATTGCAGCAAAGAGATCAGCAGGACTACCAGGCAACTGGTATTGTTTAAAAGGAAACATCATATCCTTCTCAGTTTAGCCTAAACTCTTGCACAGGAGATGAGGAAAACACAGAGAAACCCACCCTGTATGTGTATTTAGATAAAACAAAACAAACACAAAACATTTAAATCGCGCTTTTCTCCTGGCGGACTCAAAGCACCAGAGCTGCAGCCACTGGGACGCGCTCTATAGGCAGTCGTACTGTTAGGGAGACTTGCCCAAGGGCTCCTACTGAATAGGTGCTTGCTTACTGAACAGGCAGAGCCGAGATTCGAACCCAGGTCGCCTGTATCAGAGGCAGAGCCCTTAACCATTACACTATCCAGTTACTACATAAAACAGCCTACTTTCCTCTAATCTGGGAGTAATCACAAGTGTAATTTGAGCTGTCAGCTCTGTGCCATGGATGTGCTGACTTCTTTGCTAATATGTGAACACAGGAGGATACTCTTTCTGTGCTCCCATGAAAACCAGGAACTAGACACTTACTATTTATTGTAGGAGTTCTGTAAGCTGTAACAAATAAATGTCTTTCTTTAAAGGTTGTGATGCTGTTGCTTATCTTTTAGAGCAGAGAGAAAGTTCTGGGTTTAGGTCCACTTTACGTCGAAGGCAATGTTTGCCACACCACTCAACACCAACAATGTGAGGTAAAAGTCACCCAGCTCACTCACACAAGCAAAGGTCCGGAGGAAGTAGTAAACATTTATGCTGCACTAGATGGTATCTGGCATTGCATCTAGGTTAATTTCTAAGTGAGTGCTCTGACAGTCAGCTTTATCTGGAGCTTAAAGTAACAGGGTAAGCCATACTATGCCAGGAAAAAAAAAAAACATTTATAAGTAACAATAACAATATTTTTATAGCGCTTTTCTCCCTGGGGACTCAAAGCGCTGTGACCCGGCATTATGCAGTCTCAAAGGCTCAGGAAAAGAGGTGAGTTTTTAGCCTCTTTTTAAAGCTGCCCAGAGACGGAGCCTCTCGTACTGATTGTGGAAGTAAGTTCCATAGAGTAGGGGCTGCATAGGAAAAGGCCCGAGCACCAAATGTTAAGTGTATCCTGGGAATAACCAGCTTCATCTTGTTGGCAGAGTGGAGGGTGCGTGGAGGGGCATAAAGTTCCAATAGATCCGCTATGTATTTGGGTCCCATGTGGTGTAGAGCCTTGGATGTCAGCAGGCAGATCTTAAAATGGATTTTCTATTTTACTGGCAACCAGTGAAGAGTTTGCAGTACTGGGGTGATGTGTGAGCTGCGGGGGGCATTGGCTAGGAGTCTGACTGCAGCATTCTGTACTAATTGTAAGGGGCGCAGAACCTTATCTGTAGATCCGATGAACAGGGCGTTGCAGTAGTCTAGGCGGGAGGATACAAATGCATGAACCAGGGCAGGTAGGTCTTCAGCTGGGATAAGGTGTTTGATTTTCGCTATATTTCTTAGATGGAAGAAGGAAGACTTGACAACAGCGGATACCTGCTGTCTGAGTTTTAGATTTCCATCCAGGATCACCCCAAGATTTTGCACAGAGTCTTGATACTGTACAGTATCTCCCGCAATTGCTAGTTTGAGGTGGTGACTGTTTTGAACTTTATCCATCATGTGTGGACCACCTACCACCAACACCTCTGTTTTGTCAGAGTTCAGCCTCAGCCAGCTGGTGTTCATCCAATTTTGTAAATCCACTAGAGACGCATTTATGGATGCTGATGGGTCTTGGGTGCCAGGCTTGAAGGACAGATACAGTTGTGTGTCATCTGCATAACAACGGTATCCTAGGCCATAGTTCTGGATTATTTTGTAGATAACTACTTGCTCTATTTACATAAAAGATGTATTGTACTGTCCAGGTTATGATTTCAGTGAATTGTATATAGTAAATAAAGAGAATTCTGGTTCTCTCTGACTGAAACCAATACTGATGTAATTTTCCTCCCTTACTCTTTTTTTTTTTTTTTCTTTCTCTCTCCTAGAATCTGTCATTGCTAGCTTGCTTTGTAAACACAGCACAAAGAGAGCACAGGCATAGAGTTTGTATTTCAGCAGCATTGAACTGCACTCAGCCAATCATTGAGGAGCAGGAATGTGGGAGGGGTGATGATAAGCTTCCTTCATGTCGGCAATGTACTAAATAAGAGCCAGGCTGATAGATAAGATTTATTACAGTAGAAACACCTCTGAATAGATTACAGTGCTTGCAAAGCAGAGAGAGGTTCCAGGCTGCACAATAGATACAGAACAGTGGGTAAATGACATTTGATTTTGTGGCCGACAATCCCTCTTTAACCACTTAAGTACCAGCGGTCTCTACCCCCTTAAAGGACCAGAGACCACTGGTACAGAAATGGTGGAACACCGACGAGTAATGATGTACCCGCCGCAATCGCTGTCACCACTGAATGTCGAGAACCTGGGCCGCCCACTCTGCTGTCTCTATGATGGCAGAGTTCCTGTGAGCCGGTCAGGAGCTGCTTTCATTGGCTCCTGACCCTGCCTATCAATGTAACCCAATGGGAGCTGCTTACGTTTGATAGACAGGGTCAGGAGCCAATGTAATCGGCTCCTGACCCGATCACAGAGCTCTGCCGTTATAGAGACGGCAGAGCAAGTGAGCTGTGTCAGGGAAACAGCGGCAAGATCGTCAGGAGCAACGAAAGCGCCGAGAACGTGCAGCGTCAGTTTATTGAAATCCACACCCTGGCAGCCAGATTGCCATCAAAAGAGGGCGTAGATTTCAATCAGCGCGGTCCTAAAGTAGTTAACAGAGGGGATTACTCCGCTACACTAACGAGCAAGAGAAAACATCTTTGGAATTGTGAGTTCTGTTATATGGGGATTATTTTCAGTTTACAAGGTTTGTACACCACTTCAGGTACACTTTAAAGTATAAAAATGTGGGCGCATGCTCGGAGTCGCCATGAGCAGTCGCTAGTTGGCTGAGCTCCGTCTCCGGCTTCCTGATTTTGCCCAGCATTAGCCTTGCACTCTCCAAAACCCGGCACTTTCTCTCCAACCTTACTCGGTGAGATGTCCAGGAGGGGAAAGAAGGATACTTCGTCCCGGCCCGAGGCACCCAAGAAGCAAAACAAGCAACATAAACTCACAGACCACTTCGGGCCTGCAGCCACGAGGTCCAAGATGGCCGCCACCACCTCATCTGCGCCTGTATCTCAGCCTCCTTCCCTGAAGCCTGGCTCGCCTGCCTCCCTACCTGAATCACCGCAATCCGCCGTGGAGGTCCCTCTTACGAGCCAACAATCCCAGCAGCTCTACAGGGACATCAGCAGGCTCTTTAAACAAAAACTGGCGACGGCTGTGACGGACCTCTCCAACCAGATTAAAGAGGTGGGTGAACGGGTAGCTACTCTTAAAAAGCAGGCCGACTCCTTAGTGGACGCTGTTGCTGCCGACAAACTACAGATAGATGACCAGGACGAAAAGATCCAGACTATGGAACCGAAACTAGAGGACCTTGAGAACAGGTCCCGAAGAGCGAACATTCGCATACGGGGGGGTCCCGGAATCTATTACCAACCTAAAAGAGACTGCCCTTAATCTCTTCGCTGCTCTCCTCCCGCAGCTTGACCCTCAGGAGTTTAGAATTGTCCGCATACACCGGGCCCTGCAGCGCCCTCGCAATACCGATCTCCCCCGGGACATTATCTTAAAGATGCAACATGAGGAGATGCGAGACGCCATACTAACTGCCGCGAGGCCTTTGAACGAGCTCCCAGGCCTCCCCAATTCAGTTCGCCTTTATGCTGACCTCTCTCCCCTCACGTTGGCAAGGAGAAGAGACATGCTACCAGCAATCCAAGCCCCGACTGCAGCCTCTGTTAAATACAAATGGGGTTTCCCCTTCTTTTTGTGTTTCCAATACAACAATCGGAACTTTGCCTGCAAGTCATTCACTGAAGCTTAGCTCTGGAGCAATCTAGTATACAACTACCCCCTCATTCTGCGGTGCCGCTTCCACAATGCTCCCCGAGACCGACTCGAGTCTGGACTGAAGTCACCCACCGCAGACAACGCCGAACCTGAGAATCCTTCTTCCTCCCCCTTCGCCGGCCTATTCTTCCCAGACAATCTGACTATGATTTGTAGGTATCGTATGGATGGCCAACTGTTTTCATTTTTAATGTTTTTAATTTTATTTTTCTCCATGTTGGAAGTACTGTTATTGAACTCTATGAGTGTATGCCTGTTTCCACCACGGAGCCTTTCTGGCTTAGTCCTCTGGCCCTTTTACTTTTTTTCTCCGCCACCTCTTTCAACTTGCGCCTTATACGCCCATGGCCTGAGGCTTCTCCCCTACGTACGTTGTCACTTTGGGCTGCACCACTCCTGTTATTTGACTTGGCCATCTCGATCCTACCATTCAGTTACTACTTTACTTTATATCTCCTGAGTTTGGCAATGATTTCTCTCTCTAGAACAAGTTATTTTGCTATTATTGCCTTTATTGCCGTTTTATGTTAGCCTCCCTCTGCAATATTGAGGTTTACATTCTTTCTAATTAACCTTTTATTTTTCAGGTTCTCCGGATACAGTTATGTTGTCCCTCAACTAGATTCACGCATGTGGGTCCCACTACTATGGTCCCCTACATCTGTGAATCGCCTGGAGAGGAATATTTTCCTCTATTTTTTGTTTTTTTCATGTTGTTCTTGTTTTACAGTTTACTTTATTTATGGTACCTCGCTGCACCCTATTACCTATGCACTGTAAGGGCTTATATGACAGCATATCTCCCAAAATCAGATCTATCATTATTATCATGGCTATTAGCGTATACCACCTAATTATTCCCCATGTGTAGAATTATCTCTCACAATGTTCGTGGGTTTAATTCCCCCCCTAAACGACGAAAGGCCATGCAAAGCTATTTGTCTCACAAGCCTGATGTAATTGCCTTGCAGGAGACCCATTTTACTCAAACTTCCTTTCCAAAATTTATTCATGCACAATATAGGCGAGTCTATCTAGCCTCTTCCCCCACCAGGAAGACTCTTGGAGTTGCTCTACTCCTTCATAACGCATTTCCCCTGGAGGTGAAACAGGCTATTCCTGACAACCTAGGTCGTTTCCTTATTCTGCTTGGTACGCTTCACTCAAAATGAGTATGCCTAGTCTCCTATTCTCACCCGAGTGATCCCCTAGCAACCTTTACGGCTTGCATAAACCACCTCTCGACTTTCAACTATGATCACCTCAATTGGTGTGGAGACTTCAACCTTGTCCCTAACCTTGACTCCTCTACATCATGTGACTACAGGTTGACCCAGACCAAGCTAAAATCTCTTCATAAAATGTTGGAATCCTTATCTTTAGTTGACGTGTGGAGGGAATTCCATGGGCAAGCTAAGGGTTACACATATTACTCTCCTCAGCATCACTCGCACTCACGTATCGATCTCATCTTCACTAATGCTGATAGCATTCTTAATCTAATCTTCGCACGCTATATACCGTGCTCATGGTTGGACCATGACATGGTCCTAGCTGCTTTCAACTCTCAGTCTCCAAAATACCTTAACCGCTCTTGGTGATTAAATGAATCCCTTCTAACCAATCCCACAGTAGTTGCTGACTTATCTCAACAACTTACAGAATTTTTCGACATTAACAATAACCCGGGTATAGCCAAATCCTCCTTATGGTTGTCCCACAAGGCTTATACCAGAGGCCAAATTATTAGGCTAGCCTCGCATATCAAGAGGGAGCACTCTGAATCCCTATGCAACCTACAATATAAATTAAATAAACTTGTAGCTGAACACCAGGCCTCCCCCTCGTTATATCTATACAAATTAATCAAAGACACCAAAGTACAAATCGACCTCCTTCTCTCTCACCAGGCTGAGAAGGTATATCAGTGGACTCAATCCCGTTGTCACAAACTACTCAATAAACCTGACCGTTGGCTTGTTGCCAAACTCAGGGAGAAACAACAGCTGAATAGTGTCAGGAAGATCAGGCTCCCTAATGGCAGGGAAACCTGCAACCCTGACGAAATTCAGGATCTCTTTCTTCAATATTATACCTCACTGCTATTATTCCTCCCCGCCCGCGCAAGACCCTCAATCCTTCTTTTCTAATTTGCCAATCCCATGCCTTTTGCCCTTATTAGCGAGCTCACTTAACCTTCCTATCTCCTCAGATGAAGTTGAAGAGGTTATAAAACATCTCAAGAGCCATAAAGCCCCAGGCCCTGACAGCTTTGCTGCCTCCTACTATAAGAAGTTCTCTGCCATTCTGATCCCCCATCTAACTGCATTATTTAACTCTATCCTCAGAGGGGCTCCGGTCCCCCCTGAATTCTTAGCTTCCTCAATAGTAGTTATCCCAAAAGCAGGTCGCGACCCTCTAAATCCCCCCAACTACCGCCCCATATCCCTTCTAAACTCCGAATATAATTTTTTTTTACCTCAGTCCTTGTTTCTCGTCTCAATAAATTGCTACCTTCACTCATCCACAAAGATCAGGTGGGATTTATTCCCCTACGCCAGGCCTCCGACAATATTCGGAAACTCCTTAATATTATCCACCACTCCCATCGTCTTAAACATCCCCTAGCAGTGCTCCTTCTTGATATTGAAAAGGCCTTCGATACCTTGTCTTGGCCCTTTATGCTTCACACTCTACGGAGATTTGGTATCACTGGCTCCTTTCTCCAGGCAATCAAATCGCTGTACTCCCTTCCGACCGCATCCCTCAAACTTCCCTCCACACGTCAACCCTCAATTAAAATAGAAAGGGGAACACTGCAAGGCTGCCCCCTATCTCCAGCGTTATTTGCGCTATGCATGGATCCTCTTGCAATTAAGGTTAGGCAGGCATCAGACATTCAGGGTTATCAAATAGGTAGACGCTCCTACAAAATATTACTATTCGCGGACGACCTGGCCTTAACTTTAATCAGTCCTACAACATCTATACCCCTATTACTAAACCTTTTGTCAAATTTTAAAGACTTATCTGGCCTATCACTGACTATTACAAAATCAGAACTTCTACCCTGCAATATTCCTAGCCCCAACGGTACTGCCCTTGCCTCTCATTTTGGGTTTCAAATCCAACATAAATATGTGAAATATTTAGGAGTGAAACTCGCTAAAAATCCCTCTGACATGTTTCATATTAATTACACTCCTCTCCTATCTAACCTCCTAAACCTACTCGCTACCTGGACTAAGCTCCCAATCTCTCTTAGCGGAAGGATTCATGCTGTTCGCATGACCCTGCTCCCTAAGATCCTCTATTATGTCAGAGTCCTCCCCATCCTAGTCCTTAAGGATTCCTTGGCTCCTCTCCAAAGAGAAGTCTCTAAATTTATATGGGCCCACAAGCCTCCCCGAATATCCTTTAAGTGGATGCAACTCACTAAATATGCAGGAGGCCCTGCTGTTCCCAATTTTTACAACTATTATATAGCTGCCCAACTAGCCCATATCCCGCCCTCACAGGCCGGATCCAGCGCGCCTCTCTGGGTCAACATTGAATCATCCCTCCTGAAACCATTCACAGTTGAGTCCTTAGTTTGGTCCTCATTGGTACATCCCTTTCACCTTCTGTCTGCCTCCCCCTATACTCTACATACCCTAAAGATTTGGAAAAGATACCGCTGCGTTTTAAGCTTACAAGCTTCCCCCTCCTTATCTACCCGACTATTTGGTAACCCTGACTTCCCCCCAGGCCTAAACTCAGACTTGAAGTGGCTAATCACCTCCCAACATACTAATTTAGCTAAATTTCAAAGGCTGGGGATCCTGATCCCCCCCCCCCCCCCCCCCCCCCCCCACATTATCTGAATCGCTTTCTTGTAGACCCCATCAATTTTTTCATCTTCAGAGAAATTCTGCAAAGTTTCACCTTTAGAGGGCGGTATTATCTCATATATATATATATATATATATATATATATATATATATATATATATATATATATATACCCAATTGGCCATCCAAGCCCAAGCTGCTATGGACACCGTTCTGGAGAAATGGGAAGCTGACCTCAACTTTCATCTTACACCCAAAAGGTGGGCACATTCTTTTGAAACCCTTATGAAAGGAAGCCTTTACTACTCTATACTAGAGACCAATGTTAAACTCCTTCATAGAGCTTACCTAACTCCGGAGCGGGTCTCTGGCATCTTTCCTCAAGCTTCCGCCTTATGCTACCGAGGCTGCGGCACTAAGGGAACTCTGGCTCATTTGTGGTGGTCCTGCCCCCTGGTTGCCAGATTCTGGTCACAAGTAGCTGGACTGATAGCATCTGTTCTTCAGATATAATTTTCTCCCACTCCATTTGTCTTTTTGATGGGTGACAAGCCCAATAACATGAAATGCCCAGCTCGCAGGCTAGTCCAGCATATCCTAAATTCCGCAAAAACATACTTAGCCTCTCGCTGGAAGGATCCCTTCCTATCTTTAGACCACGTGATTAGTAAAGTTCACAGAGTTAGGATTTTGGAGAGAATGATAGCTATATCAGAGGACCGGATGCTACAGTTTACCAACACATGGTCACCCTGGATTGACTATGCTGATAACAATGGTCTTTGTTATTCCATTTTCTTTACCTAAAATGGCTGGCAGTATACTTGTCATATTTAGCATGATCCTTTATCACTTCCTGTACTATTCTAGTCCCTTATTTTGCTCCCATAGGTACCTTGTTCCTGTTTTAACATGTTGTTACTGTTTTTGTTTGTTCATGCATCTTGCTATTACTTTTTGCCCCTGCGTGGGGTATCAAGATATATTCTTCTTTGTTCACTTCGCTAACACTCAATAAAATTTTATAAAAGTATAAAAATATAAAAATGTACACAACTTTTGACAGTATTTAATTTGAAGGTGTATGTAAAATCCAAAAAATACTGACCTCCAATATTTTGTTCTTCTGGCCTTCATTGACTTTGCCAGCCAGACAACAATGAGAGATGGCATTCTGGATGATATATTTATTGGATTTAGCGCTGGGCTCTTTGTACAGCTTTGGTCCTGTGGGAAATAGATTGTCTTTATCCAGTGATAAAATACAGGATAAACCAACAATGGAAGATATGGGAGATAATATAGTATAAATTGAAAACAGGGTTACCTACTTGTATATAATAAGATAATAGAAACATATACCGTGTATCTGGTATATACCAACATTTCTTACCTGTGTATTCTGTTGCTGAAGTGACTGAAGAAGTAGTGGAGGCATTTTCCCAATCTTTTTCCCCATTCCGACTGCCACATCGACCAGGAGACAGAAATCCTTCCACAGACTCAGACCTAAAGGGGCTGAATAATGGTGCAAGTCAGGTAACAGTGGCAGCAGGAGAAATACATCATTCAATGCCTACTCATACAGATCATGTTCCAGTTATGTAAGCACGATTGGTGTTATGCTGTGGATGGTTTAAAAGCTGAGCTCCAGGCAGAAAGGTAAGTAAAAGGGTAAGATATAGAATAAACAAAATATCTGTTCAGCAATTTGTGTTATCCAGATAGCCCAATGACATAGTGCTACTGCTCTCCCTTTAGGCTCTATTCACACCCGCGTTTTCAAAATTGCTGGCGTTTTGCAGGAGTGATTTTTCCGCGATTTCACGTGGAAAAAAAATCACTGTACAGTGCAGCGATTTTGGCGGTATCGCGTTTAGCGCTTCTATAGCACTGAAACGCGATCGCCTGGAAATTACCTGAAAATGGTGCAGGCTACGCGTTTGCGTTTGGGCAATTTGGGTTTCATTACGTGAGCACTTTTAAAAAGCGTTAGTGTTTGAGCGTTTTGCCGAAATCGCGGCAAAACGCTCTAGTGTGAATGGGGACTTACAGCTAAGAAATACAGCATGGTTAAGCTCTTACTGCATAACTGACTGGATAGTGCAGGTGATGTCATCACTCTTCTCCCCCGCCCCTCCTGTAACCATGGTGCCACTGTAGCATCAGCATCCCCTAACCCGTGTGTATACATGTGTGCGGGGGGATTACTGGCTCGGATCAAAATACATTAGATGCACAAATGGTCAATGCAAATTACATGCAACTTGGAACTGGGCCAGTCATATAAACCAATTTTGATTAGCCCAGCTCCAAGCTGCATACAATATGCATTAAAGACGACCTGAACTCAGAACTTCCTCCCTGCTCTAAAAGATAAGCAGCAGCATACAAACTTTTAAAGAAAAATATTTTTTTATTACAGTTGATACAAATCCTACAATAAATCTGCAGCGTTGCTACTTCCTGCTTTCTTGGAAGCAGACATTGCTAACATCATGTGCTTCCAAATTAGCCTCTCTGCGGTGGCAGTCAGCTGACACATCTGTGCCTAATCACAAGTTGTAATTTGATCCCTCAGCTGAAGGGGAATTAGACAGCCTAAACTCTCTAAATACACACACGGTGCATTTCTTTGTTTTCCTTCTGTCCTGTGCAAGAGTTCAGATCCACTTTAAATGTGCATGCAAGCTGAAAAAATATTAGAATGTAGTAAAAAGAGATACATTTTACACTGAAAAACATTTCTGGATTAAATTATATTATGTTTCACTACTATTTTCCTGCTTCTTAGCTTGAAAGAAAGATGCTGCTTCCTACTGCAATACCCATTGCTGCATCGCTGCCAATATTATCAGAGTCCTTATCCAGTATATATATATACACCTTACTTTCAAGTTTTAAAGAAAGTACAATCAGCATCATTGTGGCATTTTATATGCTGAGCTACAGCATTCACTTGACAACTGTACATGTAAAGCCATGACATTAGACCACTTTACAGATCTACAAGACCTTGTATATAATGTGCATTATAGCACAACAGTATTGTGGCCAGTGTTTGTGTGTGATATACAGTAACAAACTTATTCACTGTAGTGCATTTTATCACAAGTCAGTAACTCTACAGTGCATCAAAAGCTGCAATCAATAGTGGATCCTGTGGTACTACATAAAATGTGAATAAGGCAACTTAAATGCACTGAATATGTTGGTGCCACATTGAATGTACAGATAGCAATATGTTTAGTATGAGTGAGGCCTAACTTTTCCTTCTATGGCTGGATACATCCATGCACATGACACTTCTGTAAATGGAGTAGTTTCTGTACTTTATATTTACATGTGAAGGCATTTTACCTTGGCGTTCTTTTTTCAGAATTCACACTTTCAGCGTCCCCTGTGTTCAGAGAAGCGACAGAAAAACCAGACACTGTACAAGACAAAAGTTTATATAGAAGTTGAGCTGTAAATAGACTGAATAGTGGTCACATATCTCAGATGACGAGTTTATGACTAGTTTAAATAAGGTTATACACGCTCAGATTGCTAAATAAAAAGATTTAAATGAAGATGAGTTTAAAATCCATATGTATCATACGGCTAGATATTATGTAGAACGGAAATCTAATGCATGGCTTAATTAACCCAAATTAAAATCCAGGGCTGTGGAGTCGGAGTCGTGGAGTCGGAGTCGTGGAGTCGGGCAATTTTGGGTGCCTGGAGTCGGAGTCGGGAAAAAATGCTCCGACTCCGACTCCTAATGAATTTGTAACTGTAATTAAAATAGAAAATATGATAAAATGTTCTATTTCTCAGATAATAGTCATTAAAAATAATGTATATATACAGTAATAGCTGTGCTTAGTCCACAAAAATGAAATAAACCAGTCAAAATTAGTTACTTGTGCTGCTTCAATAAAGCAGTCCCCGTATTTTTAAGGTCAGATATACATATCTGATTGTGACTGTATATATAATGTGTACACAGGAATCTCTTATATATACTAAATAACATCTATGCTGTAAGAATAAAGCCTGATGTGTAGCTGTGTCACTAATAGAGATGGTCAACGAGATGGAAATAATTCTGCATTGATGCTGATTTATGCAAATGTATGCACTACCTTTGCTGATGAAATCAAATAATGTGATATGTTATTAAAATTTGGTGACTACAAATTAAAGGGTAACTGAAACGGATGAAAAGTAAAGTTTTATACATACCTGGGGCTTCCTCCAGCCCCCTTCAGGCTAATCAGTCCCTCGCTGTCCTCCACCACCCGGATCTTCTGCTATGAGTCCTGGTAATTCAGCCAGTCAGCGCTGTCCGGCCGCATGCCGCTCCCACAGCCAGGAACATTCTGCACCTGCGCAATAGTGCTGCACAGGTGTAGTATGCTCCTGGCGGCGGAGTGTGTGCATGCGCACTACGCCTGACTGGCTCAAGTACCTGGACTCATAGCAGAAGATCCAGGTGGTGGAGGAGGACATACAGGGACTGATTATCCTGAAGGCGGCTGGAGGAAGCCCCAGGTATGTATAAAACTTTAATTTCATCTGTCTCAGGTTTACTTTGTTACACAGTAGTACTATACTCTACATATGCACTCCCCACAGAGCTGCAGGAATCCACTGAGAATGCTGTCCACATTGAACACAGAGGTGTTGTCTGTTTACAGTCTCCTCATTCCCCTGCAGAGTACCTGCACATCATTCTTACATGTACCCACACTTACATTGCCTAGGGCCTGATAGATGTTCTTTGTTCCGGCCTGTACCTTTTACAAGTACTCTTACCAAGGACTAGTTTTAGTCTAAAGGGAATAAATATAGTAGTCTACATATCCTTCTCACTTCAGTTGTCTTGTAAAATTCCTAAGCGTTGGCAGTTAAGAGACGAATTTCATGTTACATACTTTTAATCAACAAAATTGTAATATGCAAATTAGAGGAGTCGGAGTCGTGGAGTCGGAGTCGGTGGAATCCTAAACTGAGGAGTCGGAGTCGGAGTCGGTGGATTTTTGGACCGACTCCACAGCCCTGTTAAAATCCCACAGCCACTCCTGTCAGAAAGCTTTCACTGTTCTGGAGTCCATAACCGTCAGTCAGACACAAAGTGTAGAAGTTCACCTCTGTGTGCTGCTCTACCTACTTCTGCCAGTCAGTTCTCCCCCACCGCTGCGATTGTCACCAATCTCGAGGGGAAGGGAGGAGAGGTATTGCCTGCTTAAACACCCACTGGAGGAGTTCTTGCAGGCCTTCCCCAGCTGCCATTGGGCAGCTCTGCCTCTTCACAACCACTCCCCCGCCTCCCTGCACGCTGCTCTGTGTGTGAAACACACAGAGCAGCTCTTCCAGCTTTGTGACCTCAGGGGTCACAAAAATTACACTAAGAAGATACAGGCCATGGAAGCGGCAGAGACGGCGGCTTCTTGATCCACTTAACCCCCGCGATCAGTGAGCATTTTTTTTTTAATTATTATTTAAATCTCCACCTTGGGTTCCCTTTCAGTCACTTGCATACACAGACTGAGAACTTTCAAAACTTTCAAAATGAATCCACAATGACCTGGTTAAAAATGAATTCTTTCTTACTGCAGGTCTGAATAGTCTGCTGCAATCACACAACTCCTAACTCACTAAGCTTTCAGCAATTCTTATTATGGTCTTCTATGGCATTAGGAAGTGTTGCAAACACTTACTGTATATACTTGCGTATAAGCCTAATTTTTCAGCATAAAAAATGTGCTGAAAAGTTATTGGCTTATATGCGAGTCAATGAAGCAGAACGGATGGTGGAGCAGGTTTTTTTAATGGCAGAGAAGCGTAAGGATTGCGCACTAGTGATCCTGCTCTAGCCAGCTGGCTCCCTGATGTGTCTGTGCCCTCCATCCCCTGCAACATGGTGTGCAGAGTGTGCTGCTCAAGACTACCTGTGTCCCCTGGCATATGAAGCGGAGCATGCATGCAATGTGTCAGTGGTGCAATGATCAGGGAGTCTTCCTGTGTGGCAATTGCTGTGTCTCATATCTATGGTGCCATCTAGTGGCTTTTTTGAGACACAGCTGTATGATCCTGGGGCACATCTGGCTATAGGGTGGGGGCTCGCTTGTACTCGGGGAACATCTGGCTACTGTGGAGGGGGCTATATTGGGGATGGGGCTTATTCGCAAGTCAATCACTTTTTCCTGGTTTCGGAGGGAAAAGTGGGTACTTCGGCTTATACATGGGTCGGCTTATATGCGAGTATATATGGTAATACTGAAGGATTTTTATTCAAATAAGCACACTTTGACAACAAAAGGCAAATCAAATCAAATTTCTGAAATTTAAATTAGACAGGTACCTTCGTCATTCAAACAATGTTTTAGGCTATGTTTTCACTACATGAGGCTTTAAACATTATACCCAATCCTTATGTATGTGGGGGTGCGGTCTGTAATGTCACAGCTTTATGGAATTATGGTAATAAAGTGGCAAGCCCCATCCCCACAACTATGGCAGAGTGGGCACACAGTGTATAGGCAGAGTGCACAGGCAGTTTCACAGACATCTTTATATTAAAATCAGGTCAATTGGGTGCGGTGATTGGCGATGATTTGGGAGCCCAATGCAGCTAGTAGATAATCGGCTGTTACATAGTAATTTATAGAGTTATGAGGTTTGTTTTAGGCACTCAAGTCATGGTGGTGGGCAGGGGTAATGTTAGGCACTACTAAACGGGGAGGGGGGGGGGGGGGGGGGGGGTTGGGGGATGGTTAGGCATTAGGTGGAGGGATTAGGGTGTTAAGCACCTCCAACGCAACACTGTGAACAGCTCCATAGAATTGTATGGGCAGTGAGTTAACATGCAGAGTTATTCTGCAACATAACTGAGGCACTGTGAACTAGCCCAGATGCACTTTGCTGTACAAGTGGATTTATCTTTTAATGTGATGGCTTTACTGACCAATAGGGAAACTTCAAAGTTAAATTTTGTTTGCGCTTACATTTTTCCCAGTTGTCTGGTTGAAGTATCCTTATTTCTCGAACTACAGATCCTTTTGACATACATTTTACACAGGTAACCAGAGGTTATATTTTCTTTTCTTCCTGTTCTCATCTTCTATATTGTATGAATGATGATCAGTTTAATTTTAGGATGAAAAAAAAAAACACCTTTAGGCTCCCTGCACACTGCATGCGATTCCGCTTTTTAATCGTTTTTTACATCCGATTCTGATTTTTAATCTTTACTGCATGCTGCGTTTTTTGTTTTTCTGTTGAATGTATTCAGGGAAAATCGGAATTGAAAATCGGAATCGGAAACAGAATCGGAAAATGGATTTGCAGTGTGCAGGGAGCCTTAAATGGAGATTTAATGGAAGGCTTGGCTCTTTAATAATCAATAAACAAACTACCATCACTGTCCACATACAGTAGGTATAAAAAAGAATCATGCTATTCAAAATATTCACATTTTGTTGCTTTGCTACCTGGAAAGTAGATACAGACATACAAAATAATTTTTTCGCACTGCACTGTGATCTCACTGCAGCGACTGGCGGAAATCGGAAATGCGGTACATGCAGCGATTTTTGAGCATATGGGGTTTAAATGTTAAATCGTGATTGCTCAAAAAGCGCATTTGTGGTCAATAAAAAACTGAAATTTAAAAAAAAAATAAAATTAAAAAAAAATTTGCTCTGGAAAACCCTAGCGATTTTGCTGGTGTTTTGCAAACCCCAGTGTAAAAGGGGTCCAAGTCCGGGCAATATTTTCTCACAAATAGTTGCAGAGCTATTCATACTCAGTCAAGTTGGATGGTTACCTTTGGTGGACTCCACAAAAGGGTGTAATTATTTTCTATTGGTAAGGAGGCCAATTTGGAAGCAAATTAGCTGATTAGTGACACCTGGATAGTTAAAAAAAAAAATTGTGGGTTGATCCATTATCCCTCTTAATAATTCTTTTTTTTTTTATTAAAAAAAAAAAGTGGTGTTGTGATAAGATCCATCAAGTAACTGCAGCTGGAGAAATATGTAGGTTTTTATATATATATATATATATATATATATATATATATATATATATATATATATATATATATATATATATATATATATATATATATCCAGTGTTAATATACTGCTTTCAGGCTGCTTTGTGGATAAGTATCTACCCCTCTTAGTTATGTACCTGGAGGGCCCCCAGTGGGCGTTCTAGGCGATTCAGCCTGATGTTCTCTATGAATGGATTTAGGACGAGGCTTTTTAGACTTGGCCCGAGGTTTTATAACAGAATCCATGTCTTCCATTAACTTGAGCTGCTTCCTGCGCATGTACTCTTGTTTTATATACTCTCGTCTAGCCTTCTCATCTTCTTTCTTATGACGTTCCTCTTCAGACTTTCGTCTGTGTGAAGCAGACACAGTGATAAATGGTATAACATGATTACTAGCAATATAATATACATTTGTGAATTGCAAGCCTAAGTTCATACATGTCCCAGCAAAAATAAGTATAAAGTTAATACATTTTTCCCCCAAGACCTAACATGACAGTGAGACTCTCAGCCAATGGGTTTTCAAACTGGGAGCCATGGCACCCTGGTGCACTGCGAGCACTTCCCAGCAGTGCTGGGGCTTGCCTCCAAGTCATGTGGTGTCCAACTCCGACCATTCGTGTCTCTCACCTGATCTGAGGGCACCCACAGTTATCAGCGGCTTCACCTCACTCTTACTTTAGTGCTAGCTTTTCTCAATCGCACATTACACGCGACTGGCACTAGGGGGAAGAGTGACGGAGAAGAGAGTTCTGTGATCTGCGCCAGGCTTCCAGGATCAGGTGAGACATTCAATCAGCAGGGGAGGAGTAGAGGAGGACACAAGGGACAAACTAGGACATTAAGGGGGGGGGGGGAAGGACACAGGGGACAAACAAGGACACAGGGGGTCACAAAGAGAGATGGAGGAGGACAGGAGACAAACGAGGACCCAGGGAGACACAAAGGGTGACAAAGGAGGCCATGGGACAAACGAGAACACAGGCAGACACAAAGGGGGATTGAGAAGGACACAGGGCAAGCAGGGAAACAAAGGGAGACAGAGGAGACAATGCGTAAAATGGCAAACGTGCATTGTAGTAACTGTTTTAGACAAGGGGTGCCTTGAAAAATGTTCTGGGTCATCAAGGATGCCTTGATCTGGAAAGGTTTGAGAACCACTGTTCTGGAGCATGTATATTTTTAGGGTAATTTTATGCAAATGTATACAGCTTGGAATTGAGACAATCAAATGCAGAAGCAGATAATTTGGATTGGTCCAAATCCAAGCTGTATACATCTAGATCACATTCTGTCTGCTTTCTGAACCTTACTGAATAGTGAATGAAGCTACCCAGCATCACCATAGACTAATAGTGTTGAGTGGGAGAAGGTGTGTCTCAGGGCGGTGCTAATTTTTGTCATATAAAACTAACTTTTAATTGCACCGTTTGAGCGGTTCTTTACTTTTCTAATAATTGGAACTGAAATCTTAACCAAGCGCCACTGCAATGTCTCCTGAACAACATCTGTAGTTCACACATTGACTTGTCTTAGCTTGCTGCCTACTAATACTTTTTTTCTTTTTGTATATAAACTTGATCTGTTTAATTCTATACCCAAAAATGGGACCACGCTATGGTCCTACTTGTTCTCAGGGTCAAAGTGTAATACAGTGGAATTTTGGTAAAGCCACAGCTTGGTCTGTTCCTTGAACTGGAGTAGGGTGTTGGTAAATTACTTCTTGAAGGTCATGGTCCCCTGGGAAAACTTTAAAGAAATTATGAAGCTGTCACGTGACTTTATCCATTTTGATTACCTCAAGACTTAAAGGTAGAGTTGTGCGAAATACATAATTTATTTCCTCTTTTGCGCTGTACTGAAGCTATTTTTGACATGCACGTTTTTGTTATGTTTTCAGTCATTCATGAGATAAACGCTTGACTACAATTACTGGCATCAGTCGATTCTCCTATGTGGAGCTAAGGAATGCACATCCTTCTGCTCATACCTGGCTTCTTCTTTCTTAAGCTCTAACTCCATCTCTTGCTCCATCTTCTTCTGATGATTTTCACGTTCTCTTCGCAGTCTCTTCTCTAGAAGAGCAGCACGTTTGGCAGCCATATCATTTTCCTCTTGGCGATCATCCTGTAGAAATGTAACAAGTTTTATATGGAACTGTCCAGTGGCAGCTCGAAGAAGGAAATATGATGAGCATTTATTGTAGTATGATGAAAACTCTTGACTGTTCTTGACTTTTGAACAATACAACATTGAAAATACTTCCAAACATAAACAGAACTGCCCAGACTGGGCTTCATAAGTACTATAATAACCATCTAGGTCAGACTGTAACACATTTGTAAACCGGGAGTGGGACCTCTGACATCACTTAACACCATACAATGCCATTTTTAGGTTGTCTACCAAGACAACCTAACAATACATTGAGCCATGAACCTTCAAAAATTAACACCTGCCTAAGGAGTTTCAATTTGTTAACAAGAACCTGAGGTGAAAATAAACTTATGAGGTAATTGTACGTGTAGTACTGATAGTAAAGAGAACATTGCTGGAATCTCATGTTTCTGTTTTCAGTGTAAGGGCTACATTTCTAAGACTGAATTCCAAACAGCAACCATGACTGCCTGATGTTAAATATGCTTCATTTACCTACAGCCCTCTGTTATTAAAAATATTTCCTCAGCCGCGAAGAAGTGTTTTGGATTCGGTTTACTTCTTTAGGCGAGTATACTATGTACCCACATTTATCTCGGCATGTCACTTCAGATATGCCTTAAAGGGAAGGTTCAGGGAGGGCTGTAAAAAAATAAAAATCAATATCCACTTACCTGGGGCTTCCTCCAGCCCGTGGCAGGCAGGAGGTGCCCTCGCCGCCGCTCCGCAGGCTCCCGGTGGTCTCCGGTGGCCGACCTGACCTGGCCAGGCCGGCTGCCAGGTCGGGCTCTTCTGCGCTCCAAGGCTCGGCACTTCTGCGTCCCACGCGGGCGCGCTGACATCATCGGACGTCCGCCGGGCTGTACGTTCTGCGCCTGCCTTGGAGCGCAGAAGAGCCCGACCTGGCAGCCGGCCTGGCCAGGTCGGGTCGGCCACCGGAAGCCTGCGGAGCGGCGGCGAGGGCACCTCCTGCCTGCCACGAGCTGGAGGAAGCCCCAGGTAAGTGGATATTGATTTTTATTTTTTTACAGCCCTCCCTGAATCTTCCCTTTAAATAAAGGACATCAGAGGTGAAAATAAAATGATGAGAAACACAATTGTATCTATCCCACTTCTCCTAAGAAAATGACTTTTTTTTTTTTTTTTTTTTTTTTTTAAGATACCCACAGCTTTATTTAATATTTAAATCTAGTTTTTAAAGGATACCCAAAGTGACATGTGACATGATCAGATAGACATGGGTATGTACAGTGCCTAGCACACAAATAACTATACTGTGTTCCTTTTTTTTCTTTCTCTGCCTGAAAGAGTTAAACATCAGGTATGTAAGTTGCTCACTCAGTCCTGAATCAGACAGGAAGTGACTACAGTGTGACCCTCACTGATAAGAAATTCCAACTATAAAACACTTTCATAGCCGAAAAATGGCTTCTGAGAGCAAGAACGAGATAAAAAGGGAATTTCTTATCAGGGAGGGTCACACTGTCAGAGTCAGGACGGAGTCAGCCACTTACATACCTGATATTTAACTATTTCAGGCAGAGAAAGAAAATAAGAAACACAGCATAGTTGTTGTGTGCTAGGCACTGTACATACACATGTCTATCTCATCATGTCACGTCACTTCGGGTATCCTTTAAAGAGACTCTGTAACAAAATGTTCAGCCTCATTTCTTCTATCCTATAAATTCCTATACCTGTTCTAATGTGGTCTGGATTACTGCAGCCTTTCCTAGTTGCACTGAGAAACTGAGAATCCCAGATTGGAGTGCAGATAATTCACTATGTAATACAAACTTGTAGTATACTGTAACATGATATATATATATATATATATATATATATATATACACACACACACACACACACACACACACACACACACACACACATCACTTCCTGATTAGCGGCCATGCTTTTTGTTTGTAAATACTGCCTAAAACTGGCAATTAAAAGCCAGGATCACGACAGGGGGTGGCAGAAATGGCAAAGAGGAATCCAGGAGATCACAGTGACTCGATTGGTACCTGTATCTCCATATGCATCCGTTTTCCCAGGAGCACACCGCAAATATCAGCATCCAATCTTGACAGCAGGGCAGCAAATTCTGCTTTGCCACAGAAGCCGAAATATGCTTCTCCCACCCCAGCCCATAAAGTGATGGGACTTCAAACCCAACTACCCATTCGCTCTCTGGGAAGGTGAGCAGAGAGCTGCATCACGGTATGAGCAGGAATGGGAGGAGCAATAGTTGTTTTTTTGGGCAAAGCTAAACTTCCTGCGTATGTAAATATTTATGCAAATATATGCAGCTTGGACCAATCAAGTCCCACCAAGGTTTGAATTGATTGGTCCATTTTCAAGCTGAATATATTTGCATAAAAATTTACATAATCCAGCAAGGACTCAGAAATACTTGCAGCTCATTGATCATGCCTGCTTCCTGCCCTGCAGTCAGGTTGGATTTTTCCATTGGGTTCCTAGCAAAACAGGGCCACATACAAAGGTACAAGTAAGGCAGGTTAGGCGTGCTTTTGAAGCTGAATTAGCTTCCACACTAAACTGGTGCTACTGTGTGTGGTGTGTACTACTGTATAACTGTGCTTAAGACTATAGACATTACTGGGCGCAGATATTTTCTCTTATTCTACATGTATGTCGAGCTGGCATTTTTTGCAACGCTTTATAGAGCACACTGAACAATTTATGTCCGTAGCTATCTCTCATAATCTAATGTCACTACCACTGTCTAAGAGACATTTTAACAGGGGTATGGAGAAGCCAATATATCTAACAGTATGTTATTGATTGCAACAGGAAACCAAAGTACCCAAAGGAAGCCCTTGCAAATCTGGAAAGGACGTACAAATTACATGCTGTGTCCATGGAGAGTTTTGAACTAGCATGTGCTGACCACTTATGTTAACTACCATGGGCCTGATGCAATTACAGGAAAAAAAAATAAATTAAAAAAATTGCTCCATGCATGTCTTTCATCCTCGCCTTGCATAAACGTTAACATGCAATTCAATATCAATCGATGTTTGTGCCATTCTGCATTAGGCTGTGGAGGCAACCAAAGTATAGCTGGCTGAAGCAGCTCTGCCCCCAAGTTATCTAACACAAGAAGATTTAGACAGGGCATCTAAAGGGTTAAGCAAGATGCTGGGTTATTTCTGTCTTCAGCAACATACATCCCTTCTCACCTCAGTGTTTTTGTGTTATTCTTTCCATCATTTTTAATGAGGAGAAAAAAAAAAAAGAAAAAGAAATGTAGCCCCCCACACCTCTTTGGCTACTTCATCCTAACGCAGGTTGGTGTTGCCAGAGCAGCTGACTCATCCATTGTGAGTCCCTGACACCTGTACAAAACCAGTCCAATTGGTCCATGCATTGAAGGGGGTGGGGGCTGATTCTGCAAAAGAGCGGCAGTAATCCTTCTATTATGTTGTAATGCAAACCAATGCAATGTATGCCTCAGGCTAAAGTGAGAGGTTCACTTTAAACATGTCCCCTGCCCTCATGATTCTTAGCAATGTGGCCAACTGGAAAGTCCCAGCAATTATCATGATGGTGCCTAATGCAAAAAAACAACTTGAAATAGGGTCATTATTTGCAGGTCACATTTGGTGTGCAGTAGAGGTCACAGCTAGCACAAAGGGTGAACATAAAGTTATAACAGCATATGGTGCATGCAATGCAGCCCCGTTTTGTATTTTGTTTTTTTCAGTCTTCAGGTTTATTTTACAGTAAATGACACATTATTTTTATTAAAAAAAATATAACTATAATAACTTTTCCTTAGCTTGGCTGTTGTCCTTATGCCACACTTTTTGTTTAGATTTAGGACTTTGCAGACAAACAGACACATAAGAACTATAAGTAAAGCATTGTACACATGCTAGAATGTTCTCAGCCAACATGGGCAGTTGGCAAAGAAGATATAGGCCTCAATTCACTAAGATCATGCTGGAGATAATAAGGCAAGAGAAAACTTACCTCCACACAGTGAGAGAGTTATCTTATCTCTTCATTCCTTAAGTTACCTCCTCTGTAGTTAATTTATCTCCTCTGTAGTTAATTTCACACGCAGTTAATTAACAGCCTGTCTTTAACTCTGGAGTTATTTTAAGGATTGGAGAGTTAACTTAAAGACAGAAGAGTTAACTTTAGGTTTGCCTGAGGTAAAATGTTTCCTGAATACTACATGCCTTATCACCATGGTAACAACTCTAGAAACGTTATTAAAGACAGGAGATAAGCTTAGTGAATTGAGGCCATAGTGTGTGTACAAGTGTGCCCCAAGGTTTGTCGAAGTTGCTCAATGATCTAGCAAGCTGGTTCTTTAAGGGACAATCATCAACTTATTCCACTGCCACGCCCCCCTCTTAGCCCACCAGACTGAGCAGCTTCATCGTTTTCAGTGCCGTCGTTCCTCCTCACTTCTTCATAGGCACAGAATGTGTTGCTCAGCGGTTGCCTAGCAACACATCAGTATATAATTAGGGCTTCACAGTGTCACCCACAGGTTTGAGTTCGCTCCTGGCCACGGACACAAATTGTGGCTAAATTGTGTGTATATGCACCTTAAAAAGAAACTCCGACCAAAAATTGAACCCTATCCCAATCAGTAGCTGATACCTCTTTTACATGAGAAATCTATTCCTTTTCACAAACAGACCATCAAGGGGCGCTGTATGACTGATATTGTGGTGAAACCCCTCCCACAAGAAACCCCCTACCACAAGAAAAGTATGTACTTTTTTTGGCAGTTTCCTGTCTGTGAACCTTGTTACATTGTGGAAAATAGCTGTTACAGCTGTTTCCAACTGCCAAAAACCATGCAGCAGTTACATCACCTGCCAACACTAAAATGTTCAATGGAGTTCCTCTTTAAAAGTGTGCTCTACAGCTATTGTTCAACAGCTTTTACATGAATAATTTGGTGCAATATCACAAAACTGCTTATCTTCAAGTTCCAGTAATTACACAAAATCAAAATGCTATGACACGGCTGCAGCCTAGTTAAAAAAAAATCCTGTTTCTTGGATCGAAAACATGAAGGTAAAGCAAGAGTCACTATTTCTAAAAGCATGAAAACAATTGCATAAACGGTCTCTCATGGAAATAATCTCAAATGCAGAAAATGGTTCACTAAAAGCAGCTTATCTGAAACAAAATGTTACTGTACTTATAGTACAACAAATCTGTTCAATATACGGGATAAAATACAGTTAAAAAAAAACAAAAACAAAAAAAACCACAGAATAAAAAGAAAAATACTAACCTTGAAAAAGAAACCACAGCAAACTTTCTGGTCTTCAGTTGTTAAATCTTTTTCAGTTTCCACTTCATTCTTCTCTGGCACCTCATTTGGGGGCTGTAATTTTGAAAGGGGGACTTCAATCAGACTTGCATTTTTAGAGCTGGAGAGGCTCCTCTGGCTGAAGGTCTCATTATTTGGTGTAACGCAGACAGTTTCTATAATTGGTTGTGATAGTACTTCAGACACGGATGATTCAATGGGCTTTTTTTCCACCCCTGGAACTTTCTCCGAAACCTGATCAGACCACAATCCTTTCCCAGAGTCCTCACTTCTGGAAATATAGCTAGCAGTCTCCATATCTTCCTTACTCTCCTGATCTTGTATTCCAGGTTTTTTATCATCTCCAAAGTATACAAATGATCTTGTTTGGATCTGGCTCGGAGAAAACCTTCGTAGGCGAGGAAGACTATCTACAGATTGTGGAGGTGTTAAAGTACGATTTAATGGAGTTATTTTAAGTTCATTGGGGCGAGGAGTTCTCTGAGGTTTTGCAGAAAAGGATACAGTCCTTTTAACCGAAGTCTGGGGGGATCTGTGAGTTTGGCGTGGAGATTCCAGGGTAAAACAAGGTGTTGGAGACCATGTTACAGTGGGTTTTGTGGCTGTTTTTGACACTTGTGGTAACTGCTTTTGAGGAGAAGGCTGGGGTGGAGAAATAACCCAAGCCTGTTTCTCCCTCATTTGCAACAACATGTCTTGCTGCAAAGCTAACCTCTGCATTTCCTGTTGGAGAAAGTTCAGAGAGTAGTTTAGTTTTTCAATGGACTTTGTATATTCCGTAACGTCTACCTCTGCCATATTTTCTTCACTAGGACTTGGAAGATTCCAAAGTTTTTCCGTTTCCCCAGGTGTTGTGGGAGATTTCAGCCATGGATTACTATTTACTTTTATGTCAAGACTGCTTTCACGAGGAGCTCTTTGTTCCTTTTCAGAAGCTTCCTCAGGGACTGCTTCTTCTTGCAAAGGAGAGATGCTATCTCCCTTCTTTTTTACCACTGTAAGAAACGCAGTCCTTCCCATTTTCTGCCTCTGGCGGGTAAATGCTGCTTCTACTTTCTTTTTCTGTGCTTCAATAGCCCTTCTTTTTTCCTCCAATTTCATTCTCAGCTGAACAACTTCAGATGCCAGCAACTGTGTGGTATCTCTACCTTGTGGCAGAGAGTTTTCTTCTTGAATCTGGCCAAATGCAACCACCTGAGGAATGTTAAGTTCAGAACCGTCTGGAGTAGTTTTTTGAGAACTACTTCCACTGCTTCTTCCATCCCCATGATTCAGTTTTCGGAACTTCTGCTCTGCAAAGCTGGTCATTTTGATACCGGAACTTGAAGAAGCTGAGCTACCACCCTGTGATTTTCCACTCACAGAACTGGGGCAAGGGCTAACTGCCTCCCTAAGATTGGAATTAAGATTAATATAATCCTGATGTATTTTTAATGGGTCATCCAAGTCAGAATCCAAACTTACAGTGTAATCTTTCAAAGAAGAATCTTCATCCATAGTTTCTGGAATATCTTCTGATGGAACATGGATTCCAGTATCTGCTTCTGTATTGTCAGTAACTGGACTTTGTGCTCCTTTTTTTTCAAAGAGATCCTTATTGGGGTCTGTAAGACCTTGTGGGGATGGCAGACTGAGATTTAGATCACTGTCATGCAGAAAAAAGCCATTGTTCATCTGATCCCCAATAATAGCTGTCTTTTCTGGATTATGAATTATTTCAAGGGCTTCTTCAATGCTTGGAGGTTCTACCTGAGAGTCCAGTTCATCAACACAAATTTTATCTTCAACTGGTCCATTGGGTCGTTTATTTTGGTCACCATTTTCTGAGTCCCACTGGTTTCTGGCCGATAATTCATCGTAGTTTGATGGGACATGACTCCATTCTTCACTTATGTCATCTGACTGCCCTTGGCCATTGATTGGCTGGAATGAAAGATTTTTCAGAATGTGTCTGGGTACCCGTGTCAAGTTAAGAGAGAAGCCTTCATTACTAATTGATCTTCGGATTGGTCTGCTTGGAGCGGTGACTTTCATTCCATCTTCTTTATCAAAAGAAATGTCAAAAGACACACCATGCACAGAGGATCTAAAACAGGAAAGATTATTTGGACAGGCATGAGGAAAATGCTAAAATAATTCACATATGAGCTGTCATAAATCTTTAGAGTTTTGGATGGAGATATACAAGCTAAAATATTAAAAATGGAATTAAGTATAATTGCATTGTACGGTATTTGAGAATAATAAAACATGTTAAAGGGAATCTGAAGTGAGAAGTATATGGAGGCTGCCATAGTTATGTCCTTTTAAACAATACCAGTTGCCTGGCAGTCCTGCCGATCATTCTGGCTGCAGTAGTGTCTGAATCACACACCTGAAACAAGCATGCAGCTAATCTTGTCAGAAACATCTGATCTGCACGTCTAAAAATATTACAGAGGATCCGCAGTGCAGCCAGGCAAATGGTATTGTTTAACAGGAAATAAATACGTCAAACTCCATATCCTTCTCACTTCAGGTTCCATTTAAGTTACTAGAAGTGACGCATGAGTGTACTTGTAGTAACTTTGGATCATAGCTTCCATATATCTCTCTCCTTTCAGGTTACCTTTAATGTAATGTGCAGCTAGCACAGGTCTAACTCAAGGGTCACAACTCTGTAGTGCACAGGTGTCCTCGAGGGCTATAGCAATGCCAGTGTTTAGCAAGGACTGAGGAATGGAGAAGTGTGTTCTGATTGATAAACCACAACTTTCCTGATGCAGTCCAATCAATTAATTTGAGCAGTGCCAAAACTGTGTGAAGCCCTCAGCCCTTGAGGACTGGAGTTCGACATCCATGCTGTAGAGTATAATATTTAAGTGAACCTGAGAGAAACAAGACCTTCTTGACTTTAATTTTGCTGCTTCAACTTCCCCAAAACACCTGCACAACTTTTATAAATAGCTTGTGTAAAACAAATAAAATGGCTGACGGGATCATGGTATTTCAAATTCAGGCAAATTAAGCACTAGTGGAATGTGAACCTACAACTGATGCACAAATAATACATTCAAATTGATATGTAGAACTCTCAACCCCACTATTATTCCTACCGTTTCTCCTTCGGCCAAGTTCCAACCTGTCCATCCACATAGGACATTGATGAGGATCTTCGAATTGCAGCTGAAATAGATGGAAGCAAGGGTTATATGTGTTTATTGCCCTGTGGATGAATATGCTTGGTCTCAGTTACCAAAAGAGCATGCCACAGGAAATATGCTAATCTGGCAGTATTAGTGTGATATTTGATTTACTGCAGGTGGTGCATAAACACAACAAATACTGATATGGCACACATTTGAAATTCACAGCAGGTAGTTCTAGCTTCCAGTTTTTCATTCCAAGTTCAAGTAAGTCTTTATTAGTTTATTGAGACATTTCCAAATCTAAAACTTCAAGCCCATTTCCATATTTTTAACTGCCTCCCTTTCTCACCCCAATTACTTATGCTGTGTCCCTCAATCAGTTTACATATAGGTGGAAAGTTCAACTGAGTGATATCACTTTCAGTACCCACTTGGAAAAGATTTTTAAAAAATGGGAAGGCCTCGTGCCTTCAGGAGCTACAAAACAGGTGGCATCTGGCATAAGACAGGTGGAAGACTGGGATAAAGTATATGTCCTGTCCCATAAGATGTCCTTTTGTATTGTTGATCAGGAGAGACATTTTTAAACCCTGTGTAGATGGAATAGGGATCCGACCAGACTGGCTATATTTATTCCTAGTTGTTCTAACCTATGCTGGAGATGTGGCGCTGAAGTGGGTTACTATTTTGATATCTGGTGGAAATGTAAACATGTATATGGCCTTTTTGGTCAGATGTCCTTGACCTGCACAAATACCTACATGTTAAAATCGATCCCCTGCACTTAAATTGCGCTACTGTCTGCTATCCCTGGATCCATTTCTGCCGCCAAGAAATCAAACTTTAGGTTTATTTTAATTGGTGCCCGCTTGCTAAAAAATGGAGGCAGCAGGTACGTCCCTCCTAAGCCGAGCTGATTGTGCAGGTCAATCAATTGTCAAGAAATCCTGAATGCCAAATCATCTCAGATAAGTACATTGGTCTCTTATCACTCCCGCTCGGATCAAGTTATTTGAATGTGGAGATCAGCAGGCCTCAAACAGAGGCTGTGTTAATTATCTGGAATCAGGAGCTCAAGAGATGAGTTGGGTGCCCAATGCAGGTAGTAGCTGACAGGCTACTACATAAGAATTCATGGCTGTAGCCAATTGTAGACAACTGGTGTCATTTGGGTCCCGGGATCACACAGTTCGGTTTAGGGTGGTGGTTAGGCATTTGGTGGTGGTGGTGGGGGGGGGGGGGGGGGTATCTTTCTTAAAATGTCTGCCTGTTTCTGTTTGCTATGCTCAGTCTAGCCATTGTTTGAGATTTATTACAATGAACGGTCTTCAGTGATTTAATCTCGTTAGTAGCACATTACTTTTTTACTTTTTCTCATCCAATTTTATTAAGTTTGAATTAATAACTGCTTTTTAATTTACATGCTATCTTGTTAATACTAGGCAGCTGTTCGGTGTAATGATGGGAATACATGATGAGTTTTTTTGGGCAGAAAAATGGCTTGATAGATAATTTCCGACAGGTCCAATCTGATTTTGATAGTTTTTCTGATCGATTTTCTCATTGAAGTGAATGGAAATCAATCAGAAAAATAATCCAAATATTGATGAGAAAAACGATCAGAAAATCGACTGGCTAGTAAGTCTGCCAAAAAAACTTGTGTATTACCAGCATAACTGTTTCATCATACACTAAACCACCTTAACTATGTGCAAGTGCACCTGGGATACATAATGCTGTTTTTAAAGGGAAGGTCCAAGCAAAATAAAAAAAATGAGTTTCACTTACCTGGGGCTATTACCAGCCCCATGCAGCCATCCTGTGCCCTCGTAGTCACTCACTGCTGCTCCAGTCCCCCGCTGGCAGCTTGCCGACCTCGGAGGTCAGCGGGCCGCATTGCATACATTCTTACGCATTCCCGCTAGTGCAGGAACATTAACACATACATTTTTACGCATTACTGGTTCAATGCGTAAAATGTATGCATTGAACCAGTAACGCGTAAAGATGTATGTGTTAATGTTCCTGCACTCGCGGGAATGCGTAAAAATGTACGCAATGCGGCCCGCTGACCTCCGAGGTCGGCAAGCTGCCAGCGGGGGACTGGAGCAGCAGTGAGTGACTACGAGGGCACAGGATGGCTGCATGGGCCTGGTAGAAGCCCCAGGTAAGTGAAACTCATTTTTATTTTGCTTGAACCTTCCCTTTAAGACAAAATATAGTCTACCAAAAATGTACATGAATTAGTTTTTTCTTTTATCTCTCTTTTTAAACCAGTTTGTAGGTTAGCTGATACATAAAAACTGCCTAGGAATTACAATAACTGAAAAATTGTCAGTGCTTTAAAGGGACTCCGAGCAGTGCAGAAACTATGGAAAGATGCATATCATTTTAAAGCTCTCTTTCTCCTCTTTCCAAAGATATATAAACCACCACCCTACGAAAATAGAGAAAACTAAAAGGCGTAGGGCGACGATTTAGGGGTCGTCAGAAAGAGGAGAAAGAGAGCTTTAAAATGATATCCATCTTTCCATAGTTACATTGTATTACACAAGGTGACTTTTTCTTCAGCAGACTGGAGCTGATGACTTTAGGAAAAAGTCGCCCTGTGTAATACAATGTAACTATGGAAAGATGGATATCATTTTAAAGCTCTCTTTCTCCTCTTTCTGACGACCCCTAAATCGTCACCCTACGCCTTTTAGTTTTCTCTATTGTCGCGACCGAAATCGCAGCCGCGGCAATCTCAATCGCGAAAATAGCGAAAACTAAAGAGGCGTAGGGCGGCGATTTATATATCATTGGAAAGAGGAGAAAGAGAGCTTTAAAATGATATGCATCTTTCCATAGTTTCTGCACTGCTCGGAGTCCCTTTAAATGTGTAGCCAGCACAGACCGATCCACACATGGAACAATTAAGTTAAGCTCTTACCTTGGCCAGGAGGTGACTGTTCACCATCTTGGTTCCTAAATGAAAACAAAAACAGTTTGAAAGGTGAATGATAGTACTTCATTGGGGTAAAGAATCAAATAATACTAGTGTATCAGGTGTACATCAATTAAAAAAAAATAATTGTGAAGATTCATATTTTTCAACCATTCCCAGCCAGACAATAAAGGGCCACCAATATCTAGGATATAAAAGTCCATAATGCAGTTGGAATAGTTATAGTTTATCTCTGCTTGTCCCACACGTTTCTTCCTGGGTATGTCTTTAGGAGCAGTTTGGTTTCGTAGAATAGTCTTGTAGTTACAGCTCTGACTAGAACGCAGAATCTCTATGTACACCATGTGTCAAACATTGGTTTGTAACTATCTATGACATTGGACAGTTTTAATTTTTTTATACACTTTTATTATATAAGTAATGATTGTAGCCTAATAATCATGATCGTTTTCTACTGGTGATAACTGGTACTGGTGAGAACATTTATGTTCTTGTGTCACAAGCCTCACTTGCAATACCATCATGTTTTTTCCTTCTTCATCAAGCCTCAAAGTTTTCTGGTTTCCCAATCAAAAACTGACCAATTATACAATAATACAATACAATAACATTTCTATAGCGCTTTTCTCCCATAGGACTCAAAGCGCTTAGGCTCTCTCAGATTCAGTAACTAGTAGGATGAAGTATTCACACAACAAAAGTTATATTTCTGCAAATGCCAGACTGAACAGGTGGGTTTTCAGTCTGGATTTAAACACGTCCAGGGATGGGGCTGTCCTGATCTGTTGAGGTAAGGAGTTCCAAAACGTAGGGGCAGCATGACAGAAGGCTCTGGGACCAAAAGTTTCCAAGTGGACTCTGGGTATGACTAGATTATTAGAACCTGTGGATCTGAGAATGCAGGGATTGCTACGCAGCTGTAACATATCTTTCATGTATCCAGGGCCTAGATTATTCAGGGATTTAAATGTCAGTAGGCCGATCTTGAATAGGACCCTCCATTCTATAGGTAGCCAGTGAAGGGAATGCAGGACTGGCGTTATGTGGCAGTGACGGGGTTGGTTGGTTAGCAGTCTGGCAGCAGTATTCTGTATCAGCTGTAGGCGGTACAAGACCTTTTTTGGAAGGCCAGTGTAGAGAGCATTGCAGTAGTCCAGTCGGGATGTGATGAAGGCGTGGACTAAGGTTGGCAGATCTTCTGGGGGTATGAGGTGCTTGATTTTTGCAATGTTCTTCAGGTGAAAATAGGATGATTTCACCACAGCAGAGATTTGAGTTCTGAAGTTTAAATCCCCATCAATTAGAACTCCCAGGCTACGCACATGATCAGAGCTGCGTAGATCCGTGCCTCCTATTCCCAGTGGTGAAGACTGCAAGTTAAGTTGTTTTGTTATCATGCTCTGCCCTCCAATCAGAAGGACTTCAGTTTTGTCTGCATTTAGTTTCAGCCAGTTGTCATTCATCCATTGCTGTAGTTCACGTAAGCAGGCGTTTATAGTTAGAGTTCGGTCTGTCACACCAGGCTTGAAGGAAAGATATAGTTGGGTGTCGTCTGCATAGCAGTGGTATGTCAGGCCATGTTTTTGGATTAGTTTTCCCAACGGTAGCATGTAAATCGTGAAAAGCAGGGGAGAGAGGATTGAGCCCTGGGGCACTCCATACTTAAGTGTTACAGGGGTGGACAGGAAGGGCCCCATAGACACTTTGTGGGTTCTGCTACTCAAGAAGGATTGGAACCACTGAAGTACTATGCCATCAATGCCGCAGTATTCCTGTAGCCTGTTTATCAAGATGTCATGGTCAACTGTGTCAAAGGCTGCAGAAAGGTCTAGCAGTATGAGGATCGAGCCTCGGCTTCATTCAATTGGTCCATGTTCAAGCTGCATACATTTGTATTAAAAGTTGCATTATTCTGCATTAACTTGGAATTACTGTATTTGCATCTCATTGACCATCCCTATTAAGCAGTCTCAGTTATGACACCCTCAGAATATACAAAATAGTGTAAAGACTATTCTACGAAACCAACTACAATTATGGGGCCTCCAGCAACAGACAGCCCTCCCAAGAACCTTGAGGCCTATGGGGGCCCACACTACCCCCCTTTTGTAAAGCAAAGCAGAGCTGTGCATCACTTCTCATCACTTCTGGTCTTCTCTTCCTCCAGGAGACACTCGCTCTGCTGCATGCCTGCCTTCCGATGCATGTCATGTCATCTGGAGCCAGAGGGTGGCAGCACAGAGCAAGTAGCTCCTGAGAGGAAGAGGAGACCTGATCTAACGGGAGCATTTATTTACACAGCGAGGTCCTAGTAAAGCTCATCTTTGATCACATTTTATTTGTAATTTCCTCTTCCGGTTTATTCATGATCGCATCCACAGTTTTATATCCTTGTGGTCTTCTCTGTTTTGTACAGAACTATTAATAACCAAGACTGTAAGCTAGTATAAATACAAGTCCCACATACCTGGTATTTGAGGAACTTCCCAGTGTATGCCTCCTGTTAAAGTGCGATGATTTTGAATACTTCTTTAATGAATCTAACAGAATGAAAACAGGAAACATTACTAAAGGCTAACTTTATGCAAAACTAACTAATGCAAATCCAGCCTGTTATAAAGTTGGTGCATCTTATTTTCTTTATTAATAGACATTAGCTCCCTAGCTCATCCCATAGCTCTGCTGCCAAGCAAGTCCTAAACCCAGAACAAGCTTGAAGATTAACATTTCAATGGTTACAAACTTGCTAGACTATCCATCAGACTAAATGACCAACATCAAGGATTGGTAGGCAGAATGGTGCAAGGCAGATAGTAAATCTCAAATGTGAGTGCAAGTCACCTTTGCTAAACTTTATAATGAATCCTGATTCATTTTAAACACAAAAGTTACTGAAATGAAAATGGAATGTAGTCCATTTCTGGATACATCTTAAACTGGCAATACACTAGTAGATCAGGATAACCATCAATAACTCCTTGGTAACAAATTGCTTCTCTGGTCTTTCACCTAACACCGCTTCATTGTAGCAGTACAAACATTTGCAACACTGATCAAGAGAAACTTATTTTTGGTCAAATTCATTTATTTGTCAAATCTAACTTCTATAATCTGTCAGACATATCATATAGCACATGACAACCTTTACAGAACAGGGGAGAAAAGGGGACCACAATCTAACCTTCATAAAAACAGCCACACATACCCAAGCACCCCAACATGACTAGATGTAATTTAAGCTTCCACAATCATTTTGGGGGTGTAGAATTAACCCAGAGTATCTGGATGAAACTGAAAGAAACACACAAACTCCCCACAGGTGGCATGTCTGTTAGGTTACAAACTCAGGACTCCACAGCTGTAGGACATGAGTGGTAGCTACCGTATATACTCGCATACAAGTCGAATTTTTGACCCCCAAAAAGGGGGCCAAAAGTTGGGGGGGGGTCAACTTGTATGCGAGTCTTGTGTGGTTGGTGGTGGTGGTCCGCGGCGATGTGTATCGCCGTTACCAGGGGAACCGCTCTCTCCTGCCTCGTCACAGCCGGGCGCGCTGCTGTGATACACTTATACGCATGATGGAGAGGGGAACCTGAATTAGAGGAAGCGGCCGCTGGCTGAACAGGTAATAGCAGCGGCGGCCGCGGGGGGCACTATACTGGCTATACTGGGCACTATACTGGCTATACTGGGCACTTTACTGGCTATACTGTGCACTTTACTAGCTCTACTGGGGCACTACCTACCAATACTGGGGCACTACCTACCAATACTGGGGCACTATACTAGCAATACTGGGGCACTATACTTGCTATGATGGGCACTTTACTGGCTATACTGGGCACTACACTAGCTATATTGTGCACTTTACTAGCTCTACTGGGGCACTACCTACCAATACTGGGCACTATATTAGCTATACTGGGCACTATACTAGCTATACTGTGCACTTTACTAGCTATACTGGGGCACTATACTAGCTATACTGGGCACTATACTAGCTATACTGGGGCACTACCTACCCATACTGGGCACTATACTAGCTATACTTGGCACTTTACTAGCTATACTGAGGCACTACCTACCCATACTGGGCACTATACTAGCTATACTGGGACACACTGGGGGGGATCACGCGGCCTGCACCAATCCAACATTTCCTACCCCCGGCTTATATGGGGGTCAATCATTTTTCCCTGGTTTTTCAGATACAAGTTGGGGGGTCGGCTTACATGCGAGTATACGGTTCCAATGTGGAATTTACTGCTGTGTGTCCACTGCAAACCTGATTACCTCATTTTTCAACGTACAGTATATGGATTTTAGTGATTCCAGTGCTGTAAGGTGATCTGCAGTCTTTTAGATAGAACTAAAGATCAACACACTGTACATTTAGAATCCAAAGTGCCTTATTCACCCCTGGTGCAATGAAACATGTTCATGGTGCATCCAACAACAGTTTCAGAGCCACACAGGGTCTGTTTTGTCAAGGACAATAAAAGTGAGGTAACAACTGTGAGCAGTCTGTGTTAAAAACGAATTGCTAAATGCGCCAAAACCCTATTTCCCGACACCAGATGATATTACAGCCCAACACATTTAAGCAAATAAACATACATGTAGTTACATACGAAGTAATCAGGGAATGTAAAATGTGCTAGCAAACAACCATTTATAATTGTGCGCATCTTAAGCCAAAAACCAATTCAGAGTTCACTCGAGCACATCACACGAGCCCAGGTGTGTCTGCTGTGAAAACTACTGGTGGAATGAGGCTATGACAACCTTGGTGATCAGCCATGTTAGGCATGATACAGCAATGCTACTGAGCACATGCAGCAATGACTAGCTGGGTACATGACATTTCTTGATTGGGGAATCTTTTTTTCTTCCTTTAGTCATGCAACGGGGAAGATGGGGAGAACACAGCATCCCGCAGCATTTCTGGCCAGTGATATCAATGCGGATCACAGTGTATGCATCTTAGCCAATGCAAGAAGGCAATGCATACTTATACTGGAATGTAGAATGTAAATGTTGAGAGTAAGAAGCACACTGTTAGAGACAAGTTATTTGCTAACACATTTTACATTGCCCGAGTACGTAGCATGTTACCAGCGTATGTTTGTTAACTTGCTATTTTTGCAGATGATACAAAATTGTGCAGAATCATCAACTCTCAGGAAGATAGGGACATACTGCAACAGGATCTGGATAGGATGGCTATATGGGCACATAAATGGCAGATGAAATTCAATGTTGAAAAATGTAAAGTCATGCATTTTGGTCGTGCAAATGGTCTAGCACCATATAAAATAAATGGGATAGAGTTGGGGACATCAAACTTGGAGAAGGACTTAGGAGTACTCATCGACAACAAGTTAAATAATCGTACTCAATGCCAAGCCGCTGCAGCTAAAGCTAATACAATTTTGGGATGCATTAAAAGGGAAATAAAAACTCGAGATGCCCCATAATATTGTCCCTGTTTAACTCTCTAGTAAGGCCACTTCTGGAATATGGAATTCAGTTCTGGGCACCACATTACAGGAAAGATATTGCAGTTTTAGAGCAGGTGCAGAGACGAGCAACAAAATTGATACATGGGATGAAAGGTCTCATTTACCAAGAAAGGTTAGATAAACTGGGTTTATTTAGTCTAGAAAAAAGACGCCTTAGAGGGGATCTAATTAACATGTATAAATACATCAGAGAGCAATATAAAAGCTTGGCGGATGAGCTTTTCGTCCCTAGGCCTTCTCAAAGGACTAGAAGACATGATCTGTGCATGGAGGAAAAACGTTTTAGCCATTTATTTAGGAAAGGGTTCTTTACAGTAAGAGAAATTAAGCTGTTGAATGCATTGCCACAGGAAGTAGTTATGGCAAATTCTATACCTGCATTTAATGGTTTCCTTGCGTTGAAAGACATACATGGCTATAATTACTAGGTAATGCCCAGTGATGTTGATCCAGGGATTTTATCTGATTGCCATCTGGAGTCGGGAAGGAATTTTTTCCCTTTTGGGGCTAATTGGACCATGCCTTGTAAGGGTTTTTCGCCTTCCTTTGGATCAACAGGGATATGTGAGGGAGCAGGCTGGTGTTGTACTTTGTTCTCTGGTTGAACTCGATGGATGTATGTCTTTTATTCAACCCAAATAACTATGTAACTATGCAACTTAAATTTGGCAAGCTGTCATATTGGCAAATATGGCACTTCTTACGTAATATTGGCAATTCACAGTTGTCCCATCATTTGCAAAGTCTAGAACCCTGATAGTGTGGCCCAAAAACTATCATAAGATACCTATATCCATAAGATATGGACATACTTCTGTTCCCTTTGGAAGTTTTGTTCTACATACTGTAGATAATTTGCACCCACCATTTTGGTCCAGTGCCTGTATTCCAGCTAAGTGTACAATTTATTTTATGGATTAGAACTTTATTATGTAAAGCGGTCTATAAAACTGAATATATTTGTGGCTGCTTTATGTCTGCATTGTCATTGTAATAGTTTTCCACTTTAAACAGCTAATACTTTACCTAAAAGGAATCTGAAGTGAGAGGTATATGGAGACTGCCATTTTTATTTGTTTTTACCCAATGCAAATTGCCTGCCAGTCCTGCTGATCCACTGCCTCTAATACTTCTAGCCAAAGACCCTGAACAAGCATGCAGATTGAATATTCTGACCCAAGTCTGGCCCTTTCAGCTGCATGCTTGTTTCACGTGTGTTATTCAGCCATTACTGCAGCCAAAGAGATCAGCAGGATCACCAGACAACTGGTATTGTTTAAAAGGTAATAAATACCAGTATGTCAGCCTCCATATCTTTTCTCTTCAGGATCCCTTTAAATTGTAAATCCATTCAACAAGTAGAATTTTGTTACATGGCTGCGCACACCTGTCGATTTCATCTATATGTACATTTTACAGGTAGTTTCTACAGGTAGTTGCTGTATTACAGAGTCTTATTTGTATCTCCGTTTGTTCATATGAAATGCATGTAATGTCTGCAACATTTTATTCCAAATCAGATGATAAAACCAGGGCTGTGGAGTCGGTACAAAAATCTTCCGACTCCAACTCCGACTCCTCAGTTTCTGAAACCACGACTCCAACTCCGGGTACCCAAAATTGCTCAGACCCTGACTCCTTAGTCTAATACTTAACAGGGCTGTGGATTTTGTACAAAAATCATGCGACTCCGACGCATCAGTTTCTGAAACCACGACTCTGACTCCAACTCCGACTCCGGGTGCCCAAAATTGCCCCGACTCCGACTCCTCGACTCAGACTCCAACTCCACAGCCCTGGATAAAACTATACAAATCAATTGCAATTTCAACAACACTAGTAGTACTAATAATATCAGCAGCAGTCATCAATGTGAATAGATACCCTGTTGCAGTGTTCCCCAGCCCTGTCCTCAGGGCCCACCAACAGTGCAGGTTTTGTAGAAATCCACAGAGGTAGTTAATAAGCTCTGGTGAGACACTATTTGTTGTTTTCTGCAAAACACGCACTGTTGGTGGGCCTTGAGTACAGCACTGGGGAACTCTGCTGTAGAGGACTTTTTCCCTCAAAGAAAGCGATTGTCGATCTTGACAGAAGCACGATTTACACTGCAGTGTTTCTTATGTCCACAAAAGGGCAAAATATCAAATATTTCAATCAATGAACTGTATAATCCAGCTATTATGCACTGCTTTGTAGAATAAAGACACATGCAAAAAAAAAAAATGCAAAACAACATGAATCTGTCCAATAACAAGCATTTCTGTAAAGGAAATAAAAAGCAACCGATGCAATACTATGGCTCAGGAACATTACCTTGCTGATTGAGCACTCTGGGCTGTACAAATGAAGGCTTTACCACTTCAAACCACCAGAAAAGCTCAGCCATGAACACCAAGTAATTGGCCTGTCAAAGCAAAACATAGATATATTTTATGAATATGAAATATAATTGAGAAATTACATAGGTTTTATTTATGGAGATTCTTTTATCTACTTTGCAGTGGAATTTCTCTTCTGCACTCTAAGTCTAATTTCTCGGTGAAAAAAAAACCTCTCTCTATTACAAATCAGGCACAAAAAACAATTTTTTAAAAGCGGAGGAAAAAAACTGCAATCCATGCACAAATCATCACTCTTTATGTACGGTTTATATATTAGGACATCCTATATAACAATATCCCTGATTTCCGCGTCCCATGTCCCTTTGTCTGTGCTGAAAACCATCCGCGTCTGTGCGTGCAGTTCAGCCGGCTCTAGCAGCTCTGTGTGCGTCCCTGTGGTTGCTAGGGCAACAGGGGCACAGAGCTGGGGACATGATGCAGCGCTCTAGTGATTGAAAAAAAAAAATAAAAAAAGAGGACGGGGCAAGGGAGGGTGGGTGTGTGTACGCGCACGTTCGCGCACCGTGCGCCACCTTTTCGAGGTGAGCCAGTGCGGGAGTCGAGGCCAGAGCCTAGCGCCCATTTGTAAACTGGCCTTAGGCCTAGTACTGTAATAAAAAAAAAAATCACAGGGTCCTTAGCAGGTTCTAAAATTATTTTAAGGATAACTGACCGGAGAGGGATATGGATGATGCCATATTTATTTCCTTTCAAACCAGTTGCCTAGCATCCTGCTGATCTTTAATGCATCAGTACTGTCTGAATCACACACCTGAAACAAGCATGCGGCAAATGCAGTGCAAGGTCTATTACTAAGGAACCTTTTACACTCAGAATAGAAATTAACATGGCAGTTCTGGGATTATTGCGGAAGTTGCACGGTAACGCACTGCAGCTTCTGCTTTACCCGAAGCACTTCCATCACATCACAGGCAGTGTGTCATGTTCCATTGACTGGCCATTGCGACAAGCTGCAGTAGAAGACAGTACCACAACGCAAAGCGGTAAGCGTAAAATGGCCCTAAAAGTGTTAGAGGCAGAGGATCAACAGGACAGCCAGGCAATGTGTATTTATCAAAATGAAATAAATATAAGACAACCTCCATATCCCTAATTTTATCCCTAATATAGCAGAGGGATTTTTGCCCACGCTTCCTTTACAACACTGCTTCAGTTCACTGGGGTTTGCAGGCTTTGTTTATGCACAATTCTGATAACCCTCTTGAAGTGCACAGGAGCATGGAGCCGCTCTTTGAGTGTAAAAAGCTGTGCATAAGTGGACCCTTTTTACATTATTCGATTCTATTGGCGAATATTGCTCATGACCACACTCCCCTCCATGCATGAGTGCGGCTCTGCAAGCAAAATACAGCCTGTGCAGTGAGGCAGTGCTCATACACGGAGGGGAGGGCTGTCATGAGCGATATTCGCAATTAATATTGAATATTGTAAAAAGGGTTGTAAACAGAGGGGCATAGGAAGACATTGGAAGCTTCTGGACTATCCAGAGACTTCTCTCTACTGAGGTAAGCATCTGTTTTATTGCCGGGCTCAACAAAAGGTCCATTACATGTGCAGACAGGGTACCAATTCTGCCTAGGTACCACAATTCTAATTAGTGGTGCCTTAAAAAAAATCATAAGAGTATGAAGCTGATTTCCAAACAAAATACTATAAAGTAGTATTCAGTTGTGTTCAAAATTATTCAACTCCCACTGAAATTGAGTGTTTTGGCCAGTTTGACATTGATTTTGATCATTTCAGTCATCTTGTTTGCAGTTAAATCAAAGAGGCACTTGTAAGTCAGACAAATATAACATAACATTTATAATGAATTAACCACAAATATATGTTCTGTGCTCACATCATTATCAGTTTTATTCAACCCCCAAGTGACATTCATTCTTAGTACTTAGTACAATATCCTTTTCCAGTTATAACAGCTTTTAAACTTGAAGCATAGCTTGACACAAGTGTCTTGCAGCAATCTATGGGTATCTTAGCCCATTGTTCATTGGCAAAAGCCTCCAGTTCAGTCACATTCTTAGGCTTGCGCCTTTAAAGAGACACTATAAAGAGAAAAACGTCCCCTGGGGGGTACTCACCTCGGGAGGGGGAAGCCTCAGGATCCTAATGAGGCTTCCCCCATCCTCCTCTGTCCCACAGGGGTTTCGCTGCAGCCCTTCAAAGCCGGCCCGACAGATCCGACAGACTGTTCAATATTTACCTTTCCAGGCTCCAGCGGGGGCGCTGTTTCGGCTCTTCTGCGCAGTAGAGCGGCCAGACGGAGATCGGCTATTTCCGCCTATTTCAGTGGGAAGAGCGGATACTGCGCCTGCGCTGGAACCACGGAGGTAAATATTTACATCGCTGCCGCTCTGGGAGGTTTTTCGCCGCCACTGTGGGACCAAGGAGGATGGGGGAAGCTTCAATAGGATCCGGAGGCTTCCCCCACCCGAGGTGAGTAACCCCCTGGGGACGTTTTTTCGTTACAGATTTTCTTTAAGTCCCACCAGAGGTTCTCAATCGGATTTAAGTCTGGTGACTGCGATGGCCACTCCAAAATGTTCCAAACCTTTAATCTGCAACCATGCTCTAGTGCCTAGGTTCTCAACGTGTGGTACATGTACCCCAGGTGGTACTTCTGAGGGTTCCAGGGGGTACTTGGGCTGGATATACTTAACCAAGAATAAGAAAGTGTAAAGTCTTAGAAAGTGATAAATCGTATCACCAAATGAGTATTTTAGCTAATTAAAAGTAATAGTAAATGCTTGGAAATTGTTTAGAACTAATTATGTTCTACGGATCAAAGATATATTTGTCAAGGGGTACTTGTAATAATGTTTACTATGCTAGGGGGTACTTGATGAGTTTGGGGTTTTAAAAGGGGTACATACCAATAAAATGTTGAGAAACACTGCTCTAGTGGACTTGGAGGTATGCTTGGGATCATTGTCCTGTTGAAAGGTCCAACGTCTCCCAAGCCTCAGGTTTGTGACGGATTGCATCACATTTTCATCCAATATCTCCTGGTACTGAAGAGAATTCATGGTACCTTGCACACGCTGAAGCTTCCCTGTACTTGCATAAGCAAAACAGCCCCAAAGCATGATTGACCCCCCGCCATGCTTCACAGTAGGCAAGGTGTTTTTTTCTTCATAGGCCTTGTTCTTCCTCCTCCAAACATAGCGTTGATCCCTGGGCCCAAACAGTTCTAATTTAGTTTCATCAGTCCACAGAACACTATCCCAAAACTTTTGTGGTTTGTCCACATGACTTTTGGCATACTGCAGTCGACTCTTATTATTCTTTGGAAACAGCAAGGGGGTGCACCTGGGAGTTCTGGCATGGAGGCCTTCATTACGCAGTGTGTGCGCCTTATTGTCTGAGCTGAAACTTCAGTACCCGCATCTGACAAATCTTTTTTTAGTTCCTCAGCAGTCATACGGGAACTTTTCTCCACTTTGCGCTTCAGGTAGCGCACAGCAGTTAAAGTCAGCATCTTCTTTCTGCCACGACCAGGTAGCGTTTCAATAGTGCCCTTTGCCTTGAATTTGCGAATGATGCTTCCTATGGTGTCTCTTGGTGTGTTTAACATCTTTGCAATCTTCTTATAGCCATTGCCCTTCTTATAACCATTGCCCTGTGAAGAGAAATCACCTCTTCTCTTGTCTTCCTGGACTATTCTCTTGACTTCACCATGTTTGTAAACACACCAGTAAATGTGTAGGAGAAGCTGAGTATCACAGTCATTTTAAATCTGCCTAATTGGTGCTTATTATGCTTGATTGCTGCTCGTTAACATCCACAGGTGTTTTCAATACCGGATCGAAAAGACTTGAATGAACCTCTGTTCTTAAAGTGAACCTCCGGACTAAAAATCGACTCGGCAGCACTGAAAAGGCTTGGTGTTTCTTTAACAGTTTCACAGCATCAGAACTTTGTTTCTCTTATACACGCCTCATTTTTAGCTGCACAGAAGAAAACTGCCCGGGCAGTTTTCCTCTTATGCTGTGCAAAGCATGATGGGATTTCTGATGATGATGTTCTCGTTCTGCTGTTTTGGTGCAATTTTTTTTTTTACATTTTGAATTTGACATTTGAAGCCTAGTGTGTGCAGCTGGGAGGGGTGATCAGGACACAGGACTGTTGGAACTGTGTCTCCTGCTCCTTGTCACCTCCTTTCAACCAAAAAGATGGCTGCCCCCATGACAAAGATGGCAGCCCCCATGAATCACAAACATTTGCCTGTTCTTTTAAAACAGGGTGGGTAAAAAATTATATTACCTATCTATTCTAATTAACATAACTAATATAACTTAATAACAGTATGTTTGTTTAGGCTGAAGTTCCCCTTTAAGAGTGGCAGTCTTTAAAGAGACACTGAAGCGAGTAAAAAACTCGCTTCTTCTCTTATATTCAGCAGGGGCATGTGTGCCCCAGCTAAAACGCCGCTATCCCGCGGCTGAACGGGGGTCCCTTACCCCCCAATTCCCCCCTGCAAAATCTACAACCAACTAGGTCGTAGATTTTGCGGCTCCTAGAGGCAGGGCTAACGGCTGTAGCCCTGCCTCACAGCGCGTCTATCAGCGGCGCATCGCCGCCTCTCCCCCGCCCCTCTCAGCGAAGGAAGACTGAGAGGGGCGGGGCAGAGGCAGAGATACGCGCTGACAGACGCGCGTGAGGCAGGGCTGCGGCGGTTAGCCCTGCCTCTATGCGGAAGAGTTCCCCGGCGAGGACGGAGGAGATTTGGGGGGTAAGGGACCCCCGTTGTGCAGCGCAATAGCGGCGGTTTAGCTGGGGCACACATGCCCCTGCTGAATATAAGAGAAGAACCGAGTTTTATACTTACTTCAGATTCTCTTTAAGGGGTTGAATAATTGTGTCAATGAAGAAATCACAAAAACCCATTTAATACTGTATTACAAAAACAATTGATGTCATTTTAGCTGCATTTGGTTCTTTAAAAAGTCCTTGTACGATTTCATTCTGAACACAATTACAAATGTACACTAAATTCAATAAAAACCTTTACAGTATTTATTACAGCAAGAATAATTTTGAACAGAACTGTATATAGTGGTTTGCAAAAGTATTCGGGCCCCTTGAAGTTTTCTACATTTTGTCATATTACTGCCACAAACATGAATCAATGTTGTTGGAATTCCACGTGAAAGACCAATACAACGTGGTGTACTTGTGAGAAGTGGAACGAAAATCATACATGATTCCAAACATTTTTTACAAATCAATAACTGCAAAGTGGGGTGTGCGTAATTATTCAGCCCCCTTTAGTCTGAGTGCAGTCAGTTGCCCATAGACATTGCCTGATGAGTGCTAATGACTAAATAGAGTGCACCTGTGTGTAATCTAATATCAGTACAAATACAGCTGCTCTGTGACAGACTCAGAGGTTGCCTAAGAGAATATTGGGAGCAACAACACCATGAAGTCCAAAGAACACACCAGACAGGTCAGTTGAGACATTTAAAGCAGGCTTAGGCATCATAAAGATTTCCAAAGCCTTGAACATCCCATGGAGCACTGTTCAAGGGATCATTCAGAAATGGAAGGAGTATGGCACAACTGTAAACCTACCAAGACAAGGCCATCCACCTAAATTCACAGGCCAAACAAGGAGAGCGTTGATCAGAAATGCAGTCAAGAGGCCCATGGTGACTCTGGACGAGCTGCAGAGATCTATATGTGGGGGACAGAGCAAACATGTGGAAGAAGGTGCTCTGGTCAGATGAGACCAAAACAGGGCTGTGGAGTCGGAGTCGGGGTCTCATGATTTTTGTACAAAATCCACAGCCCTGTTAAGTATTAGACTAAGGAGTCGGAGTCTGAGCAATTTTGGGTACCCGGAGTCGGAGTCGTGGTTTCAGAAACTGAGGAGTCGGAAGATTTTTGTACCGACTCCTTAGCCCTGGACCAAAATGGATCTTTTCAAATATGGTGGTGGCAGCATCATGCTCTGGTGGTGCTTCTCTTCAGCAGGGACAGGGAAGCTGGTCAGAGTTGATGGGAAGATAGATGGAACCAAATACAGGGCAATCCTGGAAGAAAACCGGAAGTTCACCTTCCAGCAGGACAACGACCCTAAATATAAAGCCAGGGCAATAATGGAATGGTTTAAAACAAAACATATCCATGTGTTAAAATGGCCCGGTCAAGGTCCAGATCTAAATCCAATCAAGAATCTGTGGCAAGATCTGAAAACTGCTGTTTACAAACGCTGTCCATCTAATCTGACTGAGCAGGAGCAGTTTTGCAAAGAAGAATGGGCAAGGATTTCAGTCTCTAGATGTGCAAAGCTGGTAGACACATACCCTAAAAGACTAGCAGCTGTAATTGCAGCAAAAGGTGGTTCTACAAAGTATTGACTCAGAGGGCTGAATAATTACGCACACCCCACTTTGCAGTTATTTTTTATTTTAAATGTTTGGAATCATGTATGATTTTCGTTCCACTTCTCACGTGTACACCACTTTGTATTGGTCTTTCACGTGGAATTACAATAGAATTGATTCATGTTTGTGGCAGTAATATGACAAAATGTGGAAAACTTCAAGGGGGCCGAATACTTTTGCAAACCATTGTACCTACTTTGGATCAGGTGAGGGAGGTTTAGAACCTCTGTAAGGTTTTCTCTGCTGTCGGTGTACCCACAGGAGTATTTTCTTTCACTTAATGTGTCAGAAACATGACAGGAAGATAAACAAATCTTTCTAAAGGTAGGATATCTCCATCATACAGCTGTAGAAGAAGCAAGAGCTTCATCAGATTTATCCCAAGTTCGTTTCACTTTCTGTTCCAGTGGCAAATGTGACAGAAAAATTGGGGAATCTTTCCAAGAGGCAAAGAAATCTCCTAAATGACAACAAAATCTGGGCAACGGTTTCACCCAACACCACCCATTTCTCTAGAGTTCCTCTTTGAAGAGCTGGCAAAGCATAGTAAATGCTAACCTTAATGGAAGATGATGCGTATAACATGTCTTCCAAACTAAAATGACAGCATCCATTCAAATACTCTTGGCAGAATTCCTGAATCAGCTGGAGGTTGTAGAGACTGTCAGCCAGCGACATTGATTCTTTGAAGCAGATATCTAAACAAAGAGAAACATAACTGGATAAATCGTACTGGCCACCAAAGTACAGATTGTCCATAAATCTCAACAGCGTAGATTCAGAGATGACACAGGCATGGCGTATCTGCCATTTGGATTTACAGTATTTTGTTACTGGAAATACAAAACAGCTTTCCAAAAATAAAAATAAAAAAAAAAAAGCTTTAAATCAAGTGAGGTAAACAATAAAAACATAGTTATTTTAGTTGCTAGCTATGTCACTGGTTACTGAAATCATCTATCACAACAAGGACACTTAGGCTTGCCACTAAGCTAGTAATTGTGGGGCTATGCCTAGGCAGAGAAGAAGTTAACCTCAGACACAAAGTCGAGGGCAGACAAGGCAGAGGACAATTTTATCCAGTTCACTGAAGGCTGCTGTGCTTTTAGCACATGCATACTGCTGGGCAGCTTGCCAGGGAGAGCTCAAACAAGAACTAGCAAAGGGAAGAAACCAGACTTTCTGCAAGCATGCCCTACCATCTCTCTACTGGCCAGGTTCTGCCCACTACAAATGCTGACATTAGTACCCCACCCATCTTCCCCACTACTCACAACTATGTGTAGCCCACCTGAGCCATGCCCACTTCCTCACTAGTAACAGCTAAATCCAGACCATTTTCTGGAAGGTATGGTCAGCTATGTACCATTTTTTCCCTTTGTGTTAACATGGTGGGTTGGGTTTTTGTATTAAGCATTTATGTTTGTGTGCGGTGGAGTGTTCAGTGAGCACTTTTTTTCTCTGTTACCTGTACACAAGAATTATTGATATCCAGAAACTTCATTCCACTTCCCACTAGTAAATTCCTTCCATACCCCCACAATGAAGTCACCTCATGCCTTGTCCATAACATCAACTTCCTCCTTTGGCTAATTTTATCCTAATTTTAGTCACCGTTATTACTGGCCTTTTTAATACATAAAGCCCCCTCTACACCATTCAATTCCAGGCACGATCAATCAAATTCGATTGGATCGAATTCGATTAGATTGAATAAATCAGACATGTCCGATTCGGGATTCGATCGATCGTGTGATCGATTTGCATTGCAAACTAGCCAAAATCAATCACACGATCAATCGATTCCTGGTCGAATATGTTTGATTTAATCGATCTAATCGAATGTTACAACTAGGGGCAGCACAAACAAGTGGATAGCACATGCCTTCCGGAGACCCTTGTCCCAAGCCAACCAGAGTGAGCTAAATTACAACCATTTAGCAGCAGAGTTCCTATAGAGCAGCGGTGTCCAACTGGCGGCCCGCAGGCCGCATCCGGCCTGTCAGACCTCTTGCTGCAGCCTACCAGCCGCTGGCTCTCTCTGAGGTCCCAGAAGGCAGAGCGGCAGCAGAGCGATCTTAGCCCATGCTGGGCTGGCTGTAGTGCTGAGATGATGCGGCGTGATACGCACTCCAACTCCATAACCCGGAACTCACTACAGACCGGCTCAGCGTGAGGCGGGAGATTTAGCCGCCGGAGCTGCTGCGAATATGAGGAGATCAGCGCTGGAGGAGTCATCTGCCAGGTAAGTTGATTATATTGATATTTACAGGTTCCTGGGCACATATGCTGCCAAATGTTGTTTTTTGATGGGAAATGCATTCTGTGGGAATCTGCTGCCAATCTGAATGAATTCTGTGGGAACTGCTGCCAATCTAATAGCATTTTGTGGGGAATCTGCTGCCAAGCTGATTGTATTTTTTGGGGAATCTGCTCCCAATCTGATTGCATTTTGTGGGGAAATATGCTGCCAATCTGATTGCATTTTGTGGGAAAATTGTCAAAATCTGCATCTGCTGGTGACGTCATGAATGAACTACCTTTGTTTCACCAGCAGATGTCACCGTTCTCCTCAAGGATTTGGCAGCATGAACTTCTCTCTGCCCACCAGCAGAGGGCTCACTCCTCCAGGAATGGTATTTCTCCACAGACTGTTGCTAAGAGGAGGTCTGGACTGTCACATGATCTCCCAGCATGGTATTTAAGACACACCTGAACATTCATCTGTTGCTAGCTCATTGTTCCTCGCTCTGGCAATCCTGTTCTGAGTTCCTTGTTCATGGGGAAGTTCGTAGTTATCCTGTCTCCCTATGCTCTGTAGCCCTCCCATGTATGACCTTGTGATAGTATTATTGATGATTCTTTGCCTAAGCAATTACTGGTATTGTTTGATCTCCTGGTTATGACTTATGCTTGTTGACCTTCCGCTTTTCTGCTCTTGTGTGTCCTGCATTTCATGTTGTATATATCTCTTGTATATATATTGTATATATTCATTAGATTCCGGACATGGAGGGCCATTTTTTTCCAGACCACATGGTGGAGGGCCAATCTGATTGGCAGCAGATTTCCCCACAAAATGCAATCAGATTGGCAGCAGATTTCCCCACAAAATGCAATCAGATTGGCAACAGATTTCAACACAAAATGCAATCGGATTGGCAGCAGATTCCAACCTGGGTTTGCTCTGCATAAATCACCTTATGCAGGGAAGCACTTGTATATACCCTGAATTATGTGTACGCTATTGAATACATTTTCCTGCAAGACATTGTCTGTTCATACTTGATCATTGTGGTTGTGCATGTATGCCTATTGAATACATTTGCCTGCTAGATATTGTTCATTGTTGCTGTGCATGAGTTAAATGCACAGCATTTACTTTGGTTTTATTACTAATTAATCTCCATTATTCTTACTCCTGGTTTTTCAGTTCTTTCCTAATCAGTGACATTTCTGCCTTGTTGCGGGTTTGTGCGTTGCTCCATGTGCAGCACACAATCTCCATGCAATTCTTAACAAATATGCTGCCAATCTGATTGCATTTTGTAGGGACATCTTCTGCCAATCTGATTGCATTTTGTGGGGAAATCTGCTGCCAATCAGATTGGCCTTCCACCATGTGGTCTGGAAAAAAATGGCCCTCCATGTCCGCGAAGTTGGACAGCACTGGTATAGAGAATGTACTGTGGAGCACTGACAATGTCTTTGCACCTGAAATTTTTAAGGAAGGAATAAGGTGGCCATGAAATTATCAATTTTTCCCACTGATAAACAACCGATTCTATCATTTGATTGAAAATGGTAGAAATCGAAGCCCCAACATGCCAATCCAATTGATCATTAGATAATTTTTTAGATAAAATTGTTCAAATTGATTGATCATAACGGCAGATTAAAGGTCCATAGCGTTGTACTGCATCAAACAGTGCAACGCTGAGGGTCCATAGATTTTTAATAGATTTCATGCTGAAATCTATGGAAAAAAAAATCTATTCTTATTTAGTATTTATATAGCGCCGACATCTTCCGCAGCGCTGTACATAGTATATAGTCTTGTCACTGTCCCTCACTAACTGTAGTAATCTAATCCCTACCATAGTCATATGTCTATATAAGTATTGTATCGTGTAGTGTTTGTATTGTAGTCTAGGGTAAATTTTTAGGTGGAAGCCAATTCACTTATCAGTACGTTTTTGGAATGTGGGAGGAAATCGGAGTGCCGGGAGGAAACCCACCCAGACACTGGGAGAACATACAAATTCCTTGCATATGTTGATCCGTCTGGGATTCGACCGAGGACCGTCTGGGATTCAAACCCAGCGCTGCAAGGCGAGAGCACTAACCACTAAGCCACTGTGCTGCCTATTTACACTGTGAGGGAGGATTCAGTCAGAATTTTCCCTAGAATAGAACTATGGTAGGGATTTGATTATGAATGCCACTGAAGGACAGCAGTTAGTGACATGCATTCTTCATTGTACTCTTTGTACCATTGTGCATAATGTTTGCACCACATAAAAGCATAATAGAAAACAAAATCACACTTAGGGGTTGTCTAATCGCAAGACACTTTAAAAATTCCTGCCTAAAACATTCACATCAACTTGGCCTTATGGAGTACTATTTGGGGCTGATTCACACTTGCTGCATTTACGTTGTTAAACATGCATCCTCAATCACTTAAATGAAAATCGCAGCAAAAAAGCCAAGTTTTAAAAAAAATATTGCAAAATCGTCACAAAATCGTCAGCAATTCTTCAAAATTGTGAGGTTTTTGCCACAATTTTGCTGCAATTTTAATTCAAGTCAATGAGGATGCTTTATAGAAATGCAAATGCAGCCAGTGTGGATCAGCCTTTACCTATCAGAAAGCCATTCTAGAAAAATGGCTGGTTTAGGCATGGTTCAAACTGGGCTGGGGTCAGTACTGTATCTGCATTACAGATGTAATGTACCGATCCATGGTCTGCAGTGGATGCATGCCATTCATTTGAGAAATGGCAACTTGAAGAGTTGCAATGAAATTCCTTGTCCAGAAAACTCATGTGGCCTGGAATGTTCCACTGCAGAACAAGCACATCAAAAATAGATACAGTGAGGTGCGAAAGTTTGGGCAACATAAAAATGGCAGTTAAATATATCATAAAGGAGACACGCACATATTTGAGAAGTGAAATGAAGTTTATTTGATTTACAGAAAGTGTGCAATAACTGTTTAAACAAAATTACGCATAAATTTGGGCACCACAAAAAAGAAATCAAATCAATATTTAGTAGATCCTCCTCTTGCAGAAATTACAGCCTCTAAACGCTTCCTGTAGGATCCATTGAGAGTCTCGATTCTGTTTGAATGTATTTTGGACCATTCCTTTTTACAAAACATCTCTAGTTCATTCAGGTTTGATAGCTTCAGAGTATGGACAGCTCTCTTTAACTCACACCACAGATTTTCAATTATATTCAGGTCTGGGGACTGAGATGGCCAATCCAGAACATTGTACGTTGTCCAGGAATCAGCTTTGTTACGGATTCCTGGACATTGGTCTCCAGAATCTGCTGATACTGAGTGGAATCCATGCGTCCCTCAACTTTGACAAGATTCCCAGTCCCTGCACTGGCAACACAGCCTCACAGCATGATGGAACCACCACCATATTTTACTGTAGGTAGCAGGCGTTTTTCTTAGAATGCTGTGTTTTTCCTCCATGCATAACACCCCTATTTATGCCCAAATACCTCAATTTTAGTTTCATCAGTCCACAGCACCTTATTCCAAAATGAAGCGGACTTGTCCAAATGTGCTTTAGCATACCTCAAGCGGCTGTTTGTGCTGTGGGCAGAGAAAAGGCTTCCTCTGCATCACTCTCGCATACAGCATCTCCTTGTGTAAAATGTGCGGAATGGTTGAACGATGCACAGTGACTCCATCTGCAACAAGATTATGTTGTAGGTCTTTGGTGCTGGTCTGTGGGTTGACTCTGACTGTTCTCACCATTCGTCGCTTCTGTTTATCCGAGATTTTGCTTGGTCTGCCACTTTGAGCCTTAAGTTGAACTGAGCCTGTTGTCTTCCATTTCCTCAATATGTTCCTAACTGTAGAAACTGACAGCTGGAATCTCTGAGACAGCTTTCTGTATCCTTCCCCTAAACCATGATGGTGAACAATCTTTGTCTTCAGGTCGTTTGAGAGTTGTTTTGAGACCTCCATGTTGCTACTCTTCAGAGAAAATTAAAAAAGAGGAGGGAAACTTACAATTGAACCCCTTAAATATTCTTTCTCATAAATGGATTCACCTGTGTATGTAGGTCAGGGGTCACTGTGCTTACCAAGCCAATTTGAGTTCAAATAATTAGTTCTAAAGGTTTTAGAATCAATAAAATGACCTGCCTAATTTATTTAAACAATTATTGCGCACTTTTTGTAAATCCAATAAACTTCATTTCTCTTCTCAAATATCACTGTGTGTCTACTATATGATATATTTAACTGACATTTTTTATTGTAACAGCCAACGATTTATACAGGAAAATCATGATAATTAACAAGGTTGCCCAAACTTTCGCATCCCACTGTATGTGTAAATTGGCCCATACAAAATCATTGCAGTGCTCAAACCGATTTGTCCGCCGTGGTAAGACAATGTCTTTAGGCGTACGTACATGTACACCTGATGGGTTGGGCACAGGGTGAGCGGAATGACGGCAGAACCCCAAATTACCCTTGCATGAGGGGAGCTTTAATGCTATAGCGCCGCCCAGGTGCTCTGCAGCTGGCGCCAAATTAATCTGCTTCAGTAATTAGGGCCTTACAGAGGTCAAATTAATTTGTGATCCGGAGACATTCTAAAAGTTTTTTTGTATGGAAATACTGAAAAGTACAACTATTATTTAAATACAACTGCTAATCTGACAGCATTATTTCAGGTGTGGAGGTTGTCAGGTTCAATTGGTAGACGACAATCTGCCTGAACAGCCATTTTGTTTTAATAATTCAAACTATTTATAACACACAATAAACATTGCTTAATTTACATGAAATTTGGCTTAAATGAGTCCTCGTTGCAACACTCCACTGATGTAAACTGAAATCCATTTCTATTAGTTAATTAAACTTGTAGAATAACCGCGTCCTTTGCCCAAGAGATACAAAAAGTCAATGGGAGACTCAATCCTCCAACATCAACCCCAAGCAGAAACCTTGGATTTTCAATGGGCTTCAGGCATGGTCAAAATAGCCAATTTCCGATTCCGTGGTAATTCCGCATACCGCCACTACCGAAATTCCGCTACCGTTTCATTCCGAGGGAATTCCTAAGCCATTCCGCGGAATTCCGAGATAAACGGAATTCCGTCAGAAAATTTTAAAAATCTCTCTCTCTCCTCCATCCATCCATCCATCCATCCAGTAGGGAATTGCAGATTTTCAAAACAGCTTATATACCATAGCTGGGATTTGAACCCAGGATGCAGTGTGTAGTAGGTATCTGTCTTAACCTCTAGACCATGAACCACACTACATGGTAAAGCTATCCTAGCATAAACCATACTACCATTATGATCAATGCAATAGAAAAAGTAGTATTATTAAGGATTGGTACTTTTTGAAAAGCATGCTTATATACCATAGCTGGGATTTGAACCCAGGACACAGTGTGTAGTAGCTAGTAGGTATCTGTCTTAACCTCTAGACCATGAACCACACTACATGGTAAAGCTATCCTTTTTCTATTGAATTGATCATAATGGTAGTATGGTTTATGCTAGGATAGCTTTACCATGAAGTGTGGTTCATGGTCTAGAGGTTAAGACAGATATCTACTAGCTACTACACACTGCATCCTGGGTTCAAATCCCAGCTATGGTATATAAGCATGCTTTTCAAAAAGTACCGATCCTTAGGAGGAGGAGGAGGAGGAGGAGGAGGAGGAGGAGGAGGAGGGGAGAGAGAGAGAGAGAGAGAGAGAGAGAGAGAGAGAGAGAGAGAGAATATTTTGATGTGATTCCGGAAAATTCCGTCGGAATTATAAATTTCCGCGGAATTCCGTTTGAGAAATTCCGTTTCGACTAACAAAATCGGAATTATTAATTCCGACCGGAATCACGGAATTAATAATTCCGCGGAATTTTCCGACCATGCCTGATGGGCTTGTGCAAAACAAATATACAGATAATTATGTGTGACGGAAACCATTTTTTCAGCGGGGTTAATCATTCTCAATCACCACTTTCTGCAAGGAAGCCCAGGAAATACCCCTCTGGCTAGGTGTACACATAGCAGAAACACTAGTGCTGAGGAAACCGCTGCGTTTTTGCCGCTAATGGAAGTCTATGGGCCGCAGGAAAAATATATAAAAAAAAACTCATATGCATTTTGTATGCGTGTGTTTTTGAAAACAAAGGTTTTGTTGCATAATGTACAAAAACGCACATAATGAAAGTCAATGGGAACGCAAGGGTATGTTTTTCCATGCGTTTTTATATGTGTTTTTTTACCCCAAAAATTGTTTTGTGATGTATTTCTGCTTCCTGTTGTCTTCCTAGTGATTTAAATAAATGGAAATATAGATATGCATGAAAAACGCATACAAAACATACATGCGTTTTGTGTATGCGAACCGCAAACGCATTAAAACGCATGCAAAACGCTTGAAAAATGCAAATGCAGCAAAAATGCACAAAAAACGCACACAACATAAAATGAAACGCCACATAAAATGCAGCCTTTCATGTTAGGTTATGTGTGCACCCAGCCTTACATTTTGAAGCAGCACTTTCTCCATCCTTTTCTCCCACCAGGGGCATAACTAGAAGTCCCCGACCCCCCTGCAAGAATTTGCGCGCCCCCCGCGGCCCGCTGTTTTGGAGGGGCTGGAGGGGTCGCAGCATGAGGGGAGAGCTTTGCACATCAAGCAGGGACGGGGGACAGACCCCCCCCTCCCTCACCTCAGGCTCTCCCCTCTGTGCGCTCCCCTCCTGCATCTATCTAAGTGGCAGCAGCGGCAGATATAAATTTCTCCATCCACCACCGGAGGTCTCCGATCTGCAAGGGCTTCACATTACTTCCTGTTAATGTGAAGCCCTTGCAGATCGGAGACCTTCGGTGGTGGATGGAGGTATTTATATCTGCCGCTGCTGCCACTTAGATAGATGCAGGAGTGGAGCGTGCAGAGGGGAGAGCCTGAGGTGAGGGGGGGGCTGTACCCCTCCCCGCTTGATGTGCAAAGTTCTCCCCTCATGCTGCGACCCCTCCAGCCCCCCAAAATGTGAAGCCCTTGCAGATTGGAGACCTCCGTGGAAAATGGAGGTAATTATAGCTGCCGTTGCTGCCACTTAGATAGATGCAGGAGGGGAGCGCACAGAGGGGAGAGACCGAGGTGAGGGAGGGGGGCTGTCCCCCCTCCCCGCTGATGTGAAAAGCTCTCCTCTCATGCTGCGACCCCTACTGCCCCCCCCTAAATAGCCCTGAGCGCCCCCCCCCCCCCCCCGCGGGGGCAGGGGCTGCTTCCCATATTGTTACGCCAGTGCCTCCCACTTCTGTGAAGTTGGCTACACGCCATACAATTTTGTTTGTGCAATCTTACCACATTTCATTGGAATAAGAGGCATCAGGTTTAGAATACTTTGAACAAAAATGGTTTAGGAAAGCTCTTATACTACATGAAAGTGTTTAGATTGTACAGTCAAGACTGTATAGTGCATGGTCAGTTTTAAAGTGCCCGTTAACGGTACATTTTTTTTCATCAAATGTGATCTTTCCATGTTTACAATTGTAAATATTTATGATTGTAATCGGAAGGTATTTATAGATTGTTCCCATAAATATGTAAATTAGGTCACTTTCACTTTTCAGATGTGATCGTAAAACACAACTTTACGATCATTTATCGTACATTTTCTGTTCAAAAATAATTGTTTTGTATTGATTTTCGCCACACACTCCGCAGTCTTCTGTGTAATGATCGCTAGTGAAATGTTGCCATTTATAGTGTTTTGTAGATATTGGTGATTTTTTTTTTTAAGTTATCAGCCTAAGTACCTTCTAATCGGATCACATCTGGGCAGTAAAAATGGATGAGAGCAGAAATTGCACAACCATCAGTTCCATCCTTTAGAAGGTTTTCCATAAGTGGAATACATGGTAGCTGCTTGTACAGGTTCTGTTCCTTCCGGTATCTTGCCTGCAAACACAAAAAGGACAACACATTAGGGAGTTAAGAAAACTCAGGAGAAACATTTATTTCATGCATAGACTGTCACCACTAATCAGATTAATCCAAGGATACAGACAACTACTAACCGCAAGAGAGAGCTAAAGACTAAAATTAGAATAATTTGTCTTTGCGGTTACTGAAGAAAAACACAGGAAACTGTGCAGCACAACTAGGAACACTGTAAAGTAACCCATACCATACATATACCAACCACAAAGCAATACTGTGAAGTTTCCCATATGTTTTGCTCTAACTGCTTCAATGAAGTAAAAACGTGTTTATAGATATTTGTTTCATTTGCTTTCTTGAAACGGTGTTAATTTCTTTTTTTTGCATGTTAATTATTATGTTTTTATCATATATATCATCTTCTAAGGTGATTATTTTAAATCAAGTTAGCAAAGACAGATACATTACATTTAAATATTATAATGTTGTGATCAAAATAAAAGTCAAGATCTGGTATGAAATGAAACATCAAACACAACTTCTAATTTCAAGAGATTTTTCTAAGTATGAAAAAAAATGTATTCTTTGATGTGTGGCAAGTTTAACAATCTCTGAGCTACGAGGCCAGTACATGGAGATCTACAGTATATACTGTGATATCTGGAGATCACAAGATCTCAATAAGGTTTTACAATCAGCATGGGTATGTTTTAATACAACAAGGAGCATCCATATATAACATCTTCCTCACATCCCACACTTCATCTGAGGTGGACCAGATCCAACATTCTTATGATGTGGATAAATTCTTTAGTACCCCCAATGAAAAAAAGAATAATACCCAATTGTCTACCAAATTGCTTAAAAGTGGAAAAATAATGTGGCATGCTTCATGGCCAACAATAATGGCACCCTTACCCTAAAATTTGTTGCACTAACTTTATAGGTAGACATTGCACACAAAAGTTTCCTGTCAACCATTAGTTTTGCCCACTTATCCTAATCAAACTGCTACCATGGTTTCAGAATCTAAGAGAGCCACAGATGTCTGGCGCTCGATTCTGCACCCGATCCTTTTGCCACTCGATTCTCTCATATTTTTTCGTTTTTTTAATCTTTTTTTCAATTCACTTCAATGACAAATCGAGCGGAAAAAACGATCGAACGGTCATCGGACATGTCGGAAATTATCTATCTAACCATCTAATCAGCTCAGAAACTACCCGTGTATTATTACCCAGCATTATAGGTTTCATAAAGGCCACTTCAGAACAGTTCAATGTTTTTTTGGAACCTTTCCTGGATACTTAAAGAGGAACTGTCGTAAAAATCTTAAAATTTAAAACACATACAAATAAGAAGTACATTTCTCCCAGAGTAAAATGGGACATTTATCTTCTCCTATGTTGCGGTCACTTACATCAGGTAGTAGATATTTGACATTACCGACAGGTTTTGGGCTAGGCCATCTCTTCATGGGGGATTCTCAGCATGACACTGAGAACCCCCATGAGAAGATGAGCTAGTCCAAAATCTGTTGGTAATGCCAGATTTCTACTACTTACTGTAAGTGACAGCAACATAGGAGAAAAGTAATTTATGGCTCATTTTACTCTGAAAGAAACGTACTTCTTATTTCTATAGGTTTACATGTATTTTGAATGGTAAGATTTTCACAACAGAGGTCCTTTAAACTTTTTTCACTCTAACAGCTGAACTGCATGCTTGTTGAATAGTCCAACCTCTCATTTGCCACCCACCAAGTGCCTTTTAGCTGCAATTTAATAGCTAAATGGCGTTGTAACACCACACGTGTCAGTATTAGACATGCTGTGCAGTTACCTGGCAGAAAAAACACACATTATGCCATATCTGAGTGTGGCAGTGCTAAGACGTGACCTAATGTGATGGCCAATTCTGCACTGCTCCTGCCAAGAGCTAACAAGCGGTGAACTCACCTCCTTCAGCCTCCTGCAGTACTCCATGAAAGAGGCTTTAGCGGTGTCCTTTGGGTCATTATCCTGTTACATTTTGTGCGACTGAGATAGAGTTATTTAAAACAGCGCAGTACGTTTTACTCATGAATTTCATTGAAGTCTTGAGAGTTCACAGTTCTATGCAAAGACTCAAGGGACCATATGCAATTCACTTTTTCTCCTGAGTTTTCGCCAATGTGATATTTTTTAATGTGCCAATAAAATGCCTTTCAAGCCAACAGAAAGCAAGAAAATACTCCGAATAATCTTGATAGTACTATTTAGCTACTTTTCAGTACTTTTCACAGCTGAAAAGTGCTAGAAAGTTATTTTAAATAGAAGATGAAAAATTATCTCCTTGGAGAAAACTCAAGTGAAAAAGTGAATTTGCATATGGGTCTCGGCATCCTGTGCCAGACTGAGCAAAGCTGCCCCACCATAACATTGGTATACACAGTATGTCTAGGTCTAAACCAATATAAGTGTTCATTAAGTTCAAATTCTTGTGCCTTAATGAATCTATGTAAAGAAAATGATAAAGCCACATGATCTTATTGACTGGTGACCAAAGCTGTGGATACCCAAGAGCATTTAAGCTCCTTGTAAATGCAAATATAGAATTTGCTGTGGTAAGACATTCCACATCTCAACTATGAAGAACCCTTTTCTAAACAGGTGGTTTAAAAAAAAAAAATAAAGCTCCTTTGCTTCATGTGTAGCTCATGTCCTCTTGACTTTTGTACATAAATAGGAATACAAAGTTAATTTACCAAACTTTTGTATTGCTCTTATACAATACAAATTTTAAACTTAACAATAAAACACAGTTTTATTGTTAACTTTGTTTTCAACTTTAATTGGTGATATAATTATCTAATGTTTCACCTTGTTTGTTATTGTAATTACTTTTTTAATTTTCAAATACAGTAACAAATTACCAAAATAATTGATGTTAAATTAAAGATTGTTAACACCGAATATTTGTCATCAGTAATTATTCACCTTGGCCCTAATAAATATTTGTCTAAATATCTTAATTCTTTGTAGAAATTGAATAAAAAAATTCCTGTTGTTGGTCACAAAGGATTATTTCCAACTTCCCAAATCGATCGCATTTTAGAATCATAAAAATTGTACCCTTAATGGGTACCGATAGTCTTTGATAGCCATGCATCCTCTCATAATCTGAACCTGGAAAAAAGGGAGCAGGAATTTGTGGCAATGATAACAGCCTGAATAGCAGCAAAAACATACATATATCCAGGCACATCGCCTCTAGTTAGGACATTAAATAAATTATTAGGGAAAGGGAGGTGCTGAAGGGGGTGTGGCTAGAAAACAGCAAAAATCTATTAACCCTTCGCACACTCACATGCAAATGCTCAAACAATTGCATTCACAGATTCACTCATCCAGGCACAACTGTTATCCCTACAGCTAAATTAAAAGCCAGGGTTTTAGTTCACAGAAGAATGCATTCTTATGCTTAGTCACCTATACTGCGCAGAAGTACCCAGGCGATGTGCCTGGATATATGTATGTTTATTCTTATCATTGACCCCTGTGGCTAGGGTCCAATTTGGTGCACTCCCCCCTTCCCCTGTATGTTTGTCAGCATGCAGACAGCTTATGCTGGTGAATGCAATTGTTTGAGCATTTGCATGTGAGTGTGCGAAGAGTTAATAGATTTTTGCTGTTTTCTAGCCACACCCCCTTCAGCACCTCCCTTTCCCTAATAATTTATTTAATGTCCTAACTAGAGGCGATGTGCCTGGATATATGTATGTTTATTCTTATCATTGACCCCTGTGGCTAGGGTCCAATTCGGTGCACTCCCCCCTTCCCCTGTATGTTTGTCAGCATGCAGACAGCTTATGCTGGTGTATGCGCATGGTGCACATGGACACATAACATTAGCTCCCTTGTGCGATTGGTAAGATGCACTGTCTTTCCCAGGAGAGGAAGTTAGGATGTGTGCTCCTAATCCATTGATAGGTTTGATGCAATGAATGTGTTTGCATGTCTGCACTATGCATGTTACAGGGCCAGAGTTAGGACACCTATGTTTACCTGGGTACTTCTGCGCAGTATAGGTGACTAAGCATAAGAATGCATTCTTCTGTGAACTAAAACCCTGGCTTTTAATTTAGCTGTAGGGATAACAGTTGTGCCTGGATGAGTGAATCTGTGAATGCAATTGTTTGAGCATTTGCATGTGAGTGTGCGAAGGGTTAATAGATTTTTGCTGAATAGCAGCAAAGACTGGAGATTTGTGCGCCTGGAGGCTCCTGAAAAAATAGCAGTTGTTTAGGCTACTTGCTGTGCAAATAGTGACAGTAAATAGCAGGCTTGAATGGCAGTGGGGGTTAAGAGTTAGGCTCATGGGGGTTAAGGGTCAGGCATCAGTGGGGGGGGGGGGTTGAGGGTCAGGCATCAGTAGTGGAGGGGGGTTACGGGTCAGGCATCAGTAGGGGAGGGGGGTTAAGGGTCAGGCATCAGTAGGGGAGGGGGGTGTTAAGGGTTAGGCATCGGTAGTGGAAGGGTTCTGTGTGAGAGTAGGGTTAGATTATAGCAAAATGTTGGTAAATATTACCAATATTTTATTATGGTAATTCAGTAGTAGAATATCGGTAATTTTACTGACATACTACTAGCGGTAATATATGGCGCCCTTTCTTCCACTTGCCTTCATTACACAGTTAACTTAACAAGTCTTCCCTAAGGATTTTTTATTAGTTCGGACAAAAATTTTTTATTCAACCAGCAAGTAATTTTTTGACGGGAAATTACATAGGTGTCTCTCAAAAGACAATAAGACGATATACAAGAGGCATTATTGTGGAAAAAAACATTTCTCAGCTTTTATTTACATTTGAGCAAAAAGTGTCCAGTCCAAAATTATTCATGCCCTTCTCAATAATCAATAGAAAAGCCTTTATTGGCTATTACAGCAATCAAACACTTCCTATAATTGCAGACCAGCTTTTTGCATGTCTTCACAGGTATTTTTGCTAATTCATCTTTATAAATGAGCTCCAAATCTTTCAGGTTGGAGGGTCTTCTTGCCATCACCCTGATCTTTAGCGCCCTCCACAGATTCTCAATTGGATTCAACTCTGGTTGGGCCTCTCCAAAACATTAATGCAGTTGTCTGCTAACCAGTTCTTCACGCCTTTTGCTGTGTGTTTTGGGTCATTGTCATGCTGAAATGTCCACTGGTGCCCAAGGCCACATTTCTCTGCAGACTGCCTGATGTTGTCGTTGAGAATCTTCATGTATCGCTTTTTGCATGGTGCCATTTACTGTGATTAGATTCCCTGGTCCATTGCCTGAAAAACACCCCCAAAGCATTAGGTTCCCACCACCATGTTTGACAGTGGGGATGTTGTTCTTTGGGTTGAAGGCTTCTCTTTTTTTTTCACACCAAATGAAGAAAACATCATTGTGACCAAACAATTCAATTTTTGTTTCATCCGACCATAACACAGAAGACCAGAAGTCTTCTTCTTTGTCCAGATGAGCATTTGCAAAAGCCAAGCAAAAGCTTGTGTGTGCCTTATCTAGAGAAGTGGCATCCTCCTTGATCTGCATCCTTGGAACCTAGCAGTGTGTAGTGTCCGTTTGATTGTCTGCCTTGAGACATTGCACCAGCAGAGCCCAGATTCACCAGTGTGGCCATGGTGGTGATCCTTGGATTCTGGCCAGCACAGGTGTCACGTTTGGCTTACGACCACGTCCTCTGAGATTTCTTGTATTTTTTAATAATATTAATAATATTTTGCACTGTAGCCACTGGAACTTGAAAACATTTAGAAATGGCCTTTTAGTCCTTTCCTGACTTGTGAGCAGCCACAATGCGCAGCCACAGGTCCTCACTGAGCTCCTTTGTCTTAGCCATGACTGTCCACAAACCAACTGCAGAGAGCTGCTGTTTTTCACCTGTTGAGTTGATTAAAACAGCAGTTCCCAGTCGATCAGGGTAATTAGAATGCTTTAGAACAGCTTGGACTATTTGGAATGGTATAGAACTTTGCATTTTTCCACAGGCTGTGACAGTTTGTGAAGGATGTGAATAATTTTGGACTGGACACTTTATTGCTCAAATGTAAATAAAAGCGGAGAAATAGGTTTTTTTTTTCACAATAATGCCTCTTGTACATAGTCTTATTGAAGATGTGACACTTTGATATCATGTAAATAAGCCAGTGTACAGCTTGTATAACAGGTACATTTGTTGTCCCACTAAAATAACTCAACACAGTATGTCTAAAATGCTGGCAACAACAGCAGGTACACTACTAAGTGAAGAATATTAAAATTGTGACCAAAGTGTCAATATTTTGTGGGCAACCCATTACTTTCCAGCACTGCCTTAGCTCTATTAGGCATGGAGTTCACTAGAGCTTCACAGGCTGCCAGTGGAATCCTTTTCCACTCCTCCATGACGATGCTGGTGAACATTAGAGATCTTGTAGACCTCCTCCCTCCTTTTGAGGATGCAGCATAGATGCTCAATAGGATTTAGGTCTGGGGACATGCGCTTGACCAGTCCAGCACCTCTACCCTCAGTTGCCTTAGCAACGCAGTGGTCGTCTTGGAGGTGTGTTTGGGGTTGTCATGTTGGAATACTGCTCTGCGACCTAGTTTCCAATGGGAGAGGATCATGCTCTACTTCAGTATGTCACAGTACATGTCGGCAGTCATGGTTCATAGTTCCCCAGTGCTGGCAACACTCATTCATCACCAAACCATGAAACTCCCATCACCACGCTTGCCTGTAGGCAAGATTTGTTGTCTTTTCCAATTAAAAAAAAATGCAACAAACTACATTTTTGCCTTTGGAAAGATTTACTTGGAGACACAAAATATTAAGTGTCTTATTTACAAAATACATAAGCTAGTTTTATGGGGGGAAAAAAACATATGAGGCCCATCAAAAGTATATGCATTTCTCGGAAACAGCTTTAATCAGAGATTAACCGAGGAAAAAATAGTTGTCCTTTTGGACTAATGCACACAAAACTTCAATATGCGTTCAGCATAAGGAATATTTATTTAAGATATTAGAGTTTTGGTATCTAGCCCACTCATTCAGGCAAAATATGTTTCCAGATGCCTCAACCTAGTGATGGCAGGTTTGTGGCTCTGTTAGCACAACTCACCGCACTCTTTGGTCCTGCCCATAGACATAACTTTATTAGTGAGAGAGCTTCACTGCTATTCAGGCTTATAATACCTTATTTATATCATCGTTGGTCAAACCAATTTTAGGTATTAGAAAAGAAACACAGAGAATTGTAAACCACACAAACAGCTGCCAAATGTCTGATTAGAATGCAATTGAAACAGGGCTGTGGCCCAACATTATCTGTGGTAAAGACCTAGTGGCAGTTTAACATAAGACTGAAATAAATGACAGGCAGGATCATGAACAAAGCTGAACAATTTAATAAGATATGGCTCCCTTGAGATACTTATAATGAATAATAAATAAAGCATTATCTTTATCATTGAAACAAGAACAGCAATTGTTTATTCATTCCTGGTTTGGACCTGCCTGCCTATATCAGGTTTTAATGCTGAACTTTGTGATAGATCAAATAGAAAGAAGAGTACAACTTGATATTACAATTTCCTTTCAAAATCTGAATAAGACAGTTAAAGCATTGTCTAGAAGATAGATGTTTAAACAAGTTGATATGGTTCTTGTTTTTCATTATTTATGATGAAAAATAAATGGTGTTCTAGTTGCAAGAGAATGAGGGAAAAAACTGAAGATAGAAAAAAACACAAAGCAAAAAAAATAAAAAATAAAACAAAACTTGTTACTTCCTTACATCCTTTTCCAGAGATGGAAATCCTTCCGTATCCTGGCTATTACATTACTGGATGAAGAGGATTTAAAAAGCAAAATCATTTAGTGTTGAACACTTTCACCCAGATTCACCTGGTCTGCCTAAAGCTAGAAAGGAACAAGTGTTCATAGAGTTGTGTCTGCTGAATGCCTGCCAAGTTGTAATGTTCCACTGAGAAAAGGCCTGCACACCCCTGTAAAATTGGTGCCTACAACAGTCATTGGAGATGATTTCACAGTCTTTCCTCATGTAAACACTTCAGCTGTCTGCTGGTCAGTGTCTTCTGCTCTATGCAGAGGGACGGGAGAATGGGAGAGAGATGCCGACACTTGCAATTGTACATACAGTATATACTAGAGTATAAGCCGTCCACCCAAATTTCCCCTAAAAAACAGGGATAAATGATTGATCCGAGTATAAGCCGAAGGTAGGAATTGCAGCAGGTATACATACTCTTCACTGTACTCCCAGTCAGGAAAACTTTAATAAATATAGATATGACTGGATATTGCTAGGATTTCCAGTTACTTTATCCACTGGCACAGGTGTCACATACTGGTGCCATCTCTTTCTTGCTTCTTGCACAGTTACTGCTTGTATACATAAGTGACTAGGTAGTAGCTTAACTAAGCAGTGTACTCTGTAAAGTTCCGCAGAAGATGTCAGTGCTATCGACAGACATACAAATTCAGTATTAATTGCACCTCCCTAAAGTGTGCCTTTATTAGTCTAATAACCAAGGAACTGCAGATTACAGGCAAGCAGAATGCCTGCTGTGCCTGTGTGACCACATACTGGGCAGACTGGCTGGGTTAGTGTAACCCCCCCCCCCCCCAATAAGTTTGCAGCAATATCTGCACCTCTGCCCGCCCTTGACCTCCTCCATACATCTAGAATGAGGTCCAGGGCCAACAGGATTATCCATGACCCATCCCACCCTGGTAGTCGCTTCTTCGACCCCCTGCCCTCAGGCCGCCGCTACAGGACCATCCCCACCAAAACCACCAGGCACAGAAACACCTTCTTCCCCCAGGCAGTCCTCCTACTCAACGAATGAGAGCATGCCTGTAGGCCACACTGCTCCACATAGTACACATCATATCATGGGTTTCCCGCACGATGGGGCTGCTATCCGCACTATGTGCTTGGTTATTGCTGTTATTGTTGATGTTTTGTTATTGCTAATATTGTTGTAGTCATACTGTCGCTGTGATACTGTTGCATGCTATGTAACCACTACCTGCACTATGTCGACGATGTCAACTTGCACTACCAACCTTGTCTGCCATGTGTCCACAAATAATTCCGGGTGTGGCACCCTGTGTCGCACTTGGCGAATAAAGATGATTCTGATTCTGAATATGATGCAGCTGATGTATTGTAGCTGCCTGCCGCCAGAGCAAAATATGCAAGCATCATGTATTATAGCTGGCCCCCACCTGCTGAATACTGTTGCCCCTTGCCAGCGCGAGATTTGTAGTAATGTATTATGGCTGCAGCTTCCTGCTGAATTCTGTGCGTCTCCCGCCAGAGCAGAATATGTATATTTTGGGTGCCCCACCACCAGACCAAAGCAGCAAGTGCCCGTTGTCCCCCCGCCCAGCATACACGAAGCGGTGCGCGGCATTCACTTACTACTTCATGCCGCCAGCTTCAGCTTACCTGCAGCGGTCCCATCTCTATGTTGTCCTGTGCACGTAATGCAAGATGTCGCTAGAGGGCATAATAGGAAAAAAGACCGCAACGGCAAGATAAAGTTTGCAGCATGGACGGGTTAGTGAATGCTCTGTGCCGCTTTGCATATGCCCGGGGTGGGGGCCAGCAGAAATACACATATTCCGCTCTAGCAGGGGGAGAACAGGAGTTAAATTACATGCCTGCATATTCCGCTCTGGCGGGGGGACACGGAAATTCAGCCGCATCATATTGCTGCACATTTATGGCAGAAGGGACAGATCGGAGGACAGAGAAATGCTCTAAAATGGTGGGGGGTTGGTGACTGTGACTCTAGTATAAGCAAAGACCCCCACTTTTGGGCCATTTTTTTTTGTCCCAAAAACTCAGCTTATACTTGAGTATATACGGTAATAGTGGTGATTGGGCATTGATTTCCAGTATGTCTGGTTGTTAGCGCACAGATCCTGGGAGCCAAGAGACCTCTGTACATACATGGAAAAGGTCCAGAACTGATCACAAATGTAACACAGCAATTGTGTATAGCATACAATCTCATCTACAACCAAGTTATAAAATTAACATAGACTTATGCTATCATTATTGTCAAATGCTTGCGTTTAGGATGTTTAGGATATGATGGACATATGGCTATGGCAGGGATTCGTTTGTAAGTTAAATGACAAGACTATATAGTCTGTACAGCACTGCAATAGATCGGACCAGGATATGATGGACATATGGCTATGGCAGGGATTCGTTTGTGAGTTAAATGACAAGACTATATAGTCTGTACAGCACTGCAATAGATGGGACCAGGAAAAGTAGTTTACTATATCAGAAGTGTACCATAAAAGAAATGATCACACTCAAGCTCTTTAAGTATACAATAGTACTGTATCAAGTAACTAGGAGTTTACTGTAGTCAATAACTGGGAGTCATTTCTTTATTTTTAATGCTTCAGCAAGTGAGCACAGTCTATGTTTAAGCTAGATCAAAATGCACAGAGCTCAGTATGCAGGGATTTGCATGCAATAATCATGCAACAGGTTGCACAGGAACCATAGGTCTCACCAGTTAATGCAGATACAGTACTGATAAGTGTGTGCCTCTGTCCACACTTCTGTGCAGCCTAAATGATAATGTAGCATTGCAGCCATGCAAAAGCAAGTCAAATATGACAGGCAATTCTCTCAGTCATCAGGCAGCAGCTTATACAGGAAGCATAGGTCTCATTTGCTGGTGCTTTTGAGGTGATCAACACAGGCGCAGAGTATTGTGCAGATGGCGAGCAGGCTACAAATGACTGCCAGCCCGCCCAGCGACTACGGCTTGTGGATCTTCTAATGAGGTATGGAACATGCTCCCGTCCACTTTCAACTATAGCCATATACAGAATACCACAGGAGGGGGCAAAAAACACATACACTTTAGCAGAATTTCTATTACATTAGGGTTTACTATAGCAGGCGTTACTCCCATAGTTATAATAGTGCTTGGCCGGGACCTGAACATTTAGTTTACTATACCCGAATGTTTACTATAACGAGATAATACTGTAATACCCCGTCAGATGCAAGTTTAATTAAACTGAAAGAATACCTTGCCTGGCAGATAAAAGCAAATGAATGTCACTCTCTGAATGACCTTATGCCACTAATTGTCCCTCAGAGAATAATGTAATCCCTACGATAGTCCCATTCTAATTTGCATTTAATCTCAGGGCAATTATGAGGGTTTAATTAAAGGGAGAGGAATATGGATGATTCAATCTTCATTCCCTTATAAACAATGCCCGTTGCCTGGCTGTCATGCTGTACTTTAGGCTTTAGTTGTTTTTTTGTCACACATCTGCAAAAAAGCATGCAGCCAGGAGAGTAAAGCCAGAGTCAAAGCTCTAATCTGCATGCCTATTCTGGGCCAGTGACTTAAAGGAGTCATCAGGCATACAAGATGAAAGCCGATTTACTTACCTGGGGCATTCTCCAGCCACCTGCAGCTGACATGTCTCACGCCACAGCTCTGCTCTCAGCCGCCGGCCCGGGTTCCCCCAAACTGCGCCTCCGCAAGTGCCGCTGTCAATCAAGGCCACGTTGTCCGCCACTTACTGCGCAGGCACAGAACTACTGCGCAGTGCGCTACGTCCAATGTGGGTTTGATTGACAGTGGCGTTTCACACAGGTTCAGTGAGGGCAACTTCAATGTCGTCCTCTGCACCGGGCAGGGATCCCAAGTCGGCGTCTGCGAACGTAGCTATCATCGTGGGACAGTCGGCTGCAAAGGGCTGGAGAAAGCACCAGGTAAGTAAACTGGCCTTCATCTTGTATGCCTGATGACTCCTTTAAAGAGAATCTGTCAGCCATACTATCTCAGGAAAAAAAACAAATATATAAGTAGATAAATACTTGCTCTACTTACATAACATAGGTATTGCACTGTCCACGTTATGATTCCTGTGAATTTTATAAAGGAAAAGTAGAGAATCCTATTCTAGACAGTTTCCATATTTACTGTGGCTATTTTGAAGCCAGTCGTGATGTAATATCCACCCTTAGTCTCCACTGGGAGGGGATAACAGGAGGAAAAGAGGCTTCAGCCAATAAGGCTGCATTAGTTACTGTAAGTCTGAGAGGAAGTAGAGAAGCAAAAAAAAGACAACCCAGCATGCCCCGCAACTTCTCTTTTGTGTACCAAATTGTCTGTGTACCAAATAAGAGTCGGGTAAACTGGGGAATGCTAATTTATCAACAAGAAAAGTAATAGTGATTTTAACTTTTGGATTGCCTGATTAGCATCCTTATTACTTGTTTACCAGATAAAAATAAATAATTGATTTTTGATTTTATGCCAGACAGTTACTCTTTAAAGTAAACCTGAAGGGTAAACCAGTGCCAATGGGGAGTACTTAACTCAAGAGGGGGAAGCCTCTGGATCCTAATGAGGCTTCTCCGGTCCTTTTCACCAGTGGACATCATCCAGCGCTGGCTCTCCCGAAAGTTCCCCTGTCAGCACCTGTAGGCGGTCCTGCGCAGGCGCACTAGCAGTTTTCCCTCTGAAATAGCTGAGCCCGATCGAGAGATCCGTTAGTGTGCCGACAGGCAATGTAAATATTGGTCTGTGCAGTGTGGGGATCCCAGAACTGGAACGAAACAGCACAGGAGGAACAGCACAGGAGGACGGTGGGACAACTCATTAGGATCCAGAGGTTTCCCCCTTTCAAGGTAAGCATCATGTGTTTATTTTTTTTCCTAAGGTTACAGGTTCTCTTTAAAAAGAGCATCAGCACAGAAGTCAGACAACTGGCATAGTTTGTTAAAGACTAAAGATGGCAGCATCCATGTTGCTCTCACTTCAAGTTCTCTTTTAGCATGTTTTTGCAATGTGGGGAAACCCATCCAGACCTGGGGAGAGCATACACGCGCCATAGATTTGAACATGGGACTCTAGTGCTGCAAAATAAAAAAATACTACAGTATCCGCTGAACCACCATGCTAATAAAAAAAAAGTCAGCAAAAAAAAAAAAAAAAAAGTTTCAAAAAAGTTCTCATCAGGAACCATATTTTTAATTAGAATTAGACACTGCCACTTGTAACGACACAAATTTCCTGTAACGTCTACTGGAGATGTGAGACAAAGCTACACATGCTTAGGCTGACTGGACCACTAGGGGCAGCGCAGGCAGATGCTTTCCACAACTATAGTAGTAAACTTTATTGACTTGGCTGTCATTGCAGCACCTGTTCTTACAACACTGACGCCTGGAATATGATTGCTGCTGTGATCATCAAGGATTACCTGCCAACTTTATTCTAGAAACAATAGAAAGAATTAGCAAGCCAGACACAGTCACACAGTGTTTTAGATCGCAGAGCCAAAACAGGAGAGGAGAGACCAAAAATCACCCGTCTGCAGGGCCGCCTCTGCTATATCCTGCAGGAAGCTGCAAATTTACATTTGAACATCACCCAGAAAACAGCTTAGCATGCTGCATGGAAAATACTGAATGTCAATCTATTGCTTACGCTGATGAAAGATGGAAAAGTCTGCTGAACAATGAGGCGAGTGATGAGGACAAACGGCATGATATGGCGAACAAGCCACTAAACACCAACACAACACATTAAAAGCTGAGCAGCACTTACAGGGACCAGTTTCCAAAACCATTTGGAAGAAGACTTCATAGGGAGCAGCGGGAATTACACAGAAAGCAAGGCAAGGAAAAAAGCAAACAGAGAAAGAATGAATCAGATTTAGCTTCATGAAGCAGCCTGGGTTTGGCAAAAATAGCATGTTAAGGTTTACGGAACAGCAACACATTTTATTCTTGTAATATTAACAAAAATTTCCAAATGAACTTTGCCATAAAACACTGCAAAGGTCTGCAGTTACTAGTCAACAGTTGGAATCAACAAGGTTTTTAAGAGACACTGTGCCAAACCTGACACAGTATGACTAAGATTAAAGCTGCATTGTATACAGCCTCATTACTTTGCCTATAGTGCTGATTTTCAAAAATGAGCCTGTACAGAGCTTTGGCAGTCACACTGCAATTAGGACTTTCTGGTACTGGAGCCATAGAAGGGATCATAGCCATGGCCCTTTGCCCAGACCCATGACGATAAAACCAGCTCTACAGTAAGCCCAGGGTGCCTTTTAGACATGTGAATGGGTGGAGGGTATGGCTAGACCCCACAAAAGTTTGTCCCACCCAACTGGAGAGATACTTCAAACCTTGTTTTTCAAAATGAGCACTGTAAGTAGGCGGGCAATGGTGTATCAAATTTAGCCTTACTCTTAGCAATCACTGTGTCAGATATGACACAGATTTTCTATATGGTTTCATTATATTCAGTAATGATATATAATTAACATACACAGTATATTCATTTTACATGTTCAGTGTACACAAAATGTTTCCTATGAATATTTTATGTCTACCATTTGTGGCCAGCACATGGGGTCTTTAGCAAGCAGAGGCAGACTCTAAGCTTATACACTAAGTGACCAAAAATTAGAGACTCTCTCTAATAACGTGTTGGTCCACCTTTAGCTCTGATCACAGCCGATATTGTTCTTGGCATGGACTTAAGATGCGGATACTGTTGCTGAGGAATGTTGGCCCATGCTGACATAATGGCAGCTCTAAGTTGGGTCATACTGGATGGTGGCATTGCAGAGCTTTGAAGTGATCTTTCGATTTCGTCCCACAAATGCTTAATAGGATTGAGGTCAGGCTAGACCAAGCACGGTGGCAAGGGCCCACAACAGGAATCTTTTCCTATTTTTCTGTGATACCAAAGACACTCTTGATGGTCTCCTGCTGCTAAAGGCCATCCTTTGCAAAGTCCACCTTGTTGTGCGTTGGGATATGCTTTGTGATGCATCTGCATTGAAATCAGCTGTAATTTGTCGTGTTGGTGCCCTTCTGTTACTGCAGACTATGCATGCTACTCACCTTCCTCCTCTCTTATTCACTTGCCTTTTTCAACCAGAATAGTCTTTATGGCTTGAAGGTTTTTTTTCTAAACTGCCACTCTCTAAACACCTGAGATACCATTGGGCAGGAAAATACTAAAAGAGTCGCTGTTTCAGAGATGCTAGAACCAGCTCTTCTTGCCCTGACTATCATCCCTCATTCAAAGTCACTTAAATCTTTTGACTTACCCATTTTGACCTTAACGCCTGTGATAACTACGTTGTTCAAAGCTGAGCATGTCTCATATAAGCAACTCTGTGTTATGTCACGCTATGTCTATTAATTTTGTTGCCACTCAGTGTAAGTATACAAGTGTGTAGAATTTGGTGCCGTTTGAGCTAGTGTTAAGAGGTAGGCTACTTATGTGCTTTAAAAATTTAGTAAAATGGCTGCACTGTTTTAATATTTGTCTTGAACACCAAATTAAAATATAAAAAAACTTACAAAATGTAAACTTACAAAAATGTAATTCACTGCAAACTAGCATCATTTCTCTTTAACCTTTAATAAGTATAGACCAACTTTTTCCAAAACCAGCAAGTATAGGGTGGGGGGGATGCCAGGTGAGGAGAGCAGTGATGCTCTCCAGGAATTGGATCAACAGATATTCTCACAAATCCATCTCTTTCGGGAAGCTAAATATAGAGGACAGAGTGGTCAACCATAAAAGCATCATCCAACCTTAGCTACTAAGTGCTAAAAGACAAGTGACTATCCCAACTGATAACAGGCAGAATGCACTATTTTGGTAAACTCTGCCCATAATATGGTTGACAAGGTTCCCTACATTTTGAGTGGAAATCAATCAGACCAGTGATCGGGAGAACTGTAAGTTGCTGGTCTGTCAGCAGTTGGGTAAGTGATAGAGTACTGGTTTCATCAATATGTATTTGGGAAATACACAATTACTTCATAGAGACATGATCCAAGGCTGAAGTTATACTTTTTCTCTATGCCAGTTTTCTTGTATTTCCTTTTTCATGTGCAGCCCTGACTATATACTTGACCACTCCTTGCATGTACAACAGCTTCCCACCAATTCTAAGTGTGCCCCCCCCACCCCTTTTTTAATGTGTAGCATAGCATGCTTGTACAGCAGCATTTCCTCTCTTTTATATGTTGCACCTCATTTTCAGCTTCTCTTGTCCATCTCTTCACAATGCAACAACTCCCTGTTCCATGTGCAGCCACCTCTTTGGACAGCAGCCAGCCTAGGCCATGGATTATGTGGCCGTGACACAACTGACAAGATTCTTTTCATAATCTGTAGTGCCAACTGCTGTAATTCTTCATATAACTCAATCACCATAACAAACGAAAAATAGTGTTTAGGAACAGCATCAGGCAGGACATGATCAGTCTATTTGTAATTAAATTCACAGAATGGAAAGGTTGGGTTTGTGTTGTGTGGGCAGCAATGTGGCTCTGATTATCTCAAAAGAATTGCAACTACAACAGGTTTGCTAACTTGCCTTAGCAATTGTTCCCTATAACAGAGGTTAATGTTTATCCACTGCTCTCATATATCAGATCTGAGATTGTTGCCTAAAAAAAATAAACTGGGTCACGGTCATCTTGTATAAATCAGTACCTTTAGACAATGCAGACATTCCCTGCTGTGCATTAAAAAAAAAAATCAAGTCGTGAAATACCACAGTCGGTATTTTAGACATTTTTTTCCTAATTCACAAAGATTATCACACGTGGTGGAGGTTCGGTCATTTAACAACAAAAAAAAAATGTTGCTTCAATTTACTAAGTCTTTGTACTTGTAGAAGTCTCACTGGAGTAGATTTCTGCAGCAAGCTGTGCAGAATTATCTGCATGAGCCATTTCTGCTTCCTGCATCTTTTAGATGTGCATACATGCCACTAGAGGGAGCTCTTTTATGTATCATTATAAACTCACCTAAAGGATTATTAGGAACACCTGTTCAATCTCATTAATGCAATTATCTAATCAACCAACCACATGGCAGTTGTTCCAATGCATTTAGGGGTGTGGTCCTGGTCAAGACAATCTACTCAACTACAATATGAATATCAGAATGGGAAAGAAAGGTTATTTAAGCAATCTTAAGCGTGGCATGGTTGTTGGTGCCAGATGTGCCGATCTGAGTATTTCACAATCTGCTCAGTTACTAGGATTTTCACACACACACACACAACCATTTCTATGGTTTATAAAAGAATGGTGTGAAAAGGGAAAAACATCCAGTATGCGTCGGTCCTGTGGGAGAAAATGCCTTGTTGATGCTAGAGGTCAGAGGAGAATGGGCGGACTGATTCAAGCTGATAGAAGAGAAACGTTGACTGAAATAACCACTCGTTACAACCGAGGTATGCAGCAAAGCATTTGTGAAGACACAACACGCTTGTGCGGATGGGCTACAACAGCAGAAGACCCCACCGGCTACAAATAAGAAAAAGAGGCTACAATTTGCACAAGCTCACCAAAATTGGACAGTTGAAGACTGGAAAAATGTTGCCTGGTCTGATGAGTCTCGATAGAGTCAGAATTTGGCATAAACAGAATGAGAACATGGATCCATCATGCCTTGTTACCACTGTGCATGCTGGTGGTGGTGGTGGTGTAATGGTGTGGGGGATTTTTCTTGGCACACTTTAGGCCCGTAGTGCCAACTGGGCATCATTTGCCACGGGCTACCAGAGCATTGTTTCTGACCATGTCCATGACTTCATGACCACCATGTACCCATCCTCTGATGGCTACTTCCAGCAGGATAATGCACCATGTCACAAAGCTTGAATCATTTCAAATTGGTTTCTTGAACATCACAATGAGTTCACTGTACTAAAATGGCCCCCACATTCACCAGATCTCAACTCAATAGAGCATCTTTGGGATGTGATGGAACGGGAGCTTCATGCCCTGGATGTACATCCCACAAATCTCCATCAACTGCAAAATGCTATCCTATCAATATGGGCCAACATTTCTAAATAATGCTTTCAGCATATTGTTGAATCAATGCCATGTAGAATTAAGGCAGTTCTGAAGGCGAAAGGGGGTCAAACACTGTATTAGTATGGTGTTCCTAATAATCCTTTAGGTGAGTGTATACAGTAGATCTGCACAAAGGAATACAGAAACGCCTCTTTGAATGTCTAAATCTCTTGCTCTGTATGAAGAGTGTGAGTGGGCACACCAATCTGTAGGGTCAGGTGCTCGATACTGTGGCATAGGCTATGCCGCAATAAGTCCAGAATATCCAATATATCAGTACACCGTTTTTCATAAAGTCACCCTCTTTATTGAGCCATAAAGTCCACCAGTATAGCCGACAATTGTTTTGGGGGCCTTGCAGGGTCCCCCTTTATCAAGGCGTGTGGTTACGCCTTGATAACCATACGCTGTGATAAAGGGGGACCCTGCAAGGCCCCCAAAACAATTGACGGCTATTCTTGTGAACTATATGGCTCAATAAAGAGGGTGACTTTATGAAAAACGGTGTGCTGATATACTGGATATTCTAAATCTCCTGCTCTGTCATTCTTATCTCCCACTTGCCGTCAGTGCACTGGATCAAATGAGATGAGAAGCAGGAGGGGGGAGGCTTTTCCTACTGGCTTTCTGCTTTAGTCTGTCAATGTTATAGCATGCTGATTGCTAGTTTCTGACAGATCAGAGCTGGTCTTATGCCTGGTACACACCATACAATTTCCCATCAGATCAATGGATCAAAATAATAATTTCTGACAGGTTTGATCAGGATTTCAAATGATTTTCTGATCAATTTTGTACAGAAGTGATCGGAAAAATCTATCCGAAAAATGATGGGAAATTTGATCAGTCAAAATCATCTATTCAACCTGTCAATCTGATGGGATATTGCATGTTGTGTACCAGGCATAATATACTGAACATCTCACTTTGCTTTACTACCTGTTCAAGTCTTTGTGAATTGACATTTATTAACACGTTGAGGTAGTTACCAAACTAGTCTGTAATTTACCTCACTGGTTGGTAATTTTAACTTGCCAAGCGTTAACAGCCTAAGGGCCCGTTTCCACTATTGCGTTGCGGAATCGCCGGCGAATCACCGCAGGCAAATCGCATGCGGGTGCGATTCCGCATGCGTTTTTTGCCGCGATTTCGCATAGGTTAGGGTGATGCGATTTTAACCATGTCACTGCCTGTGTGAATTAACATGGGTACCTATGCGAAATCGCATGCGAATTCGCGGCAAAAAACGCATGGGGAAAACGCATGCGATTTCCCTATTAAATACATTGCGTGCAATTCGCCTGCATTCCACACGCAGGTGAATTCTGCAGGGTCTACCGTGCAGAAAAATCCTGCACACAAAAACGCAAATGAAAACTGACAAGTGGAAACAGTCCCATCCACTTGTATTGCCTATGCGAATCTGCATGCGTTGTCTGCATGCGGATTCGCGCTAGTGGAAACGGGCCCTTAATGATTTGACATTAGATGTTTGGTAAAATCTGCCGTTTTCTGCATTAATGCCTTGTGAATTGAAGTCATTGTTATATCTTTTACTTGCACAAAAGAGCATAGCTTCAACAGTAGCCATCATATCCCTGGAATAAATTGCACTTGTACCAAACTTGATATATCCTACATATTAAAGTGACCCTAAAGTCAGGAATAAAAAATGAGTTTAACTCACCTGGGGCTTCCCTCAGCCCCCTGAAGCTGATCGGTGCCCACGCTAACTCCATCAGATAACCCTGGACCGGCCGGCGGCGACTTCCGGTTTCGCCGTCACCGGCCGACAGGCTGGGAACGTGATTCTTCGCGTTCCCAGCCAGAATATCGCCCCCTATGCTGCTATTGCAGCATAGGGAGGCCGCAATAGCAGCATAGGGGGCGCTATTCTGGCTGGGAACGCGAAGAATCACTCGCGTTCCCAGCCTGTCGGCCGGTGACGGCGAAACCGGAAGTCGCCGCCGGCCGGTCCAGGGTTATCTGATGGAGTTAGCGTGGGCACCGATCAGCTTCAGGGGGCTGAGGGAAGCCCCAGGTGAGTTAAACTCATTTTTTATTCCTGACTTTAGGGTCACTTTAAGACAGAAGTGCACAATACATTAAAGTGAGTCTGAAGCAAACCAAAAAAATAAAAAAATAAAAAATCTGCTGCAAACCTACAACAGACCAACATCACAGCATACCTTCTGACTGGTGTCTTGGTCAACATTCTGCTGTTCTTTCATTCGTTGTTCTTGTTCTAGAATGCCTTTTAGGTGTCCATTTACCTGAAACATGCAGAAACTTGATTTCAGCGAGGATAGTGGATCATCCCTTTGCACACTGTGTGTGTGTGTTTACATATATATGTGTGTGTAACCTGAGATCAGACATTTGCCATAGATTACTGCACTTTACCAATCAACAATGTTTATGAACTGACTCCTAAATTCAATGTAACTGAAGCATGTTACACTTCTTCACTACATGCAACCAAAACAGAATGATGCAAGCAGTCATTTAAGATAGTTTACTGTGGGAAAAGGGCAATAAGGTCCTGAATAAAATAAAAAGCTACACTACACTCTTCACTTTTAATCCCATCAGTGCGTCTACAGTGGTCTCACCTTATTAATCCAGTACATGACAGCATCCTCAATGTCATAAGGCAGGTCCGCAGTCTGGAAGAAGGGGGAGTACTTGTGGACACACGCAATGACCTTTTCAATGCTGACCATCTCCACTGTGTACGCCATCATCAAAGTGTCGATCATTGCAAGGTGAGCACTCTGCACAAAAACAACACCACAATATACTTAATACACAGCAGTCTAGATATGCAGCATTTACACAATAGTCATGACATTTCATCCACGTGATTATATGCCAGGTCAAATGTTCCAGTAATCTTGGCAGAAAAAACTGCACAATGCCTTAGAAGGTACAGCATTTGTTACAACCTAAACCAGTACAAATGTAATAAAATATATGAATGACGTAAAAAAGATCATAAAACATTTTTCATTAAAAATATATAGGCACATGTAAACACGCAGGCTTTTATTAGTGATAAAACATATACTGTGCTCGGTTTCAAACAGTTTTATGTTACATTACATTAGTGATTATTACTTCTCCCTTATTACTTCTCATATTAGAGATGGGTATGAGGGCTTCCTATATTTTTGTACACAGTTATATAGTGAGTTGGATCACATGCATTGAAAAAAAAAATAGTTTTCATTCAAATATCCCTAGAGTTTTGTGGCAGGGCATCCGATCAATGAATGGAAAGTGAGTGCACTCCTTCCATACTTTCTGGACAGCTTTTTACTAGGCTCAATGGTGATAACAGTGATGACTCGTTTTCTACTTGTATGGAGTAAAACCAATTCTGTTAATGAATATTTTGAATTTATAATCTGAGTTCAGAAGTGGTCAAGTAATGGATGAAGTTTTTTTTTTATTTATTTATTTGCAATTGTTATTATAAAAAAGGGCAATATGAGAAAGAACATTCTGAGTGATAAAATAGCCATTTACAGTTTTATAGATAAGTGCCATAGCATCCAAACTGAGTTCATTTATATATAGGAGTGGTTTCCAAATCCCACCAATGTATAGATCCAGATAGGTGGTTAAACATATGATGAACCAATTACTCACCAGTACATAAGTGAAGTCGCCTGCAAACTATATCCTATTGGTGAGACTTGAGGACAGTTTTGTCAAATAAAAAACACAATTTCCTAATCTGCAATCCTGTATTTCAAATTTATATGATTGCTTTTGAGTCCTAAATCTTGCACTAGTCCAATAATAGAGAAGTGAACAACATACATAAAATGATGGATTCCGGCACACACAGATTTTTAGTTATTACTACAGTATAGCCAAGCGGTAACACCAAAATATTACTTGAAATAATCTCAGTTTTCACAAAAACACACAAGAAGTGGAAATCTTTGAAGAAGGCAATTAACTGTAACTTATCTAAGTAAACAGTTGCCCAAGAGTATTCACCAAGTTGAGCCATTGTATATTTTCTATGGATGTGGATAAGATGATTAAAGTCTAATCCCACTAATACTGTTGTTAGGGCTTTAACTACATGTCAAAGCAGTAAAGGAAACAATCTCTCTCACCTCTAAATAATCTTCCATGTCAGCCTGTCACTGCACCAAGACAACATTTGCAAAAGATTCAAAAATGTGTGCAGGTTGTCATATTTTGCCTGCCTAAAAGAAAAACTTCATAAAGAGAGTATGTAGCTGTTTCCAGAGGAAATCAGCTATTCCTTAGGCTGCATCCTCAGCATCCCTAGACACAGACCTTCAACACAGGTGTGTAACAATAGACCCTGCAAGGGATGCAGCCATAGAAAGGAGGGGGGGGTTGGATGCAGAAGCCCTAGGGGGCCCTGTGCGGAGTAGAAGTTTCTTTTCCCTGTCCTGAGAGACTGACAACTAAGGACACTGAGAGAAAAAAAAAACTTTCTGCTGTCTGAACAATCCTCCTAATGACTGCATCTTCTCAGCCACTTATAAGGAATCATACAAAGTTTTGCACACAAAGATTTGTAGTCCCTATTCAGTGTTCAGCAAGGTCTTGTGTACAACGCTGTTATACCCCCAAGTCTTGCTACCCCTCCCCAACTGCTGTGTACTGTAGTGATGCTTGAGAAGTCTGGGCACAAAGAGAAAAATGTTAGCACTTGTCTTGGATGCAGGGCATGCATTTTTCAGTCTGGCAGAGGCAGTGTATGCCTGTGCGATTAACCATTCAACTGCAGCATGTGTTTAGGGATGCGCAGCCTTTCCCCCCCCACCTTTCCTTAACTTTGTAACTATGTAACTGTCAGGTTAGCTGCTCCCAGCCCCTCCTCCTGAGTTTCCTGTTTGCATGATAAGTAGTAGCAGATTTGCATATGATTTGCATCTGAATTGAATGCGAAGTGTGTAGAAAGTCTATATAGGTGCTACACACTGAGCTGGTGGTCATTTCAGATGCAGCCTTAGTGGTATGCGCTGGCGTTCTCCTCGCTCAAATACAAAGTGGGCCGAAATTGTACACTGGGACCTAGTCGCAGGCCAAACTCAATATCTGCTGGCCACCTTCCTCCCTTATAAAGTTCCCAGGTGTCTAATCGCCCCCCTTCAACCACTATACAGTTCCCTAGTGTTTAGTTATTTCCCCCATATCCCCCATATGGCTTCCCTGGTGTTCTAAGGCTTCACCTCCAATATAGCTTCCCTGGTGGCGTAGAGTGGGCCAAACATAATGTAAAGTGGGGAAACACCTTGAGGGCCATGTGTTTGACATGTATGTCCTAAATCACCAATACTTCTAGGTACAAACCGGGGCCGTGCAGAGGTTCTTAAGTGAGGGGGGTGCCCAAATTTAAAAAAAGGTACCCCCTCAAAATGCTCAGTAGTACCTACAAATTGTGGCGACCCCCCCCCCCAACCCCCTTGCCCTGCATGGACTTGTGACCTTCACCCCCCCCCCCTCCAAGTGTCCCAAAGCATGCCCCTGAGGCCCTTCGCTTGACACAATACACTAAGTCACAGGAACGCTGTCTGCATTCGGTAGTGTGGAGTCAGTCGGACCTGTCACCGGTGGCCGCACGGTCCCACTTCCTCGTTTCTGGCTAGGAGGGTATTGGTTGTCATATGGTTGCTGAATGCAGATGCTGGCTGCCATGTGGGTTCTGGGTGCGGGTACAGGGTGTCAAATGGGTTCTGGCTATGGGTGGGTATCAAGTGTCATGCTAGTGTTGATTGCAGGTACTTAGTGCCATGTGAGATCTGGGTACATATACTGGTGTGTGGGTGCTGGGTGCAGGTACTGGGTGTGACATTGGTTGTGAATACTTGGTGCCATGCCTGTACCGGGTGCTAGCTATGGGTGGGCATTGGGTGACACGTGGGTTTCAAATGGAGGTACTTTGGGTGCGGATACTGGTGAAGTAGGTGCTTGGTGCAGATAGTGGGGGCCATGTGGAGGCTGTGTGCAGGTGTGAGTAGTGGGTGCAATGTAAGGCCTGGGTGCAGGTACTTGGTGTAATGTGAGTGTGAGTTCTGGATGCCAGCTATGGGGGGGGGGGGGGGAGGAGGGGTGTTGGTGGATGTTGAGAAAAGTAGAAGTCATTGTGGGTGCTGCAGGAAGAGGAAGTCATTGGGGGTGCTGGGAGAAGGAGAGGTCACTGGGAGTGCTGGTGGAGAGAGAGGTCAGTTTAGATGTTGGGGAGGTCACTATGGGTGATGCTGGTGACAAGAAGGGTGCTGCTGGGGAAGGGAAAGGTCAATGTGGGTGCTGGGGGATGCAGGATCACTGCAGTGCTGATGCCTGGTACAGACATACAGCCCCACACCTGATGCACCATCCACTGTATGCTAAAAATAAGCAGCGGCTGCAGTGTTGTGTAGAGGGAGGTAAATTACATCTCAGTCGGACCAAAATGCTCCAGTACACAGGAGTCACATTTTGATTAAATATTGCTGCAGAACTATGTGTAAAAATGATACCTGAACTTCAGCCTAAAGCTGCCTAGATGCAATAGGCAGGGACAGATTTATATCTTGGGAGACAATAGGCACAAAACAATGCAGTGCCTTAAAACACCTGAAGTGAGAGGGATATAGAGGCTGACATTTTGGTTTCCTTATAAACAAAACCATTTGCCTGGCATTCTGCTGATCTTTTTGCTCGCAGTAATGTGTGAATCACACACCAGTAACAAGCATGCAGCTAATCCAGTCAGACTTCAGTCAGAAACACCTGATCAGCATGCTTATCAGGGCCTATAGCTAAAAGCATGAGAGTCCGAGGATCAGCAGGCCAACTAGGAAATATGCACGGTTTAAAAGGCAATAAATATGGCAGCCTCCATATTCCTTTCACTTCAGGTGTCCTTTAAACTCCATTCATCAATATATTCTAGACTCCAAGCCAGACTATTTACACAACTGGCAAACTGTACCTACCAGTCAAGCTGTGAAGTTTTGCTGAATTAAAATCGCTTATTATAAAAACATGAGTGATCTACATTAGTATTACTATAAATAAGGAAATATCTGAACTCATTAGGTGATCATTCAATAAGTGGTGCCTCTAAACATGTTTATTGCAACTAAATCTGGCCCTGGCTATTCTCATAGTCTGATAATTGATCCAATAATATGACTGAAAAAGAGACACATTTTTCCAGAAAATCAATTTGAACCCTGTGAAACTTAAAGAGACTCCGTAACAAAAATTGCATCCTGTTTTTTATCATCCTACAAGTTCCAAAAGCTATTCTAATGTGTTCTGGCTTACTGCAGCACTTTGTACTATCACTGTCTCTGTAATAAATCAACTTATCTCTCTCTTGTCAGACTTGTCAGCCTGTGTCTGGAAGGCTGCCAAGTTCTTCAGTGTTGTGGTTCTGTGATGCATCTCCCCCCTCCAGGCCCCTCTCTGCACTATTTAGATTAGGGCAGCTTCTCTCTTCTCTCTTATCTTTTACAAGCTGGATAAATCCTCCTCTGAGCTGGCTGGGCTTTCACATACTGAGGAATTACATACAGGGAGAGCTGTCTGCACTCTGCAGGAAGAAACAGCCTGACACTTCAGTGGAAGATGGCTGCAGGGGGAAAGAAACACACAAATGATCTCTTGAGATTCAAAAGGAAGGGTGTATACAGCCTGCTTGTGTATGGATGTATTTTCTATGTGTGGACATACTGTACATCAACCTACTTCCTGTTTTGGTGGCCATTTTGTTTGTTTATAAACAAACGTTTTAAAACTGTTTTTAACCACTTTTAATGCGGCGAGGAGCGGCGAAATTGTGACAGAGGGTAATAGGAGATGTCCCCTAACGCACTGGTATGTTTACTTTTGTGCGATTTTAACAATACAGATTCTCTTTAAGATTATTTTTGAGTAATTTCCTCTACATTACACAGCCTTGGATTTTTATTATTGAGTGCTTAGTCATGGATTGTTATTTGTTTTATTGGCTTATCAACTTTCCTGAATTAATATTAAAAAGTGTATGGTGTTTATTAAAGAAGAGACAATGTTAGTTTAAAGAGGAACTCCAGTGAAAATAATGTAGTAAAAAAAAAAAAGTGCTTAATTTTTTACCATAATTATGTATAAATGATTTAGTCAGTGTTTGCTCATTGTAAAATCTTTCCTCTCCCTGATTTACATTCTGACATTTATTACATGGTGACATTTTAGTGGTCTAGATTTTAGTGGGGCGCCCCATGAGATCTATTGGAACGATCTGCCGCCGAATATCCAGCTTCTAAGTTAGACCAGCGAACACTGTAAGACTGGTGGAACGCAGGAAAATAGCGGCGAGACGCACGGAAGTGACGTCTCTGATCTGAACCCTGACCCAGGAAGCCTAACTGGTGGCCGCCGCGGAGTACGAGGAGTGACGAGCGGCTTCTGAACAGGTCTGCGACCTTCACCTGGCTATACGGTACGGCGGGTGGATGCGGACGGGATAATCTGTAACAGTCCCCCTCTCCTCCTGGACTACTACAGCGGGAACCTAAGGTTGGTGCTTGTACTCACAGGACATATAAGAATGGACTAAGGAGTATATTCCATCTATGAGTATTGTGAGATCCCTTAGTGCTCATTAACTCACCAGGAAACAGGTGGTGCATTGCCCTATATGGGAAAATGTGACTGGATACCTATATTTAACCTGGACACTCTGGAAGGAAGAAAAAGTTTGGGATCAGTGCAATAGAAGTAGGGACTGCACAGATCATATGCAATATCATTATTATTGACCCTTATTGAGGATTATTAACAAACTTATGCGGTTTTTATAATAACCATTTGAATTAGAGACATTTTGAATACCTACATATATAACTGTTTTATGGGTGCACCTTCATTTATGATGATTTTTATATAGAAAAAGAAAAATTCTTTTTTTGAGATAACCCATCAGCAAGCTCTCAGGACGCTTGATTGAGTGAATGCAGTAAGAGTGTGTTGTGTCATATGGAATTTTACTGGAATAATTTTTATCCTATTTTATCTCATTTTTCTCTGATCTTTTATTACTGAATAAATAGATATTTTGTTCTCGTGGAAATTTGTCAGCGCTTCTCACATTGTTTGTTTTAAAACAGCTAATTCCTGTCTGTGAACATTGTTACATTGTGGCAGTTTGCCCAGAGTACCGTGGTACTCAGAGCTTCTTGTGGGAGGGGTTTCAGCACAAAATCAGTCATACAGCGCCCCCTGATGGTCTGTTTGTGAAAATCATTATATTTCTCATGTAAAAGGGGGTATCAGCTACTGATTGGGATAAAGTTCAATTCTAGGTTGGAGTTTCTCTTTAAGCTAGAAGGAACACTAATAATACTGCCTCCACTCAACTGGAGTCATAAAAGCCAAACCTCATCAGTCATAAATGTATGGCTATTTAGGCGACTTTATATTAAGTATGTACAATTTCTAAGTTTGCCTAATATAGTAAATGTTCTCTGAAAACTAACAAGTGCCACTGCTGTATGAAAGTTTTCACACTAAATGGACACATTTTCTCTCATCGATTCTGACAGAATAAGGCAAATGTGTTTATTCAGCAATTCTCTGATTTAGATTAAAAGTGCATTCCAAAATCTCAACAGCAACACATTGCTTTGACACAAGGAGATTAACCAAGCTGAGCTTAAATCTCTTACTTTGCAAATCTCAGTTCACGTCATAATGTAGGGAAAAGTGACAGCATTACTTAGGAGCTCATCTTAAAAATTTACACTGATGGAGATCTAAATTATCTTTACATTTAAATAATGTTGGACAGCATATTTGGAAGAACCCATGTTTGGTACAATAGTGTGGAGCAGCACTCAAGAACCCCAGCATCAAAATCACATTGCCTTGTCCCCACCATGTGACATCACAACAAAACCAAGCTGCTTGCTATACTGATATACAATCAGTGGCAAGTGGAGGGGAGGGTGTGTGTAAGTACCCTGCCTCCTCCCTGATATCATTCCAGGAGGCTGGTCCAGGGACAGATGTCCCACCATGTCACGGATGGATAGGTCAGGGCTCCCAGTGATAATGAGAGCGTTTTAGTAGAAGTCCCCCAGCTTAAATTAATTGGAGGGCTGAGAGCCTAAAAACATAAAAAGGTACAGATATTTTTTGACCTGCCAGTAAGTGTTTGGGGAAGTGGGGGGGGGGAGCTCAGATTTAAATACAGAATGTAGCAGCCAAAACCAACACACCTCAAATTGCATATACCCGTATCGGGAATTTGCTCACATAATTATACAATTTAATGTACGTTTGCAATGAAGCACTGCTCCCTCCACACACTGTTACATCCCAGAGGAAGAGAATTGCTCTGCCATAGCACAGATGCAGAAGACTACATGGTACAGGCAGTTAGTGAGTGCCATTAACTATTTGAAGTGTTCTTTTTGGCCCAGTTTTGCTGTGTGCTACACCTGGCTGATTTTCCTAACCACCAAGCGGTCACAGTGTAGCTCCTCCGCCGCCCCTTCCCCAGCCTGTCAGCAGTCATAGGTGTAGTGAAAGGCATTTGAAGGCTGCCATGTTTGTTTTCTTTAGACCATGGTGATTGGCAGTTCTACTGATCTTTTATAGCTGCCGCAGTGTCTGAATTACACACCTGAATTAAGGCATTAGGGATTGTGGCAATGAGAAATAAGCAGCAGAACACATGCATGTTGCCTAGTCAGGTAGATTCCTTATGAGAACATAACATATCTATAGATAACAGTAGGATGTTGTAGGTATTATGTGTAATAACTACAGCATAACCTGGCTCTCACTCACTGTGTGCAGCATGTATTTTTATTTCCATGCTTATTGCTGGGTCAGTCTCAGTGGTGGGATTAATTTGCACATCTCATGAAAATTTTGATGAGAAAAACTTCTGGATAGGCTCAAAATCCATTTGTGTATATGAATTAAACTTACACTACAGAAACACATAGAGAACTTAAATTGCAGGACTGCAAAATGAACTCGCCGTCTACCCAGAATAATTAAAGGTTCAAGCAGACTGGAAAATATAATTATTACAGGGTCTTGCAGCACAGAATGAGAGCGGCCTCAGTCAGTAGCACAATGTTAACAGGTCTCAAAAATCTATCAATTCATCAGTAGCAGCAAAAATAAAAACATGTAATTCCAAATTACCTTCTATAGATATAACAAGTTTAGTATATATATATATTAGAAGTGGAAGGGAAGAGGGAGAGTCAAGGAAATCATTAAATTATGGGGACTAAAATAAAAATTACACCTGAAAACATTTTAATCTTTTATTGAACAGTGTTTATTTTCTCTGCATACAAAGATCCAATATTTTTTGTCATTGTGGGCGAGCATCACATTATAGGATCTGCTTCCTGCATTTAGCAGAGGTGCAGAAAACCTACCAAATAGGTACGTTTTCTGAACAAGTGGGAACTGAGCCTAGGCAATATGCGGTACTCTACCATTTTACACAAACAAATCAATTTAAATAAAAATGCGATCATATATGGCCATTGAGGCTGGAATCAGTTGAGGTGCACCCAGCACTTCAGTGGATTAGGAAAGCAAGATTTGGACCGGGCATAGAATTCAACTACTTATGTCATCAAGAGGTTAAATAAAAATCAAAACAATGCAGAGTTGCCTAAAACTTTCCTTTCTTGTGCGACAGTTTTTAGATGGATGGATGAATGGATGGATTTACAGTCATTTACAAACCCACATTTGTCTCTGAAATAACTTGAACCTGAGAGAAGCAATTGGTACTCATTATTGCTTATTCTGTATTTAAAGTGTACCAGCGCTGTATAATTAAAAAAATTGCATACATACCTGGGGCTCCCTCCAGCCGCATCTGCTCCAATCGCTCCCACACCGCCGTCCTCCGCTGCCCGCAGCTTCGGGAACCGGGTCCCGTCACTTCCATCATTCAGAGCCAGTCTGGCGTAAGAGAAGTGCGCCCTCTACGTATCTCCCCAGCAGCTGCTTGAGAGATACGCAAAGAGCGCACTTCTCCTGTTACTTGGCCGTGACTGACGTCAGTCATGGGACCCGATTCCCGAAGCTGCGGGCAGCGGAGGACGGCGATGTGGGAGCGATCGGAGCGGATGCGGCTGGAGGAAACACCATGTATAAAATTTTAAATTTAACAGCTCTGAGTCCCTTTGAAGGACAACTGTAACGAGATGATATGGAGGCTGCCATATTTATTTCCTTTTAAGCAATACCAGTTGCCTGGCTATCCTGTTGATACTCTGACTCTAATACCTTTAGCCATAGACCCTAAACAATCATGAAGCAGATCAGGTGTTTCTAACAGGGCTGTGGAGTCGGAGTCGTGGAGTCGGAGTAATTTTGGGTGCCTGGAGTCGGAGTCGGGAAAAAATGCACCGACTCCAACTCCTAATGAATTTTAACTAATTAAAATAGAAAATATGATAAAAAAATTTATTTCTCAGATAATAGTCATCATAATGTATACATACAGTAATAGCTGTGCTTAGTCCACAAAAATGAAATAAACCAATCAAAAATAGTTACTTGTGCTGCTTCAATAAAGCAGTCCCCGTATTTTTAAAGAGAACCCGAGGTGGGTTTGAAGAATATTATCTGCATACAGAGGCTGGATCTGCCTATACAGCCCAGCCTCTGTTGCTATCCCAAACCCCCCTAAGGTCCCCCTGCACTCTGCAATCCCTCATAAATCACAGCCACGCTGCTGACAAACAGCTTGTCAGAGCTGACTGTGTTTATCTCTATAGTGTCAGTCTGCTGCTCTCCCCGCCTCCTGCAGAACTCCAGTCCCCGCCTGCATCCCTTCCCTCCCTGCTGATTGGAGGGAAGGGACGGGGGCAGGGACCAGAGCTATGCAGGAGGCGGGGGAGCAGCTGAGACTGACACTACAGATGTAAACACAGCCTCACATCATGGCTGTGATTTATGAGGGATTGCAGAGTGCAGAGGGTCCTTAGTGGGGTTTGGGATAGCAACAGAGGCTGGGCTGTTTAGGCAGATCCAGCCTCTGTATGCAGATAACATTCTTTAAACACACCTCGGGTTCTCTTTAAAGTCAGATATACACATCTGATTGTGACTGTATATATGATGTGTACACAGGAATCTCTTATATATACGAAATAACATCTATGCTGTAAGTATAAAGCCTGATGTGTAGCTGTGTCACTAATAGAGATAATATATATAAATAATTCTGCGTTGATTCTGATTTATGCAAATGTACGCACTCTCTTTGCTCATGAAATCAAATCATTTGATAGGTTGATAAAATTTGATTTGGCGACTACGAATTAAATGGTACCTGAGAAGGATTAAAAGCAAAGTTTTATACATACCTGGGGCTTCTTCCAGCCCCCTTCAGGCTAATCAGTCCCTCGCTGTCCACCTCCACCACCTGGATCTTCTGCTATGTCCTGGTAATTCATCCAGTCAGCGCAGTCCGGCCGCATGCCGCTTCCACAGCCAGGAGCGTTCTGCACCTGCGCAATAGTGCTGCGCAGGTGTAGTACGCTCCCGCCGGCGGAGTGTGTGCATGCGCATTATGCCAGACTGGCTGAAGTACCCGGACTCCTAGCAGAAGATCCAGGTGGCGGAGGAGGACAGCGAGGGACTGATTAGCCTGAAGGGGGCTGGAGGAAGCCCCAGGTATGTATAAAACTTTAACTGTGCAAATTTGGACAGAGGCGCCAGGCAGGTTAAAATGATCTAAAAACAACTAAGAAAGGAGGAGGAGTACAGGTGGACTTACCTCCTGAAATGATGGACAATCGAGATTGTTCAAATCGCAAATAACAATTTATTTTGGCACTCCGCAACGCGTTTTGCAGGTATAACCCGCTTCATCAGGCAAGGAGTGCAAGCTCAAAAAGGTCCAATCGTGGCAATGCGCCTCTTCGACAGAGGCGCATTGCCACAATTGGACCTTTTTGAGCTTGCACTCCTTGCCTGATGAAGCGGGTTATACCTGCGAAAAGCGTTGCGGAGTGCCAAAATAAATTATTTGCGATTTGAACAATCTCGATTGTCCATCATTTCAGGAGGTAAGTCCACCTGTACTCCTCCTTTTTAGTTGTTTTTAGATCATTTTAACCTGCCTGGCGCCTCTGTCCAAATTTGCACAGTATATAGTCCACCTTGGGTGGAGGGGACTGTCCCCTTCTTTCTATCTACAGAGAGCGACTTCTTAAACCTGAGTGGGGTCAGGTTCTAATGCTCCCCACCTGCATTTCAAGTGGTTGCCTATGTGGTAACCCGTGTTTGTGAGTATATCCACATCTGTTAAATATTTCGCCAACAATTGTTAGACTTACTGCACTATATTGGGCTCTCGGTTTTTCTTTTTGTTTCAAGTGTATAAAACTTTAATTTCATCTGTCTCAGGTTTACTTTGTTACACAGTAGTACTAAACTCTACATATGCACTCTCCACAGAGCTGCAGGGAATCCACTGAGAATGTTGTGCACATTTAACACAGAGGTGTTGTCTATCACCCATAAACCTGGTTCAGATTGTGCATGAAGAATGTGTAATAGAGTAAGAATCTCCTTATTCCCCTGCAGAGTACCTGCACATCACTCTCATGTACCCACAGTTACATTGCCTAGGTTCTGATAGAAGTTTTTGTTCTGGTCTGTACCTTTTACAAGTACTCTTACCAAGGACTAGTTTTAGTCTACGACTAAAGGGAATAAATATGGCAGTCTCCATATCCTTCTCACATCAGTTGTCTTTGAAAATTCCTAAGCGTTGGCAGTTAAGAGACAAATTTCATGTTGCATACTTTCAATCAACAAGATTGTAATATGCAAATTAGAGGGGTCGGAGTCGAGGTCGGAGGAATCCTAAACTGAGGAGTCGGAGTCGGTGGATTTTTGTACAGACTCCACAGCCCTGGTTTCTAACATTGTCAGATCTGACAGAATTAGCTGCATGCTTGTTTCTGGTGTACTTTAGACACTACTGCAGCCAAATAGATAAGCAGGGCTTCCAGGCAACTCACTCACCCCAGTTTACATATTTTTAAAAGTAGGCATAGTGGTTAGTGCTCATGTTTAGCAGCATTAGGATCCTCAGTTCAAATTCTAGACCAGGTCACTATCTGCATGGAGTTTGTATGTCCCTCCCATATCTTTGTGGGTTTTCTCCTGCTACTCCTGTTTTCCTTCCACATCCCAAAGACATACAGATGGTCCCCACCAAAAATTGGCCTTGGACTATGATGGGAACAGAAGACAATTACTTACTAAAGTATGGACTAGATTGGGAAGTCCTCTGAGGGAAAAATTAGTAACTCAACTACAGTGTTCTCCCCAGGCTCTTTTAGCCGGGTGCTCCACCCGGCTAGATTTGGTGAACACCCGGCTGTCATCGGCTCACCTCCTCCTATTCTGTAAGCAGAGTTACACACAGAAGCACCGGCCCTGCATTCTCCCATCTCACCCCACCCGGCTAATTTTTCATGCCCCCCGGCTACTATTTCATGCCACCCAGCTGGAAAAAATTCTGGGGAGAACACTGAACTTTATGCATTATGTAAAAGAGCTGCAGAAGATATCAGTGCTATATACATATTCAATAATAATGAATTCAACAGGTCGGGAAGTAGGTAAATTCAGTTGAGAGGTCTGGGCTAGCAGCAGGCAAAATGTTCTTATGCTAGGAACACACCATACAATTTTGTGTTAGATAGACGGTTCAATAGATAATTTCCGTCATGTCCAATATTATTTTCGATCGTTTTTCTGGTCGATTTCTCATAGAAGTGAATGGAAATTGATAAGAAAAGATAAGAGAATCCAGCAAGAAATCAAACGGATAAACAAATCGAAAATCGATTGAACGGAGAATCGACCAAAAAACGCATTGTGTGTTCCCAGCATTAGGACAGCTTTCTATTTAGATTACTGTTGCCATGAAACCAACAAACTTGCACCTTGGTGCAGGAGTAATCAGCTGGAGCATTTTCAACGCCTGCACTAATCTAATGACCGACTGCAAAATGACACTCATCTGCCAGGTTCAAGGTATATGAACCAAACAATTAGTTAAAATAATGTTTGACAATAAACCTTGCAATATGTAGAGCTGGACTGAAAGTATTGAGTTTTTCTAAAAAAAAAATAATAATAATTCTGAAAAGGTGACGGGGTCCCTTAAGGAACGGAACATGAAAACAAAACACTGCACTCCCACAAAGTTGAGACACACATAAAAACTACACAGAAACACTGAAAGCATAATTCATAAGATACCTAAAGGAATCTAGCAACATGGAAAAAGAGATGACTTTTCCAGAGCCGTTTTTAGACCAATATTGAACACAGTGTAGACCACACTATGCTGAAAAATCCATAACACAGGCCATCGTAGTGGATGTTCTAAACAGCACATAACTTTCTGAAGGAGCAGCAAGTTTTGTAAAATCTTTTTCACCTTTGCCAGTTTTACTACACACAGAGAGTGGAGATTGCAAACAGTCTATAAAGCAATATTCGAAGGAACTTGAGTGAATAGTAACGTTTGCTTACATGAATAAGAAAACAGAAGCTGTTCAGCTCCATCAAATTTGCCAGCTAGATGGGTGTCACCGATTCCGAACATACCACTGTGCCTGGCCAGAAACTTACAAGCAAGCCCCCTCCGGCTGTTCCATGGCCAGCCTTAACTCCTTCATTGCTGCAGTTATTACTCCTGTCTTCCTCTTGTGTGAACAATATTTCTGCCGACATTGGAAATCACTCGAATGTTAAACAAAACATTCTGTTACGGGCACTTAGACAATACTCTAAAGTTCCTCAAGACGTCTCTAAATATAGATTTTATTATAACACAAGCTTGGTGAACTTTTCAAGATTCCCATTATGAAAGACATTTGCAGCACTACAATCAAAATAAAACACTGGGCAAGGTGGGAAAATAATAGTTTATAATATATAGCATATGCTCTAGGTTTGGAAATGCACACACAGTCTCCCGGCAATGAATCTTGTATATTCTTGCCCCAGAATCATGTATTTTCTTGCTTCAGTTAGTATTTACCCCAAGGATACAGGAAAGTAGTTATCTCACATTCTCTTCTTTGACAGGTCAGCAATTCCACCTGTTCAGGAATCCCAAGCTCTGCACATCTGTCAGCTACACACACCGGGCAGGAAACATGCAAGCTAATACTCCTCCTAAACACAGCACAATGTGCGATACAACCTAATTACAGGCGGGAAAAACACATTGCACGTAAAAATAAAATAACTCAACATACACATCTTTTCACAGGTGAAAATAAAGACTATTTATGGTTATCTGACTAGCCGTTAAAATGCCACACCATTAAAATACCCGACCAAGGAAAATTGGAGCAAAACTGCTAGAAAATAATTACAAACATGGAGCAGTTGTTTTGAGCAACCAATCACAATGCTTCATCTGGGCATCTGCTCCATTTTTGTACCACTTAAGGACTGGGCTATTTTTGGAAGATCTGTGCTGGGTGGGCTCTCCAGCCCACAGCACAGATCGTGTAATAGCCAGGGCGACCAGACTTCCCCCCCCTTTTTTCCCCACTAGGGGGATGTCCTGCTGGGGGCCGTATGATGAAAACACCGGGGATTTCTTCCCCTCGTGTTTACAATTAGCCTGCGAGCCGCGATCGGAGGCTCACAGGCTCATCACGGAGACACCCTCGGTGAACTGACATGGAAAGGCCGATCAAACGAGCGGCCGTTTCCATGTAATTCCACTTACAACCTGCCGCCGCCTATTGGTGTTAGGCGGTCGTTAAGTGGTTAAAGTGAACCCGGGGTGAGAATAATAGAGGCTGCCATATTTGATGCCTGGCAGCCCTGCTGATAAATTTGGCTGTAGTGGGGTCTGAATTACACCAGAATCAAGCATGAAGCTAATCTTGTCAATTCTTACAATGTCTGAAACATCTGATCTGCATATGCTTGTTCAGGGTCCATGGCTAAAAGTATTAGAGGCAAAGATCCAGCAGGACTGCCAGGCAACTGGTCTGCTTAAAAGGAAAATAAATAAGACAGCATCCATATAAAACTCTTACCTCAGGTTCACTTTAAGCTGTAACTTCCCTTTCCTTGCTTTCAGTCAGGCCCGGATTTCCATCACAGGAGCCTATAGGCACAGATGTCTTGGTACCCTAGACTTCACCCTCCAAGAACATGCAAACCCCAGCCGAACTGCACTGCAAGTGTGCTGGCTGGCCCAGCTGTCACTTCTCCCTTACCCGCCATAGGTAGCTGCAGATTAGCACCTTAGTATTAAGTAGCCAGAGCTAGGCTCAGTATAAGTAGCTAGAGGCGCCCCCAAATATTAGGTAGCTAGATGTGCCCCTGACTTGAGGGAGATTTGGTCCGTGGAATACTGAGACCCAGGTGCATGAGAGGTCATTTACACTCTGCTCCAGACTCTGCATAGGCAAAGGGAAGGGAGGCACTTGGGGAGGGGAGTGGGCCGCCTTTCCTTCATCAGGCGCCTGTAGGCACATGCCTACAAAGCCTTATGGTAAATCTGCCCATGTATGTTCACAGATACTGACCTAATTTGTTTTCACAGAGTTGCCCTTGTTTGACTGTAAACCTTTTAATTTCAATATATACTTTGTAAATGGGCTGCTGTAGGGGAACTCAGTAAGTAGCAAAACATTTGCTGAGCACCCCTTTTAACCACCTTTGTGAAAGGGTACTTACCTGATTTCATGAGATTGATATACTTACTGTCATATTGAACATACTAAAGTAACAGTACTCCTACCATGTCTGTCAGAACCTTTGTAACACACTATATATGGGTTCTAATTCAAAACAGTGGCTGCTCTCTGACCAAAATGCATGCCTGAGGATCAAACAAGAATGGTCAGTGGCTCTTTTTGACACCGGAGACAGCATGCCAGGGGTCATCATTTTCTATTGTCTTGATGTGGGCGGGGATTGCTTCATCTGGGTAACCAATCCTGTCAGTTGTTCTATAGCAGGTATACAGCAAGAAGAAAGACACCTTTGTGCCATTGAGGAGGGTGTTGGGCCCAGGAGATTGTGGCAAAAAAGTAAGAAAGTATAATTTGGTTTTCAATGTTTTCTTTATATACAGTAGATATCAGATGACCGTCTAGAAAAGGTAGCTGTAGACACTGCTATGAACATACAGTGCGTTTACTGCTATGTACATACAGCACGTAAGGACTGTCTATGGAATCAGGACCAGGTCTTGTAATATGTATAGTAGTATGCACAATTACATATTTACATATTTACCCGTTTATAGCATTAAAGACTAAGAACAAATATGATCTCTTTGGCCAGCTAAAGTGTTGTGATCTATGAACCAAAACATCCTTTTTTCAGTACAGAAATAGTAATGTTTGTTTTACTGAATAATAGTATCCAGAGGGTTAATGCATCTGCTGGAGAAACGGAAGGCACACAACTGGAGCAGACGGAAATTCTTATCCAGTCATTATTATTACCGCCCTGATAAGGGGGCACTAGTGTCTGCACTAGAGAGCTTGGATGAGGTCAGAACTCCTGTATACATTGGATGGAGTGCACTATGATGGTTGGGATTACACCTTATTTCAGTTGCTATCAAATGTGAGCTTAAATAGAACCCGTGACCAAGAATTGAACATCATCCCAATCAGTAGCTGATACCCCCTTCCCCATGAGGAATCTTTTTATTTTCACAAACGTATCATCAGGGGGCTCTGTATGGCTGATATTGTGGTGAAACCCCTCTCACGGTGTGAGGTCAGGACCATGGTCCTGACAGTTTCCGGTCTGTGAACCTCATTGTGGGAAATAACAGCTGTTAATAGCTTGGTCCAACTGCCAAAAAAAAAGCAAGCAGCATCTCCTTCCACTGACATGGTTATAAATATTTGTTGGTTGCTATTGATAACAACACTACACCTTCGTTCGGCACCATATCATAGGAAGTGTGATAACTTGACACTTATCACAGCAAACAGCATAGGAGATTAAACTTCTTAGACGTCGTCAAAGGTTCAAGAGTTTATTTGTAAAACAAATATACAGATGTGTTCATCAGCAATCTTATATCTCCGTTACATGTTACCTCCCTCGGCAAAGCAAACGGTCTGTAGAATCTTATGTGTTCCATGCAGACTTGGTCTATCCCTAGTGACGAGAGACCAGGCTTTCTCTTTGTTACATCTATGCTAGTTGCACTTAGGCATATATACAGCATACAGAAAATGTAGAAGGAAAGTAGAATCAGGAGTGAGAAGTAAAGTCATAAGTGAGAAGTCCCCTCGGAAACCCATGTTGGCTATTCTTATACTAACCTCTAAAGAGTTAAATGTGACATCATCCCGCATGGGATGGTCCAGTCCCCATCGCATGCAATTTGCTGATAATAGCATGTGATGGATGACCCTATCCACGCCTGCTCCAATGGGACTAGCCAAACATGGCGTTTCCTCTACTTGTACCCAGAAATTAGGTAAAATGTTCCCTGGCTATTGTTTACCTTTAGGGAAATATGAAAACACTCGATCTTTACAGTAAAGGCTGCCCAGATGTCTTTACATCATGGACAGATAAGCACTATGGCTTTGTGTGAGACACAAAACCATGTTCCACAGTGCTTCTAGAAATGCCTCTCTCTCTCTCTCTCAGAGAAAATGATCCTTATGGCCCATACTCATGGGCTACATTTGTGGCCTGTCGCTAGCACACGTGAGCGTGTGCGCGACAGACCGGCGACAGCTCCTCGCCAGGTCCCTCCGCGTACACACACGGAAGAGGGATCAGCGGTGCGACGGAAGCTGTCACCGACGTTCCTCCCCCCACCGCCGGAGGCGCCGTGTTCTGCATAGAGCTTGCTGTCGCTAGTCCGCATACACACGCGGACTAGCGACAGTTGCGGCGAAGTTGCGGCGGCAACTGTCACCAGGCGATTGACCGCGCCAAACGCCTGGCGACAGCAGCGACAAGCGACGGTTCGAGGTTGCGGCGACAATTGTAGCCCGTGAGTATGGGCCATTAAAGAGACACTGCATAGCAAGTCTTTTTACAAACCTAGTTAAGTAAAGTAACTGAAGCCTACGAATTCAAGCATATAATACTTAAATTCTAACAGACATTACCTGCCAGCAGTAAAAATGTCACCATGTGGTAAATGTCAGAATGTAAATCTGGGAGAGAAAATATTTTACAATGGAAGAACACTGACAATCATTTATACATAATTATTGTAAAAATGAAGCACTTTTTTATTACACTATTTTCACTGGAGTTTCTAATTAAAGCAGGACTATACTGTACTATACAAAGGTATAATTCCATTTACCGTAGCTATTACTGATGATACAAATAATGTTGGAAAACGGGTCTGCCCATCCCTTATAGAATAAGAGCTATCATCTGTATTGGTCTATGGAGCTGCACACCAAAGCAGCTAGGACCATGGGCTAATGTATATAGGTGGATAGGAATGGTTGATGAAATGCCATTAGTTCTGAGTGGATTCAAAATGATACTTTATAAATTTGGTATGCAAATTTATGCAGTTTGAACATGGACCAACTGAACCTGGCAAAGGTGCAATTTGAAGGTCCATTTTCAAGCTGCATACATTTGCATACAAAATCTGCGTAATTCTGCATCTCATTGACTATCCCTATAGGTGGGATTAGCCTGGCCAACAAAAAAAAATGTGACTATTTCTATAGAGTACAGATCGTCATATTTATAAATGAAATAAAAAGTAACAGTCACAAATACAAATCCATTAGGCTAGGTTCACAGTGGTCAGTTGCATACCGCACATGTTACAATGAGCGTGAACTGCAATGGAGACTGGCCATAGACTTTACAAAGCCTGCATGCAGCGAGTTATAATAACACGATCCGTTATAACGCAGTACTGTGAACAGGACCATAGAATTGTATGGGCAGTGAGTTGACATGCAGTATTATCCTGCCACAGAACTGAGCACTGTGAACTAGCCCTTACTCTATTCAAGTAAATAAAGCTGCAAGTCACCAGTTTAGGGGGACTACAGTACTAGCATTGCCAGTGAACAAAATATGATTTTTAAATATGGAATTAAATTAGAATAACAATATTGTAAAGGGCAGATGTCAGGAAAGAAGCGATCTGATAGAAGAAAGTTACTCCATTGTAAATATGCCCCCCTATGATCTGTAAGCAAGCACTCTTGAGCGTTTCCTTCACTCCTAAGTGTCATGAAACCGAATGCATACTGAGTTTATTAAACATGAAAATAATGTAATTGATATAACTTTTAAACAACTGCATTGCCAAGTATGTGGATACAATGACAGAATGAGAGATGTGACTGGAGAAAAGAGAGATTAGTGCAGACAGGTCTGCAGCAGCTGATTTTCCATACAAAATGCCACCTATCAGCAAAACAGTAAGCAAAAGGTGATGATGAACTATTTTATACAGAATTACATTTAGGGTGTAAAGGGAAAACAGTCTTATGTGGTGCATTATTTCTCATCTGGTCATCTTAGACCTGGTTTTTACTAAATAAGTTGCTATCAGTAACTGAACAGACAACTTAGGCCCGGTTCACACTTGCAGCCCAGGTTTCGGAAATGCTGATGTTTCCCTATGGCTCGATTTATACCTATGCATTTTAACTGAAAGCTGATCAGTTAAGGCCTCCTGCACACTGGGAATCCCAAAAAGCTAGCAAAATCACTGCGTTTTGCAAAGCAATTTTCCATCGATTTTTCACTTTTCATGAAAGCGATTTTGGAGCGATTGCATTTTGCGACTCTATAGCTTTGAAGCACAATCACTCCCAAAACACTAAAAAACACCGCATGCAGGGCTTTTGCAATTTCAGCAAATTGCTGGCGATCGCTAAGTGTGAACGCTGCCGTACACATTACATTGCAGTAGCGCTTTTCAAAACACTAATGATCACCACCGTTTGAAAAAGCCACTGAGATCGCTAGTAAAACACTCCAGTGTGAATGAGGCCTAAAGCGTTATCAGTTTTTCAGCGTTCATTGTAAGCATCCCTGAGCCCTTTCACACTGAATGCGCTGCGTTCCGTCTCGCAACAGACAATATAATCACATCCCAAAATGATGCAATGACTTTCCTATGGTACATTCATGTAGGGTGCAATAGGTCCTGTTGAAGTAACGCACAGCATGCTGTGCCTTTACAGGGGCAGTGAAGCATACTTTCATTGTACTGTATGCTTCACTGTATGTTCTCACCACACGTCTAACTTGTCATGCGACTTTTTGGCACCACTGCATTGTGATGGTATTGCAACTCAATGGGCACAGTGTAGAAGAAACTTTGAAGAACTACTGTGGTGAGAAGAATATGGAGGTTTCCATATTTATTTCCTTTTAAACAATAACAGTTGCCTGGTAGCCCTGCTGATCTATCTGGCTGCAGTAGTGTCTGAATCACACCAGAAACAAGCATGCAGCTAATCTCGTCAGATCTAACAATGTCAGAAACACCTGATCTGCTGCATGCTTGTTCAGGGTCTATGGCTGAACGAATTAGAGGCAGAGGATCAGCAGTACAGCCAGGCATCTGGTATTGCATAAAAGGAAATAAATAAGGCAGCCTTTATATCCCTCTCATTGCAGTTGTCCTTTAAGAATGGCAGCCTTACCTTATTTTGTATGATGAAAATTACATTACAAGCAGAAATTGAAATTGGAAGTACCACTATGTTCAGATCACACAGACGTGTGAAGAATGTTTTAAGAGATTGTTGGGAAGCACATGTTACAACTACTGCCTACCTGATCACATGAAAGCACAGTACTGTTCCTCTTCACCACAGGTCCCCTCACCCTGCCTGAGAAGTTGACTGCGGCAGCAAGGAATGCGTCTGACATCACTACAACTTCAACGCCTGAAGAAATGTTCTTACTACACACATTATAGCTGATGTTTAATTATTAGACTCGGACGATAAACTATGAGTCTGCTTTAATGTGCCCGTGTGCATAGATCATGCATTTCTAAATATGTACTCGACAGTGGCTTGGAAAATACACATTTTTGTGGACTTGCTAAATATATTGGCAACTTCTTGCTGAGATTTTCCATTTGCTGAGAACCTATTTATTGCAAAGTCCAAGGAAAAACTGTGAAAGTAACCAAAATTCGGTAGTTTCTGGAAAGTGTCTGCAACACCTCAACCAAATACCTGTGTGTGCTAGGGCTCAAAACAAGAGCAATTATATGGTAGAAAAAGAAAGCCCTTAAAGGGAACCTTAACTGAACGGGGGGTAAAGAGTTTCACTTACCTGGGGCTATTACCAGCCCCCTGCAGCAGTCCTGTGCCCTCGGAGCTGCTCTGGAATCCTCCGGTCACCCGCTGTCACTTAGTTTCGTTTTTGACGACTCACCAGTCGGCCGGCCGCCATGCGTATCATTGGACGCATTCCCTACTGCAATTAGCGCTGTTGCAGACCACAACGCGTACAAAAATACGCGTTGTCACATATCTACGCGTGTGGAATGCGGCAACGCATATTTTTGTATGTGTTGCGGTCCGCAACAGCGATAATTGCAGTAGGGAATGCGTCCAATAATACGCATGGCGGCCGGTGGCTGCTTTCTGCTCGGAAATAGACGGAAATACCCGATCTCCGTCGGGTACGCTTTACTGCGCAGGCGCCGGAGACTTGCGCCTGCGCAGTAGAGCAGACCCGAAGGCGATCGGGTATTTCCGCCTACTTCGGAGCCAACAGCCACCAGAGCGCCTGCGCAGGAGCCGGGAAGGTAAATATTTACGTCGCCGCTGTACGGAGGGCTGCAGTGACGGACGGAGGACGGCGTGGGAAGCCTCAATAGGATCCTGAGGCTTCCCCCACCCGAGGTAAGTACCCCCCAGGGGATATTTTAATGTTACAGATTCTCTTTAATACTGCATATCTGGATAGCAATTGTGCACTTTATTTTTTATACATATGATATTTATTCTTTAAGATTTTATTGCACATGTGTTGTTTATTAGTCCTGCATCACATTAGGTTGTATACTGAGCCCGGGTTCTCCCCCTGTTGGGCTTAATATTGAGCCTACTGTGGGGTTTTATATCTGACAGCAGCATTGTGTCATTATACAATATATTGCATTTAGAGTGATTGTTTCATATGCAGCAGGGATCATGTTGGAATATTTGCTTGTTTTTTTTAATGGGTTTATTCTTTATTGAATCATCAATATTGTGATTATTATTATACCGAATGTTGAATAAAGATTCTTGTTATACTTTTCCAAAATTTGCTGTGGGAGGTGCTATTCTTTAAGGGCTTTCTTTTTCTACCATGTAGTAACCAAAATTCGGACATAGATATACACCCCCATCCTCCACCCCCGCCACTCTAGGGACTGGAAAACACAGCAAAGAGTCTAGTTTCCATGGAAACAGAGCAGTAAAGGAAATCCTGTGAACAACTGTCATGAGGGACAGGCAGGACTAGTCATCACAATATATACGGTACATACAAATAGCAGGTACCAGTGTCATTTTAGCAAACTGCTACGTTTCCTGTAGATGAAAAATATACGGTAATCTGTTAATTGCATATAGAGGAGTACTAATAGATCATACAGAGGGCATATAATGGTCTGTTACAAGGCATTCAATTAAACACAGTAGGATTGATATTAGTAAAATGACACAGCCTTGTTACTGTCACTGTTTACCATGATCAAATCCAGGCACTCTCAGGAAATATAACAGCAGAGCAGTGCATCATACAAATGTGCAGTGCATGAGTTATAGGAAACAGTAGCTTGCGCCAATTAGAAGCCATCAAACCCAAGCACAAACATCTTCTGTCAGGGACAATAATGCTGTGTCACCATAGAGTGTTTAGTTTGTTTATTGTGTGTGCTTAGGGGCCTAGGTTAGTTTTCCTTCTTAAAAGAGAAGGAATTTACAATATTTCAGCTAAAATATAATATTTCATTGAAAATCTGTGGTTACCCACAATGCACCGCTACTGAATATGCAAATTATCTCTTTAGGCCCCTGAAAGCCAGGCTAGCATCCAGAACCGCTGGTGTCTAGCAAGCCTATAGCTTTAAATTTTACGGAGCAACATCAACTCCACATGCAGACAGCCTGTTTCGGATTTTAGCAAGCTATAGGCTTGCCAGACACCAGCAGTCAGAAATAGTTGTTCTGTCTAAAATAATTGTTTTCGAAATTTGGATTGCTAGAATGATCATTCATCATCGATCAGCACCATTAACAGTACGTGATCGATCATATGGTAATTGTTTGGGAGATTGTACCGTTATTGGGCAAACCGTCAGAAGGAAGAAAGAAGCAAGAATGAGTGATTTTCGTACATGAAGGCAAGGCTGGAGAAAAAGCAACCATACATTGTTGAATTTGCCCTTTAGATGTGGTTGGGGTACAATAATTATTTTTTTTATTTATTTCAGTCTCTATCACTCTATCAGTACAGGAAGTGAAGAAAATTCTCACAAGCAGGAACAGAGGACAGAAATAGGAAGAGAGAAAAAAAAAAAGGACCAACCATTCTACACCATCCAAAACTATAACAAAACTTGTTCTTGGGACTAGAATTTAAAAACAGAAGAGAATTTTGAGAAATCACAAATTGGCTAGGTTTCTAGTAAATAATTGCAATATGTATAATAGTACTTATGATAAAGTGACCTGCCTCGTGGGTGCACACTAAATAATGGCTCGTCGGTTATTACAGTGAAAAAACTATTTGATACTTGAGCAGATCGCAAGCCAGCATTTTTACTAGACTTAGGTCTCTCTCGCTCTATATGTATGTTAGGCCTGGTTCACATTAGCGTTCGCTGTCCGGATTCGCCTGATCGGATCCGGACCGTATACTGTACAAAGGGAGCGTACGTTTCGCATAGCAATGCAAAGTCTATGTGGACGTACATATGCGCCCGTTCCGTACAGAACGGAGCCGGATCGGATCCAGACTCCGGACACTTTTCCAACATGCGCTATTTTTCGGGTCCGGTCATCCGGCCCACGCACCCGGGCCGGATCCTGACCCGAACATGCGGCCATGATGTGCAATGAGAAACGGATGTTTCTCATCACACTGGCAATAGGACCGGATGCTTCCAGCACTGGTCCTATACCACTTGGGGGGCCCGGACTACACGCCGGTATCCCCCATGCTTGCGGTACCTTTCTGGCACTGCAATGTATCTATGTATACATTCCGGATCCGCAACTGGTGGCAACTTGTGGCCACCGCAGAGACCCATACGGTCTCTTTGCGGCCCCCGGACCCCCAGACACTTGCGGACTCGAACCGCAAGTGTGAACGGGTCCTAAGGCCTCGTTCACAGTGGTGTGTTAAGGAACGGTGTACCGGCACTTTGTAATGCGGCTTACCGCGTTGCAATGCACCACCTATGCAACGTTCACAATGTGGCGGTTGCATTGTTTTACAATCGGTTGTGGTATGCTAAACGAGCGTTAACAAATACAGTGAAGTAGACATTCATTGACTGTATGCTTTAATGTATGCGATGCAACGCATCCGTAATGTGCATTACTACTTATTCCTTCCATTGTGTTCCCGTTATACTGGGAACACAATGCAACGTCCTACTGTGAACTTAGCCCAAGCCTTAGTTTTCAGAGTAAAGCCATTGCAATGCACCTAGGAAAGTATGTTAGATTTTATTTTTGTTCCTCTAGTCTACAGTGAAAATCTATTTGATCCCACCTCACCATCCTTTGATAAGCTGTACAGTGCATGCTTTGAAACACAATGTACTGCAGTGAGTTGAAATGTGTAAGCCTCTGCCTGTTTCTGTCCTGCCGTTACTCTGCTGTTTGGATTGCTACGCAGCACAGGAAGAAAAGGGCCCATTTATTTTCCAGCTTCACCAGTCACAGAGCTGCCCTTACTGTCAGCTGTGTTCAGAGGATTCCCAGTGAACAGTTACGAGCAGCAATGCCAGCTCTTACTCACTGCACTCAAAGCTGCCTTTGTAACTGTAGGCCAGCTCATATTTTCCAGCCCCACTCCAAACAGACTTCGCAGCAAAATTAAAGGGCAAGCCCCTTCATTTACATGTTTTTTCTGCATGCATCTGAATAGCAAACAGCTTCTTATGCAGTTGTTTTTCGCAAACTCAGCCTAAAACATCAATGTTATTTTTTTTACTGCTAACTAAAAAAAAAAAGCAGATACTCCAGCATTTCATGGAGCTCAAATCCATCAGATCTAATTCAGTTCTGTGCGGTTGTCAACAGCCCAAATCATATTCAGAATAATTCCGAATTTTCAGTCTTGAAATACCCCCACCAGAACTTCCAGTTCCACACAACAGTAGAAGCCTTAAAGGGGCACTACAGCAAAAAACTGTAACATTTTAAATATGTGCAAACATATGCAAATAAGAAGTACATTTTTTCCAGAGTAAAATGAGCCATACATTACTTTTCTCCTATGTTGCTGTCATTTACAGTAGGTAGTAGAAATCTGACAGAAGTGACAGGTTTTGGACTAGTCCATCTATTTATAGGGGATTCTCAGGGATATATTTATTTTCAAAAGCACTTAGTGAATGGCAGTTGCTCTGTCCAACTACCAAAAAAACGTGTAGCGAGCAGGGAAGATGGCCAGCATCATTGTTTAAATCCTTTTTAGGGAATATCTTTATAAAGAATAAAAGCCTTGCTGAGAATCCCCTATGAAGAGATGGACTAGTCCAAAACCTGCCACTTCTGTCAGATTTCTACTACCTACTGTAAGAGACAGCATTATAGGAGAAAAGTAATTTATGGCTCATTTTACTCTGGAAAAAATTTACTTCTTATTTGTATAAGTTTGCACATATTTCAAATTTTACAGTTTTTCGCTGTAGTGCCCCTCTAACAAAGTCACCAGAACTGCCAATTATACATAACGGTAGAAACCTTAAAGGGAACCTTAACAGAGGGATATGGATGTTTCCTTTTAAACAATACCAGTTGCCTGGCAGCCCTGCTGATCTCTAGCTGCAGTAGTGGCTAAATAATACACCTGAAACAGGCATGCTAATCCAGTCTGACTTCAGTCAGAACACCTGATCTGCATGCTTGTTGAGGGGCTGTGGCTAAGGGCTGGTTCAGACGGACGTCTGCGTAGCGTCGCGTCTGGGGGCGTTGCGGCGGCTGTGCGGTCAGGCTTTCAGTAGCCTTCGGTCGCGTCGTGATGCGGTTGCGGGTTTTTTTTCCCGTAGGGGAACATTAGCCGTCGCGGTTGGCCGCTCCCTGGAAGCTACATGTTGCTTCCAGGGGCAGCCCGAACGCTCGCGAAAATCGGGACCCGAACGCCGCGTTCGGGTAAAAGCGCGCAAAAGCTTGGTGTAAACGCTCCCATTCACTTGAATGGGAGCGTTTACCGCGACGGTCCGAACGCTTGCGGTAAACGCTCCGCAAGCGTCCGTCTGAACCAGCCCTAAAAAGTATTAGATACACAGGATCAGCAGGAGAGTCAGGCAACTGGTATTTTAAAAAGAAAAATCCATATCCTTCTCAGTTTAGATTCCCTTTAAGGCCAATTCACACTTACAATTGCAAAACGCTAGTGATTAGCGCCAGCGTTATGCGCATCAATTTTTATGTGATAAACACGTATTATTCACTGTACTTTCTTTCTTTTTTTGAGTGATCACGATTAGTGTTTTCTTAACATTATAATTCATTGTAATCGCTCAAAAATCACGAGAAAGCGCTGCATGCACTGCATTCGTGTTTGCCAATAATCGCCAGCGTTTGCGGGAGTGAGATCACTGCCACATACTTTTTCTTGAACTAGTGCTTTAAAGCTAGCGATCAGTGGCAAATAGCGCCAAACTCCCTCTAATCGCTCAAGTCTGAATGGGCCCTTAAAGCTAACCTGAACAGGAAAATTAAAAAGTCAAAATAAACATACACACATCATACTTACCTCCTGTGTAATCTGCTTACCAATCTCTTTCTCCTCTCCCGTATCCTGCGTGCCCACTGCGATCAATGGAATTCTCAGTTCTCTACATTAAAAATGGCGATGACCCCGTAACAGCTTCTGGGTCAACAATCAATAATATCGCTTGAGACATAGGGAAACATGGACATTACCTTACACATCAGCTGTCCTTTCAGTTATAACTGACAGCAACTGATATATAGTGAAAAAAGGCCCTAATTTTAGGGCTACACAAACGGCCCTGGAAAAACTGGAGCGGTTTCCCATGGTAGAATCTTCATTCTTGGCCGACAGCTAGCTCAGCTGAGAGCAGTTGATTGTCGGCAATAGGGAGTCGCACACAATTGTGAGATAAAAAGCAGCAGTCCCGGATTTTTTGTCCCCGCTGCAGAAAACCGCACATTGCTCCCAGTGCACTGTGATTGTGCATTGGGAAGCACATCAATAATTTTACCTGGTACAGATTAACTTTCACAAAGTCACCAGAGCTGACAGTTCCACACAACTGTAAAAGTCAAAATAGGCTGCAGAGTAGACATATTTCTTATCAAAATTAAAGTCATCTGTAACAGAATTACACTCATTATGGTCTCATAGCAAGAGGCAGAACAGGACATCAATACATTTTAGCAGATATGTAGGGAGTAGGAGAATGCTTCCAGTATCTGATTCCTACCTAAAGTTGCTATTCCAGCTAGGTCTTAAGCTAAGTACTCACCTTGCGATGCAGGGAGATGGATCCAGCGACGTCTCCCTGACGATGAGCGTTTTCCACATCGGAGAGCAGTGGATAAACGGACAGGTTGACAGATCCGATATTAAGTAATGGATCTATTCACATATGTCCAATGTCAACTGATCCATTGCAATGAGCAGAACACATACCGTAGTTGTGCAGTACAGGATCATTCTGAACACCATGCACAGCAGTGATCAGATAGCATGCGAGGCAGGGTTCACACCTCTCAGTGTAAATGCATTTTCCTATTTAGAAAATGTGCACAAAAACAGAGAACCCATTTTAATCAATTCGTAGTTCACACCTAAATGAGTTTGTTTGCATGTAGAAATAAGACCTACAGCAGTACAGCATAATTTTGCACAATGTGTGCATTTCTCATTGACAATCATCAGATACTGAGAAAACGTGTTTTACTGCAAACACACACGCAGTGTCCACAAATTTGCATGTGAAAAAAACATTATCGTTTCCCACAATGACAAGTGTGAATGGTCCCTGAACCTAGCCTAAGAAAACTGACATGCTCCTTTACAATTTGTACAGTCTGGTAACAAAATTGATGGCCTAGGCAAGGGAGAACCAGTATGGATGCAAGAGCTGTTCTCCCTGAAATTACCTATATGATAAGCTGGGAATAAGCAGAGTGCCTGTTGGCATGAATAGCTGTATGCTTCGTTATCCCTGGAACTCCGCTAGTAGGCTGATAATCTGGAAGCTCCTCCCCCAGACCATGTGCAGCCCCCCTCTTTATATAGGAACTAACCCTTGCATCTGCAGCATTCATCCATTGACACCTGAAATGACTGCCACCCATAGCAACAGGATGCAATCACTAGGGTGACAGTTCGGGGGCCCAACAATGTATAGATGCGGTTGCCTAGAGATGCATCTGTACAGACTGGGGTCCCCAAATTGCATTCTAGCGATCACATCCAATTGCTACAGGGTGGCGATAATGGTCTGCGACACGTACAAATAGTATTGAAATATGGCATATTTGGTATCATTTTAACCGGGGCAAGTCAGAGAATATATTTTGACGTGTTTTATAATGGTGGCACTGTCATGAGAAAATTAAGAAGGGTAACATAAATTTTTTTTAAAAAAAAAGTGTATTTTCTGCATTCATGCCTAATTTTTTTATCCGGAAAAAAACAACATATATACAGTGGCTTGCAAAAGTATTCGGCCCCCTTGACATTTTCCACAATTTCCAAATTTCACATTACTGCCACAAACATGAATCAATTTTATTGGAATACCATGTGAAAAACCAATACAAAGTGGTGTACACGTGAGAAGTGAAACGAAAATCATACAGGATTCCAAACATGTTTTACAAATAAATAACTGCAAAGTGGGGTGTGCATAATTATTCAGCCCCCTTTGGTCTGAGTGCAGTCAGTTGCCCATAGACATTGCATGATGAGTGCTAATGACTAAATAGAGTGCACCTGTGTGTAATCTAATGTCAGTACTAATACAACTGCTCTTATGGCCTCAGAGGTTGTCTAAGAGAATATTGGGAGCAACAACACCATGAAGTCCGAAGAACACATCAGACAGGTCAGGGATAAAGTTATTGAGAAATTTAAAGCAGGCTTAGGCTACAAAAATATTTCCAAAGCCTTGAACATCCCACGGAGCACTGTTCAAGCGATCATTCAGAAATGGAAGGAGTATGGCACAACTGTAAACCTACCAAGACAAGGCCGCCCACCTAAGCTCACAGGCCAAACTAGGAGAGCGCTGATCAGAAATGCAGTCAAGAGGCCCATGGTGACTCTGGACGAGCTGCAGAGATCTACAGCTCAGGTCGGGGAATCTGTCCATAGGACAACTATTATTCGTGCACTGCACAAAGTTGGCCTTTATGGAAGAGTGGCAAGAAGACAGACATTGTTAACAGAAAAGCATAAGAAGTCCTGTTTGCAGTTTGCCACAAGCTATGAGGGGGACACAGAAAACATGTGGAAAAGAGACCAAAATGGAACTTTTTGGCCAAAATGCAAAACGCTATGTGCGGCTTAAAATTAATACTGCACATCACTCTGAACACACCATCCCCACTGCCAAATATGGTGGTGGCAGCATCATGCTCTGGGGGTGCTTCTCTACAGCAAAGACAGGGAAGCCGGTCAGAGTTGATGGGAAGATGGATGGAGCCGAATACAGGGCAATCCTGGAAGAAAGCTGCTTGGAGTCTGCAAAAGACTTGAGACTGAGGCGGAGGTTCACCTTCCAGCACGACAACGACCCTAAACATAAAGCCAGGGCAACAATGGAATGGTTTAAAACAAAACATATCCATGTGTTAAAATGGCCCAGTCAAAGTCCAGATCGAAATCCAATCGAGAATCTGTGGCAAGATCTGAAAACTGCTGTTCACATACGCTGTCCATCTAATCTGACTGAGCTGGAGCTGTTTTGCAAAGAAAAATGGGCAAGGATTTCAGTCTCTAGATGTGCAAAGCTGATAGAGACATACCCTAAAAGACTGGCAGCTGTAATTGTAGCAAACGGTGGTTCTACACAGTACTGACTCAGGGGGCTGAATAATTATGCACACCCCACTTTGCTGTTATTTATTTAAAAAAAAAATGTTTGGAATGGTGTATGATTTTCGTTCCACTTCTCACGTGTACACCACTTTGTATTGGTCTTTCATGTGGAATTCCAATAAAATTGATTCATGTTTGTGGCAGTAATGTGACAACATGTGGAAAACTTCAAGGGGGCTGAATACTTTTGCAAGCCACTGTATTTTACTTCAATGGCATAAGTATTATAAAAGTTATTGTCGATAGCGACACAGCTGAAATGCCAAAATTGTCAGGACCCGGACGCGTCCATGCTTGTGACCATATTTTAAAGGAACTTGTATTGACCTGAAGAAGTGGGCTGAGACACGTGAAATGCGTTGTCCTTTTAATCGTGCTGAATAAATAATTTATTATTTTTACATTAACCCTGTGGTTTGGGTTCTTCCATCTTGAGTGGTAAAGACAGCCTCCCTCCACCTTATTTTTGTTTCATTACATTATATCTTTTGGAGAAACCTCACCCCTCACCCCCAAGTACTGTTGATCTATTTGGCTGCAGCAGTGTCTAAATAACACCAGAAACAAGCATGCAGCTAATCTTGTCAATTCTGACAATATTGTCAGAAACACCTGATCTGCTGCATGCTTGTTCAGGTTCTATGGCTGTAGGTATTCTGCTAGGTACACACCATACAATTTTCTGGCAGATTTACCTGCCAGATCGATTATTTCTAACATGTCAGATCTGAATTTTGATCAATTATTCATTTTTTTCTGATTTTTTAAATTCATTTTTTCAATTTTCATTCAGCTATATGGAAATTGATCGAAAAAAACAAAAAAAAAAACCAAACAAAACGGAAAATCAATTGACATTCAGAGTGGACATGTTGGAAATAATCGATCTGGCAGGTAAATCTGCCAGAAAATTGTATGGTGTGTACCTAGCCATAAGAGGCAGAGGTTCAGCAGGATAGCCTGGCAACTAGTATTGTTTAAAAGGAAATAAATGTCAGTTTCCATATCCCTCTCACCTCTGGTTCACTTTAAAGGGGAAAAAAACAGGAATGCAAAGTGGATAAGCAGGTTTTCATATATAGTTCTTTATATCGCAGGCTTGAGCATTTCTGTTATTTTAACTTCGAAAAAAGCCTGATTATTTTATAGTAATTTTTTATATGCTTAGAGATACATCGCAAAATTGTTGCTAAAAATATTGAGAGTTTATTCATAATGTACTACAGATAGAAAAGCAGGTAATCAATGGACAGAAGGTCCAGCCAACTGAGTGAAAAGCCATGAGCAGTTCCTGCTACATACTGTGAGCCTGGTTTCCAACAAACTCTGATATGACATGTGGTGGCTGGGGTGATGGCTGGGGTCACTGGATTAAATCTGGCTGATCCCTGCCACAGAATGGAATGATCATCTGAGGAAAGGGATGAAAATAAAGCAGATCACACTGCATGTTCCTGTCAGCTCCACTCTGAGGGTGACATGGCCTCCTAAAGCTCTACAAAGTAATACACAATGATGTCTGGAAAAAAAAGTGCTTTGGTCTAAATTTGAGATGCACTTACACTGCAAATTCCGAAATGTAATACAGAAAAAAGCACTTCATACACAGCATAATATATTTTGCATTTACAATAATACAACTCAAAGCAAAACTCCTCAAAAGGGAAATACTAATGTTTGAATTCTGTCCAAAGAGCTTTAGAACCACACTTCTGAAACAATGTAAAGACACCCATGTAGATTAGCTCTAATAAGTGTAGCCATGAAAATTAGAGCATGAAAAGAATAAGCTGAAGGTTTAGGATTGTGCCTGAATTCCCTCTGCACTATGTGTGGCAGTTCTAATAAGGAGGGAGGAAAAGCTACACATGCTCAGTGTACTGTCTACTCAGCGGATCGGAGCTCATGTCCACCAGCTTTTGGATTGGACATATTTTGGTATTATAGGAAAGACATTTTGTTATTATTACAAATAATGAATGTGACAATGAGAGGTATGATAGGTAGGTTGGTCAGTGAGACGCTAATAATTCTAGCTTGCATGGAAACAGTATGCAGCTTGCAGCTGGACCAATCAAATGCATTCCCTGCTGTCTGATTATGACTTGCCCAGTTCTAAGCTGCATGCAAGAAAGAATTTATTAGCCTCTCACTGGCCATCTTCAGTGATAGGTATACCATGCCTACTTAGTGTGTTTACAGTAAACCTGTGTCCTCCTATGCTACGCCGTTCCAGTGCCGAGACCCTTGAAGCTCACGGGAGCAGAGTCGCACTGCATCTGCGTAGTAGCACAGACCTGCTCAGGCTTTGGCAAAAAGGCGAGCCCGATCAGGTCCATGCTACTGAAGATGCGTGGATCATTGCTGAAATGGCCCAGTGGAGTAGGCCGGGAGGCTTTCTTCGATGGAGAAGAGTACCCATTTAGGGCACTTTTTTTATAGGTCCACTTCAAAGCAAACGTGTACTGGCCTGAGAACAAAGAGTCAGATAGTTATCTAGGTAGAGGGATGCTTCCAGTGTCCTCAACACAACCACTGCTGGCCAGGATCCATTTCATAGTCGCGCTCCCCTTTGAGAACCAGTGTGACTCTGCACCTGTGCAGAAGCACAGAGTCATTTGTGGACGAGCATCTTAAGCTTTCTGTGCAGGCATCACCATACTCACACAGGTGCAGTATGACCGAGCTCATACACGGCGGAGAGTGCGGCCACAAGAATATATCAGACAAGCTCTTGTCCGATATGTTTACAGGGTCCAAGCATGGCAACGGCGTGTTGGGGAGGACATGGAAAGCCTCTGGACTATATAGAGGCTCCCCTCTACCTAGTAGATTATCTAACTTTTTGTTCCCCAGTCAGTTCAGGTTCACTTGAAGACGTTCTAAAAACACACTATGCAAGCACAGTATAAACACTCCTATTTTTCAGCTCAGACAACTGAGCTTAAAGAGGACCTCCAGAGTAAATAGAAAAATTGGTTTGGCGTTTTTTTACCAGGGAGAGAGAACAGGCGGGGCAAGGCGCCGGAAGTCGGGTGATGCAGGGATTTCGGGACGGAATAGCGGGACAAGGCTTCTCGGGTAAATATAACTTTCTTTTACTTCCAGGCTGCCGGATTTTCCTATTACTCTGGAGGTCTTCTTTAAGTATCTTATATGTAAGGATACCAGCACTAAACATAACAAATATTTAAAGGCTTGCAAAAATTCCAGGCACCAAAACAATAGTCTATATATTTCTGTCCTTACATGGGTTAAGATTACTTCGTACCTTTAAAAATAAAGCTTGAAGATACTTTAAAATGGTACTGAATCAGAGAGGATTGGACCAGTGTGAGTGTAACCATACCGACCAGAAGACATTTGCCACCTTAGCCAATCATCATATATATCGGCTAGCTCCGAGGCTGCCTGTGCCTGAGAGAATGGGGAGGGGGTTGGCTGCGACTACCGGTAGAGGCTGGGGGCTGCCTGTGATTGCCGGAAGAGGCTGGGAGCTGCCTGTGACTGCTGGTAGAGGCTGGGGGCTGCCTGTGAATGGCGGAAGAGGCTGGGAGCTGCCAGTGAATGGCGGAAGAGGCTGGGAGCTGCCTGTGAATGCCGGAAGAGGCTGGGAGCTGCCTGTGAATGCCGGAAGAGGCTGGGAGCTGCCTGTGAATGCCGGAAGAGGCTGGGAGCTGCCTGTGAATGCTGGTAGAGGCTGGGGGCTGCCTGTGACTGCCGGGAGAGGCTGGGGGCTGCCTGTGAATGCTGGTAAAGGCTGGGAGCTGCCTGTGACTGCTGGGAGAGGCTGGGGGCTGCCTGTGACTGCCGGGAGAGACTGGGGGGGGGGTGCTGTGAGTACCAGGAGAGAATGGGGCTGTCTGTGACTGCCAGCAGCGACCTGAGAGGGGGGGGCCTGAGAATGATAGCAAAAAGGAAGGGGGTGATTGCACTGTGCCTACTTTGCTTCACACTTTTGCTAATGAATGCTGGCTACCTGCCACAAGACTGGTTGGCCTCTGCAGAACATCCCTTTCGAAGATTTCTTGGTTGTGCTTGACTCGCAAGCCAGTCCTCCTCTGTATTGATTATACGGAGTTCATTTTCAACATGCTGTATGTTGCTAGCGGGGCTGATATAGCCTTCAGCACCAACTACTTTTAGACATAGGACTATAACCCTTAGCTGCTTTTACCCAGTTATTCAATCAGTGGGACTGGAAACAAAGGCCTGGCTAAGCAGGGTGCAGAGAGCTACAGTGAGGGGGGAAATTACATAATACTTAATCCTGAAGATTGCATTTGCTTGAACATTTGCATGCGAGTGTTCGACGGGTTACTGATTTTTGCTAATTTTCTGGCCACACCCCCTTCAGCACCTCCCTTCCCTTTATAACTTATTTAATGTCCTAACTAGAGGCGAAGTGCCTGGATATACGTGTTTTTTTTCTTAATCCTGAAGATTGACATCAACTTATACTCCCCTTTCTTTTGCAAATAGAAAATAGAAGAATCAGTAACTATGGTAATTCCTGTCATTCAAAATGGAAATATAACCATAATGATATCTTATGCAATTTGTTTTTATAATAACACAAGAAATAACAAATGAGAAAAGGTATAATATCCATTTCATTTTACACCTGCATGGCTACATGTATTTTCTATAGCTGTAAAGCTGGAGATATGCATAAAAGTCAGAAAATGAGCGAGTTGTTGCATGATGGATAAACAGGATGAAAAATGTCAATCTGTGTTTACTGCATTCCTTCCTTTTCTATTTCTCTTAATACACATTATCATTGCCAGACTTATTTAGAAAATCCGGTAGTTCAGTATAAAACGGGGATACCAAAACATTAGAATCCTGTCCTTTGCATAATCACTACAGTTACCTGCAACTACCATTTATATCTCCTCTCCCGGTGTTTCCTGCTTACCTTGCATCTCACAAATGGATCTACATATACAGAACCGTATACATTTCTCTTTCTGCAAAGCCACAAATTTTGATTTTGAAATTTGCACTGGAAAAATGATCGCTGGAAAATGGCTGGCTGCTGTTTCCATCAATGCATTTTCCCCATAGCAAAATCGAAACATACCCATGGTAATTTTAAAGGAGAAACCGCAGTGAAATAAAGAGGCAATGGAGTCACAGATACATGCTGGTTGTTGTATGTGCCGCAGTAGGTGGCTGTGACAAGCTGTGCTCACACTATGATGAGTCCAGATGGCTTAAATGCTGTCACTAAGAGGACCATAACACTGGTGTTACCATGGCAACCTGGATAACAGGGCCCAGTGCTTTACATCTCTAATCTGTCTAGCAGTAATATGTGTTAATAGCGGATTCTGCAAAGTCCAAAGAGACACAGTGGCTGGGCTATACACAGCCCTTTTTGTGGTGGACTGAAAATGCTGCTGTACTGGATAATGGCTATGAAATAACAGCTTGAATTTTATAGCACAAGAACAATCAGTTATGCATAAAGCAGATCACTATATGCTGTATGACTGCATCAATGCAGAAAATTAAGTGGATAATGAAACATAACTTAATTGTAGTCTGACAGTAACTATGCAGGGCAATAAGAGTGGCGTTAACATATACTTGGCGGTAAGGCAACAATAAATAGAACAAAAAGCCTCTGTCCTACCATTATACAAGATACTTACCGTATATACTCGCATACAAGCCGAATTTTTTACCCCCAAAAAGGGGGTCAAAAGTTGGGGGGGGGGTCGGCTTGTATGCGAGTCTTTCCTGGTGGTCCGCGCCCCCCGTTCCCCCCGTGGTAGGTAGGTAGTGCCCCAGTATAGCGCTCCCCCTGTGGTAGGTAGGTAGTGCCCCAGTATAGCGCTCCCCCCTCCCCGCTCCCCCCGCTGCCGCCGCTGCTATTACCTGCTTAGGCAGCAGCTTCCTCTAATCCGCGTTCCCCTTCTCATGTTGCATATACCGGTAAGTGTATCACAGCAGTGTGCCCGGCGCTGCTGCTGTGACGATCAAGGAAGCAGGAAAGAGCAGTTCCCCTGGTAACGGCGATACAGATCACCGCTAAAGGGAGCCGCGCTCTTTCCTGCCCCCTGCATCGACACAGCAGCAGCGCCGGGCGCGCTGCTGTGATACACTTACCGGTATATGCAACATGAGAAGGGGAACGCGGATTAGAGGAAGCCGCTGCCTAAGCAGGTAATAGCAGCGGCGGCCGCGGGGGGGGGCTATACTGGGTCACTACCTACCTATACTGGGCACTATACTAGCTATTCTGGGCATTTTACTAGCTATACTGGGCACTATACTAGCTATACTGGGCATTTTACTGGCTATACTGGGCACTATACTGGCTAAACTGGGCACTATACTAGCTAAACTGGGCACTATACTAGCTAAACTGGGCACTATACTAGCTAAACTGGGCACTATACTAGGCACTATACTGGCTAAACTGGGCACTTTACTAGCCATACTGGGGCACTATACTAGCCATACTGGGGCACTATACTAGCTATACTGGGGTACTATACTAGCTAAACTGGGCACTATACTAGCTAAACTGGGCACTTTACTAGCTATACTGGGCACTTTACTAGCTATACTGGGCACTACCTACCTATATTGGGCACTATACTAGCTATACTGGGCTCTACCTACCTATACTGGGCACTATACTGACTATACTGGGCACTATACTGGCTAAACTGGGCACTTTACTAGCCATACTGGGGCACTATACTAGCCATACTGGGGCACTATACTAGCCATACTGGGGTACTATACTAGCTAAACTGGGCACTATACTAGCTAAACTGGGCACTATACTAGCTAAACTGGGCACTATACTAGCTATACTGGGCACTATACTGACTATACTGGGCACTATACTAGCTAAACTGGGCACTATACTAGCTATACTGGGCACTATACTAGCTATACTGGGCACTATACTAGCTATACTGGGCACTATACTAGCTATACTGGGCACTTTACTAGCTATACTGGGCACTACCTACCTATACTGGGCACTATACTGACTATACTGGGCACTATACTAGCTAAACTGGGCACGTTACTAGCTATACTGGGCACTTTACTAGCTATACTGGGCACTACTTACCTATACTGGGCACTATACTGACTATACTGGGCACTACACTAGCTATACTGGGCACTTTACTAGCTATACTGGGCACTATACTAGCTAAACTGGGCACTATACTAGCTAAACTGGGCACTATACTAGCTATACTGAGGCACTACCTACCCATACTGGGCACTATACTAGCTATACTGGGACACACTGGGGGGCTGCACCAATCCAGCATTTCCTACCCCCGGCCTATATGGGGGTCAATCATTTTTCCCTGGTTTTCCAGGGAAACGTTGGGGGGGGGGGGGTGGCTTATATGTGAGTATATACGGTATATATGTTCTTCATGCTAAAAAAACACATTTTTTTCTCCTAAACTTTTATCCTTGAATTTTAATGTAATGCTATACGCAAAGGGAGGGAGGAGCAATATGGTGGTGATGGATCTGTATAAGTAAAAAACACCCTTACAGTGACCCCCTTCTACACAATGAATGGGCATACTTAGATGCAGCCGGGGGCATTTCTTATAGTAAAGAATCTACCTTTCCCAGACAGGTTAGACTTAAGAACATTACAGTAAGTCCACTTACAGGTCACAGTTTAGGTATATGAATATCAGTGAAGGACAGAATTTCACTTAAATAATATACAATATATAATAAATAGACACCTAAAGAAAGCAGATGGCTGAGGTTTTAATCCACATCTGTAAAACGTAAAACATCTGCATCAAACATGGATAACACCAAATACTTGCTTGTATTTAATCTCAAAAATGTTTATCAGCCTGGGAAGTTCACTAAAGTGCCAAAAGTATTGGGATGCCTGCCTTTACACACATATGAAAATTAAAGATAACCCATTCTTAATCCTTCTGTAGGCTTTAACATGGAGTTTGCCCACCCTTTGCAGCTATAACAACTTCAACTCTTTTAAGAAGGCTTCCCACAAGGTTTAGGACTATTTTAGGGTTGTATTTTGACAAAGTCAAACCCCTGAAAAAACGCACACCATAATTCTCCCTCCATCAAACGTAATGGCAGATACCTCCTCTTATCTGCCAAACCCACCCTTCCGATTGCCAGGCAGAGATGTGCGATTTGTGACTTCAGAGAACACACCTCCACTGCTCTGTAGTCAAGTGGTGGCATGCATTACACCACTGCATCCAACGTCTTGTATTGCACTTGATGGAAGGTTTGGAATCAGCTGAGAAGCTATGGAAACCCATTCCATGAAGCTCTCTACACAGCAATCTTGAGCTAATCCCGTGACCATATGAAGTTTGGAGGTCTTTAGCTACTGATTATACAAAAATTTGGTTACTTCTGTGCCTCACTTTATGACTGAGTTGTTGCTGTTCCCAATTACTTCCACCATGTATTAATACCACTAACAGCTGACTGTGGAATATTTAATAGTGAAGAAATTTCATGAATGCACCTATTGCACAGGTGGGATCCTACCACGGTAGAATTCACTGAGCTACTAAGTCCCATTATTTCACAAATGTTTGTAGAAGTCATTCTGCATGCCTAGGTTCTTGATTGTATACACGTAGCCACAGAAGAGATTGGAAACCCTGAATAAAATGATTGGGGGGGGGGGGGGGGGGAGTTCCAATCGTTCTGGCAATATAGTTAGTATGTAGCCTTATTAGACAATGTTACGCTTTTGTAAAGTCACCTTTATACATACAAATAATGTAACAAACCTATAAACAATTTAAAGGGTAGCTCAGGTTAAAATGACAGTCTGTCATAACAAGCTCTGTCTTAATTACAACATATCTGGGAAGACTGCCACAGCTCTTCAGAATCCTCGCCTGAATTGGCGTAGCCCACCCCCAGCTTAGCAGCCACCAACTAGGCAGCAGTTGCTAAGCTGGTGGTGGGCCGTAGCAATGCAGATGGAAGTAGTCAGAGGCTCGGAGGCAATTTCTTTTTCAAAATGGCCGCATCTCCGAGAAGGGCAAAGCGATCACCTTTCTAGAGGGATGACATCAGGACAGATAAGTATTTAACCCTAACACCCACTCAATCCTCCATCATTAAGAAAGAGCTTGTCATGGCAGGCTCTGCCATTTTTACCTGAGGTACGCTTTAATTTGGCTTCAGTATGGGAGGGGAGTGGGCATATGAAGAAATTCTGCACCTCAACAAAGAAAACAAGGTGGTTCAATCTGTCCCAACAGATGAATCCATTGTCTGAGGAGACAAATTAGAATTTACTGCAGTTGGCGCTATTTGACAGTTGAGCAAAAATTCTCCTTAACATGAAATTCTCCACTAACTTAAGCCCCATACACACACTCAACAGTGATATTTCATGCAGCACAATTGTAGAACAACTTTTGTTGTGAAACAAGTTGAAACAGCTAAAAAAGTATTTTGCTATTGTTCAAAAAGCTGATAAGACTAAATACCAATTTTTTGAACAGAGGCGCCAATTTTTTCTTCTCACCACTGATTCTCCTGAGTGCCGCCCTTATGAGGGAGGTTGCCTAATGCCATCCTAAACACTGCTCATTACCACTGATGACAACAATGGTGTGCAGGGTACACCACTCTTGTTGTGATCAGTCCCTTAATGGAATTCTACTTGTCTGGTACAATACAGGTGTCAAAACCATATTCCTGATCATCTTACTGGAATTAACTCAGAAATCATGTTACATCATGTACAGCAGGAGCAAAACATCATGCGGCTCTCATAAAATACTGCCCAATAAATCAGATTTTGCAGAACTGAAAATCACATTTTCTTTGCTTGCTCTCAAGCAGACTCTGGGACTTTGATCCATATAACCCTGGAGCATAATGTGAAGTCCTTTGTACTGAAGCCAGTCTGGGAATACTTGGCAACAACGTCATAAGTAAGAGTTATACAATAATGTGACTATTGATGACAAGAAAATGTCACCAGCAGTAATATGTGATGCCACTAATGATAACAGGTAATTTAAAGACAAGCTTCTGGAAACGAAACTCATCTCTCCATTTACTAAAGAGCAGTTTCTTGTTTCTATTGAGGTGCAGCTGTCACGTATTTACTTATAGATAAACATCTGCTTATGATTATTTTTTTCATGCAAGCAGCAGGATGATAAAGAAGGGGAAAAAAAACATATGGACTGGTGTGCAGCATTTGGTTTTCTAAAAATTGATTATGCACCTCTTTGTTTAGAAGCGATATACCTACAGCAGAACAATCCCAGAGATTATTATATGCCAGCACCACAATGACAGAGGCTGTCAGCTCTGAACAATTATCTGACTTGCTCGTTTTCCAGCATAATAACCACTGTACCCAACAAAGCATCTGATACAGTCGCTGTCTTCCCAGACGACAATCAGTCCATTATACACAGAAGTCTATCAGCGCTTGGGGACACACTCTGCATTCATCTACCACAGAGTGTTTATGAACACACAGCTCTGTACTATGGATTTCAATACAGGAGAGGACACCTATAATGCCTTCTACACACTATACAAGATGCTTCTGCATGTTCTTCCATGTGCATGTTTCCTGATGCACTCCATGCACTTTTGGACACACATTGCATTTTAGCACATGTTCGTGGCTGCATACAAATTGCTTGATAGGAAAATGTGTTGTCCACAAAAATGTTGCATGCTGTGCATTCTTTGCACATGCAATGCATTCGATCAATTAACATGTGCAGTCAGTTCTACCGTGAGTCGTGTCACGGTACTGTCTCCCACCAAAGCTTGTCACAGTGGCCATTAAAGTCAATGAGACATGACACACTGCATGTGGTACAATGCGACAGAAGTTTTTAGGGTACTGCTGAAGTAACACAAAAGCTGCAGTGCATTATCATGTGACATCAGAGGTAAATCCTGGAAGTGCACTGGAAGTCGCAAGGTTTTTTATTTTTCGGTCGCACTGCAGCTATAATGCGCGGTGCAACTTTTCGGCTGCGGTGCAGTGTGATTGTTTGAAATCACGCCACAACCACAGTACAACAGTTTAAAGTGACCCCAATCAGTCTCCTTAACACTGCTGCTGCCTACTGAGTGCGCTCTTGTGGCTGCCTTGCAAGCGCTTTGAGTCCGACAGGAGAAAGGCGCTATACAAATACTGCAATTATTATTATTGTTAAACTGACAGTATTGCATATTGTGTGCATCCTAAGGTGATGGTCTGTACATGGTTTCCCAACTACCAAGTATCTACAGTATGGGCTTGATTCAGAAAAGAGTGGTAACTGATAGCACGGCCATTTTCGAGCGAAACAATAAATGTTTTGCGTGTAACCGTGAAAATTCGCGTGAAAATTCACATTTGTGTGTGAAACCATTATCGCTTTGCGCAAAAATTCGCGATCGCACGCAACGCGAAAATTCACGCGAAAATGGCTGTGCTATCAGTTAGCACTCTTTTCTGAATCAAGCCCTATATGTCCATAAGCACAGGTAACACTTTCTCTGACCTATTATCTTGCTTTCAAAAGAATTCTGTAATTTAAATGAACTGCCTTTAGAGGTCACTTTAGCTTATACACATTTAATCACTTATTACAAATTTGACACATATAAACATCCTATTTTGTGCACCATTAGCTCAAACAGTGCATTTATATTAATGTCACTTCTGCTGAAGCGTGTGCATTTTAACCCTTTTGCTTACGGCAAGAAGTGGTTAAGTCAACCCTGGCAGCTTTTATGTATTTTTTTAAGCTAAACTATAACCTTAGGGCTCTTTCACATTAGGGCAGATTTTCTGCGTTTCAACGCAACGGGTAAAGTTTGCGTTAGTTACCCAAGGTGAAATGAAAGTCCATAGACTTTCATTTTAGCTTTCACATATAACGCAGCCTTTTTGTGCGTTGCGTTACACTGCACCCAGGCGCAGTTTTTCGGCCGACGCTAGCTTTATGCATTACAATGTTAGTCAATGTAAAACGCACACTATGCGCGTTTTTAATCCGTTAACGCAGGCAATCAGTCCCAGAATGCAACAGAGGAACAATGTAGAAAGTTAAAAACTAAAAGAAAAAAAATTTACCTGCGTTTTCCTATGTGCTGTTACGCATTGAAAACGCATTAAAAACGCACACTCACTGCAGTGCAACGCACATTAAAACGCATACAACAAAACGTATGTTTTAAGCGTTCTCCAACGCAAGCTCTGATGTGAAAGAGCCCTGAGTGTCTGTTCTTAGTAGGTACGACAATGATACGCAAATTGTTTCTTGTAAATGATATGCAGCTTGAATTCGGACCAATCAGAATAACTTCCTGTTAAATTTTATTGGTCCAATTTCAAGCTGCATAACATATGCATGAAAATTAAGGAGGAGAGATTTGAATTTCATTGATCACTCCTAATTTGTAGGTTAAAAAAAAAAAAAAAAAAAGTATTAAAAACCTAATAAATTAATAGGCGAGCTTTAACATGGGCACTAAAACAAGGCTTTGATAATGCCTTGAGAATAATGCTTAACTGATCAATAATGAGGTGTTTTTTTTGCATAGTTTCTTTCTGAGATATCTGCATAGAAGATTTGTATTATCTACTATATTCACCTCCTTTCTGAGATCTCTGTTAATGTCTCTGCCTCCTTTTGGTAAGTACACATTGCTGCAAGCTGCTCTCAACACCTCCCGATTAGAAGAAAGATTCCAAAATAGTGTAGAAAGGTTAACAAGGGCACCAGCAAAGCTACTAGAGCTGGTGATATCCACCTCGGCAGATCCTCAATCCCTCCTACAGTCCCAAAGCTAAATGACACGTACACCCATAGGATTGCTTCCTGATCCAGCTGCAAACTGGTGGCTAAAGGTTCGTATACACGTCCGATAAAGATCGTTCGTTCCGAACGATTCGTGACGTTTACACGATATTCAAATTAGACCGAAAAGATCGTTCGTAATGAACGATTGTGTACACACGTGAACGATATAAGTATAAAGTACTGAACGACGAACGATAAAAAAATGCGTGCGCAAACGGAAGTGATGTTATGACAGGCAATAAGAACATGCGTACTACTCCACAGATAATCATTTTCGGACAATCTTTGTACACACTGCAACGATTATCTTTCGAAACAATCCGCCGGGTTGGATCGGTCGGATTGAACAATAACGGTCGTTATCGTCCAAAAAACGATCGTTGGAAAATTTGGAACGCACGATTATCGGTCCGATTGTCGTTAACGTTCGTTTTAGAGCGATCGTTATCGTACGTGTGTACTCAGATTAAGACTCAACGCACAGTTTGTACATACCTTAATACACTTAATCTGCCATACACCCCTATTCATGTATACCATGGGGTTTGTTTTTATGCTTCTATGTGGTTGGGAAGGGCGGAAGGGTACCTCTAGTTTATCATTGACATACAAAAAAGATCCAAGATTAAACAAAATTAAAATATTGACCAACCATAAAATATTAGGCTTTGTTCACATCTAAAATCAAAATCGCAGACGCCAGCGAATTTCCATTGTTTTTGTTCGCTTTTTTTCCCCCCTTCCTGGCGCTCAACTGCGCGCTACGATCTTGTGTTAAGCACTTTTTTGCAGCGCTTTTGCAGAGCAATTTTGTTTTTTCACTTCCTGATGCAAGTCAGGAAGTGAACTCTTTGACCCGGAAAAGAATAAATACGTGAACGCAATCACTAAATAATCACCAGATAAAACGATTTGTGAGCATTTTGCGTTTTTCCTATACCTTCCATTGTAGCAAAATCGCCCCAAAAATGGTACATGCAGCGCTTTGCTGAGCGGAAAGCCGACGAAACGTGCTGATATGAACTGTCCCATAAGGATTCATTGCACTAGCGCTTTTAAAGGTGTTTTAAAAAAAAAAAATCGCCAGCACTCAAGAAAAAAAAAAAAATTCGCAAAACGCCCTAGGTGTGAACAAGCCCTTACTCTTCATATGTGATGCAAACAACTGAAAGCAAACTCCGCCAATACCTAGATATCTTACCATTTGAATAGGCTTCTTTCTCAGGTCCCTCTCTGTCACCAGCTTTTCTCGGTCAGTGACATAGAGTCCACGCTGTGCCAGGGCTTGGATGACAGCATCGTGGCCCAGGAGAGGCTTGGCTGTGTCACTCTTTAGAATGAGGCTCCCGGCCCGGCAGTACAAGTCCGCAGACAGCAGGAGGTTCACCACTGGAGGCTTCATGTGCTCTTGGTCGTACTGATCAGTGTAGAAAGGCTCCTGAAGTTCCTCCGGAACATTTTCTACAAAGATAAAAAAAAATCAATTTTCTCATGGGGGGAAAAAAAATCATAAATTTAAAAAACTCATTAATAGGTCACCAATTTTCTGTGATACAGTAGATACAGGCGGAAATATAAATATAGAAAGCCATACATGAAACACATCATGCAAATGCTCATATTGGAGGACCAATGTGTAAACCATGAACTATTTAACAAATTGTTAACTTTTGTTATGTTCACTATATTTCACTGATGATTCAGCAAAGGAAAAGCCATGCATGTGCCTATACAAAATAGAGGCCAAGTGCACAACCTGGTGGTATTCGGCAAGTTGGGTGACTATAAAATGAATGTAGCTTTCCAATAGATAATGCAGGCCAAAAGGTATAAAGGCAATAAAGCAAAGAAGAAATCCTTATTCCATATAGCACGCTTTCAGGCGCGCTTATGGAAACGCAATCGCAGGGACAGCAGGACACTGCATAGAGTGCTGTTTCCATACATGTGCTGTGATTCATCACAATATCACAGTGCATGGTTGCTTGCATTTCGGATGAATGTATTGGGGAGATCGCCAATACGTGGTGTATGTGCTAGTCCTGTGGCCAGTGTTAAGGTAGCCATACACTGGTCGATTGCCACCAGATCGACAAGCAGATAGATCCCTCTGTGATCTAATCTGATCAAAGAGGGATCTATTGGCTGCATACACTGCAAACAGATTTTGGATCGATTTCACTATGAAATCGATTCACAATCTGTGGAGCTGCCGATGTCCCCAGCATACAACACCTGATCCGGCCGGCGCGAGCCCCCTGTTCTCCGCTGTCTCTTCTCCACTCTGGGCTCCAGCTTCACCTTACTTCCTGGGCACTCTACTGTTTAAACTTCCCCCGACAGGAAGTAAGTGAAGCCAGCCGGAGCCCAGCGCGAAGAAGGGACAGCAGGGACATGCGCCAGTGAAACAGGTAATGTATTGCCTCTAGCGTCAGTCGGACATTCGAACGCAGCTATCGACGCACTCCTGACCCGCTGGCGAACGAGTGAAATTTTCCGGGTGGACAGATCGACTGGATCGATCAATTTCAGATGGAAATCAGTCGATCGGTCAGCGTTTGCGTATCGATTTCACAGCAGATTCGTTAACAGTGATCGAATCTGCTGTCTATCAACAGGAAATCGAGTAAGTGTATGGGCACCTTTATTTATGTGCAGGGCCACAGGAACGGATCAGATGGGCTAGCTCACAAATATTAGATGAATGTCTACAAAAATAGGACTACAATGTCACCTTTTCAGTAGATGTTTATGGACTGTAAAGGATGCCTAATTAGTTCCAAAGACTGTAGCAAAAATGTTCTTAGACACTTAACTAAATATTTATGAGACTGGCTGCAGGAGACAGTGGCAGGCCTCACCGGATTCACATCCTAAGTACCTAAGTAAGCAGTTTCATAAATTTTATTGCAGCATTCTAGGGGACCATTTTTTAACGTCATTTTGCAATTGCCTTTAACCTTTAAAGTTTATGCAGATATTTTGTCATTTTGAGAAACATTTAAAATTTTTGACCAAGAGGACATGAACATATTAAGGAAAACCTGTCTCCCAACTCCTCATTGCCTATAAAGTTTACTTATGTCTATCTATATCTGTACCAAAGTTATACCATCTGTAAAAAAATTCAAAACCAAAAAGTCTCCTGCTAACAATCAGTGTAGCTGACAAATGCAAGAGAGTCTCCTCAGCCTGGAGTTCAGCACTGTTCAGGAGTAGGAAACAAACATGGGTACATAAAAATACTGACATTAGCACATAGCGGTTTGTGAGAAAGAGATCTATAGAAAAAGTGAGCGCTCTAATTGTATTGCCACAGGTAGGATTTTATTGCGCATAAATACTCACAAGATTCTGGAATAAAATTTGCCTATCAACGGCAAGCCAACCGTTATACCCCTCTGTGGCAGAGGGGTGTAACGGTTGGCTTGACGTTGATAGGGAAATTTTATTCCAGAATCTTGTGAGTATTTATATATTTATGCGCAATAAAATCCTACCTGTGGTAATACACTTAGAGCGCTCCCTTTTTCTATAGATGTATTTGCACTTCCCTAAACCGAAGCAGCACAGTATACTATTGCCAAGCTAGAAAAAGCATTCTTATCGGATTTGACTGGTTCCTTGCTACTGGAGTGGAAGCGCAAGGAGTACTTTTTTTCCTTCACTTGTTTGTGAGAAAGAGGCCCGACTATCCTAGTCCTCACTAATGAGTGATAAACTAACACAGCTTCTGGATAATTGGCTCAGCGGTTAGAAGCTATGATTTGCTAATTCCAAATTCTACCTCATGGATAGGGTATAAATAATGTACTAGCAAAACATTCTGATCACCTGAGGTTATGCAAGTATATGACTGAATGGTAATAGATTAAAGGGAAAAGATGCTCATACTTAAATCAGATTTGAATGCATGCTACTTCCTCTATTAGTCTTGCAATCCATAATGTTAGCTCAAGTGCAAAACAATGATATGCAAAGACTAGCAGTGAATGTGAACAGAGATAATCTGATGACGTCTGAGCTACCTGAGTAACATGTATGAATCAGTTTGGGTTTTTTTTGTTTTTTTTTACACTTCCAGAAAATCAAATATTAGTAAACCTGTGAGTTTGCTAAACGTATAAAAAAAAACAAAAAAAAAAAAACATATTGCCTGAATCATTATGACTTCAGGACCCTCTCTGTCCCGATTTCGCCGGTAGGTAGGGTGGGTACAGCAGAGGTCAACGTGTGGGAAAGGGTAGAGCAGGCAGACAGTTTGGGATAAATGGTGGGTAAAGGAGGCTATAAACTATGCAATGTTTTTAATATCTTACATTTGATAAAAAGGTCACATCTAAGAAAACAGTAAACACCAACGTCCTATTTTCATATGGTTTCTTGATTGAACATGGATGGGTTGACACCAATGGTTTGTAAATAGAATACAGTAAGAAAATGGAGATATGGGTGTAGTGGAAAGGGATCTAGGGTAGCATAACTCTGTACCACATTCAGTAGTTCATAAGCTAGTGATGGCAGCTTTCTGCTGAAATCTGATTGAAGGAGTAGTGGTGCAAGGGGATAAACCAATGAGACACTGAATATTAACATTTCTGCTGAAACAGAATTTGAAAAATGTAGTGGTGCTGGCAGTAATGCAGGTAAACAATAGATTTTAGGAAGATACTGACTGCATAACATACAGCATAGGACTATCCAGTGAATGGATTTTAAGTCTATACAGTGGGATGACAGTTAGGGTATCCATCAATGATAAAATCTTGACTGTACACTTTTACTACCTGAATGTAACATGAGGGACTACCTAAAGTACCTGTTCAAAGTATATTCATTCAGTTTACCCTTTCACTACATAATGAATTTCCTCGCATATAAGACCAACCTCCACTTTTGGCCTTAAAAAAAAAAGACAAGCAAAAATAAAAAATGCCTTAAACCAATCAGCTAACCCCCCTAATGTCCACACATTGGAGCCTGCCAGTGTAAGCAGTTTTACCTCTCGTTACTGTATCTCCTTGGCAGCTTCTGAACTAGCCACTAGCTTTCCCAGCTCAATGTCATGTAACTGCAGTGAGCTTGGTGCTCTACCGGGCAGTTCAGAAGCAGGGAGATGTAAGCTGAAACAAGGACAGGTAGATATCCTCCCTCCTGCATGCTCCAAGCGACCACTAAAGTCCAGCGCAGGAGGTTGGGACGCAGCCGGCGCCACCATAGACTGTAATAGGAATTAAGGCTATAGCGGCGCACACTGAGTAACTTTGGTGCCTTCAGAAGACGGAGCTGAAGTTACTTGTAAAACACTGTAATTCGGCCACCAGCAATCGCTGGAAGCCGAATTATGCATTTCCCTACCATCGACGTCCACCTGGAGGGGGAATAGTAATTAACGCGTCCGGGACTTGTACAGGAGCAGGGTTAGCCATATACCGGCTATATCCTGTCCCCAAGTCTCCCAGGGGCTTTTCTATAGGTATGCGCTCCAAGGCGAGCTCTGTATGTCACCAACAACACACACACCAAAATTTGGGTGTAAAAAAGGTGGCTTATCCTTGGAGATATACGGTAGATTTAGTTTGCACAATAAAGACTGAATCGTTTATGAGCACCTTTAAGCTAGAGAGAAGCATGCGGATCAGCACTCTCTCCCTGATTGCATCCTCAGCAAAAGTTTTTGATTAACAGAAAGATGTACCCATACTGGGATTCCTGAGACCTTCAGTTTTACATGCAGATACAATTGTGCTAAGCAGGGCAGTTAGGCAGGCCATACAAGCCAGAAAGGCAAATACACACACCTATTTCCTGTTTGATTCCTGACAGATTTGATCACGGTCATCGAATCTGCCAAGAAACTATTGCACAAAGGCATTAGCAGTCGGACAGGATGGAAAATTTCCATCCATTGGAGGCAGGACATGAGTGATAGCTAATTGATGGGTTATAGCGTTGTACTGCACCACACAGTGCAAAACTGCAGTTCGATCGTTTTTTAATAGATTTCTAGCTGGAATCTAATAAGAATTGATGTGCTGTGTGTAGAAAGAATCGAACACTCTCTGATCAGATTCCGATCAGAGAAGAAATCGATCAGTTTGCTGCAACAGGGGGATAGTGATGTGTGTATGGGCACCTTAAGTCTTCTAGGACTTTGTAGAGTAGAAGCTTACTGCATTGCTATTATTTGCAGTTAATCTACTGCTGAATTTATTAGCAACCATTCTCTGCCAAAATAAATGTGATCTATCAAGTGCCGCCTCTATACAAAGACAGTCCAGTGGGCCAATGGGTACAATCTTAAGAAATTTTACAATGGCTTGAATAGTGGGCAGATTATGGATACAACGTGGTAAAGACTGAGGACAGTCTTATTAATATTGAGGAAAATATGGAGACAATTGTAGGGAAAAGTTATATTGAGGTATTCTATACAATGGTGGTTGCAGTATGTTGGAAGAGGCACAATATAAGGGGAAAGAGGTGCCCAGATGTGATAAAATATGTTAAAACCAAATAAAATGATAAAAGAGTGAGGTGGCTTATCTCAATGAAGACACATTCATGTGTTAGATGAATTTTCATTAGTATGCACTGGCAACGCGTTTTGTGGGTACGTACCCACTTCCTCAGGCCCAAAAAAGTTCCAACTGATGTTATTAGCTGCAAGTTAGGCGGAACAATTGCAGCAGACCCAAACTTACAGTCCTGTTCAGAAGAACGTGCTGAATGAATCCGTTCTAATGGAGCAATGTGAACGGTTCCTATTAATTAACTCAGGATCGGTTTATCTTCGTTAGGATCTGGTCCGTTTTTAAAGAATACCCGAGGTGACATGTGAGAGGATGAGATAGACATGTGTTTCGGGTTTCTTTCTCTGCCTGAAAAAGTTAAACATCAGGAATGCAAGTGACAGTTTCTGTCCGGGTCAGGACCGGGTCGGACTGGGCCAAACTATAGGACAAACCTCTCTGATTAGTAATTACAGCCATAAAACACTTTCCTGTCAGTAAATGGCTTCTGAGAGCAGGAAAGAGAACTCTGATATACTTCAATGAAGGTGTCACTGATCAGAGACAATGAAACAGTAAAAACGTAAAAACTCGATTTGAAATAGATAGATAAAATTGTTTTTCTCATCAGTTTATTTTCACCTTGGATGTCCTTTAAGACCAATGTGTTTGTAAACAAACTTGTGAGGAGAAAAAGTTAATTTAGATACTTAAATAGCGGGTAGCCTCTAGTCTAGATGGTCCAGATGCTAAGAGGGACCCTGCGCTGAACCAGTAGGCCTCATGACAATTGGGGAAGCCTCTGGTCTATCCAGCGGCTTTCCTCTACAAAGGTCATTTATTTTTTCCTTTTTGCCGCCTCATGTACGGCCGCCTAAGTTCATTTGAAAAGACAAATTAAAAACATTAACCTGTGTTATAAAAAGACTGAAGGAGGCTTTTGAACAAACTTGATTGAGGCATAAAAGGGTTCATATTTAAAATGAAATCCATTTTTATTAAATTTATAATTTATTAAAAATTGTCTATTCATTTCAATTTGCAGTCAATTTCCAGAACCAAATGTAAGCTCAAACTGCTCTTCACAGCAAGCATTGAAATGTGTTCTCTTTGCTGTGCAGAGCAGGAGTCCTTGTTACTTATTTCCAACACCTGGATTAATTCTAGCGACTGGCTTTGTCAGTAATCCTTGAGCTGGGCTGACAGGATTGATATTTTATTTAAAAATAAAAAGTAGCATTTCATTATAGGACTTGAAGCTGACACGCCTCCATATCTGTAACTGTAAAGCTCGGTAACAATTTAAAATACACCAAGGCACTCCTGTTTTAAAACAGGAAGGATAAACATTCAATCCAACACATTGCCCATCACTTATCTGGAATGTTGAAGGATATTTACTTAGTAGATATGCAGAGAAAACACAAGGAACGCGAACATGTGATGTCCTGTTAACCTTCACTTCAGGCTGCACATCTACTACGGTATATTTCACAGTAATTATCATAATTTAATGTTCCTTTAAAAGGAATTTAATTTAAAACGAATAAAAAAAAATAATTACTTCTGGTCTATCCATGGATGATGTCTGGAAATGCGAATGAATTTTTCTTTAACAGAAGAAGTAAGTCCGATTTGCACACAGGCTGGCAGATTTAAATGTTCAGATTAATTACACATATCTGTCAGAAGAGATTAAGATGGCTGTGAAGCATTACATGGCTCCTAGCTGCACAATACTCATCTGACTCACTCGCAGCCATAAGAATCTTAGCACATAATTCACTTCGCGATCTGAGAATGGATGTCAGCACTACAAGTCAAGACAAGACGAGGCTTTCCAACCTGTGGGTCCAAGCCTGCAGCAAAGGCCACCAAATCACTTTGGCTCTTTCAACACACCACAGCATTTTTTTGCTTTTCATTTTTTTGAACAAATTGTTCAGGCCAGGGCCGGAGATACCAGTCAGGCAAAAGGGGGCAATTTTCCCAGGGTCCCAGACCCACCTCCCAGGTATCCTCTGGCTGCTCCCTGGGGCCCCTGCATGATTTGTGTAAGGTTTACAACTTGCCTGTCCCGCACGCTGCTCCGTTCATGCTTCCCATCTTCACCCCTGCTGCCTGCATCTTCTTCAGAACCGTCACCTTACTGAGTAATAACATGAACAGGGTCATTAAGATGAGGCAAGCGGCCAGATGAGGACAGAGCATGGATGGAGCAGAGCCCCGGGACAGGGGAGTCGTAATCCTTACACAAATCCTGCAGGGGTCCCGGGGAAAAGTTGGGGGAAACTGGAGGGGAGGGTTTCTGGCAGCAAAGGGGGCCTGAAGTGCTCGAGGGCCAAATTTGCTTGGGGGAGGGTTGGAAGCGGGCACAAGTTACCTTTGCCCTAAGGCCCCACTGGGGCTAGAATCAGCCCTGTTCCAGGTACAAAGTATTCCTTTTGCCTTACTAACTAAACTGTAGCCTGTTCAAAATGATTTTCCTCAATATGGCTAACTTGCATGTTCAGAGTAAAAGTAATTTTCCTCAATATGGCTAACTTGCATGTTCAGAGTAAAAGTAATAAGATCATGCAAACCAATTTGGTCTATTGGATGACATGATTTTTGGTTTTGCCTGATTATTATTACTTTTAATTTCAAATGCATTACTATTCTATTCTATTACTCAGCACACCAAATATTAAATAAGATGAGTACATTAAAAACACAAGACAAAACAACCACAAAGACAAAACATAATTGTAGAGCAATGTGCCCTAGAGCTAGAAAGATTCAGCCCTGTGAGCAGTTACACAGATGAGCTCATTTATTACAATAGTGGGCAGGGCAAAACCTCAGCTTCCTGTTCTGATGTTGCTCAAGAGACACTTGGGTCAGCCATACAGTAAGGGCCAGTTTCCACTAACGCAAATTAGCATGCGTTGTCCACATGCAAATTCACATAACCAATACAAGTGGATGGGGCTGTTTCCACTTGTCAGGAATTCTGTGCGGTCTGCTGTGCAGAAAAAAATCTGCACGGCAGAGCTGTCAGAATTCGCATGCCGCACTCCCGCGCGCAAATCTCCGCTAATGCAATGTAATAGGAAAACTGCAAGCATATTAGTCTTGCGGTTTTCCCGGCGTTTCCGCATGAAAACCCATGTCAAAGCTTGCCAGCATTGACATGGTTAATATCGCATAGCGCAAACCGCGAGCGATTCCAAATGGAAACGCAACTGAATCTGCACCCGCATGCGTATTCGTTGATGCGTTTTCCGCGACGGGATCGCAACGCACAAGTGGAAACGGGCCCTAAAGGAATAAGGTACTCCTTTCCATACACTTATGTAGCATTCCAACAAAAACCAGACTGAGGCTCCCTGCACACTGCATGCGATTCCGATTTTTTATTGTTTTTTTACAAGCGATTCCGATTTTTAATCGTTACTGCATGCTGCGTTTTTTCTGTTGATAGCATTCAGGGAAAATTTGAATTGCAAATCGGAATCGCAAATCGGATTTGCAGTGTGCAAGGAGACTTAGGCCTCCTGCACACTACATGAGATTCCGATTTTTAATCTATTTTCACATGTGATTCTGATTTCCAATCGGTACTGCATGCTACATTTTTTTCAGCGTTTTTCTTTTGCTAGCTTCCAGGGAAACGTCAGATTCGCAATTCGGATTTGCAGTGTGCAGGGAGCCTTAACCAGTTACGGATCTTCACTATGCATAAGTATGCCCCTGTAAACTTCACTTGTGGATCAGGATATGCGCCTCTGCTTGTTTATGTCTGCCGCACACGATCACTTGCAAGTTCACGTCGCTGTCCCATGATTGGCTAATGGGAACATGTATTCCAAAAGCATATCAAAGTGCCTGCAAGTTAAAATAAACGATGCCAAAGCCAATGGCAGTGTTCATTCACTGTAAAGTTTGTAAACAAAATTACAAACTTCCTTTTGCAGGAACAGTTACTGAGATCACTCATGAGAGAGATTTCAGGTAAATGGATCTGCTTCTTGCTGTGATCTTTGTTACTGTGAGGACATCAAGTATTTTTTAATAAAATTTACTAGGCTACCCTTTATTAAGCATATTATTGCCTTCCTTGCAACTCCAATTTAACCCCTGTCCTCCCACTTTTCATTTATTTTTTTAGGCATTTCAGGCCCTTAACCATTTAAGGACCGCAGTGATTGAAATCTACGCCCTGTTTTGGTGGGCTTTTGGCTGGCAGGGCGTAGATTTCAATCACTGTTCGCAGCATGCATCCGCCGTCTCCGCCGCTCCCTGCCAATCGCGCCGCTCAAACCCGACGATTCTCGCCGCATCTCACAGGCTCTGCCTGTCTCTATGACGGCAGAGTCATGTGAGCCGGTCAGGAGCCGATTTCATTGGCTCCTGGCCCTGTCTTTCAATGTAAGCTGTTCCCATTGGCTTACATTGAAAAACAGGGTCAGGAGCCAATGAAAGCGGCTCCTGACCGGCTCACATGACTCTGCCGTCATAGAGACAGGTAGAGTCTATGTCCTGGTGGTCCCGGCGAGCCACGATGATGGCGGTTCCGACGGGTATGTGCTGCGATTCATCGGGATTCTGTCGGGATTGGACCAGCGGTCTCTGGTCCTTAAGTGCCCAGAGACCGCTGGTCCTTCAGGGCCCATTCACACCTGAGCGGGAATCGCAGGATTCCCGCTCACGGCAAACCGCTAGCGGTTCTGCAAGAACCGCTACACAATGTAGCGAGTGGCAGTGTTCTCACTGCCGTGGTTGCGGTTAGCGATAACCGCAACCGCGCTGCATGCAGCGGTTTGCCGGCGACGAGCGTTCCGCGATTTGCGATTAGCGTGCATAGCATGCTAATCGCGATCGCTCCAAACCCGCCGCAGTGTCCAGTGATTTTTCCGCGCTGATCGCGGGAAAATCACTCCCGCAGAACGCCGGCGGTAATCGCCGGCGTTCTGCAGTTTTAAGTGTGAACGGGCCCTCAGTGGTTAATTTGCTTTTACCCTATCCAACTATACCACAGACATATCTGCAGTATTTATGTGCCATTTTCCCTCAGTTTAAAAATCATTTTGTTATTCCCCCCCCCCCCCCCCCATCTGACTTGTCTAGCCACTCCGTATATACAGCCTACGTACATTTTTGGGGAAAGATGGCGAAGAGGGTTTATACCGCAGAACAGGCAGCCGCCATTCTGCAGTAGGACAGCATCAGCAGCAAAGGGGAAGAATTGTAGGAGTTGGATGCTGACTGGCTGCCTACAGAAGGCGAAGGGCCCATTCACACTTACGCGATTAGCGGGCGCTTACCGCTAACGCTTTTTAAAGCGCTAGTACTATGTAACCGTATGGCAGCGTTCTCACTGCCGCAACTGGCGCCAAACACGGGCGTTTTGCGATTAGCGTCAATCACAAACGCGTTACTTGCAGCATTTTCTGGGCGATTCTTGAGCGATCACGGTACAGTGCTTATAAAGCGCTGACCGCGATCACTCTGGAATCGCAGAAGTGTCCAGTGCTTTTTACCGTGCTGAGCGCTAGCGTTTTGCTATTTGAGATGTGAATGGGGCCTAAGAGTCTTCTTAAAAAGAAAAAATGAATCTTTCTGGGCCACCAACAGATTCTGAGCTGGGCCACCAGCAGATCAGCGAGTTAGGACAGAGGAGGTGCAAGCGTTGGGCACCGATCCTGCAAATAGTGACACTGACTCTGCAACAGAAGGGAGATCACCTGTAGCTACCACCACCAATGCAAACCTTAGAGGTTAGAGGCCTGCCAGGCCGAAGCAGAGCATGCCAGCGAAAGTAGCTCAGAGACCCCTAATACCCCTCCCTTCACAACTAGAAGTGGTATACCATTAAATACAGACACTATGCAGCCAATTCACTTTTTCAGTATGATCATGCCAGAAAGTTTCCTCCAATATATTTGCGAACAGACCAATATTTACCTCCACCGTATAGCAGGCAATTCCCACCTCATCTGACTTCAGCTGCAAATTGGATACCTACAACTACCCCTGAGCTAAAGATTCTTTTGGGTTTGACCTTTAACATGGGCCTTTGTACAAAACCAGAACAACAACAGTACTTGTTGATAGATCCAATACATTGTAGGCGGATTTATTCAGCCACCATGTCCAGACATCGCCATCAAATGATGCTAACTTGCTTGCATTTTTGGTTTTAAAAAGGAAAAACAAAACCTGTGGTAGGGTAGTGGTTAAAGGGTACCTGAAACAATAAACTTAAGTAGAACTAATACTTATCTCGGCCTCACCGTTCTAGTGCCAAGACCTGTGCTGGACATCCCCCCCTACCCCAATCAGAAACAAGGCTTATACTTTCCAAAATGCTAGGATAGATTAGATGAGATGCAAGTGTTTCTGAAATGACTTCTACATAACATTCTGATTACATTAGCTTTCTAACCAGAACTGGTCCTAGTCTACTGTAGAGATATTAGATTCGCGCACCCCGAACTGTCGCCCGTCGCTGATGTCGCCAGGCGATTGAAAGTTTCAATCGCCTGGCAACAGTCGCCGCCGCACCTCCGCCGCAACTGTCGCTAGTCCGCGTGAGTACGCGGACTAGCGACAGCAACCTACATTGAGAATGCGGAGCTTCCGGCGGGGGGAGGAGGAACGTCGGCGACAGCTTCCGTCGCGCCGCTGGTCCCTCTTCCGCGTGTGTACGCGGAGGGACCTGGCGAGGAGCTGCCGCTGGCCTGTCGCCCACACGCTCACGTGTGCTGGCGACAGGCAACTTTTGCTGCCCGTGAGTATGGGTCATTAGTTAGACATGAACTGTTCTCTGAAAAGTCACTGCAGAAAATGTTAGTGCTATGTAAAAGCAAATAAATATTATTAATACATAGCAGCACAATGTACCATAACATTCACATTATCAATGCCCTTTGAATGGCCTTACTGAATAAGCATGTGAATAGGAGGTGGTTGTTCTACAGTCATCAGTGTGCTCCAGTGGAAAGATCTGATCATGAATAACCTTCAATATTTGCCTCTATAAAACAGTGGCATAAATGGACTCTGGAAAGAGTTGCTACAAAACACACAGAACTCCTTATAAATGTGTCTCATTCAAATACCCATAAATGGAGCACTCTTCACTACTCTGTATTTGATGTTTTACACAGGGCTCTCTCTCTTTATGCTGTCTACTTCACCCTCTCTCTCAAATCAAAATTGCTTTATTGGCATGATCAAAATACATACAGGCATTGCCAAAGCAAGGAGAAATGGGGGACATGAAAGGGGGTGAGACCTAGAGGTTGGATAGAGGTGCAATGGGTAAGCAGTCTGTAGACATTTTTAGGTTTAGAGGTAATTTAGGCTTCTCTCAAATCTGTGGCATTCAAAGCGGTCGATGACACTCGTGGCCTGGGACAACTAATTAACTGTTTTGGTTTCCAGTATCACCTCTATGCAGATGATACCTAAATCTATCTCTCAGCCCCTGACCTTTCATCACTACTATCCAGAGTCCCAGACTGTCTATGTGCCGTTTCTGCATTCATGTCCACCCGCTTCCTCAAACTCAACATGAGTAAAACAGAAATTGTGATTTTTCCACCATCACAATCTACACCCCCACCAATTCCAACCATAACTGTAGACAACATCCCAATAACCTCGACCTCTAAGGCCTGCTGCTTGGGGGTTATACTTGACTCAGAGCTTTCCTTTAAACCTCACATTGCCTCATTAACCACTGCCTGCTATTTCCAGCTCAAAAATATATTCCATATCCGTCCCTTCCTCACACAATAGGCCACCAAAATGCTTGTACACGCCTTAATTATCTCCCGTGTAGACTACTGCAACACCCTGCTCTGTGGTCTACCAAAAAACAGACTAGCACCTGTCCAATCCCTTCTAAACTCAGCTGCCCGCCTCATGCACCTTTCCAAACGCTCCTCTGATGCAGCTCCACTGCGCCGGTCCCTCCACTGGCTACCCATTACCCAGAGGATCCAATTCAAACTCCTGACACTAACCTACAAAGCCCTTCACAAGTTGTCCCCTCCATACATCTCCTCACTAATCTCTAGATATTGTCCCTCCCGCAACTTCCGCTACTCCCAAGAAATTCTCCTGGCCTTAGCTGATCAACTCCTCTCATGCTCGCATCCAGGACTTTACACGAGCATCATCCCTTATCTGGAACTCTCTTCCACAGCCTGTACGTCATGCTCCAAACCTGGACATTTTCAAACACACTCTTAAAACACACCTTTTCAGACAAGCTTGTAACATTTTTTAGCCCCGGTTTACTTATCTGTTCACAGTGTAATCAGAGGCAAAGGCTCACTGCCTCATCCATTCCCCCCATGTCTTTTTGCCTAGTGAGTCTCCCACTACCCTTTAGATTTTAAGCTCGCAAGGGCAGGGTCATCCTCCTAATGTTTACGGTTTTTGTTGCAATATTTGTGCTGCTTGAGACTCTGCTGTATATTTTTTGGTTGTACCTATGTTCCCTGTGTTGTCTTACTGTGTTTTGTAAAGCACTGGGGAATATGTTGGCGCTATATAAATAAATAATAATAATGGCACCATAAGATAGCTGCCACCATCTTAAAGGACAACTGAAGCTGCCATAGTTCCTCTTAAAGCGGACCCAAACCAAACATTTTTTTAATTCAAAATATTTAGTTGCACCACTCTGACACATACAAAGATAAATAAACACTCCTTCAAACCTATGATCATTTCAGTGCATGCTTTTCACCCTTCTCTTTTCATAGCTAGGATTATACTGGGGGCAGCCATTAGCAATTCCTCCATTGCCAGACACCATCTACTCCACCAGTTTGCCGGAAAAATTCCGGCAATTTGAAAGGAAGGGAGGGGTTCCTCCAATAAATGTAAAAGAAATGTAAAATATTTTATATTTAACAAACTTATAGGGAGCCAGGTTTATACAAGTCCTGGAGGCGTGCATGGGACTGGGTGATGCGGGGGGCGGTTAGGCGAAGTTCATTGGAAGAGCGGAGTGAGCGGCTAGGTGTGTACCTCTGAGTAAGATCGGAAATGTAGGTTGGACAGGTTTTGTGGACAGATTTGTAGGTCAGACACAGTATCTTGAATCCGATTCTGGACTGGATAGGAAGCCAATTCAAGGAGGGGATCCGCCTTGGTGGAGCGATGGGAGCAGTGGATAATTCTGGCTGCTGCATTCATGATGGACTGCAGTGGGGCTGTTCGGGTCATAGGGAGACCAGACAGCAGGGCAGAGGCGTAGCTAGGATTTTCAGTGCCCGGGGACAAAGACTATTAATGCGCCCCCCCCAAAGTCAAGGTTGCGGTGCGCGCAGCGCGCCGCGCCAAAAAGGGGCATGGTCACATAATGTGGGCGTGGTTATGGGTGGAGCCAAATGTATATGGAGGTTAGCAGGCTCACGCTCACCCACCCTCCCTCAGTATGTACCTTCCAGCATGTTCCAAGACAAATTCAGCAATCATGAGCCCCCCCCATCAAGACAAATTCAGCAATCATGAGGCCCCCAACAAGACAAATTTAGCAATCATGAGGCCCCCAACAAGACAAATTCAGCGATCTTGAGGCTCCCAACAAATCATGAGGCCCCCAACAAGACAAATTCAGTAACCATGAGGCCCCCAAAAAGACAAATTCAGCAGTCATGAGTCACATAAATAGACAGCATTTCACATAAATAGGTAGAATGCCCCCTTAATATGGTAGACACCTCTCACCTGGCAGCAGTTCTCCAAAATACACTCAATCTGACGTGGTTCCCCAAAAATAGGTAGCCCCAGGTCTATAGTTGTCCCCAGAATAGGTGGCCAGCAGTATAGATGTCCCCAGAATAGGTGGCCAGCGGTATAGATGTCCCCAGAACAGGTAGCCAGGGGTAGAGATGTCCACAGAACAGTTAGCCAGGGGTATATGTGCCCAGTATATGTAGGCAGGGGTATGTGTGCCCAGTATATGTAGCCAGAGGTATATGTGCCCAGTATATGTAGCCAGTGGTATATATGCCCAGTATATGTAGCCAGGAGAATAATATGTGCCCAGTATATATAGTCAGGCGTATATGTGCCCAGTATATGTAGCCAGGGGTATATATGCCCAGTATATGTAGCCAGGGGTATATATGCCCAGTATATGTAGCCAGGGGGTATATATGCCCAGTCCACGTAGCCAGGGGGTATATATGCCCAGTATATGTAGCCAGGGGTATATATGCCCAATATATGTAGGCAGGGGGTATATATGCCCAGTATATATAGGCAGGGGTATATATGCCCAGTATATGTAGCCAGGGGTATATATGCCAAGTATATGTAGCCAGGGGGTATATATGCCCAGTATATGTAGCCAGGGGTATATATGCCCAGTATATGTAGCCAGGGGGTATATATGCCCAGTCCACGTAGCCAGGGGGTATATATGCCCAGTCCACGTAGCCAGGGGGTATATATGCCCAGTATATGTAGCCAGGGGTATATATGCCCAGTATATGTAGGCAGGGGGTATATATGCCCAGTATACATAGGCAGGGGTATATATGCCCAGTATATGTAGCCAGGGGTATATATGCCAAGTATATGTAGCCAGGGGGTATATATGCCCAGTATATGTAGCCAGGGGTATATATGCCCAGTATATGTAGCTAGGGGTATATATGCCCAGTATATGTAGCCAGGGGGTATATATGCCCAGTCCACGTAGCCAGGGGGTATATATGCCCAGTATATGTAGCCAGGGGTATATATGCCCAGTATATGTAGCCAGGGGTATATATGCCCAGTATATGTAGCCAGGGGTATATATGCCCAGTATATGTAGCCAGGGGGTATATATGCCCAGTCCACGTAGCCAGGGGGTATATATGCCCAGTATATGTAGCCAGGGGTATATATGCCCAGTATATGTAGCCAGGGGTATATATGCCCAGTATAAGTAGCCAGGGGGTATATATGCCCAGTCCACGTAGCCAGGGGGTATATATGCCCAGTATATGTAGCCAGGGGTATATATGCCCAGTATATGTAGCCAGGGGGTATATATGCCCAGTCCACGTAGCCAGGGGGTATATATGCCCAGTATATGTAGCCAGGGGGTATATATGCCCAGTATATGTAGCCAGGGGTATATATGCCCAGTATATGTAGGCAGGGGTATATGTGCCCAGAGTAGGTAGCCAGGGGTATATGTGCCCAGAGTAGGTAGCCAGGGGTATATGTGCCCAGAGTAGGTAGCCAGGGGTATAGGTGCCCAGAGTAGGTAGCCAGGGGTATAGGTGCCCAGAGTAGGTAGCCAGGGGTATAGGTGCCCAGGGTAGGTAACCAGGGGTATATGCCCAGTATATGTAGTTAGGGGTATATGTGCCCAATATATGTAGGCAGGGGTATATGTGCCCAGAGTAGGTAGCCAGGGGTATATGTGCCCAGAGTAGGTAGCCAGGGGTATATGCCCAGTATATGTAGTTAGGGGTATATGTGCCCATTATATGTAGGCAGGGGTATATGTGCCCAGAGTAGGTAGCCAGGGTTATATGTGGCCAGAGTAGGTAGCCAGGGGTATATGTCCAGTATATGTAGTTAGGGGTATATGTGCCCAATATATGTAGGCAGGGGTATATGTGCCCAGAGTAGGTAGCCAGGGGTATATGTGCCCAGAGTAGGTCGCCAGGGGTATATGTGCCCAGAGTAGGTAGCCAGTAGCCAGGGGTATATGTGCCCAGAGTAGGTAGCCAGAGGTATAGGTGCCCAGAAGAGGTAGCCAGGTGTCCCCCTCCCCAGCAGGAGGGGAGCAGCGCAGAGAAGAGCTGCTCTCTCTCCCTCGCTGTCCCCTCCAATGTCTGTCCGGTGGCTGGCAGCGGCGGGCGGAACTTACCTCCGTCTCGTCGCAGCGCCGGATGGATATGCCGCTACTCTGGTCTGGTCCAGACCAGAGCAGCGGCTGCGCACCCGAACTTCCGGCCGGTGTTCCGACGCGGCGCTGGAGCGTGACGGAGGTGAGTTCCGCCCGCCGCTGCCAGCCACCGGACAGACATTGGAGGGGACAGCGAGGGAGAGAGAGAGCACCTAAGGTGAGGGAAGGAGGGGGGAGATGGCCCCCCTTCCCCACCGTCCGCACAGCTCTCTCTCTTCTCTGCGCTGCTCCCCTCAGCCCCGCAAAAAAAACAAAACCCAAAGCTCAGCTGGGCGCCCTTGGGGACCCGGCGCCCCGGGGCACTTGTCCTACCCCGACCCCCCCTAGCTCCGCGCCTGCAGCAGGGCATTGCAGTAGTCAAGGCGGGAAATTATGAGGGCATGGATGAGGAGTTTGGTGGTGGCAGAGGTCAGGAAAGGGCGAATCTTACAGATGTTACGAAGGTGGAAGTTGCAGGACTTTGTGAGGTTTTGGATGTGGGGAGTGAAGGAGAGTGCAGAGTCCAGGGTGACACCCAGACAGCGGGCTTGAGAGGTAGGGTGAATGGTAGTGTGGTTAACAGTGACATGCACATCTGGGAGGTTTATGGATGTCCGGGGTGTGAAGATCATAAATTCCGTTTGGTCTAGGTTTAGTTTCAGGAACCTAGCGGACATCCAGGAGGAGATGGCTGATAGACAGGAGGAGACCTTGTCCATGGTAGTGGTGGATATGTCAGGGGTGTGGAGGTAGATCTGGGTATCACCTGCATACAGATGATAGTTAAAACCCATGGAGGAGATAACCTTGCCAATGGAGGATGTGTATAGGGTGAACAGTAGGGGGCCAAGGACCGAACCTTGGGGGACTCCCACTGAGAGGTGATTGGGGGTGCATGAGGACTCATTGAAGGTGGTCGTGAAGGAGCGGTTGGAGAGGTAGGATGAAAGCCAGGACAGGGCAAGATCGTGAATGCCCATGGACTGGAGGGACTGGAGGCGTAGGGGATGATCTACTGTGTCAAAAGCTGCTGAAAGGTCAAGAAGGAGGAGAATGGAGTATTTACCTTCAGCTTTAGCTAAGGCAAGGTCATTGACCACTTTGGTGAGAGCAGTTTCGGTTGAGTGGGCAGGCCGGAATCCAGATTGCAGTGGGTCTAGCAGTGAGTTGGCATTGAGGAACTGGGTCAGGCGTTTGTGAACCAGACGCTCAAGGAGTTTTGAGGAAAAGGGGAGGAGGGAGATAGAACGGTAGTTGGAGGGTAGCGAGGGGTCAAGGGAGGGTTTCTTGAGCAGGGGTAGTACAGTGGCTTGCTTGAAGTCTGAGGGGAAGGTGCCTGTGGATAGGGAGAGGTTGAACAGGGTAGTGAGGACTGGGGCCAATTCCGTGAAGTGAGGCTTGAGTAAATCAGAAGGGATGGGGTCAGGGGGGGGGGGGAAGTAGTGGTATGGGAAGTCTGCAGTAGGTGGATGACTTCCTCGGTGGTAGTAGGAGTGAAGGATGTGAGGGGAGGATAGGGTGGAGGAGGAGCTGGTTGGGAGGGGGTGGGAGGTGAAGATTTGAGATTGGATATTTCCTGGCGGATGGAGACAATTTTGTTGGTGAAGTGGGTGGCTAAATCTGTGGCAGAGAGGGAGGAAACGGAGGGTGGGGGGTTGGGTTTAAGCAGGGAGTTCAAAAGTGGCAAAGAGACGCCGGGGGTTGGAAGATTGTGCTCCGATGAGCTTGGTAAAGTATTCCTGCTTCGCATGAGCAAGGGCAGTGTGGAACTGCAGCAGGTTGGTCGTGTACTGTAGGAAATCCTGGTTAAGTCTAGTTTTCTTCCATTTCCGTTCAGTGGCGCGTGTTTCCCTCTGGAGGTTGCGAGTATGGGTAGTGCGCCAGGGCTGGGGGTTAGGGGGTCGGTTGCGGCGAATTATTGGTGGAGCAGCTTTCTCTAGGGCTGATGAGAGAGTTTGGCGATACTGAGCTGCAGCAAGATTAGGACAGGTTAGGGTGAGGAGAGTGGAGGAGAGGGCATGGAGGGGGTCAGCAAGGACGCTAGGGTTGAGCTTGCGTAGGTCTCGCTGCCATCAGCCAGGTGGGTGGGCGGGTAGTTTGGAAGTGCCTTCCGTGAGGTGGTTGAAGGTGAGAAGGTGATGGTCTGAGGGTGGAAAGGGTGCGATGTCAAGGTCTGCAATAGCGGTGGATTTAGTGAATATAAGGTCGAGAGTGTGACGTGCAGTGTGAGTGGGGGCGTTGGTGTGTTGTACTAGTCCAAGTGAGTTGGCAATGGTGAGTAGCCGGGTCACAGTGGAGTTCAGGGCTTCATCGATGGGAATATTGAAATCCCCAAGGATGATGGTGGGGAGCTCAGAGGAGAGGATGTGAGGGAGCCAGGAAGCAAGGTCATCGAGAAATTGTGGGGTGGAGCCCGGAGGACGGTATAAGACCGCAACAATGGCAGGGAGGGGGTGGTAGAGGCGGATGGTGTGGGCCTCGAATAATGTGAATTGTAGAGGGGTAGGTGGGGTGAGGACACGGAAGGTGCAGGATGGGGAGAGGAGCAGACCCACCCCTCCCCCGGTCCTGTTGTCTGGTCTGGGGGTGTGACTGAGGTGAAGCCCACCATTGCTCATACATTGCCACACAAAGGAAGTTGCAGGGCATGCTGGATTGAACACGCTGAATCCAGCGCTGGAGACTTGGGCGCAGCCGGTGCCACCATAGGCCGTAATAGGAACTACGGCTATAGCAGGGAGTAACTTCAGTGCCGTCAGAAGACGGAGCTGAAGTTGCTTTTAAAACAATAATTCGGCTTCCAGCAATAGCTGAAAGCTGAATTATTTCCTTCCCCCACTATCCATGGGGGAATAGTAATTAACACGGCCCGGACTTGTGCGGCGGCAGGATCAGCCATATACTGGCTGCGCCCAAGTCTCCAGCGCCGTTATCTCTCGTACGCTGCTGGATTGTCTTTTTTTTTTTTTTTTTTTTTGCTTCTTTACTTTCACCTCAGACTAACTAATGCAGCCCAATTGGCTGAAGCCTCTTTCCCTCCTATTTTTCCCTCGCACTCCGCTGTTCCTCTGACTGGCCAATATTTCTCATGCTGAGACAATGCACTTTCTATTGCAGAGATGGGTGGGAGTGCCTGAAGACTGGGAGGAAGGCGGGCAATGCATACACAATCAGGCAGAGGAGAGTAAGGGAGGAAATTACATCATGATTGGCTTCAAGATAGACACAGTTTAAATGGAGGGAGAATCCAAAGAAGAATTTTCTCTTTTTTTTTTTTACAATAGAAAAATCACAAAAATCAAAAACGTTGACAGTGCAATACATACTGTATGTTATGTAAGTAGAGCAAGTATTTATCTACTAATATGTGTGGGTTTTTTTCTGAGATAGTATGGCTGACAGCCAATTGCTCTTTCTCTCTCTCTGCCACTTGACCGTCTGGTCCCTCATTCCTTCACTCTGTGCTTCCTTAACCTGCAGCTAATTATAGGCATACTACACTTATGACCAAGCAGACGCATTCTAGCTAGTATGATTAGAGTCACACTAGACCTAAAAATGGACTGTTTTCTACAGTGGAGACAACCAAATAAACAGGCATGTCGACGGAGAATATGATATCTATAGGATCCTTCCAGACATGTTTATTTGTAACATATTCATTATCTCCAGGCTTTCAGCACAAAATCAGACATGAAGAATTTCCAGTCTGACATATGAATTAAACAAATCTTGTAGCTAGATAGATACAATTTAGGTATGGATTATGTGTAAGAAGCCCCTGAACCTGCATAACTTAGACGTGTCAGTATTTATAGGGATGATTTAGCAACCCTGCTCAAAATTCTTTCCAGCATTTAAGGGGTAGAGAAGGTGTAATATTTAAGCTTCCTCACACATTCATGAAGAAGCTGGTTTTGCCATTATGAAGAGCCATCTCATATAGCTGTACATAAAGGTAGTCATGATCCTATGAGAACAAATGCCAGTTACTGCTGGTGGGTGGAGATAAAGATACTATGAGATACACTTGGCAACCAAGTATTAAATTCTAACAAACTGTTCTAATGACTCATGAGAAATAATTCAATAACTATGAACTAATGTCTCACCTGAGGCCATCCTCAGGACCAGTTCTGCATTTTATTGTGATCCTAAGTAGCAGATGAAAAAATGTGCCCTGCAGAAGATATGTAGATGGAACGTGCTGAGAAATATCTCACAACCTCCAACCCAGTAACACAACTATGGTTTAACCACTTGACCACTGAAGAGTTTTTCCCCTTTAGGACCAGAGCAATTTTCACCTGTCAGCGCTCCTCCCTTTTTTCGCCAATAACGTAATCACTACTAATCACAACAAAATGATCTATATCTTGGTTTTTTTCGCCACCAGTTAGGCTTTCTTTGGGTGGTACATTTTTGCTAAGAATTATTTTATTCTAAATGCATTTTAATGGGAATAATTAGAATAAAAATGGGGGAAAAAAATTCACTATTTCTCAGTTTTTGGCCATTATAGTTTTAAAATATTACATGCTGCTGTAATTAAAACCCAAGTATTTTCTTTCCCTTTTGTCCCGGTGATTACAACATTTAAAATATGTCCCTAGTACAATGTATGGCGCAAATATTTTATTTGAAAATAAAAAGGTGCATTTTTTCAATTTTGCATCCATCACCAATTACAAGCCCATAAATTAAAAAAATAACAGTAATATTCAAAAAGTTCAGTCCCTAAGATAACTATTTTTTTTAAGATGCAGGAAAGGAACCTGAGGTAATCAAGAGACATGCCTGCACTTCCATTGCCTCAAAGTGAAGCCGAATCAGGAACTGCTGGGCCCTAGTAACCTGGTAAGCCTGCATCAAATGCACCAGTGATTTTTCTGCATATTTTTATCTCAAGTGCAGGACTACTTTACGAGACTGTCTACATGGACTGAGATCATAGAAATTAAAGTTCTAGAATCAGTGATACTATTTTTTATAAGGTACCATGTGTAGTTGGCATGCTCTCCGATACCAAACTAAGAACATTACCTTGGCTTCTACCTTAAATACTAATTCCAATAGGCATCACAATATACCTCAAGCTATACAAGTTAACCTAATTCATTTTCAAACATGTTGTTTTCTTTCCTTGCTTATAATCACCTGGTTTAAAATGCAACATTCATGATGTTTCTCTTCAGCTTAGTGGAAAGAATTTTATTTCTTTTGCCTCTAAGCAAGGCATACATGTGGTTTATACTGTAGTACACTTATAGCCTGTAACTACTCCGAATCATTTATGCAAATTTTACATAGCAGTTTATAGCAAGGGGAGAACACATGCAGTATTTGTGCCGATTGTCAGGATCAAGATCAATCCTGCGGGTGACACTGAGGAGAATGAACATTGTAAAAATGTTAGCTGTTTCACTGTATGGCCATAGATGTTGCAATAAAGATTGGATTTATCTATCCTTCGGTATAGCTGAATTTCTCCTTCAAACTGATATATACTGTGTTTCCCCGAAAATAGAACCTCCCGTGAAAATAAGGCCATTCTTAAATTTCAAGCAAGCTTGAAATATGACAACCCCCGAAAATAAGACCTAGCAGGGCCACGTAATATCCCACCCACCCCCCACCCCTTTGCTCCCTCCATCTGCAGAATGGCGAGCGGAGAATTACAGCAGGGGAAACTCACCGGCTTCCGACATGCCAGCGTTAACATCTCTCCTCAGCTGCGTCCAGCTTCCTCTCCTTGACAACGGCGGCTCTCGTCATGTGACGCACGCACGTCCGCGTCACATGACATGAGCCACCGTTGTCAAACAGAGGAACCTGGGCGCTGCTGAGGAGAGAAGTTATCGCTGCCACGTTGGATGCCGGTGAGTTTCCTCTGCTGTAATGATCCGCTCGCCACTCTGCAGTGGGAGGGTGGTAAAGGCTTTTCTGGGCTGGGGCTGCCGTTCTGAACTACAGAGCAGCACATCAGGGAGGGAGAGGAGGGCTTTACTGGGCTGGGGGTTTCACTGGGGAACAAAATTGTAAGCCCTCCCCGAAAATAAGGCCTACCACATTATTTGGGGCTAAAATTAATATAAGACAGTGTCTTATATTCGGGGAAACACGGTATGTGGACTTTTTGACTCCCTTTTCCCGATTGGATGTGGGTGCGGTGTTTGTAGTGGTCTTTCCTCTTCTTTATTGCACACAACAGAGCAACTTCGACTGCGTGCTAAAGAGGGAGATGGCCTAGTTTCCATCTGTGTGCTTCTGTCCACTTTTCAGCAACATGTATCAATGTGTAATATTGATGTGGTGATAAAAAAAACAGAAGCGCTCTTAGGATTCGTTCACATCTTTTCGGCTGGAAGGAGGAAGTGCGCAGTAGTGAAACATGGAATGCATCCCGTCGGACGCGTGCTAAAGTGTGATACACATAGAAGCAGAGGACATCTGGGTAATAAAGCCCCTGTCTCCCATGCAGACACATGAGGCAATTAAGCCTCATTAAAATCATGAATTTGAGTAGCTAACTACTCGTAACTACTTGTGAGCACATCCCTGGTGCACTACTGCACTATAATCAAATAATCATAGTCATTGGGTCACTTGGGAATCAGTTTTTTTTACATTCATCTGTACTGCAGTTTTTTTTTTATGGGGGGGGGGGGGGGGTTTGCAGTAAATGGGGCAAAAAAAATAAATAATAATCAGGCAACCTTCTGGGTATTTTCCCATATCATATGTTTATAATTCCTTTGTATTTCACCACAAAACCAAAAAGATGAATTGTGCATGGAAACTGCTAATGCATGCGCCAGAAAAAAACAACCTGCAATTTTGCGCATCTCTATGTACCTCAATTGGGCCCTAAACTATTGCAGTACATCTCAGTTGAAATAAAAAATAAATAAAAACTATTCGAACTGGTCACATGCTTACATAATGCCGTCTCGGGGGAGATGTGTGCGCAGCCAATGCGCAGGTCCCCCATTTGCTTTAGGCCAGAAACACAATAGGAGCGATTTCTAAGCGCTAGTGATTTGAAAAAGCTCTTACTAATGCAATGCTATGGGTTTTTTTTTTTATAAAATCACATCGCTCAAGTGGGATCACACTCATAGCATTACATTAGCAAGAGTTTTCAAATTGCAAACCACTCAGAAAATAGCTACTAGTGGGTTTCTGGCCTTAGAGTGGGTATAGGGTGAGGTATTCAGGTTACTGCATAATGTCAGTCACAGTATTGGTGTCATAGCAGTGTTGCTGAGCTGTGAATCATGCTGAATAATGCACTGCCTTTTTTAGATATCCATTTCATCATGTTTTGTTTTGTTTCAACAGCAAAATCTGACACCACTTTTGAAAATTCAACAGCCATTAATAACTGGCCAGAATTGTAGAGGTTTGGACCAAGCAGAGTAATGTACAGAAACTAGAGTGTCGCTGCGTAGCTTCATTAAACAAATAGGTTGTGATTGTTCCAGGCAAAAATGTAGCATCTGTACAAGTCTCACACTGGCATTTAGCTACTGGCCATATTTGCATTGTTCACACTTTCATCTCTACTGGTGGAACAGCTGTTTCCATGTACCATTAATTTACAACTTGTGAGTAGAGCTCCACTGAATTGCTGTGTGGCCATAGACCATTAGTTCTCACTCACCATCATCAAGAGGTGAACTAACGCATCAGAACTTTCTACATTCACTGTGCAAGCTAATGGGGAAATAAATACAGCAGCTCCGTTCCCACTTTATAAATATGAAGACATAAAAGCAGCAATCAAATGTGAAGGAAAGGAAAAAAATAACCAGTGCTTACATATTAGCCTGTCCACTAAGTGACACACACACACACACACACACACACACACACACACACACACACACACACACACACACACACCGCAATCACGCTTTTATTATTGCTATGCTGCAATGTGAATGCTTCTATAGAAAGACACTGCACTAGTGATTTGCAGATCCACAGAGATGAGGCAGAGGACAGGTGTTCTAATAAGCTGTAGTGTTTTCCTGCAGGGATCAAAGCAGTTACACTTGGTTGACGGGCAAATATGCAAGTACCCAAAAAAATCTTTTATTACATTTTTATTCTTTTCTGTGTCCTCATTTGGATGGCTTCCCCTAACTTGTGCAGTTGGTGTTCCCAGAGCAGGAAGAGAGAAAGATGTCATCAACAAGGATACAGACAGCAACAAAAACCTTGAATGTTTCTTCCCATAGCACTGCTAATATGTTATTTTTTATTGCTCTCTAAGTCCCTATGTCCTGGCTCAGGGACACACCCCTGCAAGACTAGAGTGCTATGCATAATGCTATAAGTAATACCACAAAATTATAGAACAGCCACTTCTATTCTATGATTAGCGAGAAAAATACAGCTTTACATGGAGATAAATGAATGCAGCCTTGCTTCTTGTGTCATGTGACCCTGAGCCCTCTCAGAATATGGGACAGTAATGTGTTCTTTCCACTGCAAACATGAAGGATTTCACCACAGCTATATTTCCCAAAGGGAATGAGAAAGGCAGTGAAATGTCCAGTCATCATTTCCATTCCACTGAGTTACCCACTGAGTTGTCAGCGGGTGAATTTGCAATAAAGTCACATTAGCAAACACAGACACAACACAAAGGATGCATGGATGAGCATACAACTAGCTAAATGAGCGCAGTTAAAAGGAAATTACAAAAGGTTATTTGTAATATTTACTAATAATATGTTTGAAGTTTTCCAAAAGTAAGGTATTACATTTCCTTAATCACTTTTTACAACTATTTTACAAAAGAAGAAAACATTTAGAATTGTATTTTACATGCACGAATCTCAGTGATCCGGCACCTGCAAAGATTGGTCTATATGCTGACTGAATGTTGTTTTGGGTTGCTAGAGAGTTATTAAAAATAGGCCTAAATTAGGCCCGGTTCACACGGCATGGATGAAAAACTGATCCGTGGAACAGAACAGTTTTTTAAAAAGGCATGAGTTTTTCATTTGTGACCCTCCATTCCGATAGCGCACAGTTAATGCGATGCGTCCATCGCTCTGGATTTATCACAGCCGCCTCAAACTTGTGAACTATTCAGCGGAATGTGCCAAATGGATTGGTTCTAATGTAGCAATGTGAATGGATCCACTTGATTAAGGGCCCTTTCACACGGGCAGTTAAACTCTCACAACTGCATACTGCTGCCTGGTAACTGCTTGCTGCTGCTTGGTAACTGCTTGGTGAGCACACAGTTCAACTGCCCATGTGACAGGGCCCTTACATAGGATCCGTTCCTCTCGGTTAGGATTCAGCCCGTTTACTTACACTAAACGGACTGTTTTTAGTGCCGGTGTGAACCTGGCCTTTTGCTGTACTATACCTAAACCTAAGTGTACCTGAGATGGGGCCACAGCATAAAAAACATATATACCTGGGGCTGCCTCTAGCCCCCTTTGGCCTGATTGCTCTCATGCCGTCCTCTTCTGGCTCCCCGTTCACCCGCAACTGGCCCCGTAAAATCCACCAGTCAGGGCCAGTTGGCACAGGTGCAGTTCATCCAGGCGGGCCTACCCGTCACTGGGAGCATTCTGCGCCCCCCCCCCCCGGCAATGCAGCTGGAGCGTGCACGTGTGCAGTTGGCCCCAGACCCGAGGACTTTCAGGGGGCCAATTGCGGGCGAACGGGGAGCCAGAAGAGGACGGCGTGGGAGCGATCAGGCCGGTTGGGGCTGGAGGAAGCCCCAGATATGTATGCTTTTATGCTGTGGACCCATCTCAGGTTCCCTTTAAACAGTGTATTAATGTTGAAATACAGAGATTTAAAAAATAATAATAATAATAATAATAATAATAATAATAATGAAGACAAATAATAAGGTGGTGGGGTGTGTCTAGCTCTCTCTATCTCCACAGTAAAGACCATTAGGCACCTAACCAGAGAGCCAGAGCTAGCCAGTCCGATCAGATTAAAGGATTCGTTTTTCAGATCAGATTGGTTTTCCACAGTTGATAGGCTCAATCAATTGTTTCCGATCGATAACAGCGGTTATTGCAAGTGATTGATCGTCTGCAGGGTTGTATCATTAATAGCCACTTCATGTGAGGGATGGCAAGGCAAGGAAGAACAATCTTGTTTGTGTACAATTCCAGCTTTGCAATAGTTGCCGTAAAATACTGCCATACCTTAGAGAGGTCGATGCGCCAGAATTAAGTTGAATGCTTTACACCAACCTTCATTTGAAAAATCAAAAAAACATATTTCCACTAAAAAACATATTTCCACTACACTCACCACCTCCCCCACTCTGTGGAGCATGTCTTCTCTACTAAGGATTCTCTTTTGCTAGAGCTCACTACAAAACAAAAGTGCTCTCTTAGACCTAGTCTACATTAATTACAAATTATCTGCTACTGGCAAAAATACTTGCAACACTCATCTTGGGTGTTTTAGACCACAGTGGGGATTCCTGAAAAATACTAATCCAAGATGATAGCCAACAGTTCTTTGCTGTGGGTGTGTGCAGGTGACATTGATCACACAACTTTTGTATGACGGAACTTCAAGCCAACCTATGTTCTGATAGGACTCAAGCAAATGTGGATGATTGCCACCCAGCATCAAACATTTGTAACCGAGTCAAGTCTGCAGGACCACATGTGTTCTCTAATAAAATACAGCCAAAAGAATGAATGCTAAAGGAAGATAAATCACAACTGTATCAATAAATTGAAGTAGATATATAGGATGTGCACATGTAAAATATAACCTTTATTAGAAATAGTAAAACGGCAGATAAATATAAAATCAAACACACTACTTGGCTACACTATAAGATGAAATGAGAGCAACTCTAATTTAATGGTATGCACAATTCACCAATAAGGGAGGAGATTGTTGCCAACGATCTGGTTATTGTAGCACAAAAAGCTCAAAGTGCTTATAAACAATATTTATTTAGACCGCAGCCACATAAGTATCAAGGATAATCAAAAATATAAAATCACAGACACGCATAATAAGTTGGATCAGCGAGTGCTCACTTGTTCAACACACCGGGTCTAGAAGCAGTCACTACACATAGCCATCACCCAGTATTGCCTATGCAAATAGCCTGTGTCACTGCTGTGTATTACTTCCAATCACCAAAACTCCTCGTACACCATGACAATATGCTGGCTGGCCCTGTGCCTACAATGCACGTGCTGGACGGATGGTTCAGGTTGAACAGAAGTGAATAGCCAATCGCAAAAGCACAAACTATTCTGAATAAGATACCCTCTAATGAAAACACGGTTTATCCGCAACACCTGTAAATATACTGAGTGTGCTAGGGTTGATATGATTCATAGCCAAGCAAAGAGAAAGAAACCCAGGAACAAGCACCACTCATAATGTTCAAAATATATACACTGGTCTTTATTAAACAATGATCAATCACAAATTATTGTACACGCAAAGGACATCCAAAAAATTTAAAACACATAAAACATCCCATAAAACTCCAAGCCATTATATCTGTTTGCAAAGATAATCATTCTGTACACAATAGTATGTAATATCAACACTGGAGGCTCAGAAAAGTGCCCCCAGGTTGTATGAACCCGGGTTCAGTATTAAGTAAAGTGCAAAAAATACAGGATCTTCTCAAAAAATTAGTATATTGTGATAAAGTTCATTATTTTCTGTAATGTACTGATAAACATTAGACTTTCATTTATTTTAGATTCAACTACACACAACTGAAGTAGTTCAAGCCTTTTATTGTTTTAATATTGATGATTTTGGCATACAGCTCATGAAAACCCACATTTCCTATCTCAAAAAATTAGCATATTTCATCCGACCAATAAAAGAAAAGTGTTTTTAAAACAAAAAAGTCAACCTTCAATTAATTATGGTCAGTTATGCACTCAATACTTGGTCGGGAATCCTTTTGCAGAAATGACTGCTTCAATGCGGCGTGGCATGGAGGCAATCAGCCTGTGGCACTGCTCAGGTGTTATGGAGGCCCAGGATGCTTCGATAGCGGCCTTAAGCTCATCCAGAGTGTTGGGTCTTGCGTCTCTTAACTTTCTCTTCACAATATCCCACAGATTCTCTTTGGGGTTCAGGTCAGGAGAGTTGGCAGGCCAATTGAGCACAGTAATACTATGGTCAGTAAACCATTTACCAGTGGTTTTGGCACTGTGAGCAGGTGCCAGGTCGTGCTGAAAAATCAAATCTTCATCTCCATAAAGCTTTTCAGCAGATGGAAGCATGAAGTGCTCCAAAATCTCCTGATAGCTAGCTGCATTGACCATTCCCTTGATAAAACACAGTGGACCAACACCAGCAGCTGACATGGCACTACAGACCATCACTGACTGTGGGTACTTGACACGGGACTTCAGGCATTTTGGCATTTCCCTCTCCCCAGTCTTCCTCCAGACTCTGGCACCTTGATTTCCGAATGACATGTAAAAGTTGCTTTCATCGGAAAAAGTACTTTGGACCACTGAGCAACAGTCCAGTGCTGCTTCTCTGTAGCCCAGGTCAGGCGCTTCTGCCGCTGTTTCTGGTTCAAAAGTGGGTTCATGCTTCCATCTGCTGAAAAGCTTTATGGAGATGAAGATTTCATTTTTCAGCACGACCTGGCACCTGCTCACAGTGCCAAAACCACTGGTAAATGGTTTACTGACCATGGTATTAATGTGCTCAATTGGCCTGCCAACTCTCTTGACCTGAACCCCATAGAGAATCTGTGGGATATTGTGAAGAGAAAGTTAAAGAGGATCTGTAACATAAAAAGATCCCCTGGGGGGTACTCACCTCGGGTGGGGGAAGCCTCCGGATCCTAATGAGGCTTCCCACGCCGTCCTCCATCCGTCAGGGGTCTCGCTGCAGCCCTCCGTGGAGTCCGGGCAGCGGTGACGTCATTATTTACCTTCCTGGCTCCAGCGCAGGCGCTCTGACGGCTGTCGGCTCCGAACTACACGGAAATACCCGATCGCCGTCGGGTCTGCTCTACTGCGCAGGCGCAAGTTTCCGGCGCCTGCGCAGTAGAGCGGACCCGACTGAGATCGGGTATTTCCGTGTAGTTCGGAACGGAAAGCCTCCACAGCGCCCCCCGCTGGAGCCAGCAAAGGTAAATATTAAACTAACAGTCGGCACAGTCGCCGGCTGTTCGGAGGGCTGCGGAGAGACCCCCGTGGGACAGAGGACGGCGTGGGAAGCCTCATTAGGATCCGGAGGCTTCCCCCACCCGAGGTGAGTACCCCCCAGGGGATCTTTTTAATGTTACAGAGTCTCTTTAAGAGACGCAAGACCCAACACTCTGGATGAGCTTAAAGGGACTCCGAGCAGTGCAGAAACTATGGAAAGATGCACATCATTTTAAAGCTCTCTTTCTCCTCTTTCCAATGATATATAAACCGCCACCCTACGCCTTTTAGTTTTCGCTATTTTCGCGATTGAAATTGCCGCGGCCGCGATTTCGATTGCAAAAATAGAGAAAACTAAAAGGCGTGGGGCAACGATTTAGGTGTCGTCAGAAAGAGGAGAAAGAGAGCTTTAAAATGATATCCATCAAGCCATAGTTATATTGTATTACACAGGGCGACTTTTTGTCAAAGTCAGCAGCTGCATTCAGCAAAATGGAGCTGCTGACACTGGGGAAAGTGTCGTCCTGTGTAATACAATATAACTATGGCTTGATGGATATCATTTTAAAGCTCTCTTTCTCCTCTTTCTGACAACACCTAAATCGTTGCCCTAAACCTTTTAGTTTTCCCTATTTTCGCGATCGAAATCGCGGTTGCGGCAATTTCAATCGCGAAAATAGCGAAAACTAAAAGACGTAGGGTGGTGGTTTATATATCATTGGAAAGAGGAGAAAGAGCGCTTTAAAATGATATGCATCTTTCCATAGTTTCTGCACTGCTCGGAGTCCCTTTAAGGCCGCTGTCGAAGCATCCTGGGCCTCCATAACACTTGAGCAGTGCCACAGGCTGATTGCCTCCATGCCACGCCGCATTGAAGCAGTCATTTCTGCAAAAGGATTCCCGACCATAACTGAACATAATTATTTGAAGGTTGACTTTTTTTGTTTTAAAAACACTTTTCTTTTATTGGTCGGATTAAATATGCTAATTTTTTGAGATAGGAAATTTCGGTTTTCATGAGCTGTATGCCAAAATCATCAATATTAAAACAATAAAAGGTTTGAACTACTTCAGTTGTGTGTAATGAATCTAAAATATATAAAAGTCTATTGTTTATCAGTACATTACAGAAAATAATGAACTTTATCACAATATGCTAATTTTTTGAGAAGATCCTGTATGTGCAAAAATGCTATTACTTAGTCATAGTGAAACATATATCATCAATTACAGTGCTTCATAGAAAGATCTACTATCTGAAATATAACAAACAATACACAAAGTGCTTGAATAGTGCAATCACAGACAATCCTAATTAAGAGCAGTTAGCATGTGAATAATGCCTTATTAAATACAGTGAAGCAGCCCAAAGATAAAGTGCACAGTAAGGAAATACTTCGAGTGCAAATCGGTTCTGCAGGCAAAGGTATGGCAAGGAGAGACAGAGAATCCCCTCTAAACGACTAGTTCCGCGAGCGTCACCCCGCTTTTTCAAGGAGAGGAGAGACCGGTCAGTGCCCACTACGGAGGGGACCCCGGGAGACCAGCTTGGAGTGGAGCTTTGCGAGGGACACTTAGCCTTCTAGCCAGGGGCTGGAGGTAGCCCCAGATAAGTAGATCTCATTTTCTTAAAATGACCTGATATTTCCTTTAACAGAGAGATTCCCAGAGGATACAATGTTTCCCTTTGGGGATCCCTAACAGCACACTTCAACTGATGCAAAACACAGTAAACGTATCTACTGTGCAATACTTACATGACCTATAAACCAAACATGTTTCACCTCAAATATAGAGGCTTCGTCCGGGGTAATATAAAGTTCCACACAACAAACAGATACTGCATCAAACTAACATTTTGGCCTAGTGCACACCAAAACCGCTAGCAGATCCGCAATACGCTAGCGGTTTTGGGAGCTGAATTCAGAGCGATTCTAGGTATGTTTAGAGAGGTTTTCTAAACATACCTAGCGGTTTTGCGTGCGTTTTTGTGTAGCAGATTACACATATTGTTACAGTAAAAGCTGTTACTGAACAGCTACTGTAACAAAAATGCCTGGCAAACCGCTCTAAACTAGCGTTTTTCAGAGCGGTTTGCGTTTTTCCTATACTTTACATTGAGGACGAAACGCTTCCGAAAACCGCAAACGCGCAGCAAAAACCGCAAACCGCCGGTGTGCACCATCCCATTGCAATACATTAGACAAGCGTTTTTAGAGGCGGATGCGGCCGGCGGATCGCTCCAAAAACCGCTCGGTGTGCACTGGGCCTTAGGGCTGGTGCACACCAGAGCGGGAGGCGTTTCTGCCTCAATGTTAAGTATAGAAAAACCGCAAACCGCTGTGAAAAACGGCACTTCAGAGCGGTTTGCCAGGCGTTTTTTGTTACAGTAGCTGTTCAGTAACAGCTTTACTGACACAATACATGAAATCTACTACACCAAAACCGCTACACAAAACCGCAAAATGCTAGCTGAAACGCTGCAGAAAAAGAAGAAAAAGCGTTTCAAAATCTGCTAGCATTTTGCGGATCTGCTAGCGGTTTTTGGTGTGCACCAGGCCTCAGTGTATATAGCCTTGTACTGAGCTAACGATCTGCCGCCTCAAGGACTCATATGTATGTACCTGGTTGAGTGAGAAATCATGTTTTATAGCACCACCTACGATGTAATTCACAAAGAGGAATGTTGACAGACAGGAGGAGTCAACATAAGCCCTGCCTTTTAGGAGGAGACACACAAATATTCAGAAGGGGTAGGAGGAAAAGGAAAGATGGGGCAGTACTTTTATCTTCCACCTTATAGATAGTGGTACTTGCTAGTGTTAACCATTGGCATATCCCTCGTTACTTATACAGTCAGGTCCATAAATATTGGGACATCGACACAATTCTAACATTTTTGGCTCGATACACAACCACAATGGATTTGAAATGAAATGACCACGATGTGCTTTAACTTCAGACTGTCAGCTTTAATTTGAGGGTATTTACATCCAAATCAGGTGAATGGTTTAGAAATTACAATAGTTTGCATATGTGCCTCCCACTTGTTAGTGGACCAAAAGTAATGGGACAGAATAAAAATCATAAATAAAACTTTCCCTTTTTAATACTTGGTTGCAAAGCCTTTGCAGTTAATTATAGCCTGAAGTCTGGAACGCATAGACATCACCAGACGCTGGGTTTCATCCCTGGTGATGCTCTGCCGGGTCTCAACTTCAACTGTCTTCAGGTTCCTGCTTGTTCTTGGGGCATTTTCCCTTCAGTTTTGTCTTTAGCAAGTGAAATGCATGCTCAATCGGATTCAGGTGAGGTGATTGACTTAGCCATTGCATAACATTCCACTTTTTCCCCCTTCAATAACCCTTTTATTGGTTCTTCAGTATGCTTTGGGTCAGCGTTGTCCAACTGGCGTCCCGCGGGCCGCATCCGGCCCGCCAGGCCACCTGCTGTGGCCCGCTCGTCTCCCTGGGATGCAGGCATGGCTTGCGCTATGGGCGCCATGCCTGCTCCCTCTTATAGTGGCCTCTCCTGTATCCCCGCTGCCGCACAGCTCAGATCTCACAGATCGCGGCGACTGAGGTAAACAGAGTTCGTATGGTACCCACAGACGAGTACGTCACATGCGGAAGTGACATCATTAGTCACTTCCGCATGTGACGTTCTGCCGCGCGGGTGTCATGCGCGCGCTCTGCTTGCTTCAGTCGCTGCGATCTGTGAGGTCTGAGCTGTGGGGCAGCGGCAGCGGGGACACAGGAGAGAGAGGTAACGGGCGAGGCACTGGACACCTCGCTATCTAACTGGTGGGGGCACCTGTCACTATCTAGCTGGGGGGACACCTGTCACTATCTAACTGGGGGGACACCTGTCACTAACTAGGGGGGCACCTGTCATTATCTAACTGGGGGGACACCTGTCACTATCTAACTGGGGGGGGGGGGGACAGACACCTGTCACTATCTAGCTGGGTGGACACCTGTCACTATCTAGCTGGGGCGGGACACATGTCACTAACTGGGGGGACACCTGTCACTATCTAACTGGGGGGGAGACACCAGTCACTAACTAGGATGGCACCTGTCACTATCTAACTGGGGGGGGGGGGTCACCTGTCACTGTCTAGCTGGGGGGGCACCTGTCACTATCTAGCTGGGGGGGCACCTGTCACTATCTAGCCCGGGGTGGCACCTGTCACTATCTAGCTGGGGGGACACCTGTCACTATCTAGCTGGGGGGGGGGGGGGGACACCTGTCACTATCTAACTGGGGGGACACCTGTCACTACCTCAACTGGGGGGGGGGGGCACCTGTCACTATCTAACTGGGGGGGCACCTGTCATTATCTAACTGGGGGGGGGGACCTGTCACTACCTCATCCGGCCACACCACAGCATCACCGCCCGCCCGGCCACAGCAGCACCGCAAGGCATTTCAGCCCACACATCATCCCCAATCCGGCCCAAAACACTATTGCCAGGCCAGCCAGGCACAGCAGCCAGTAGAGGAGAATTTAGAAGCCAGGTGAGAGGTGTCTACCATATTAAAGGGGCATTCTGCTTATTTATGTGAAATGCTGTCTATTTATGTGCCTCATGACTGCTGAATTTGTCGTGTTGGGGGCCTCATGATTGCTGAATTTGACTTGTTATGGGCCTCATGATTTGTTGGGGGCATCACGATTGCTGAATTTGTCTTGTTGGAGGCCTCATGATTTTTTGGGGGCCTCATGATTGCTGAATGTGTCTTGTTGGGGGCCTCATGATTGCTGAATTTGTCTTGTTGGGGGCATCATGATTGCTGAATGTGTCTTGTTGGGGGCATCATAATTGCTGAATTTGTCTCGTTGGGGGCCTCATGATTGCGGAATTTGTCTTATTGGGGGTCACATGATTGCGAACTGCGAGACTATGGAAAAGCTGAATCATCATCATGAGACAATAGCATTAAACCTACTTTTTTAGCTTTTTAAAACGGAAAATAAAACTGGGAGGTTCTAAAAAAAATAAATAAAAAAAACACATTTTTTCAGGAGTAGGATGGATGAAATTGTTTATCTTCACGGTTTATTCTCAACTTGGATTTTCCATAATGTTCATGTATGAGTTAAAACGTTTGTATGTAGTTTAAATTGCTGTTGCCACTTTGCGATAGATAAGTGACTTTTGGGTTGCTGTTTGGACACTCGGCCTCCAAAAGGTTCACCACCACTGTCCTAATCTAATGTCCCACATTGCTAAGTTCATGTAAATTTGTCTCCACCCGTGGCCACACCCGCATTCTGGTCCATGGCCACACCCATTTTTCGGCGCGGGTCTCTACGCACAACAGAACCCTCACGCCACACAACTTCACCAAAATCCTAAATTGCATTTTGTGGAAAGTGCTGCCAATCTAATTGTCCTTTAATTGCCTTTTTTTCCTGGGGGGGGGGGGGGGGGGGGGGGGGGCTCTGCGGCTCTAGCAAGAACCTTCAGCCCTCCATCATGGAGTCTGAAAAAAAAAATGGCCCTCCATGCCTGTGAAGTTGGACAGCACTGCTTTGGGTCATTGTCCATCTGTACTGTGAAGGCTATTTAAAGGAATAGGCCAACATTCCACTAAATTAGGATATGTTTTATGGGCCTTTGCTGAAAGTGACTATTACAATGCTTTGTACATACAGTATCTGTACATATCTTGGTGTCATTATGTAGCTGGTCACATGACATTGTCCCTACTTTTACAAAAGCTTAATCCGCAACCTCCTGAGGAAACCCTGTCTGAAAAAAAACTGATTTTTCCACTGCCGTCTATAGCAACCAAATTCTCAAAAAATAAAAAAAAACAATTTAATTGTTGAGGGTTACTGAACAAAACAGATTTGTGTGCATACATACAAACCACAATGGTCACACCATGGTCAATAGCAACAGATGTAGTCTACCCTCTATAGCAAGTCCGATAAGAGAATGTTGTATTCAGGCTTGGAATTGCATCTGTATCTTTACAAACCTCAGAGTCATTGAATTAATTATTATAAAAACGTAAAGCTGAAACCTATAGCACTATACCACCATCATAGTAGTTAAAAAGTTGAAAGGAATTTAGGCTCAGCATATGATCAGTGAAAGGTAATGGATAAAAAAAAACTCATAACTCCCAAATCTATTAAGTTTTTATTATTTCCTAGGTATTCGTGTTTCAGATCTTTGTAGGACCCCTTCATCATGCAACACGTTAGGATTGGCTATCCAACCAAGTAGTGGCACAAAGAGAACCTGAAGCGAGTAAAATTATTTAAAATCAACACATGACGTAGCTGCAAATGAATATCACATACTAACCTCGCTGTCAGTTCCTCTCAGAAGCTCACAATTTTCTTCTTACAGTGATCCCTTCCAGTTCTGACAATATTTTGTCAGAACTGGAATATACCAGTTGCTGTCAGTTATATATCAGCAGCTGTCAGTTACAACTGAATGTGCAAGGTAATGTCCATGTTTCCCTATGGCTCAAGTGAGTGATATTACAGTTTAACAGTGTGCAGACCAGGAAGAGGTTATGGGGTAATGGCCATTTTTTAAAATGGGGGAAGGAGAATTCCATTGATTATAGTGGACAAATGGGATGCAGGAGAGGAGAAAGCAATTAAGGAGTAGGCTACACAGGAGGTAAGTATGACCTGTGTATGGTTAAATTGACTTTATTTTCAGTTCAGGTTCTCTTTAAGAACCATGCAATTCATTGAGCTTAACTGGCGTTCAATTTTCCCAGGATTTCTGTGCAAAAAGTGATCAAATGTATTTTTAAAACTTTTTTTTCCTGTAACTTGCCAAAATGTGTCAAGCAAGGGTCTAGTATACAGTGCAGGAGAGTACTGATGTGTATGCACTTTTATACTGTTCACAGCATGTTTTTATGGACGGATAGATCTGTCCATACCGCTAGGGAGGTTCAGTTATTTGGTTGGATGATATGTCCTTTTATGCCCCGACCCTGTGAAAGGATCCAAAAAGGCATACATGGAGAAAGGGCGCCAGGAAATTTTGACATAGGGTGAAGCCAAAAAAATGGCTCACCCCACAATGGCAAATTTCCTGGCGGTGCTAAATACTATTCCCCCTTCAAGGCACTGTACAGTGGGGGTAAGATGCAATTCGGATTACAGCTTTTGCTGTCACCCAAATTACTCACTGAGCGCTGCTATAGCCGTAATTCCAATTACGGCCTACGGCAGTGCCCAAATGTCCTTGGCTGCTGTGGCAAGCTTTTTAGCCAGCACTCACACGCCAATGGTATTTTATTCATCCATGTAATATGAGTGGTTTTAATTGTGGGGTGTTTTAATTGTCCAGGGAGACACCACAATTAAAACAACTCATTACATGGATGAATAAAATCCCATTGGCTTGCTAGTGCTGGGCTTTAACTTTGCCCTGTATTTGGGGTTAAGTCAACCATCCTTACAGTCATGTCACAGAATGTGTGGACAGCATGGTGACATAGCAGTTAGCACTTTCGCCTTGCAGAGCTGGGACCCAGGTTATCTGCACGGAGTTTGAATGTTCTCGTCGTGTCTATGTGGGTTTCCTCTGGGCACTCCAGTTTCCTCCCAAAATATACAGATACATACATACAAAGATACATACATAGATATATGACTATGGTAGGGATTTGATTGTGAGCTCCTCTGACGGACAGTTAAGTGACAAGAATTGTATACTCTGTACAACGCTGTTGAAGACGCCGGCGCTATATAAATACTAAATAATAATAACAACTTTGCATCTAGACCTTATTTCCCCCTTACGGACCAGAGCAGTTTTGACAATTTAGCTATATCCCTATCACCAATAACTTTATCCTTACCTATGACATCTAAATTGTAACGATTGGTGTCAGCACACCGAGAGAATCTGATTATTGATGATCTGCAGAATCAATAATACAGATGTATACTCGATTATGGATGATCTGCAGAATCACCGATAATACAAGTATGGCTAACCTCTGGACACCTAATGAAGTATAAGTGTTAAGTGAAACTGTAGGCTATCTCCCGTGAGGCAGGAGATACGGGCAGCTCAACCAGGAACCACCTGAGGGGCAGGTGGCCCTGGGCTGTGCAGGGACTATCTCCTTGAGAGAGGAGATAGAGATAACCTGGCAGCCAGCGATTCCCTGGTAACCTGGGAATCAGATTGTACTGCAGCCAGGGGACTCCAATGGGATAGAGGTCACTGGCTGCACTGCAGGAAGGACTCTCTGCAGAGCAAGAGGTCCTTGCAGCTAACTGACACTTGGTGGAATAGTGTCACGGGTAGTACAGACAGACTGAACACTCGAGGAATGAGTGACAGCCAGAAGGGTCGGACAGGCCAGGTCGGCAACACCCGAGCAAATGGTAATAACAGATATAAATCACAATCCTAGTCTGGGGTGTGAGGTCCGTGGTCTCGACACCCAGGAACTAGTCTAGAGTATAACACAGCAATGACACAGTATCCCTAAGCTTGGGTGTGAGGTCCTTGGTCACAACACCCTGGAACTGGTCTAAAGTATAACAGCAATGACACATTATCCCTAAGCTTAGGTGTGAGGTCCTTGGTCACAACACCCTGGAACTGGTCTAAAGTATAACACAAGCGTAATCTGGCTAAGTGTGAATTCCCAGGTCCTCCTGGTTCTAACACACTGTAGGATCTGACTGAGGTCTGAGTGCTCACACATAAGTATTCGCAACGGCAGACAAACAGCAACTGACAAGCAAGGTCTATATATACTTGCAGTGCTGTGCAGTTAGTTTCCCTCCCTCCCCTGGCCAGCCAATCACTGTGATCGGCTGTGATAGGCTTCAGCCTATCACTGCCAATCGCTTCTGTGTCCCCCAGGGGGAAAGCCGTGTCACACGGCTGTCCCCGGTACAGCGCTCCCTTAGATCGCAGCGATGTGCAGATATATTAGACAGTGGTTTCACCGCCTAACAGTCTCCCAGCGGCGATCACCGCTGGGAGACTAAAGGCAGAGCGGAGCTCCGCTTTACAAACGGAGATGCCACAGAGGGTAGTGGGGTGGCTATATACCCCAGAGGCGCACACAGGCCTGATTGGCCCCATCATCTGACTAATCGCTGTTTGAAGGGGGGGGGGGGGGGGGATGGAATTGAATGTTAATAAGTATGGACTGATAATGAGCACTACTTCTACATTTGTTGCATTGATTGAAGATATTACACGTATCTGACTGTAGCGAACCACCCGGATTCAGGGTGTTATCGTCCTACTTTTACTGTGGGACATTTCTTGTCACTTAAGATTAGACACTGAAAAGGTGCCCAATTGAGCACTGTTTAGAATTCTGTCTTCATAAGGCCCCGTTCACACTTGCGGTTGTTTGCCAAACGGACCGGATGACCTGACCGGATCCGGACCGGATCCGGATCGGAACCGTACGGTTCTGATCCGGATCCGATCCGGATCCGGTCAGGTTGCATCAGGTGTTCATCAGGATGCGATCCGGATCCGTTTGGCAAAACTAACGTAAAAAACAAAAAAAATGTTGGGGTCTGGGAGGTCAGCAGAAGGGGGACCTGTGGAATCAGGCCCTCTGCTGTTTAGCACTCACCTCCACCTGCGACATGCTGCCAACATCTCCGGATCCGGATCCAGCTGTGCTGCTCCACTCCAAAATGCTTGCCCACGTGTCCCCATCCAATATCGCCGCAACAATCCGCATAGGAAGTGGGGTAGAACATCCGGATTTCTCAGCCAGTGTGTTGTGCGCTCTCCGGTTCCCATTGGTTTGTATTGGCCGGATCAAAAAATAGCACATGTTGGAACGGAGGCCGGAGTCCGGATCCGGCCCGGATCCGGTCCGGCAGAACGGACGCATGTGAACGGACGCATAGGCTTTCATTGCTATGCCGTGCGTCCGTTCCGTCCGTTCTGCAAGCGGTGCGGCTCCGGCACGGCGATTCCGGACGGCCACCGCTAATGTGAACCGGGCCTAAGTGTTAGGGCTCGTTTCCACTATTGCGGTGCAGAATCGCCTGGATTCCACCGCTGTTGAAATTCCATGAAATAGCATGCGGATGCGAATTTTTGCGCGTTTTTTGCCGCGAATTCGCATGCGAATTCGCATAGGTGAGGGTATATGCGGATTTAACCATGTCACTGCCTGTTTGAATTACATTGGTACCTATGCGAATTCGCATGCGAATTCGCATGAAAATTCGCATACCATAGCCGCATGCGAATTTCCTATTAAATACATTAGCGGCGATTCGCATGCATTCCACTCGCAGGCGAATTCGTTGGCTCTTTTGTGCGTTTTTTTACCGCTGAAAAAAACGCACCTCAACAACGCTACAGTGGAAACAGGCCCATCCACTTGCATTACATGTGCGAATCCGCATGCGTTGGACGCATGCGGATTCGCGATAGTGGAAACGAGCCCTTAGACTAAGGAGTCGGAGCAACTTCAGGTTCCTGGAGTTGGAGTCGTGGTTTCATAGTTGGAGTTGGATGATTTTTGTACCGACTCCACAGCCCTGGTTTCCAGTCCGAATAATATAACAAGCAGAACTAATAGTGTGAAGTTTTTAAACGCATCTGCTACCTGGCCTGCAGACAGTCCTTCCCTGCTTTATTCCATCTGCCTATAATTCAAAGAATTTCTAATCATCATTTTCAGACACACATGGCCTGCGGACATACAGTCAAGTAAGGCCGGCAAGTCTACAGGATTCAGTAAAGTACAAGTTGTGACAAAAAAAAAAAAAAAAAAATGTATGTAGTATATTGCACTTTATAAGACTGTATACAAAAAAAAAAAATAACCATATAAAAGACTGTAGTTTAGATCTGCATTTATATACCCCTACACACACACACACAACCAATTGCAGACTTTGTCAGGAATCCGGCAGCTTTAATACTTGCGTCGCATCGTGTGAAGTGTAAAAGTCTCCATAGACTTGCATGGCCCATGCAGGGGGGGGGGGGGGTGAGGGATGCATAACATAGGGTGACACAGCGCGCAAGTTTAAAAGGTGCTTAAAGGACAGTATATGATTGTGGGGACAAACCAAAGAACTACTGGCTATAACGCTGACACACTACCCAATTCTCCATCCATGCAAGTCCCTGCCAATATGATTGAGGATAGCATTAAAAAAAGGCCACTCAGTAGGTACAAGGGAGACAGAGGAAAGCTCCAAGGGGTCTAATTGCCTTATATTCTGGTGGCATGCAAAACATGATGCTCAAGTCAAACCCTGGGTAAGGACATGCAAGTAGAACACAGACAGTAGCCCTGAACACCAGTCAGACCCTGGGCAGGCGCTAGGTCTCCTTGGGTAATCCAACTCAGGGGGATGTGCAGTTAAACCTAATCTGCAGGGGAACTGAGAGGAATCTTTCTCTATTACACACGCTTTATACACTTTCTGATGAGGGTGTGAGCGGCAGCCAAACTTCTGCATTTAATGCGCATAACATTTTCTGAGGATTTACAACAGATCAGAAGGGAATGTATAAGCAAAATATGGTAGTACTAATTATGGTTAAATTACATCAACTCTAAAGCCAAATTTAATAATGAATGTAATTGATTATATGAGCCAAGTGAGTTTTAAACTAGAGCTGACAATAGTTACACGTGTTCATACTCGTTTCAACAGATTATTATTTTACAAATAAATTATGAAAGCATGGACTTCACACTAGTGAAACGACTATGCACTGTACTTTTATTCTTACAGAAGAGAAGTAATTTAATAGGACCATGTCAAAGGAGCATTATGACACAAAACAATAAAATATAAAATTCCACATGTATGCATACACACAAGTTTTGCGTTTATCTCAGAGTGAAATGAAGAAAAAGGACTTTTTTCTATGTTGCTGTCACCTATAGTAGGCATTAATAATCTGACATTTCTCATAGGTTTAGTACTAGTGGGGAATGCTCTGTAATTCTTTTATTTTCAAATGCACTTTCTGAGCCAGTGGCATTTTAAATTCCAACTACAGTACCATAATTGTGGGATGCAAATAGGCAAGTTGGCATCTTTTTATAAATCCAGGAAATGCTTTTGAATTCTGTTCAAATACAGATGCTCTACTCCATTGCTGACAGTGTTACTGATGATCTGCTCTGCTGGATCACACATGTCTGACTTCCGTTATTTTATTGAGGTTACTGTAGTGAGGCACCTCCACCTATTCCTACATAGAGCAAAACAGGCCGAGAGTCAATGGCGAAACCACTTGAAGCAATGGCAAGTGAAAGAATGTACAAGGCTCACCTATAATCGGAAAGTATTTGGCACCAAATGCTGGCTATTCATTTTGTATTATTAGCCAAAGATTATTTTTTTGATAGCAATGTGGTGCTACATACAGTATATCTGCATTATAGCGAGTTGCTAATCAGATAAGCAATGAATGCTTTTATGATGTTCTGTATATTGTTATTGTTTATATCGACTTTTAACCACTTCACCACTGAGGGGTTTTACCCCTTGAACACCAGAGCAATTTTCACCTTTCAGTGCTCCTTCCATTCATTCGACTATAACTTTATTATTACTTATCGCAATGAAATGAACTGTATCTTGTTTTTTTCACCACCAATTAGGTTTTCTTTAGGTAGGACATTAGGTCAAGAATTATTTTTTTCTAAATGTGTTTTAACCACTTGAGGACCGTGGGCTTTACCCCCCTTAAGGACCAGAGCCTTTTTCTCCATTGAGACCACTGCAGCTTTCACGGTTTATTGCTCGCTCATACAACCTACTACCTAAATGAATTTTACCTCCTTTTCTTGTCACTAATAAAGCTTTCTTTTGGTGCTATTTGATTGCTGCTGCGATTTTTACTTTTTATTATATTCATCAAAAAAGACATGAATTTTATCAAAAAAAATGATTTTTTTAACTGTCTGTGCTGACATTTTTCAAATAAAGTAAAATTTCTGTATACATGCAGCGCGAAAATGTGGACAAACATGTTTTTGATTAAAAAAAACCCCATTCAGCCTATATTTATTGGTTTGGGTAAAAGTTAAAGCGTTTACAAACTATGGTGCAAAAAGTTAATTTTCCCATTTTCCAGCATCTCTGACTTTTCTGACCCCCTGTCATGTTTCATGAGGGGCTAGAATTCCAGGATAGTATAAATACCCCCCAAATGACCCCATTTTGGAAAGAAGACATCCCAAAGTATTAACTGAGAGGCATAGTGAGTTCATAGAAAATATTATTTTTTGTCACAAGTAAGCGGAAAATGACACTTTGTGACAAAAAAAAAAAAAGTTTCCATTTCTTTTAACTTGCGACAAAAAAAATGAAATCTGCCACGGACTCACCATGCCCGTCTCTGAATACCTTGAAGTGTCTACTTTCCAAAATGGGGTCATTTGTGGGGTGTGTTTACTGTCCTGACATTTTGGGGGGTGCTAAATTGTAAGCACCCCTGTAAAGCCTAAAGGTGCTCATTGGACTTTGAGCCCCTTAGCGCAGTTAGGCTGCAAAAAAGTGCCACACATGTGGTATTGCCGTACTCAGGAGAAGTAGTATAATGTGTTTTGGGGTGTATTTTTACACATACCCATGCTGGGTGGGAGAAATATATCTGTAAATGACAATTGTTTGATTTTTATTTTTTTTATTTTTTTATTTTTTTTTTTTACACAAAATTGTCCATTTACAGAGAGATTTCTCCCACTCAGCATAGGCGATATGTAAAAATACACCCCAAAACACATTATACTACTTCTCCTGAGTACGGCAATACCACATGTGTGGCACGTTTTTGCACCCTAACTGCGCTAAGGGGCCCAGAGTCCAATGAGTACCTTTAGGATTTCACAGGTCATTTTGCGACATTTGGTTTCAAGACTACTCCTCACGGTTTAGGGCCCCTAAAATGCCAGGGCAGTATAGGAACCCCACAAATGACCCCATTTTAGAAAGAAGACACCCCAAGGTATTCCGTTAGGAGTATGGTGAGTTCATAAAAGTTTTTATTTTTTTGTCACAAGTTAGCGGAAATTGATTTTAATTGTTTTTTTTCACAAAGTGTCATTTTCCGCTAACTTGTGACAAAAAATAAAATCTTCTATGAACTCACCATACTCCTAACGGAATACCTTTGGGTGTCTTCTTTCTAGAATGGGGTCATTTGTGGGGTTCCTATACTGCCCTGGAATTTTAGGGGCCCTAAACCGTGAGGAGTAGTCTTGAAACCAAATGTCGCAAAATGACCTGTGAAATCCTAAAGGTACTCATTGGACTTTGGGCCCCTTAGCGTACTTAGGCCTCTTGCACACTGCAAGTGATTCAGATTCAGATTCCGCTTTTTAATCAGTTTTTACATCCGATTCAGATTCCGATTTGCAGTTTACTCCCTGCACACTGCAAATCGGAATCTGAATTGGATGTAAAAACTGATTAAAAAGCGGAATCTGAATCGAAATCGCGTGCAGTGTGCAAGAGGCCTTAGGGTGTAAAAAAGTGCCACACATGTGGTACCGCCGTACTCAGGAGAAGTAGTATAATGTGTTTTGGGGTGTATTTTTACACATACCCATGCTGGGTGGGAGAAATATCTCTGTAAATGACAATTGTTTGATTTCTCCCACCCAGCATAGGTATGTGTAAAAATACACCCCAAAACACATTATACTACTTTTCCTGAGTTCGGCGATACCACATTTGACACTTTTTTGCAGCCTAGGTGCGCTAAGGGGCCCAACGTCCTATTCACAGGTCATTTTGAGGCATTTGTTTTCTAGACTACTCCTCACGGTTTAGGGCCCCTAAAATGCCAGGGCAGTATAGGAACCCCACAAGTGACCCCATTTTAGAAAGAAGACACCCCAAAGTATTCCGTTAGGTGTATGGCGAGTTCATAGAAGAATTTATTTTTTGTCACAAGTTAGTGAAAAATGACACTTTGTGAAAAAAAAACAATAAAAATCAATTTCCGCTAACTTTTTACAAAAAATAAAATCTTCTATGAACTCGTCATACACCTAACAGAATACCTTGGGGTGTCTTTTTTCTAAAATGGGGTCACTTGTGGGGTTCCTATACCACCCTGGCATTTTACGGGCCCAAAACCATGAGTAGTCTGAAAACCAAATGTCTCAAAATTACTGTTCAGGGGTATAAGCATCTGCAAATTTTGATGACAGGTGGTCTATGAGGGGGCGAATTTTGTGGAACCGGTCATAAGCAGGGTGGCCTTTTAGATGACAGGTTGTATTGGGCCTGATCTGATGGATAGGAGTGCTAGGGGGGTGACAGGAGGAGATTGATGGGTGTCTCAGGGGGTGGTTAGAGGGGAAAATAGATGCAATCAATGCACTGGGGAGGCGATCGGAAGGGGGTCTGAGGGGGATCTGAGGGTTTGGCCGAGTGATCAGGAGCCCACACGGGGCAAATTAGGGCCTGATCTGATGGGTAGGTGTGCTAGGGGGTGACAGGAAGTGATTGATGGGTGTCTCAAGGTGTGATTAGAGGGGGGAATAGATGCAAGCAATGCACTGGCGAGGTGATCAGGGCTGGGGTCTGAGGGTGTGGGCGGGTGATTGAGTGCCCTAGGGGTAGATAGGGGTCTAATCTGATGGGTAGCAGTGACAGGGGGTGATTGATCGGTAATTAGTGGGTGTTTAGGGTAGAGAACAGATGTAAACACTGCACTTGGAAGGTGATCTGACGTCGGATCTGCGGGCGATCTATTGGTGTGGGTGGGTGATCAGATTGCCCGCAAGGGGCAGGTTAGGGGCTGATTGATGGGTGGCAGTGACAGGGGGTGATTGATGGGTGATTGACAGGTGATTGACAGGTGATCAGTGGGTTATTACAGGGAAGCACAGATGTAAATATTGCACTGGCGAATTGATAAGGGGGGTCTGAGGGCAATCTGAGCGTGTAGGCGGGTGATTGGGTGCCCGCAAGGGGCAGATTAGGGTCTGATCTGATGGGTAACAGTGACCGGTGGTGATAGGGGGTGATTGATGGGTAATTAGTGGGTGTTTAGGGTAGATAACAGATGTAAACACTGCACTTGGGAGGTGATCGGACGTCGGATCTGCGGGCGATCTATTGGTGTGGGTGGGTGATCAGATTTCCCGCAAGGGGCAGGTTAGGGGCTGATTGATGGGTGGCAGTGACAAGGGGTGATTGACAGGTGATCAGGGGGATAGATGCATACAGTACACAGGGGGGGGGGGGTCTCAGGAGAATCTGAGGGGTGGGGGGGGTGATCAGGAGGGGGCAGGGGGGGGGATAAAAAAAAAATAGCGTTGACAGATAGTGACAGGGAGTGATTGATGGGTGATTAGGGGGGTGATTGGGTTCAAACAGGGGTCTGGGGGGTGGGCGGGGGGGGGGTCTGAGGGGTGCTGTGGGCGATCTGGGGCAGGGGGGGGGTAAAATCAGTGTGCTTGGGTGCGACATAGGGTGGCTGCAGCCTGCCCTGGTGGTCCCTCGGACATTGGGACCACCAGGGCAGGAGGCAGCCTGTATAATACACTATTATACACTTTGTATGCGGCGATCAGGGTGTTAGTAACCCGCTGGCGCTTCCGAACGGCCGGCGGGTTACAGCGCGAGGTGGGCGGAGCCAGCCCCCGGCGGCCGATCGCGTCACGAATGACGAGATCGCGCCGCCCATGCCCCTACAAGGACCGCCGCCATTTGTCAATACGGCGGTCCTTGCGGGGTCCACTTCCCGGCCGCCAATTGTCTATACGGCGGTCGGGAAGTGGTTAATGGGAAAATAGGAAAAAGGTAAAGTGGTTAAACAACTATATAGAGGCACTCTGAGTTAGTCATTTACTGCTACCAGTAAATGTTACTGACCTGAGGAAGTAGGTTTATAGAGCACAAAATGTGTTGTCTTTCGTGCTAGCCATAAAGTATTTAGCCCGATTATACAGGCTCCTATCTTCATATGTGGATAAGCAAACCGTACCCTACTGTTTTCCTCCATTTTGGTTCATTTTCACTCATCCCTATAGCTGAAGGTAAATACTCCATTCTCCTCCTCCTTGACCTTTTCAGCAGCTTTTGACACAGTAGATCATCCCCTACTCCTCTAGTCCCTCCAGTCCATGGGCATTCACGATCTCGCCCTGACCTGGCTTTCATCCTACCTCTCCAACCACTCCTTCACGATCGCCTTCAATGAGTCCTTGTCCACCCCCAACCACCTCTCGGTGAGAGTCTTCCAAGGCTCGGTCCTTGGCCCCCTACTGTTCTCCCTATACACATCCTCCATTGGGGAGGGTGCAGCTGCATTGGGGGAGAAGATGGCTAAACGGTTGGAGGAGATTTTAAACTAGGATCTGGGGGGAGGCGGGAGGATAAAGTCTCAATATGTAGACAAGATAAGGTAAAAAGACAGTGGGAGCCTAACATTATGGGGGGTGGAGAGGGGGGTGGGGACAGTGTAAAGATTAAGGAGGTTGGTAAAACTTCAAGTAGCCCATTTCGTGTAAACAAAATTGGTAAATGTGTTGGTAAAAATATAAAGTGCATGGTAACCAATGCTCGGAGCCTTGCAAATAAAATAGACGAACTAGAGTTCATTCTGAATGACAAAGGCTATGACATTGTGGGAATAACCGAGACATGGATGGATGAAAGCCATGACTGGATAGCTAATTTAAAAGGATACAATGTGTTTAGGAGGGATAGAACAGGGAAAAAAGGTGGAGGGGTTTGTCTCTTTGTTAAGAATTCTTTTACAGCTGTCCTCAACGATGAGATGGAGGAAGATTGCGAAGATGTGGAGTCCGTTTGGGTAAATATTCATGGTGGAAATAAAAGTTGCCAATTGCTTATTGGGGTATGCTACAGACCACCTCTTATTAATGAAGCTGCAGAACTGCGATTACTACAGCAGATTGAAAAAGCTGCAAGTAAAAACGAGGTCATAATTATGGGCGACTTCAACTTTCCAGACATTGACTGGGGTATTGAGGCTACCCATTCTGGTAAAAGCAGCAGATTTCTGGCAGCACTACAGGACAATTACTTGACTCAAATGGTAACGGAACCAACTAGGGGGAATGCGTTACTGGATCTGATCATTTCTAATAGACCAGATAATGTATCAAATGTGCAGGTTCAAGAACATTTGGGAAATAGTAATCACAACATGATAACGTTTGATCTGGTGACTGATAGGCCACGGGGCAGCGGGACCACTAAAACTATGAATTTTAGTAAAGCAAAGTTCAATCAAATTAGGCAGGCACTAAGTTTGGTGAACTGGGATAATGTACTACAAGGGGACGACACTGAAGGGAAATGGCAAGCTTTTAAACGTATTCTCAATCAATATTGTAGTATGTATATCCCATATGGAAACAAAATGTCTAGGAATAAAAAAAGGCCTCTATGGATGAATAGAAAGGTTAGGGATAAAATGAAGAGGAAAAAGAATGCCTATAAGGTCCTAAAACAGGAGGGGACTGAGGCTGCACTAAGCAATTATAAGGAGTGCAATAAAAATTGTAAAAAAGAAATTAGGCTGGCAAAGATCGAAGCTGAAAATCAAATCGCTAGGGATATCAAATCTAACCCAAAAAAGTTTTACAAGTACATCAACTCTAAAAAAAGAAAGGTTGACTGTATAGGAATCCTAAAGGATGAGGGTGGGAACTCAATGGTGGATGACCAAGGTAAGGCAGAGTTATTAAATGCTTTCTTTGCTTCTGTCTTCACAAAGGAAACAGCACTGTTGCAAATTACAGAGGCAGAAGAGTCTCAATCTTCTAACTGTAATATTAAATACTTAACGCAGGAAGAAGTAAAGGCAAGACTAAATAAATTAAAAATAGACAAGGCACCTGGCCCGGATGGCATGCATCCTCGGGTCCTAAGAGAATTAAGTTCAGTTATAGCTAAGCCCCTTTATCTTATCTTTTGTGACTCTCTTGCAACTAGCAGAGTCCCAGTGGATTGGCGTACAGCCCACGTTTTCCCATTATTTAAGAAGGGCAAAAAATCTGATCCAGGAAATTATACACCTGTAAGCTTAACATCAGTTGTATGCAAACTATTTGAGGGGTTACTAAGAGATACTATACATGACTTCATAGTAGAAAATAATCTTATTCTTCAGCATCAACATGGGTTTACTAAAGACAGGTCCTGTTTGACTAACATGCTCAGCTTTTATGAGGTAGTGAATGCTAATATGGATATTGGGAATGCTGTAGATGTGATATACTTGGACTTTGCAAAGGCCTTCGACACTGTTCCCCACAGAAGTCTGGTGCAAAAGTTGAGGATGCAAGGACTGGGGAAGAGTTTGTGTGCATGGATAGGGAACTGGCTAATGGACAGAAAACAAAGAGTTGTGGTCAATGGATCGTACTCAAAATGGGAGACTGTTAGCAGTGGGGTCCCACAGGGGTCTGTACTGGGTCCAGTGCTCTTCAATTTATTTATTAATGACCTAGTAGATGCAGTAGTGAGCAATGTTGCTATTTTTGCAGATGATACAAAATTGTGCAGAATCATCAACTCTCAGGAAGATAGTGTCATATTGCAACAGGATCTGGATAGGATGGCTATATGGGCACATACATGGCAGATGAAATTCAATGTTGACAAATGTAAAGTCATGCTTTTTGGTCGTACCAATGGTCTAGCACCATACAAAATAAATGGGATACAGTTGGGAACATCAAACTTGGAGAAGGACTTAGGAGTACTCATCGACAACAAGTTAAATAATCGTACTCAATGCCAAGCCGCTGCAGCTAAAGCTAACAAAATTTTGGGATGCATTAAAAGGGAAATAAAAACTCGAGATGCTAGCATAATATTGCCCCTGTTTAACTCTCTAGTAAGGCCACATCTGGAATATGGAATTCAGTTCTGGGCACCACATTACAAAAAAGATATTGCAGTTTTAGAGCAGGTGCAGAGACGAGCTACAAAATTGATACGTGGGATGGAAGGTCTCGCTTACCAAGAAAGGTTAGATAAACTGGGTTTATTTAGTCTAGAGAAAAGACGCCTTAGAGGAGATCTAATTAACATGTATAAATACATTAGAGGGCAATATAATAGCTTGGCGGATGAGCTTTTTGTCCCTAGGCCTTCTCAAAGGACTAGAGGACATGAGCTGCGCATGGAGGAAAAACGTTTTAGCCATTTATTTAGGAAAGGGTTCTTTACAGTAAGAGTGGTTAAGATGTGGAATGCATTGCCACAGGAAGTCATTATGGCAAACTCTATACCTGCATTTAAAGGGGGCTTAGATGCTTTCCTTGCGTTGAAAGACATCCATGGCTACAATTACTAGGTTATGCCTAATGATGTTGATCCAGGGATTTTATCTGATTGCCATCTGGAGTCAGGAAGGAATTTTTCCCATTTGGGGCTAATTGGACCATGCCTGGTGGGGGTTTTTCGCCTTCCTCTGGATCAACAGGGGTATGTGGGGGACGGGCTGGAGTTGTACTTTGTACTGGTTGAACTCGATGGACGTATGTCTTTTTTCAACCAAAATAACTATGTAACTATGTAAGGTTATCTCCTCCATGGGTTTTAACTATCATCTGTATGCAGATGACACCCAGATCTACCTCCACACCCCTGACATATCCACCACTACCATGGACAAGGTCTCCTCCTGCCTATCAGCCATCTCCTCCTGGATGTCCGCTAGGTTCCTGAAACTTAATCTAGACAAAACAGAATTTATGATCTTCCCACCCGGCCATCCATGAACCTCCCAGATGTGCATGTCACTGTTAACCACACTACCATTTGCCCCACCTCTCAAGCCCGCTGTCTGGGTGTCACCCTGGACTCCGCACTCTCCTTCACTTCCCACATCCAAAACCTCACAAAGTCCTGCAACTTCCACCTTCGTAACATCTGTAAGATTCTCCCTTTCCTGACCTCTGCCACCACCAAACTCCTCATCCATGCCCTCATAATTTCCCGCCTTGACTACTGCAATGCCCTTCTGTCTGGTCTCCCTATGACCCGAACAGCCCCACTGCAGTCCATCATGAATGCGGCAACCAGGATTATCCACTGCTCCCATTGCTCCACCACGGCGGATCCCCTCCTTGAATCCCTCCACTGGCTTCCTATCCAGTCCAGAATCAGATTCAAGATACTGTGTCTGACCTACAAATCTATCCACAAAACCTCTCCAACCTACATTTCCGATCTTACTCAGAGGTACACACTTAGCCGCTCACTCCGCTCTTCCAATGAACTTCGCCTAACCGCCCCCCGCATCACCCAGTCCCATGCACGCCTCCAGGACTTCTCAAGAGCTGCTCCAATACTATGGAACTCCCTACCTCCACCCATTAGGGCAGGCCCCTCCTTCAACATCTTCAAGAAGGCCTTCAAAACTCATCTTTTCACTCTGGCCTACTACCCCTCATAAGTGCTTTAAACCCACAGCTGAACTCTGGTCCCCTACCTCTCCCTCTAGATTGTAAGCCTTTGGGCAGAGTCCTCCTCCTTTTGTGTCCTACCTGATCATGCACCTCCATTACTGGGAACCCATGCTATGCATCTGAGTGAACCAAACTTGCCTAATCTCCATGCTCCCCTCCAGTGACTAAGCATTACCTTGTACTCATACTGTGCTGCATGATCTGGTCTTTCTTGTATTCAGGTATTGTCATTTTGCTGTATGTCACCCCTAAACATTGTCTGTAACCTAAACTAATGTCCAGCACTGCGTAATATGTTCGCACTTTACAAATACAATAAATAAATAATCCCTTATACACTAGGCGCCTCTCACCACCCCGTGCAAGTATCTACCAATGAATGCTTGCTTAATTAGTGCGTTTACAGCACCACCCAATATTGCTTAAAGGGCTTTTGTGGAGGGGTTAAACAAAAAAACGACACTTACCTGGAGCTTCTATCGGCCCCCTGCAGCTGTCATGTCCTGCGCCGGCCTCCTAAGATCCTGTGTTCCCCGCCACCGGTCCCGGTCTAATTAGAGTGCGGCTTGCTCATCGGTTGCTTACTGAGCAAACTTTGTACTGCTCCTGCGCAGTAAGCTCCCAATGACACGTACGGGAGCGAGCATTATTTGTCTTGTTAGACGAATATTAGACCAGGACCGGCGGCGGGGAACCGAGGATCATAGGAGGACGGCGTGGGACACGACAGCTGCAGGGGGGGGGGGGGGGGGGGGGGGCGATAGAAGCCCCAGGTAAGTGTGTCTTTTTGTTTACTTAACCCTTCCACAGAACCCCTTTAAAAGGGATACTGTAGGGGGGGGGGGGGGGGGGGGGGTTGGTCGGGGAGAAATGAGTTGACCTTACCCGGGTCTTCTAATGGTCCCCCGCAGACATCCTGTGCCATGCAGCCACTCACCGATGCTCCGGCCCCGCTTCCGGTTCACTTCTGGAATTTCAGACTTTAAAAGTCTGAAAACCACTGCGCCTGCGTTGCCATGTCCTCAATCCCACTGATGTCATCAGGAGCGTACTGCGCAGACACTGACCATACTGGGCCTGCGCAGTATGCTCCTGGTGACATCAGTGGGATCGAGGAAACGGCAACGCAGGCACAGTGGTTTTCAGACTTTAAAGTCTGAAATTCCAGAAGTGAACCGGAGGCGGGGCCGGAGCATCGGTGAGTGGCTGCGCGGGCACAGGATGTCTGCGGGGGACCATTAGAAGCCCCAGGTAAGTTCAACTCCTTTTCCCACGACCCCCCCCTACAGTGCCCCTTTAAGGATCCTACATGTCGGATCCTTATCAATCCCCGGTGCCTGAGCAGCCCTGCTTGTTTTGTTGCTCTCCACCCACTATCAAGGAGCTGCTCTGTCATGCGCCACTCATCATCATCCCTCTCCCCAATCCATACCTACAGCCTGAAGGCTATCAATGCATCTGTACAGCAGCTGCCCTGAGCGATCGTTTCTTGATCCCAACAGGCCAAAATAATTGAATATGTGTACGTAGCTTAAAGAGCTCCTTTAGTGTACTGAAAGGTGCTTCAGTCGGGGACACTATCTTTGTATACTATAATGCATTTGGATACAGACATATTTACTCACCCACTCAACCACTATATGCCATGACGCTTTTCTGAAGGCGTGCTTCCTCTTCCTTAGCCCAACCTACAGCTCTGCAGCCAGCCCCCAGCTCTGTGGTCATGGTAAGACCGCGAGATTTCCTCCCTGCTGAAAAATAAATCTCGCACAATTCTGCTACAGCAATAGAGCTGAAGGCTGGGCTGTGGGAAGATGTGGCCCAGCCTTCAGTAGAGCGCACTGAATGAGCTTATAAGCATTTTCACAATGTCAAAGGGGGGTGGGGGGGTGGGGAAGAAACAGGTTAGAAAAGACTAGACAAGGCTGGGAAATTAGACCCTTATAGGGCAGTCTGCATCCATTTTCTTAGAGCCTTTTCACAAAGCACTGCTGCATGCAGATTTTCTTTTTTTGTCCATTAATATCCAATAGATACAAAAGTGCATAAAAATCCATAGCAACTAAAAGAGAGCAGAACAGAGTTTTCCCTCTATCCTCCTCCACCAGAGCTGGAACCCCCAATGCTTGCGGCCGTGCTCCCGTACAAGGACGAGCACTGCTGCATTGCGCAGGGCGGCTCATGTCTGTGCAGTAGACATGAGCCGCCTGAGCCTGTGCAGAGTCCTTGCTCTGGCAGAAAAAGCCGAGTACATTTGGCTCCATTCTAGTGCACAGTCGCGAACCATTTGTGCAATACGACCGAGCTGAGCTCCATCAACAACCACTTGACAATGGGCTTTGAAAGGTCCTGGCACTAGAACATCAATGAGGAAGAGAACAGCAAATGCCTCTGGAATACCCTCTACCTAGTTAAGTACCTATTTGGGGCACTTTTTTCACTACAGGTACTCTTTTAAGCACACCTGATGTTAAAACAAGCGGATGAAAAAAACAATTTAATCTAAAGCACTAACCCAAAATTAATGATTTGCTCAAATCCAATATTCGTATTTTGTATTTTAAAAGGTAACACTTAAGTTTTTGCCTCCACTTGACCACTGAGGGGATTTTCCCCTTCAGGACCAGAGCAATTTTCACCTGTCAGCGCTCCTCCCTTTTATTTGCCAATAACTTAACCATTACTCATCACATCGAAATGATCAATATCTTGTTTTTTTTCACAACCAAATTTGGCTTTGTTTGGGTGGTAAATTATTCTAAGAATTATTTTATTCTAAAATGCATTTTAATGGGAATAATAGGAAAAAAAAAAAAAACCTCATTTCTCAGTTTTCGGCCATTATAGTTTAAAAATAAAAACGTTCCACTGTGGATAAAAGCCACACATTTTATTTGCCCATTTGTCCGTTATTGCAATATTTAAAATATTTCTCTAGTACAACGTATGGCGCCAATATTTTATTTGGAAATAAAAAGGTGCATTTTTTTCAGTTTTGCATCCATCACGAATTGCAAGCCCATAATTTAAAAATAACAGTAATATACCCACTCGACATATATATTAAAAAGGTCTGTCCCTAAGGTAACTATTTATGTATTTATTTTATGCAAAAAATGTATTTGGGTAATATGGGAGAGTGTGGGAGGGAAGGAGTTATTAAGTTAAATGCAAGTGTGGGTCTTTTTATTAAAATAAATGTATGTAGGTGTAATTTTATTTGGCTACAAGATGTCCTCGCACATTACTTTCCCAAGCGTACTATTAGTGCGCGAACAGGAAGTAATGCGTGGACCTGTTACTTCTGTAATTACAATGACCACAGGCATCTCTTTGATGCCGATCATCATTGATACTGGGACATAGATTAATGTTCTCATTCATTCATCTCCCCTCTAACGATTGGCAGCGTTAACGACCGTGGGAGCGAGCGGGAGTGCGCGAAGGCAATAGACGTATCGCTACATCCCTGGGACGTCAGATGAAGTCCTAAGGGAAGTACATATACTGCACCTGGTGCAATAAGTAGTTATGTTAAAAAAAAAAAAAAAAAGTTAACACTTATGTTTAAAATAAAAAACTACCCTCATGTACCCGAGAGTCAGAACCTTAACTTTATTCAGCTTCCATAAAGACAGGATCTTGAACGTTTGAACTCGTTATCAGTTTGCTGCACTCTGATCTGTGTTTTTAAAGCTTTATACACATATCTAGCTTAATAATACAATAATAATCCAAACATTTTGTATAGCGCTTTTTTCCTGTTGGACTCAAAGCGCTCAAGAGCTGCAGCCACTGGGACACGCTTAAGAGGCCACCCTGCAGCGTTAGAAAGTCTTGCCTTGAATTCCTTACTGAATAGGTATTGACCCTAGCCAGGATTTGAAACCTGGTCTCCCATTTCAAAAGCGGTGCCCTTAACCAGTACACTTTCCAGCCCCCAGATTAAGCCACCTTAGCTGAGAATTTAGTGTGTGTACAGGAGACCTCGCCCGCCACCACCACGTTGCCTAAAGATTAAGCATGAATGCTTGTTAGCGATACCCAAGCCCACCGGGAACAAATTTTTTGTCCCCCATAGCAGCAGACACATTGGTAATGTCCAGGCCAGCAATACGTCTGTACGGTACTTGGCCCCGCAATGTCACCCAAAGGGACATGTCTCTATCCCTGCAGATGATAGTAAGGGAGATACCTAGGAAGAGGCTACCCGAAAAAAGAAAAAAAAAAAAAAAAAAAAGAGGGCCTTGCACATCCCTGAATAAAACTTTAGCTTTTAATTGAAAAAGTTAAAAGGCATACATTACATATTCCATAAAGAGCAGAGAGAGGTACATGCTGGTGGGGAGGTCGACAGCCGTTTTGCGCCGTTATATCAGGATTCCGATGATGTGCCACAGCATATAACGGCGCGAAACGGCTGTCGACCTCCCCACCAGCCTGTACCTCTCTCTGCTCTTTATGGAATATGTAATGTATGCCTTTTAACTTTTTCAATTAAAAGCTAAAGTTTTATTCAGGGATGTGCAAGGCCCTCTTTTTTTCTTTTTTCGGTTTATTGCATATACAAAGTTGTTTGGCTGGCTGCACTCCCTCAGTGATACACTCAGCCTCCTGTGCATGGTCTTTTCTTTTTCTAGTTAGATTATAGGAAGAGGCTACCCTCTGGATCCTGCAAAGACTGCCTATGTCCTCCTCCAGATCCCCACCACTGCTCTGGATCCTCTAGAAGTTTGCGCCCAAGCTCCGCTCCATGCACAAAAACTGCCATGTTGCTACCATGAAAGTACAGCTGTATCTGTAAGCTGTCTTTGTCCAACTTACTGCGCAGGCACAGTATGGCCATGCTTGTGCATAAAGAGGAGCACAACCATGTTAGCTTATTCAACATGCTCTTATCCAATATGTTACGGGGGCCACATGCGGCAATAGTGGGTGCCAAGAGGATGTGGGAAGTCTCTTTAGGATCCAGAAGTTTTTGCTCTTCCAAGTATTTCATTTTACTTAACCTGTACCTGAGGTGAAGTTTAAACAATCAGATCAAATACAGAAGTTGATGGAGTGAACATTAGTTCCATATATTGAAGGGGGGCGGGGGGAGTAAAAATGACTATGTATAACTAAATAAAGGCAAATTCCCAATGCCTACTTTACAATGCAAAATAAAAGCAATAGAAGAACCAATTGTCAACACCCGTCATCTTAAGCAGGACAACAACAGAAAAGCAGAAAGCTACCTTTCCCAATTCTACAAAAAAAAAAAAAAAAAAAAAGGAGCTCTCTTAAAACAGAAAGAATTTGTGATAATTCAAGTTGGAGTGAGCATGAGATGTCTCCCAGTGCATCACTGCTGAATACATGCAAATTAACCATTGTTACCCTTAGAAGCTAAACACACCTCCAGAACCGCTGGAATGCAATGATGTGTCAGCTTGTTAATTTGCTCAGAGCCATAATAATCCAACATGCATACAGACTGTTTCAGATTGTTTGATCCTTATCAGTGCATGGCATGGATTAAATTGGCTCTATGGAGTAGAGCTTGTAACACCGAGAGGCACAGACTAACCACAGCAAGCTCCTGGTGAACCAGAACTCATTGGAGTGTGTGAGGGGCTACAATGGTCCTAAAAGCCCCCTTACTAAGATGTTAAGAAAAACAAAAGTTTGCTTTCTTAAAACAGAAAGAATTTGCGATAATTCAGGTTGGAGTGAGCTTGAGATGTCTCCCAGTCATTCTAAAGGCTCATACACACCTCAGACTATAGTCTTTGGAAAATGAAAGATCACAGACCAATCTTACCACCCTTCATGTAGTATGAGAGCCATACTCTACAAAGTCTTTTCTATGGTGCTGAACTCCACATCAGAAAAAAATATTTGCAAGATGCTGCACACACAGATGCTGTACAGACACAAAAGATCAGTATCTGCAAAAGATCTGTTCCTGCCAAAAATCCATTCCTGCAAATTGCAATGATAGTCTATGAGATCTGCAGATCATCATACACACATGATTTAACTGACATTCATCTGCAGATCAAGCAATCATCTGCAGATCTGAAAATCCATCCTGGTGGATCTGATCCGCAGATGAATGTCAGTTAAACCATATGTGTATGATGATCTGCAGATCTCATAGACTATCATTGCAATTTGCAGGAATGGATTTTTGACAGGAACAGATCTTTGGCAGATACTGATGTTTTGTGTCTGTACAGCATCTGTGTGTGCAGCATCTTGCAAAGATTTTTTTCTGATGTGGAGTTCAGCTCCATAGAAAAGACTGTGTAGAGTATGGCTCTCATACTACATGAAGGGTGGTAAGATTGGTCTGTGATCTTTCATTTTCAAAAGACTATGGTCTGATGTGTGTATGGGGCCTACGGCACTGCCCATACCAATGTCTTCAGATTCGATTTTCAAAATACTCTTACACATGTGCCTTTCAAACAGGCAGTGAGAGGTATGGTAGGGGAAAATTAATGCAAATACTGAACCAATCCGTGGAGTAATAAATGCAAATACTAAACCAATCCAATTAGCAAGAATTGAAATTCAAAAGTAAAAAAGTGTTATAAATTCCAATGCAAATAGTTATATTTGGACTTCAAAATGAAGTCTCTAGAGGTATGCCACCGCATGCTAAACAGACAGGGTTACATAAACATCCCTGCATTTGTTTGCCTCACAACTGAGGGCATTGCAAGCACCACCACAACCTTCCAGTTTGTTGTTCAGAGACATATAGTATATTGTAACTGTAATAAAAGGACAGTAGCTGTCACAGGAAGTCGTTATGGCAAACTCTATACCTGCATTTAAAGGGGGCTTAGATGCTTTCCTTGCGTTGAAAGACATCCATGGCTACAATTACTAGGTAATGCCTAATGTTGATCCAGGGATTTTATCTGATTGCCATCTGGAGTCGGGAAGGAATTTTTCCCTTTAGGGGCTAATTGGACCATGCCTTGTAAGGGTTTTTTCGCCTTCCTCTGGATCAACAGGGATATGTGAGGGAGCAGGCTGGTGTTGTACTTTATACTGGTTGAACTCGATGGACGTATGTCTTTTTTCAACCAAAATAACTATGTAACTATGTAAGACAGACACAAAGGCTTATCAAAAAGTAAATTTAGGCCCAGTTTACACAGACTTTTTTTTTTCATATGATATGCATCTAAAAATGTATGCTGCACTTTCAAGCCCTGTTCTCATTAATAAATGTTTTTTTCCCTGCAAGTCACCCAGAAGACAGTGCAAGCCATGCTTGCTTGTAGTCCAAAAAATAAACGCCTCTCGTGTGTACCAGCACATTGCCATGAATGGAGATTTCACACAAGAGCGTTTTACAAACGTTTAAGCACCTGGAAAGCATCCATATAAATTAGAACCTTTAATAAGAAAGGGTTCTTCACAGCATCAGTTGTCAAGCTGTGGACTGCCCTACCGCCATAGAATGGATTGCCAAGATACACAATTATATATTACAAAATGTGCACAAATAACTGTCACATCTCCAAATATTAATAAGAGTAATGCACAGCATACATGCTCTGTATGCGTGGCATTGCACGTTAAACATGCAATGCGACTTTTCACCACTGTTGCAATCTTATCACAACCGAAGGTGTATAGGTGTATAGCGTGAAACGTTTAAACGTTTAAAGAACACCTGAACTGAGAGGAATAGGGAGGCTGATGTATTTACTTCCTTTGAAACAATACACATTGCCTGGCTGCCCAGCTGAGCCTCTGCCTCTAATACTTTTGGCCAAAAACCCTGAACAAGCATGCTGATCAGATGTTTTTGACTAAAGTCTGACTAGATTAGCCCCATGTTTGTTTCAAGTGTGTAAACCAGATACTACTACAGCCATAGAGATCAGCAGGCCTGCCAGGCAACCGGTATTGGTTTAAAATCATAAGTATGGCAGCCTCTCAGTTCAGGAGTCTGGACCCATCATGCGGTGTCACTTGGACTGTGAAATTTTCTTGCTGGGGCTGTAGTTCCCCATTTTAAATAGAATCAATAAATGGATGAGGTTAGCTTTTGCACGATATGAACCAACTGGATCTTCTGCTGTGCTAAAAAAAATGTAAGGACTGTCCGTTTTCTTACCGCGGATGAAATCTACGTTTATAATTAACATGAATATCATAAGTTCTAAAGATGGTGAGAAGCTTTGAATTGGGAAAATTACTGGTGCTTGTCTAATTTAGGAGACCCTGCAGGAAACCTCATACGGAACAGTTCTCCAATCACAGTACTGTACCCTTTTACAGCATAAAGGGTTGTGATTGGCCAAATTGTGTGGACATAGTATACTACAACCTATTGGAAACCTAGCAGTTCCAGAGAGTGCTGTCCACCCAATCAGGTTAGCTGAATTTCCCTATCAGGTTTCCTGCTGGGTCTCCTAAAGAAGGACTAGCGCCCTGACTTGGGTCTATGTCACACCAATGTTTCTAAGCTAGTATCCTTAGTGGAGAATCACCAAAGTGTACTTTCAAAAGCCAATATAATGCCTCTAGAAATGGATGTATGATCGCCCCCATTTCTAGCAACTGCATGTCACATGTACTCAGACAATAATAGAGCATAGTAGCACATTGCCTTATTGCTAATAATGCTGGTGAACTTATTGAACACACTACACTCAACACAGGCCTTCTGCCGATACGAAACAACCACAGCTGCATAGTGAAGCGGAACCTGAAAGCCATGGTAAATATCACTTCAATGTCCTGTGGCTGTAATACATATGTGGTTTTCCAAAAACAACATGCTCCATTCTGAAAACCACAATGCAATAATGGTTCTATGGTAGTAAACCACACATGTATATAAGAGCTTAGACTACCAACATGTATAGCTGAGACAGTTACCAAGCAGATTATGGACGGAGTCAGTCAGTGACATTTCTTGATCTGATTGGTTACCACAGTATACCATTTGTTTTTCACAAGCAATGCATTTGATGTACAAAATGCATGTTCATAGCCATTCTTCTCTTCTACATAAACATAAAAACTTACCTGCCCCATAAGCCTTAGCAACCAGCCAGGCCAGATTACTGGCCACCTTGGCCCTGTTGAAGTCATAGTGATCAAAAGGTTTTATGGCTGGGACGATAAACGTCTTCTTCACCTGTGAATTCTCTGCAGTGTCCACCATGGCTAAATCTTGTCGGCTGTCACAATTTACATGGTTCATAAAATCCAATTAGTGAAAATATTCCACCAAGTTGAAATTACGATGGGTACCATCACTTACACACGTCAAATGTGTTCCGGAATTTCCTTAGCCATATCTTAAGCAATATTTTGCTGAACAATGTAGTTACAACTGGCAGAAATTACTATTTCTGTTTAATAAATAACAAATGTCATTTTCCCTTCCACCATTTGATGTCATCACTGGATAACTGTCCTGCATTTATCATGTGTGACAAAAGAATAGATGCCCTGGAATAACCTATGATGCCATACAAATACTTTAAACTCCAACCATACAATACACATGCACAATCCTGCAGTAACAATGGAATTAGTAGTAGTGCAAGAAATGGAAATGTGCTGATATATTTAGGGGGTCTTCCTTTCCTTGTAACCAATGTGAAGACAGCAAGCAATTCTGAGCAGGAATATTCTTCAGTGCTTTACTTTATCCCAGTCTTCAGGTGAGGATCATGCGATTATCTGCCACAGCATACACCGATATATTGGATTTCTGTCAGCAGCATGCACAGTGCCTTATTGCTGTGACATTTCTGGACTGACACACTGAGGGTGGTAGACAGAGGGGCCTGTCTGCCTTCTGAGCTGGGGATGAGGCTTGCTGGGATTGATTCCTTAGTGGCAGTGATCTCCAGAAAGCCCAGAAGCAGATCTTGGAAGTGATCCCGTGCTGTTTTCCTCCAGATGCGCAGGCAGGGATGGTTGTAGCAGGGATCCAGTGATTACTGCTGCTGCCACAGATGATTCATATGTGATGGGGTGTCCAGCCACTCGCATCTCATTCAATAAGCGCAGATTGAAGGCTGACACTGGCCGGGGATTCCTCTACAGCCCAACACCTGCACAACAAATGGCTCCGGGCTCCCCTGATTCTCGGCAGCCAGTCTGATCGTATTTCTCCTATGAATAACTGCAGAGATCCCGGAGAGCTCTATAGATCGGACATATCCCGGTGGCCAGGCCCCGCCGGCGATTCTATTCTTGCTTCGATATCACCTTTTAGCCCTCCCAGATACCCGTTTAGTCCTCTCTTCTTTATCTATCCCCTCCACCCTCTTCCCTGTCTCCCTCCCCCGTTTCCTCTTCTCCCCGCCCGCCGCCGCTGCGGGTTTTCCTGCCGCACTGGATGGAAGACAGCTGTCATTAGAGCGCAGGCGCGGACTGCAAGCGCTACGATGTACGCATGCGTACTCTGACTCCATGGGAAGCTTTCCTGACGCATGCGTGCCTAAACACAGGACTTCAGTAGGGAATAGGGATCGCTGCTGGAGAGGAATTCTCCCCATGACCATCAGAGAAGAGGCATTTCCACGTTTTGGGATGTACTCACTTTTCACTGGAAACGTGCCTGATTTGTAAAAGTTAATTTAGAGAGGAACTGTAATCAAAATAACATACTAAATACAATTGTTTTTTTTTACAGTGCAGTATTCAATTATAAATTATTTAGTCATTGATTGACCATTGTTAAATCATTCCTTTTCCCGGGGACGGATCAAGACCAAGTTGCGCCTGGGGCAAGGTCAGCTTTTGGCGCCTAAAGGTCATGTTTTGGCGCCTAAACTGTCATTCATTTTGCCGCCTTTTTAAGAATTCAACAAACTGCGCCTGGGGCAAGATACCCGCTTGCCCCCCCCCCCCCCCCCTAGATCCGTCCTTGCCTCTTCCTGATTTACTTTCTGAATTTTATCACAGCTGGCAACATCTGTCCAGCAAAATACAGTGCTGTCAGGTGATCTCTGCCAAATGTTCATTTACTGAGAGCTCAAAAGTAGAAAACATCTCTGGCCACCCAGAAACCATGGGGAAGGGGGTACATATCATTATACAGCAATATTTAGTTAGCTAAACCTGGATACAAAATTGATCATCCATGAATAATTTACTGCATTTGTACTATATGTAATTACGGTTCCTCTCTAAAGTGTACCCGAGCCGATTACACATAAAAGACTTATACATGCCTGGGACTTCCTCCAGCCTTATCCGCACGGATTGCTGCCACGCTGCCGTCTTCAGTCTTCTGCAGCACCGGTACCGGGTCCGTAATTTCAGCCAGTTGCGGCCAGTCTGTGCAAGAGAAGTGTGCCCTGCTGGGAAGATATGTAAAGAGCGCACTTCTCTTACGTCAGACTGGCCGTAACTGGAGGAAGTTACGGGACCAAGTACCGGAGCTACAGAAGGCTGAGGGCGGCGGCGTGGGAGTGATCAGTGCGGATGGGGCTGGAGGAAGCCCCAGATATGTATAAAACTTTTATTTTTAAATGTCTCTGGTTTCCTTTAAAGGACTTCTGAGGCCACAAAACAAAAGTAGTTTTACTTACCTGGGGCTTCTTCCAGCCCTCAGAAGTCATTTGGGTCTCTCTCCACAGCTCCAGTCCTCACCGGAGTCCTGCTGGCAGCCTCTAAAAATCACCAACCCTAATGAGTTGGTCACACAGAAGAACAACCCCGCACACTCTTCAACCAATGGCTGGTTTGCCTTCAAAGGTGCTGCTCCAAATGCTGGGTGGCGCCAGCGTATCTGTGCAAAGAATAGAAAAGAAAACAGGAGCGCACCTCTGGTGCAATAAATCCTTTTACTTCAATAAGCATGCAATAAAAGTTACACTCACGGTGTGTAATGGTACAAATGCGCCTGTCAGGCCTGCCGGCAAACGTCTCCTTACACCCGCACTTGGCCAGATCAGCGGGGAGCGTGATGGTTGGCGTGGGAGTCGGAAGCGGTGGGCGGAGCCAGGTCGCTGGGATGCCGTCTGACGTCACGACGCGTTTCGGCGTTAACCACGCCTTTGTCAGGTCAAACCTGACGAAGGCGTGGTTAACGCCGGAACGCGTCGTGACGTCAGACGGCATCCCAGCGACCTGGCTCCGCCCACCGCTTCCGACTCCCACGCCAACCATCACGCTCCCCGCTGATCTGGCCAAGTGCGGGTGTAAGGAGACGTTTGCCGGCAGGCCTGACAGGCGCATTTGTACCATTACACACCGTGAGTGTAACTTTTATTGCGTGCTTATTGAAGTAAAAGCATTTATTGCACCAGAGGTGCGCTCCTGTTTTCTTTTCTAACCTAATGAGTTGGTGCAAGAACACACCCACATCACCGGGAACATACTGCACTTGCGCAGTAGTACTGTGTAGATGTAGTATGCTATCAATGATGTGGTCGCGTTTACGCGTATGTGCAGAAGATGCTGCCCCATATGGGTCTGCGATCCTTAGAGGCTGCCAGCGGGACCCCAGAGAGGACCGGAGCTGTGGAGAAAGACCCAAGTGACTTCTAGGGGCTGGAAGAAGCCCCAGGTAAGTAAAACTACATTTCTTTTGTGGCCTTAGAAGTCCTTTAACTATAAAATAACTTTTTTTCTACAAAATGTCCAAAGAGGAAGTACATCCAAAGCATGTTTTTGTTTTCGGTCTGTGGTGTATGGGCAGCCAGCAGATGCCTCTCTGATCAGATCTGATCAGGGAGAGAGCCGTCTCATGCTCGATCTGCCCATACATTGCCTGATGTATGGCCACCTTTACTCAGAAATACAATCAGTGTTGGCATGGAAATTCAGTCACCGCTGGCGCCAGCCATCGCAGAACCTCACAGAATGCATGGGGTTTGAAAAGAAATACAGCAAAACCCCATTCCAAAAGCTAACACAGCTCATTGGTCCATTAGTCTAGATCAAATTTAATTTGTTTCCAAAGACACTCATCAATCCAGATTAATTGATCCAGAAAATTCAGATTATGTAGATGACTACAGTGTTGGAGTCCACAGCTAGGGTCAAGGGATCAGGGATCTTATAGTGAGTCCCAGCAAAAGACCTGCATGCACACACCCAGCACAACAGCTTTACTAAATCCACAAACTGGGGATCTCCAATGCTTAATGTGGCTTTCAAAAATCAGACTTAGAGCACATTTCCACTGCAAATCAGAATTGCAATTGTGCCGTCATCCTGATAGCGATTTGCAGCAGTTTCAAAATGCAATTTCCTGTGTGTTGTGTCCCATTTTCCGTACGTTCATTGTTATGTGCAGCGCAATTGTAATTTTATGGGGAGACAAGGAGTGGGGCTTCATGCCACATAGGAAAATTGCATAATACTGCTATTTTCATGCATCCCATAGGGTATACCTACGTACAATTGCACAAAATTGCAGCAGGCAGTACGATCATGCTTTGGCAAACATAGCAACACACACAATTGTCACGTTGGCAAAAAGGCATAGAGATAACAATGTTAATCATGGTGCCCCTGCAATTTACCAAACATCGGGAAAGCATCGGAAAAAATTGTGCACAATCTGATTTTTGGAATGAAACATGCCTGGTGACAAAGTGCTCTTAGAGAATAGACAACTATTCACTTGGTGAAAATAGAGTAATAATCAGGGGCGTAGGGCCTGTGGTCGCAACGGTCGCCTCGGCGACCGGGCCCGGCTCCTGAAGAGGCGGGGGAGGGGCCCGGGGGGCCCATGTCCGTTTGGACTCTCTCGGAGATCCGTGCGTGGCTGCGTGCGTTATTGGGAGGGGGGAACCGCAGCCGCGGGGAGGGCAGCCCGACCTCTCCCGACCTTCCTCTCCCCGGGCCCCCCCCTCAGATGCAGAGTGCGCGGCGCACGGAAGCGCTGTAGGCTGAACTCACCTGCCTGCGTTCCAAGCGCCGCTGGTCTCCTCCCGCTCTGTATAGATGTTGTTACACACTGCTTCCGGCTAAACAGGAAGCAGTGTGTAACAACATCTATACAGAGCGGGAGGAGACCAGCGGCGCAGGGACGGGAGGTGAGTTCAGCCTACAGCGCTTCCGTGCGCCGCGCACTCTGCATCTGAGGGGGGAGAGGAAGGGAGGGAGAGGTGGGGGTGGAGGGGCAGCTAGCTACCTAACCTATCCTGGGGGGCCAGCTACCTACCTAACCTACCCTGGGGGGCCAGCTACCTACCTAACCTATCCTTGGGGGCCAGCTACCTACCTAACCTATCCTGGGGGGCCAGCTACCTACCTAACCTATCCTGGGGGGCCAGCTACCTACCTAACCTATCCTGGGGGGCCAGCTACCTACCTAACCTATCCTGGGGGGCAGCTACCTACTCTAACCTACCCTGGGGGGCCAGCTACCTACCTAACCTATCCTGGGGGGCAGCTAGCTACCTAACCTATCCTGGGGGGCCAGCTACCTACTCTAACCTATCCTGGGGGGCAGCTACCTAACCTAACCTATACTGGGGGGCAGCTACCTAATCTAACCTATACTGGGGGGCACCTACCTATCTAACCTGGGGGCACTTAATTGTCTAACCTGTATTCGGGGCACCTAGCTAGCCTATACAGGTGGCAACTATACTGGCTACCTATATTGGAGGCACCTACCTAACTAACCTATACTGGGGGCACCTACCTATCTAACCTATGCTGGGGGCAACTATTCTGGCTACCTATATTAGAGGCACCCACCTAGCTAACCTGTACTGGCGGCGCCTGCCTATCTAACCTATACTGGGGGCAACTATACTGGCTACCTATGCTGGAGGCACCTACCTGGCTAACCTATACTGGGGGCAACTATACTGGCGTACCTATGCCTGGCTACCTATACTGGGGGGACCTATAGCTGGCTATAGGGATTCGGATATGTGTGTGCGTCGGGTGTTGCCGGGGGAGGGGGGGCTGTTGTTGCCCGTGGGGGGGCCCACATCCAGATTCCGCATCGGGGCCCAGAGGTTTGTAGCTACGCCACTGGTAATAATAATACAATAATACCTGATTATACCTGAACTATAAACAAAAAATGACTGTAGAACACAGCCAGTTTGGCCATGTTTTGAAAAGGCTCTCCTGTCCTGGAGCCTTCTGCTATTAAACAGCAAGCACTTGAGTCATATCAAAGCACTGTGAGAAATGATGAGATGTTAGTGCAGTGCAATGCTGTTCATCTTCCTGAACATAGAATGGTGGGGTGTCTGACACTACTGCTGCCTTTCAATGTTCCATTTTCAACCTGCACAAAATAAGCATCAAGCTGGGGTTATAGCATCTCATTGGTCATCCCTATAAGTAGTTCCACTCTTCTGGTGTAAGAGAAGCGGCGTAGCTAAGGAGCTTTGGACCCCAGTCCAAGTTTTACAATGCCCTCCCCCGCCCCCAAGAATTATATACATCACAATTCATAGGGCGCAACAAGCCCTACCGAGGACATCGGCAGTATGAGAGGCGTAACCAGAGGAGGGGAGCTGTTTGTTAATAATCACCGCTATTTAAAGCATATTTAAAGCATATATAGAAGCGATCATTACCAACATAGCGCCATCCATTGAAGAGCTAACACTATGGTTGAGGGAGAACCCCTCTGGTCCAAGGACCTCGAAGCAGTCGCCACCTATGCATCCCCTATTGCTACGCCACTGTCACTGATGCTGAGACTTAGCCAAGAATCTGTTTGTCCCACGCTTTCTTCTTATGCCTTTATGTGAGTACTAGCAGACCTAAGCCCATTTAAAAATGGGCTCTAGGTCTCTCTCTCGCCACTGCCGCCACCACATGTCAGTGCGCATGCATTGTGAATGTTACGTGTCAACCAAAGGGGAGTCAGGAGTTTATATGCAGAACAGTGAACTGAGTGAAATTGTGACTAAAACAGCCTGGTCACCCACTATTCTATTGTGTGTTAAGATACATACTATCTCTTGTTAAGATACATCCTAACTCGTGGAAGTTATTCCAGATTTGAAAGCTAATGGGGAATGTGCTCACATTGCGTTCATGGCACACCTGCTTTTGTATTGAGCTGATTTGGCTATAATGAAAATCAGAAAGAATTGTCATAAGCCATTTTTATAAGAGATAGATCTGTGAAGATTGCAGAGTTCCAGCTGTAGCATGAATTGAAAGGATATGAGTCAGATGAAACTTCACCTACCCCTGGCAAGCAATAGACTCAAGCAATTACATTTTCAATTGTTTTCAACAACTACAATTTACCATCAGAAAACAGAGAATCCAAGGGATATCCCAAGGTAGCTTGCTTATAAAGACTTTTGCAGCAGTTGCTACTTTTTATAATATGCCTGTGAATGGCCTTACAGGGGTTGGACAAAATAATGGAAATACCTTGAAAATCATCAAATTATATTTTAATATGGTGTAGGTCCACCTTTTGTGGCAATTACAGCTTCAATTCTCCAAGGTATTGATTCATACAAATTGTGAATTGTTTTCAAAGGAATTTTAGCCTGTTCTTCAGTTAAAACACCCTCCAGTTCTTTTAGAGACGATGGCAGCGGAAATCGACTTCTTACTTGAATCTCTAATAACGACCATAAATGCTTAATAATGTTGAGGTCTGGGGATTGTGGTGGCCAGATGAGATGCTCAACTTCATTAGAATGTTCCTCATGTCATTCTTTTACAATTCTAGCTGTATGGATTGGGGCATTATCATCTTGAAAGATGGCATTCCCCTCCTGGTTCTTGAACCATAGGATGAACTTGGTCGCCCAAAATTCCTAAATAGTCTCGGCTGTTAATTCTTCCATTAAGGGAAATCATTGGCCCGGCAGATTTCCAAGAAATAGCACCCCAGATCATCACAGAAACCCTGCCATGTTTTACGATTGGGAGAAGGCATTCTGGATGAAATGCTTTTTTCGGCTGTCTCCAAATGTACATTCGGCCGGAGGTCGGAAATAAGGTAAATGATGATTCGTCAGAGAAAATCCCATTTTTCCACTGCTCAAAGGGACCAATTGTGGTTGTTTTTACACCACTCTAAATGCTTTGAAACATTTGTCTTTGAGAGCAGAGGTTTTCTAATTGCAGTTCTTCCGTGGAATCCAGATTTGTGCAGCTCTCGACCGACAGTTTTTGTGGAAACTGGGTTCTGGAGGTATTCATTCAGCTCTGCAGTGATTGTAGGGGCCATGGTCTTGTGAGCACTTCTAACAATTCGATTTAGAGTCCGACAGTCTCTCTCAGACAACTTCGACTTTCGGCCACAACTGTGCTTTGCTGAGGACATTTTTCCTTCTCTTTCAAAGGCAGTCATTACTTTTGAGACAGTACCTCTTGAAATGCCAAGCATTCGGGCAATTTCTGTTACATTAGCGAATGCCATACGAGCACCAACAATTTGGGCTCTTTAAAAGTCTAAGAGATATGCCATTTTTGTAAATTATAACCAACTTTTGTTTAAATATCTGTAAAAAAAACCCCAATTATTTTAATTAAACATAATAACAAACATAACAAACAAATTTTTTTTTTTTTTACATATGTCAAGTTTTGATTGCTTAAAACAAAGATTATAATGACAAAATGTTAGGTGTTTCCATTATTTTGTCCAACCCCTGTATATACCTGAAGCTATCTTAGCTGAGGCTAAAAAAAAACCCTCCAGAAAACTTGTCAGTATAGGTACTCCAAAATCTCGTTGAACCATCCCCCAATTAGTTTTTTTTTAAGTTAGCTAAGTACAGTAACTGGTGTTTCAGAAGGTTAGTCTACAAAGATCCAGATCTTTTAGTGAAGATGGATCCGATTTTGTTATTAAATCTGATGGAGATCTCACACATTTATTATTTTATTCTGTTTTCTTCTCTGTCATGACACACTACTGTATGCCTTTAATGGTAAACTAAGCCTATATTTCAGTAGTAACCAGAATGTACTAGTACTTTAAGGGGCGCAAAATAGAAATTCTGCTTTTTGTGGGTCCTTGTCAGGCAACTATAGAAAGACAATTTTAATAACTCACATTTTTAGTACTCTACCCCCTCTTGTTTAGAGAAGCACTTGAACTTTCTGAATAGCAATAGTGTGTTGGCATAGTTAAAATAATCTGTATTAAGTTTCTGTTGCTGTTGTATTCAGAGGAAATACAGATAATCCCCTATGTACAATCACTTCAGTTACAGACTTGTCATACATGTACTAAGTTTTTTATATGTGCTGTACTGATTTTTTAAAAATAACTTTTTGGACTTATTACATGTTGCAGTATGAACTGTTGTAAGTTGTCTAAAGCACATTAAAAAAAATTGTATGCAATGTGTCAAAATCCAGGATTGTCCAAAAGTCATGGATAATCATTTATCCACACGTCTAAGTATATACAGTATTATATATGACTAGTATTATATGTGACTCGAGTTACAAACAACCTTCCGGAACAGAACCTGATTGTACGCGGGGACCACCTGTAAGTAAAAAGTTGTTTGCAACAAAAGTAAAATCAGTGGCATCTTTTGTTTATCCGATACTTCAAAATAAGGCCTCACAGATATCTCCACCGAAAGCTGCTGGTTATTTTCTGCACTGATGCACTATAAAGGATGCACTATAGAAAGCATCTTGACTGACTGCATGAGGGCCTGGTACAACAGCTGCACCCATAGAAGCCCTGCAGCGGGTTTTAAAAGCAGTAGAGGTCTTTATCGGCACTGAACTGACATCACTTGAACTCTTGTAAAAGATTCGTATGAGAAGGGCCAAAAACATTATCAAGGACCACCCTCACCCTTGTTTGAGCTCCTACTTGTAATAAATATCACTAGGGCAGCTGCGGCGAACGGTGCAGCCGCCACAGCTGCCTCTGCCTCTCAGTCCAGTCACACTCCCGTACCTCGGGCGTCTAGCACGCCGAGGACGGGTCTTTCTGTTTTTCGTCATGTCGCCCTAGCGCGCTCAGCGGAGCGACCTTTATGCGGCAAGGAGGCGCGTCACCTGACCCACGGGTCGCGTCTCGTCATAGGACGCGACCGCCGCTCGGGATTGGCTGGGCTCCGGTAGGCGTGCCACTGGGTCACTGCGGATTCTTAAGCAGCTGGTCTTCACTCGCAACTTGTCTGCGGTTGCGAATACATACGTGTTAGCGTTCAGACCTTAGACTAGTATCCAGTGTGCTTTGATCTGGGAGGAAACCAGGGATTTCACACAAGACTAGGATTATTATTATTACTGTGTATTGATACTCTGTGTATGACTCTGGCTATCTCTGACTCTGCTCTTGCTTATTGATTCTGTACCTTCTGATCTAGTTGCTGAAACACTGCCTGAATACTTACTACTCTCTTGATTACTGATTCTGTACTGTATCTGTCTCTCAGTTGCCGAACCCAGCCTGTCTGACCTCTCTACTCACCAGTGGGCCCTTGCCACTGGTGAGGTGTTTCAACAGTTCCCACCAGCTCCTCTGGTGAGGTTCTGCCAAACTAGTCAGTAACTGTGTTCTAATAGTACCCACCAGCTCCTCTGGTGAGGTTCTGCCAAACTAGTCAGTAACTGTGTTCTAATAGTACCCACCAGCTCCTCTGGTTAGGTTCTGCCAAACTAGTCAGTAACTGTGTTCTAATAGTACCCACCAGCTCCTCTGGTGAGGTTCTGCCAAACTAGTCAGTTACTGTGTTCTAACAGTGCCCACCAGCTCCTCTGGTGAGGTTCTGCCAAACTAGCCAAGTAACTGTGTTCTAATAGTACCCACCAGCTCCTCTGGTGAGGTTCTGCCTGTCAGGAATATAGCAGCTAGTTATGATAAGGATAATACAGTAATATATTTTCATTTTCCCATTTTTATGTCTGCTGTGTACTACTGTATCATATGGGATTGTCTGCTAGCCAGTCTGGCTTTGAAGGCTGGCAGCTGCCTGGAGTTCGTTATATCATGTAAATTGACCCTGCATTCAATAGCTATTGTCTGCTCCTAACTGGGAGATGGGAAATCTCTGCAATTAGGGACTGTCTACCTAGCCTCTAATAAGAGATGGCTATTCAGGCCAATACTGTCAACAATGTGTTTGTCACCTGTAACTTGGACTAAGGAAGTATTTTCATGTATGTGCTAAAATACACTTTAACCTGAGGAAATTGGATGTTAGGGAAGTTTTTTCATGTATGTACTAAAATACACTTTAACCACTTGAGGACCACAGTCTTTTCGCCCCTTAAAGAAAACCTGAACTGAAAATTAAGTGTCAAAATAAGCACACACAAGTCATACTTACCTTCCATGTAGTCTACTCCTCAGTGTCTTTCTCCTGTCCCGCGTCCTATTTGTTCACTGTGATCAAGGGAATATTCCGTCCTCCATTTTGAAAATGGCCATTACCCATAACAGCTTTCTGGTCAGCACACAGTTAAACTGTAACATCGCCCACTTGAGCCATAGGGAAACATGGACATTACCTGGTACATCAGTTTTCCTCTCAGCTATAACTGACAGCAACTGATATTTTACTGACAGCAACTGATATATTTCAGATCTGACAAAATATTGTCAGAACTGGAAGGGATTATTGTCAGAAGAAAATGGTGAGCTTCTGAGAGGAACTGATGGCAAGGTAACTATGTAATGTTCATTTGAAGTTACTACATGTGTTTATTTTAAATATTTTTACTCAGTACAGGTTTTCTTTAAGGACCAGAGCCTTTTTTCCATTCAGATCACTGCAGCTTATTGCTCGGTCATACAACCTACCACCTAAACAAATTTTACCTCCTTTTCTTGTCACTAATACAGCTTTCTTTTGGTGCTATTTGATTGCTGCTGTGATTTTTACTTTTTATTATATTCATCAAAAAAGACATAATTTTTGTCAAAAAAATGACATTTTTAACTTTCTGTGCTGACCTTTTTCAAATAAAGTAAAATTTCGTATACATTTGAGCGCGAAAGTTATTCTGCTACATGTCTTTGGTAAAAAAAAACAAAAAACATTCAGTGTATATTTATTGGATTGGGTAAAAGTTATAGCGTTTACAAACTATGGTGCCAAAAGTGAATTTTCCCATTTTGAAGGATCTCTGCCCTTTCTAACCACCTATAAATACCCCCCAAATGACCCCATTTTGGAAAGAAGACATCCCAAAGTATTCAGTGAGAGGCATGGTGAGTTCATAGAAGATTTCATTTTTTGTCACAAGTTAGCGGAAAATGAAACTTTGTGACAAAAAAAAAAAAAGTTTCCATCACCATACTCCTAACAGAATACCTTTGGGTGTCTTCTTTCTAAAATGGGGTAATTTGTGGGGTTCCTATACTGCCCTGGCATTTTAGGGGCCCTAAACCGTGAGGAGTAGTCTTGAAACCAAATGTCGCAAAATGACCTGTGAAATCCTAAAGGTACTCATTGGACTTTGGGCCCCTTAGCGCACTTAGGGTGCAAAAAAGCGCCACACATGTGGTACCGCCGTACTCAGGAGAAGTAGTATAATGTGTTTTGGGGTGTATTTTTACACATACAGATGCTGGGTGGGAGAAATATCTCTGTAAATGACAATTGTTTGATTTTGTTTACACACAATTGTCCATTTACAGAGAGATTTCTCCCACCCAGCATGGGTATGTATAAAAATACATCCCAAAACACATTATACTACTTCTCCTGAGTACGGCGATACCACATGTGTGACACTTTTTTGCAGCCTAGGTGCGCTAAGGGGCCTAACGTCCTATTCACAGGTCATTTTGAGGCATTTGGATTCTAGACTACTCCTCACGGTTTAGGGCCCCTAAAATGCCAGGGCAGTATAGGAACCCTACAAGTGACCCCATTTTAGAAAGAAGACACCCCAAGGTATTCTGTTAGGAGTATGGTGAGTTCATAGAAGATTTTTTTTTGTCACAAGTTAGCGGAAAATGACACTTTGTGAAAAAAAAACAATAAAAATCAATTTCTGCTAACTGTTGACAAAAAATAAAATCTTCTATGAACTCGTCATACACCTAACAGAATACCTTGGGGTGTCTTCTTTCTAAAATGGGGTCACTTGTGGGGTTCCTATACTGCCGTGGCATTTTAGGGGCCCTAAACCGTGAGTAGTCTGGAAACCAAATTTCTCAAAATGACTGTTCAGGGGTATAAGCATCTGCAAATTTTGATGACAGGTGGTCTATGAGGGGGAAAATTTTGTGGAACCGGTCATAAGCAGGGTGGCCTCTTAGATGACAGGTTGTATTGGGCCTGATCTGATGGATAGGAGTGCTGGGGGGGTGACAGGAGGTGATTGATGGGTGTCTCAGGGGGTGGTTAGAGGGGAAAATAGATGCAATCAATGCACTGGGGAGGTGATCCGAAGGGGGTCTGAGGGTTTGGCCGAGTGATCAAGAGCCCACACGGGGCAAATTAGGGCCTGATCTGATGGGTAGGTGTGCTAGGGGGTGACAGGTGGTGACAGGGGGTGATTGATGGGTGGCAGTGACAGGGGGTGATTGATGGGTGATTGATAGGTGATTGACAGGTGATCAGTGGGTTATTACAGGGAAGAACAGATGTAAATAATGCACTGGCGAATTGATAAGGGGGGGTCTGAGGGCAATCTGAGCGTGTGGGTGGGTGATTGGGTGCCCGCAAGGGGCAGATTAGGGTCTGATCTGATAGGTAACAGTGACAGGTGGTGATAAGGGGTGATTGATGGGTAATTAGTGGGTGTTTAGGGTAGAGAACAGATGTAAACCCTGCACTTGGAAGGTGATCTGACGTCGGATCTGCGGGCGATCTATTGGTGTGGGTGGGTGATCAGATTGCCCGCAAGGGGCAGGTTAGGGGCTGATTGATGGGTGGCAGTGACAGGGGGTGATTGATGGGTGGCAGTGACAGGGGGTGATTGATGGGTGATTGACAGGTGATCAGTGGGTTATTACAGGGAAGAACAGATGTAAATATTGCACTGGCGTGGGTGATTGGGTGCCCGCAAGGGGCAGATTAGGGTCTGATCTGATGGGTAACAGTGAAAGGTGGTGATAGGGGGTGATTGATGGGTAATTAGTGGGTGTTTAGGGTAGAGAACAGATGTAAACCCTGCACTTGGAAGGTGATCTGACGTCGGATCTGCGGGCGATCTATTGGTGTAGGTGGGTGATCAGATTGCCCGCAAGGGGCAGGTTAGGGGCTGATTGATCGGTGGCAGTGACAGGGGGTGATTGATGAGTGATTGACAGGTGATTGGCAGGTGATCAGGGGGGATAGATGCATACAGTACACGGGGGGGGGGGGGGTCTGGGGAGAATCTGAGGGGTGGGGGGTGATCAGGAGGGAGCAGAGGGCAGTTTAGGGTTAAAAAAAATAGCGTTGACAGATAGTGACAGGGAGTGATTGATGGGTGATTAGGGGGGTGATTGGGTGCTAACAGTGGTCTGAGGGGTGGGCAGGGGGGGGGGGGGTCTGAGGGGTGCTGTGGGCGATCAGGGGCAGGGGGGGGGGGGAATCAGTGTGCTTGGGTGCAGACTAGGGTGGCTGCAGCCTGCCCTGGTGGTCCCTCGGACACTGGGACCACTAGGGCAGGAGGCAGCCAGTATAATAGGCTTTGTATACATTACAAAGCCTATTATACTTCTTCCATGCGGCGATCCGGGTGCTAGTAACCCGCCGGCGCTTCCGAACGGGCGGCGGGTTACAGCGCGAGGGGGCGGAGCCAGTTGCCGGCGGCTGATCGCGTCACGAATGACGCGATCGCCGCATAACCACGCCTGCCGCCACCTCCGCCGATGGGCGTATTGCGGTCGTTTAGGCCCAGTCTTTGCCGCCGCCCATTGGCTGGGGGCGGTCGGCAAGTGGTTATCCTGGGGAAATTGGATGTTAAGGAAGTCTTTTGTTGTGGGTGTGCTATAATACACTTTTCACATATGGATGTTAGATCTCTGGGAATCAAATTATGTTTGAGGATGTAATTAAATCTAGTTCCCCCATCCAAACAGGCTTACAGCCTCAAGGCAAATATTCCATTATAAAAAGCAGGGGGCAGATACCTAAAATCAGTCTACTCCTGACGGTAGCTGGAGCCGGACTCCCGGTCTAAGCTAAGTTGGCTCCTGATCCAATCAGAACGGTGTCCGTCCACAGAACCCAAGTCCAAGATTCGTCTATCTTGATCCCTGTTATTTTGGTAAGCAAATCGCTTGTGTGTATCTTTGTAAACTCTTAACTTTGTAACTTTTTATTTTGTTTTTTGTAATCTTTTGTATATATTCTGTTCTGCATTGTTCCACTTTTTTCCTGGAATATTAAATTATTATTTAATAAGCTTGACTTCTGCTGTACTAAACTAACACTCATAGCCTAGAGGAGACTGCAGTGTAGCTGTGTATAAGTCCATGCCTAATTGTATGCTTGAGCAACACTACCATATGAAATTGTAATTGGATTGTGTGTATGGGGCACTTCTGCGCTCGACAGCAGAGTAGGAGTAGCTAACAGAATCGTTCGGAACGACTGTTAGTGGTTTTGCTGCACGACAGTGTAACTTGCATTACAAGTCAGTGCCTGATTGTGCTGTGTTACTGTACAACTGTACTGCAGGTGTGGGTGCGTGGCGTTCCCGTATTCGGCCTAAGCGCAAAGCTGACTCGAATACGAAAACGCAGATTGCGTGTTGAGCACTCGACAGCTGAGTTGACGTGTCTAGCAGCCGCTAGTGGTGGCAGTAAGAAGCTTTTTAGGGGTCACCGCCTTGTTTGTAGCTCGAATTAGGCTGCTCCCCGCTTGATCTGGTCAAACCCGCAGTCGGGAACCGTATACGCAGGCGTGCCGCGGGCCGGTTCTTGACACTGCCAAACTAGCCAGTTACTGTATTCTAATAGTTCCCACCAGCTCCTCTGGTGAGGTTCTATCTATCTATCCGATACTGTGTTCTAATAGTGCCCACCAGCTCCTCTGGTGAGGCCTAGTTATTCTACTCTGTTACTGTTGCACCAAGCACTATACACTATTCCATTATCCTGTTAGCTATACTTGCATTATTGGTGATTCTGCAGATCACCATATACCGTATATACTCGCATATAAGCCGACCCGCATATAAGCCGACCCCCCAACTTTTACCTGAAAAACCAGGGAAAAATGATTGACCCCCATATAAGCCGGCGGTAGGAAATGCTGGCTGCCTTATTCCCCTAGTGTGTCCCAGTATAGCTAGTAAAGTGCCCAGTATGGGTAGGTAGTGCCCCAGTATAGCTAGTATAGTGCCCAGTATAGCTAGTATAGTGCTCAGTATAGCCAGTATAGTGCTCAGTATAGCCAGTATAGTGCCCAGTATTGCTAGTATAGTGCCCAGTATCGCTAGTATAGTGCTCAGTATAGCTAGTATAGTGCTCAGTATAGCTAGTATAGTGCCCCAGTTTAGCTAGTATAGTGCTCAGTATAGCTAGTATAGTGCTCAGTATAGCTAGTATAGTGCCCCAGTTTAGCTAGTATAGTGCTCAGTATAGCTAGTATAGTGCTCAGTATAGCTAGTATAGTGCCCCAGTTTAGCTAGTACAGTACTCAGTATAGCTAGTATAGTGCTCAGTATTGCTAGTAAAGTGCCCCAGTTTAGCTAGTATAGTGCCCCAGTTTAGCCAGTATAGTGCCCCAGTTTAGCTAGTATAGTGCTCAGTATAGCTAGTATAGTGCTCAGTATAGCTAGTAAAGTGCCCCAGTTTAGCTAGTATAGTGCCCCAGTTTAGCTAGTATAGTGCGCCAGTTTAGCTAGTATAGTGCTCAGTATAGCTAGTATAGTGCTCAGTATAGCTAGTATAGTGCTCAGTATAGCTAGTATAGTGCTCAGTATAGTGCTCAGTATAGCTAGTAAAGTGCCCTAGTTTAGCTAGCATAGTACTCAGTATAGCCAGTATACAGCCCAGTATAGCGATCCCCCCGCCCCCTCGCCCCCTCCGCGGCCGCCGCTGCTATTACCTGTTCAGCCGGCGGCCGCTTCCTCTACTCTCCGGGTGCCTCTCGCTCTGCTCTCCATGTCTCCATCACCGTATTCGTGTATCACAGCAGCGCGCCCGGCGCTGCTGCTGTGACGAGGCAGGAGAGAGCGGTTCCCCTGGTAACGGCGACGCCGTTACCAGGGGAACCGCTCTCTCCTGCCTCGTCACAGCAGCAGCGTCGGGCGCGCTGCTGTGATACACACGGTGATGGAGACATGGAGAGCAGAGCGAGAGGCACCCGGAGAGTAGAGGAAGCGGCCGCCGGCTGAACAGGTAATAGCAGCGGCGGCCGCGGAGGGAGGGAGCGGGCGGGCAGGGGGCGCCGCAGATCACCACCACCACCACCACCCAAGACCACCCAAGACTCGCATACAAGCCGACCCCCCAACTTTTGGTCCCCTTTTTGGGGGTCAAAAAGTCGGCTTGTATGCGAGTATATACGGTAATCAGGTATAGTTTCTGTATTATTGGTGATTCTGCAGATCACACATAATCAGACATCTGTGTTGCTACACCGATCGTTACAGAACGCAGACCATAGCTATATGGAGGCACTGTGCAACCGGGTTGAACTTTTGATCACAACCGTTAACGATCTTATCAAGACGGTTAACGTGCAGCAGACTCAGATTAACCAGCTGATTGAGTCTGTAAACCGTCTAAAACAGCGCTGTCCAACTGGCGGCCCGCGGGCTGCATCCGGCCCGCCAGGCCTCCTGCTGCGGCCCGCTCGTCTCTCTGAGCTGCAGGCATGGCTTGCGCTATGGGCGCCATGCCTGCAACCTCATCTAGTGCCCTCTCCTCCGTCCTCGCTGCCTCACTGCTCAGACCTCACAGATCGCGGAGACTGAAGTAAGTAGAGTGCGCATGGTACCTGCATACACCGTGTACGTCACATGCGGAAGTGACATCATTAGTCACTTCCGCATGTGAAGTTCAGCCGCGTGGGTGCAATGCGCACTCTGCTTGCTTCAGTCGCCGCGATCTGTGAGGTCTGAGCTGTGAGGCAGTGCTAGCCCAGCGGGGACAGAGGAGAAGGCATTGGCGGGCAGCGCTGAAATGAGGTAACGGCGAGGCACTGGACACCTGTCACTCTCTAACTGGGGGGCACCTGTCACTGTCTAACTTGGGGGGCACCTGTCACTATCTAACTTGGGGGGCACCTATCACTCTCTAACTGGGGGGCACCTGTCACTATCAAACTTGGGGGGCACCTGTCACTATCTAACTTGGGGGGCACCTGTCACTATCTAACTTGGGGGGCACCTGTCACTCTCTAACTGGGGGGCACCTGTCACTACCTCAGCTGGGGGGACACCTGTCACTCTCTAACTGGGGGGCACCTGTCACTATCTAACTTGGCGGGCACCTGTCACTACCTCAGCTGGGGGGACACCTGTCCTGCCAAAAACAGTATTGCCAGGCCAGCCAGGCACAGCAGCCAGTAAAGAAAAATTTAGAAGCCAGATGAGAGGTGTCTACCATATTCAAGGGGCATTCTGCCTATTTATGTGAAATGCTGTCTATTTATGTGCCTCATGACTGCTGAATTTGTCGTGTTGGGAGCCTCATGATTGCTGAATTTGTCTTGTAGGGTGCCTCATGATTTGTTGGGGGCATCATGATTGCTGAATTTGTCTTGTTGGGGCACTCAAGATTGCTGAATGTCTTGTTGGGTGCCTCATGATTTGTTGGGTGCCTCATGATTTGTTGGGGGCATCATGATTGCTGAATTTGTCTTGTTGGGGGTCACATGATTGCTAACTGCGAGACTATGGGAAAAGCTGAATCATCATCATATGAGACAATAGCATTAAACCTACTTTTTTAGCTTTTTAAAACGGAACTGTGAGGTTCTAAAAAAAAAATACATTTTTCAGGAGTAGGATGGATGAAATTGTGTTAGCTTCACAGAGAATACTGTTGACCTTACCACTGCGGAGAGGAACTTCCCGGAGCACAGAGTCTAAGTGACCACGGGTCTTCACCCACGACCCCTTGAGGGGGAAGCAGGAACACCCCCCTAACGGGGATGTCGGACTTCGCTGCCTAGTGCCCACCAGGTTGTGCCCAGGTCGTCCCAACAGTGGTTCAGAGAACAGCAACGCTGCAATATGGGATAGCAAGGTACAGAATCAGCAGGCGATATCGTGGTCAGACAGTTCCAAGGTCAGGGCTGGCAGAGTTCAATCAAAACGGTAAGGCAATCCAAGGGTCGAGGCAGGCAGAGTTCAGGCAACACGATAAACAGGCAAAGGTCGGGGCAGGCAGAGATCAAGCGGAAACAGGAACAGGCCGAAGTCAACAACAGGAATCAATCAGGATACAAGCGGGCAGAGACACAGGTTACTGCTAGCAAGCTGTATGAACTGACAGCAATGATGCTCATGGCTAGCTGGTTTAAATAGGCCGTTTGGCGCCAAGGACTGAACGCCACGCATGCGCACAAGCGGACGCATGGACGCATTGCGCATGCGTAGAAGCACGCACATGCGTACTATTGTCCGCATGGTACCGGGTGCGCGCGACTGCGCCTGTGCGAACTACACGGCGTGGTGACATCACGCCCAAGGAAGTAACGCCACGCGGGATGCATAACAAATGCCGGCCCCTCCTGCGCACGCGAGTGCATACCGATCCCCGGGACTGACACGCAGGAAGCCGGTGAGTATGACATTGCCCCCCCCTCAACGGCATCCTCTGGATGCCTCTTAGACCCGGTCTGTCAGGATGTAACTTATGAAAAGATTTAATTAATCTGGGTGCATGGATATTAGATGCAGGTTCCCAAGAGTTCTCTTCCACCTCGAACCCTTTCCATTTTATTAAATAATAAAGTGAACCTCTACTGAGTCTAGAATCTAGGATCTTTTCTACCTCAAATTCTTCAACTCCATCAATGAGAATAGGAGGAGGTGGCACCACTGACCGATTCTTAAAAGGGCTTGATATTACTTGCTTAAAGCAGGAGACATGAAAAACTGGATGAACCCTCATGGTGTCTGGAAGTTTCAACTTAAATGCCACAGAATTAATCTGTTTTTCTATAGGAAAAGGACCCACAAATCTAGGACCCAACTTCTTAGATGGACACCTCAAGTTCAGATTAGCAGTAGAGAGCCACACCATATCACCAATTTGGAATTGAGGAGCTTCGCTTCTCTTCCTATCTGCTTGAGACTTCACCCTGAGTTGAGTCTGTTTCAGATTGGCCTGCAATCTCTTGAAGTTTTCCGTAAGACAGGATAAACGTTGTTGAACTTCTGGCAGTTGAGAATCACATCGTATAGTAGGAAGTATAGCTGGGTGGAAGGCATAGTTAGCGTAGAATGGTGTCTGTTTGGTGGAGGCATGAATACTGTTATTGTACGCAAATTCAGCAGTGGATAGTAGAGATGACCAATCTTCTTGTGAGGCAGATGTAAAGCAGCGTAAGTATTGTTCCAATGTCTGATTTGTTCGCTCTGTCTGTCCGTTAGACTGGGGGTGATAACCAGATGAAAATGACAGGGTGATACCAAGTTTGCTACATAGCTCCTTCCAAAATCTTGAGGTGAATTGAACTCCCCTATCGGAGACTATGTCAGAGGGGAGTCCATGAAGCTTGACACTATGGTTTAAGAAGGTCTCAGCAGTAACAGCAGCAGTCGGTAAGCTCTTCATTGGAACAAAGTGTGCCATCTTAGTAAACCGATCAATGATTACGAAGATAGTAGTGAACCCATCTGAAGGTGGTAAATCAGTAATGAAGTCCATAGAGAGCATGTCCCAAGGCCTAGATGGAATGGATAATGGAGCTAGTAGACCCCATGGCTTGTGGCGAGAGTTCTTGGATCGGGCACAGGTGGTACAAGATGAAACAAAATCTTTGCAGTCTTTAATAAGCTGGGGCCAAAAAAAATGTCTTTGGACTAGTTCCTGAGTCTTACTAACACCAAAATGGCCAGCGAGTAGGTTGTCATGGCATTGCTGTAATACAGTAGTCCGCAGATCAGCTGGAACATATACTTTGTTATCATGGAGGAAAATGCCATCCTGTGTCTGCAACTGCTCCGTAAGCTCAGCGGGAAGTGTAGAAGACTGTTGTTTAATTTGATCCAGTAATTCTGGTTGTAACAGAAGGAAGTTCATAGGAGAAAGAATAGTATCGGGGTCCGTCTCTGGTTGAGGATCTCCTGGGAACATCCGGGACAATGCGTCAGGTTTAACATTCTTGTTGCCAGGCCTGTAGGTTACATGGAAATCAAAACGAGAAAAGAAGAGCGCCCACCGAGCTTGTCTTGGGCGAAGGCGTTTTGCGGACTTTAAATATTCCAGGTTTTTGTGATCTGTAAAAACAACAATAGAATGTTGTGCTCCTTCCAGTAGATAGCGCCACTCCTCAAACGCAGCTTTAATGGCCAATAGCTCTCGATCAGCGACATCATAATTCTTTTCAGATGTATTCAACTTACGGGAAAAAAAAGCTACAGGATGAAGTAAGTTCTTTGGGCCAAAGCGTTGAGATAGAACTGCCCCAATCGCCACTTCAGATGCATCAACTTCTAAAAAGAAAGGCCGTGATGGGTCAGTGTGTTTGAGAACTGGGGCTGATGTAAACAGCTGTTTAAGTCTTTCAAAAGCGAACTGGGCGTCAGGAGTCCAATAAAACTTCTGATGGGCTTTTGTGAGTTGTGTGATTGGGGAAACAACAGCAGAAAAGTCCTTGATGAATTTCCTATAAAAGTTTGCGAATCCAATAAAACGTTGTACCCCCTTCTTGTCAACAGGAGCGGGCCATTCCAGTATGGCGGATATCTTTTGAGAATCCATCTTGATTCCATCGGAGGAGATTTGTAACCCCAGAAACTGTACCCTATCCTGTTCGAAGGCGCATTTCTCCAGTTTGGCATACAGATTGTGGACACGGAGCCGGGTTAAAACCTTCTTGACGTGGAGTCGATGCTCACTCAAGGAAGAGGAGAAGATCAGGATGTCGTCAAGATAAACTGCCACGAACACATCAATGAAGTCTCGGAAAACATCATTAATAAAATACTGGAAGGTAGCTGGTGCATTACAGAGGCCGAAAGGCATAACCGTGTATTCGTAATGTCCATATCGGGAACGGAAAGCCGTCTTCCATTCGTCCCCTTCACGAATTCGAACGAGATTGTATGCTCCCCGAAGGTCAAGCTTTGTAAAGATCTTGGCGGTCCTCAGTCTTTGGAACAAATCTGGGACCAGAGGTAGAGGATAGCGGTTCTTAATGGTGATCTTATTTAATTCACGGTAGTCCACACACGGCCTGAGAGAACCATCTTTCTTTTCGACAAAGAAGATCCCAGCCCCAGCTGGTGAAGTTGAAGGACGGATGAATCCTTTGGCCAGATTCTGATCAATATATTGTTTCAGCACTGCGGACTCAGGTTCTGAAAGGGGAAACACTCTTCCAAAAGGAATCTCCGCACCGGGGTGAAGGTCAATAGGACAATCGTAAGGACGATGTGGTGGCAAAGTGTCAGCAGCTTTTTCATCGAACACATCTCTGAAGTCCTTGTACTGAATAGGAAGCAGTGGCTCTAAGCTGGATTTGAGGCACATTAATTGGCCGGCTTTAGGAAGGCAAAACTGTTGACAATACTTAGATTGAAAGTTCACAGTTCCCGAACTCCAGTCGATAGTTGGATTATGAGCTTGGAGCCATGGAACTCCCAAGATGATAGGGAATAATGGAGAAGGAATCAGATCAAATGTAAGAAATTCCTGATGATCTTCGGAAATGGTAACAAGTGTAGGGTAAGTTTCCAGAGTGATGGGTCCAGTGCTCAGAAGAGACCCATCAGCAAGTTGTATCGGCAGAGGAATCTTCTTTTGATGGGTAGGAAGCTGTAGTTGTTGAGCAAGTTGAATGTCCAAGAAACAGGAACAGGCTCCGGAGTCAATGATGGCTTTAACTTGGGTTATTGCGTTTGGGCCCTGTAAAGATAAAGACAATGGAACGTGAGAAGTTGAAGGATGAAGAATACGAGACTCCGCTGCGGTGCTTGACTCGAGCTTACCCGTGGGTCTCACAGGGCAGTTGTTACGGAAGTGTCCTGGAGAACCGCAGTACATGCAGAGGTTGGCTTGTCTACGTTTCTGGCGTTCTTCCATGGTCAATGGAGATCGGGCTAGTCCAAGTTGCATGGGTTCTACAGTATCCAGGTCAGAAGGTGGTGTAGAGGAAGGAGTAGCTTGTGATGGAGAGACACTATAAGCAGGAAGGTTCCAAGAGGTACGAGTGACGCCTGATCTCTCGAGTCGTCTTTCTCTCAGACGCCTGTCGATCTGTGTTGCCAGTTTAATGAGTTCCTTTAGGGTGGCTGGAATGCCCACCCGGGCCAGCTCGTCTTTGAGTTGTTCCGACAGACCCAGACGGAACTGGAATCTCAGTGCAGCATCATTCCACTGGGTGTCTCCACTCCAGCGACGAAAGTCCGAGATGTATTCCTCCACTGGCCTGCGACCCTGACGCAAGTTCTGGAGTGCGCTTTCGGCTGAAGCAACTCGAGCTGGATCATCATAAAGTTCTGCGAGTGCTTCAAAGAAGGTCTCTACCGTGTTCAAAGCGGGATTGTCTTGTTCCCGCAACTGTAATGCCCAAGCTTGTGGTTCATTCTGAAGAAGGGAGATAATAGTACCCACTTTGGCCTGTTCAGTGGCATAAGTTCTGGGGTGCAATGAAAACAGTAGCAGACAGGCTCCTTTGAAAGTTCTGAACTTGCTACGGTCCCCGGAAAACCGATCTGGCAGAGGAGTCTTAGGTTCAGGCATGGGAGCGTTTACTGTGATGTTAGGTGCAGCGGTAGACGGTAATGCAGCAGGTAGATTTTGAACTTGAGTCTGAAGCTGAACAAAGTTACCCTGGATTTGTTGCACAGAAATGCTGAGTTCAGATACCAGTTTGCACAGCGTATCAATGTCAGGCGGATTCCCAGCAGCGTTCATCTTGGCTGTCAGTTTCTGTTAGCTTCACAGAGAATACTGTTGACCTTACCACTGCGGAGAGGAACTTCCCGGAGCACAGAGTCTAAGTGACCACGGGTCTTCACCCACGACCCCTTGAGGGGGAAGCAGGAACACCCCCCTAACGGGGATGTCGGACTTCGCTGCCTAGTGCCCACCAGGTTGTGCCCAGGTCGTCCCAACAGTGGTTCAGAGAACAGCAACGCTGCAATATGGGATAGCAAGGTACAGAATCAGCAGGCGATATCGTGGTCAGACAGTTCCAAGGTCAGGGCTGGCAGAGTTCAATCAAAACGGTAAGGCAATCCAAGGGTCGAGGCAGGCAGAGTTCAGGCAACACGATAAACAGGCAAAGGTCGGGGCAGGCAGAGATCAAGCGGAAACAGGAACAGGCCGAGGTCAACAACAGGAATCAATCAGGATACAAGCGGGCAGAGACACAGGTTACTGCTAGCAAGCTGTATGAACTGACAGCAATGATGCTCATGGCTAGCTGGTTTAAATAGGCCGTTTGGCGCCAAGGACTGAACGCCACGCATGCGCACAAGCGGACGCATGGACGCATTGCGCATGCGTAGAAGCACGCACATGCGTACTATTGTCCGCATGGTACCGGGTGCGCGCGACTGCGCCTGTGCGAACTACACGGCGTGGTGACATCACGCCCAAGGAAGTAACGCCACGCGGGATGCATAACAAATGCCGGCCCCTCCTGCGCACGCGAGTGCATACCGATCCCCGGGACTGACACGCAGGAAGCCGGTGAGTATGACAAATTGTTTATCTTCACAGTTTATTTTCAACTTGGATTTTCCATAATGTTCATGCATGAGTTAAAACGTTTGTATGTAGTTTAAATTGCTGTTGCCACTTTGCGATAAAATGACTTTTGGGTTGCAGTTTGGGCACTCTGCCTCCAAAAGGTTCGCCACCACTGTCCTAATCTAATGTCCCACATTGCTAAGTTCATGTAAATTTGTCTCCACCCGTGGCCACACCCACATTCTGGTCCATGGCCACAGCCATTTTGCGGCGCGGCTCCACGCACAACGGAGCCCTTGTTTTTCGGCGCACTGCGCACGCCACACAACTTCACCGAAATCTTGAATTGCATTTTGTGGGGATCTGCTGCCAATTGCATTGCATTTTGTGGAGAGTGCTGCCAATCTAATTGTCCTTTAATTGCATTTTTTTCCGGGGGGGGGGGGGGGAGTCCACACCTCAAGGGGGGGGTACTGTAATAAATATCACTAGGGCAGCTGCGGCGAACGGTGCCGCTGCCACAGCTGCCTCTGCCTCTTGGTCCAGTCACACTCCCGTACCTCGGGCGTCTAGCACGCCGAGGACGGGTCTTTCTGTTTTCTGTCATGTCGCCCTAGCGCGTGTGCGCGCGCTCAGCGGGGCGACCTTTATGCGGCGAGGAGGCGCGTCACCTGACCCACGGGTCGCGTCTCGTCATAGGACGCAACCGCCGCTCGGGATTGGCTGGGCTCCGGGGGGCGTGCCACTGGGTCACTGCGGCTTCTTAAGCAGCTGGTCTTCACTCGCAACTTGTCTGCGGTTGCGAATACATACGTGTTAGCGCTCAGACCTTAGACTAGTATCCGGTGTGCTTTGATCTGGGAGAAAACCAGGGATTTCACACAATATTACTGTATATTGATACTCTGCGTATGACTCTGGCTATCTCTGACTCTGCTCTTGCTTATTGATTCTGTACCTCTGCCCATTTGATCTAGTTGCTGAAACACTGCCTGAATACTTACTACTCTCTTGCTTACTGATTCTGTACTGCATCTGTCTCTCAGTTGCCGAACCCAGCCTGTCTGACCTCTCTACTCACCAGTGGGCCCTTGCCACTGGTGAGGTGTTTCAACAGTTCCCACCAGCTCCTCTGGTGAGGTTCTGCCAAACTAGTCAGTAACTGTGTTCTAATAGTAGCCACCAGCTCCACTGGTGAGGTTCTTCCAAACTAGTCAGTTACTGTGTTCTAACAGTACCCACCAGCTCCTCTGGTGAGGTTCTGCCAAACTAGTCAGTAACTGTGTTCTAATAGTACCCACCAGCTCCTCTAGTGAGGTTCTGCCAAACTAGCCAGTTACTGTATTCTAATAGTTCCCACCAGCTCCTCTTCCCACCAGCTCCACTTCCAAGCTCAGATGGTTGTGCGATCGAAACGCAACGCCTGAGATCGCACAACGTCTGCACTGACATACGTTGTGCTGCTGATCCCATTCAGTACAGTGAATGGGTCAGCAATGTGCTTTTCCAAAAAAAGCGTGCAGCAGGCGATGCAATTCTGATGTTCCAGCGTGCCATATACCATACGCATTGCCAAAATTGATACTAAACTTTATTCTCATTCTTTAAATTGATATATTTATTATTTTTAAATGTTAATATAAAGTAAAATTAATCAGGATACAAAGGATTAGTGTGGTTTGAATTATAAAACAACATATTTTTCTCATGAAATCTTTATGGTATGAATGACAAGGAATGTGGTGGTGCGTGATTAGGGATGTGGCGGGGCATGGCTTAAGGCTGGTTTCACACTGCAACTTGGCGGTGTGGCACCCATGCAAATACAGGCCTTTCGGGGAGTTTCGGGGCATACCATGTTACTACGCGGTATTCCCCATCTGGCATTGAGCTAAGCAGGAAGTGCCGCATGCTTGCGGTCACTTCCTGCTTTCGGGGTATGCGTAAGTGCACGGAAGCATATTGACTTCCAGGCAACTTGATGCAAATCGCGGCAACTTGACGTAGAAGCTGCACGGTAATGTAGTTCTGGACCTACGACTGCAAAAATTTCACTTCCGTTGTGTCGCGCCGTAACGTGGCAGTATCAAAGTCTACATAGACATTCATTGCCCGGCGGAGGGGTGCGGTAAAAATACCGCACTGCCCCTGTGTGAAAGGGCCCTAAATGTCCCTCATTCTTACGTCAAAAAGTTGGGAGGTATGAATATTGCTGATGAGTGATGTCCAGGAACACTACGCAGGACTTAAAATTGCAGGTGGCAACCTTGCAATTTACACGTCTCCGCAACCTAGATTTGTCTTACTTACTTCATATTTTCAAGCCAAGCAGTGACTACACTACCTAGATTTAAAAAAGACCTGAGGGGTTGTACCTATGTTTTGTGCCATTGGTCTGATAACGTGGGACTGTATCAGGGAAACGTGTTAACAGGATTAAAAGGCACAGACCATCCAAGACTACATAGTGCTTCTATACACCACTGATCACCATGTAAATTTCAGGGAAAAAAGAGGAAAGGTACTGGCAAATAGACATGCAGCATCAAATGTCCTGGTGACTGTGATGTGGGCCACCAACTGGGCAGCGCCTGGGTAATTAGTGGTTGTGAGACTGAAATCGCATGGATTCAACTACAGGAAAAAGCTTTGCTGGATTTCTTCAGTTCAAGAGTTGGAGTCCATTAGTCCACAGTTCCCCAACCCTGTCCTCAAGGCCCACCAACACTACATGTTTTGCAGGAAACCACACACCTACACAGGTGAGGTAATTACTGTCTCAGCAGAGCTGATTAACTACCTGTGGGGATTTCTACAAAACATGCACTGTTGGTGGGCCTTGAGGACAGGGTTGGGGAACACTGCATTAGTCTACAGCAGAGGTGTACTGTATATCCCCGACTGCTAAGTTATTATCCCAGTTCTAGAATGGGGATCAGTTGCAGTGTCTGAAAGAACCCTGTCAATGTCCCCCTGTGTTGATTATTGAGAAACTATGAAGCTAAATATTTTGTGAAAATTAGAGAGATGTGAAACTGTGTGTAAGACACTATTTTAAGCACAATATGAAGGCTTGATGCAGAATCAGAAGTTTTTGGAAAGCTATTATCTTGCAGAAACACAGCAGCCGGACAAAAAATATATATTTACTACTGTTCAGAAAGCAGAATGGAAATTAGTCCTAGACTGAGTGTCCCATCAGTTTCCCTTTTCCTGTGATCATATCCTCCCTGTGCAGGGCACACAGGGGCTAGCTAGCGTAAATTGTGCCATACATTCCAGCTCACTGTCTTAAGTCTGTCACAAGCAGTCATTACATGAATGATACACACATTCATTAGTGGAAAATGTAGACGTATACACTGTCTCTTAAAAATATTTTTTAGCCAAACCCTAACCTTCAGGCATAACTTGCAGTTAAAGTAAATTAATGTTAAACTGTGTTTGTTTCTTCACATTGGTAATTGAACCATGTAATAGCATGGGACCAAGAACCACTCCATTTCTGTACATATTACACACAATTAAATGGAACAATCCCAATTGAGGATAGCAGTTAAAGGGGAGTTGAAAACTATTGCATGTTGTGTCTGGCAGGTAGTTGTCAGCTGTTTTGATAGTATTCAACTGGGTATGGCATTGTTTAAAGGACCTCTATCGTGAAAAACTGTAAAATTTAAAATGTGTGTACACATATACAAATAAGAAGTATGCTTCTTCCAGAGTAAAATGAGCCATAGATTACTTTTTCCTATGTTGCTGTCACTTACAGTAGGTAGTAGAAATCTGACAGAACTGTCAGGTTTTGGACTAGTCCATCTCTTCATGGGGAATTCTCAGCAAGCCTCTTATTCTTTATAAAGACATTCCCTGAAAAGGATTTATACAATGATGCTGGCCAGCTTCATTGCTCACTTTTTTTAGCAGTTGGACAGAGCAACTGCAATTCACGAAGTGATTTTGAAAATAAAGAAAACTCTGAGAATCCCCTATCAGGAGATGGGCTAGTTGAAAATCTGTTGGTTCTGTCAGATTTCTACTACCTACTGTAAGTGACAGCAACATAGGAAAAAAAGTAATTTATGGTTAATTTTACTCTGGAAGAAACATACTTCTTATTTGTACAGTATGTGTTTACATGTATTTTAAATGTTACAATGTTTGCGATAGTGGTTCTTTAAGTACCATACTACTGCCACCCTCCTTAGTGCCTCCAGCTGCCTCAGCCACTAGGCTCTTACACTGAAACAGTAAGCAGCCAGGACACACATTGCTGTCAACCATCCTTATGAGCCTAGTTATACAGATTTTAGATGTTTCACATAATAGGCAAGGTTAGAAGGTTGTCAAGCCAATTGATACAATATATGGGTAGTTGAATAGTAATGAGGGAGTATGAGGTGTATAATTATATAGAAGCAAAAGCAATAGTCCCCAGGCTCAACCGCTGAAAACTCAAACTTTTCTTGTTGCAGTGTATAATTATATAACCATATAGCAAAGAGACTTACCTTTTCAATAATGCACTATCAATAATTGAACATTTTTTATTCCACTTTGGACTAGGTGTATTTGGAGTCTATTTGCTGGCTGTGTAACTGTTTGGACACTCGTTGCCAGAGGAGCTAAGTTCCCTCTGTATGAGCTTTTATGATTGTAATTATTTCATATACCAGGGACACCTCTTATCCTTGTGATAAAGTACATGTTTTATTTCCACAATACACACAAACATATTGAATATTCCGAATCTCCACTCAGAAAGTCCTCTTATGATGAAGTATAGCCTGTGTGGGATAGTTTGTTTTCTGGTTGCTTACTGATATTGTCCTTGCATTCTGCTACCCATCATGAAGCTGAAAATCCCTAAATTTTCTTTTCTTATGCGGTGCCCAAGGTTTAGTTCTCATTACAGATTCTCTCCTCTACTTTCTGGTCTACTTACGAGTATATGGTAGTAGTGTTTGAATAGTAACACTACTTAAATAATAGTGTTTGAAAAACATCTCCTAAGATTGGGGTTCTGGAGAAGACCCTGAAGAGTTATTTTACAAAAAAAATACTCTATTACAAAACCTGGTGTGATTTATTGACCACTATTTACTGTACAATGGTAGCAAATAATATGGCAGTGTTTTCACAATATTAAGGCACGTACTCCTTTATAAATGATGGTGATTTCCAAATACCTAGATTTATAGGTAAACCTTTTTTTCAAGTACTCTTTGATACATAACTGTCAGGACTTCTACGTAATTCTGTCTGAATGCTGTACAAACATTAACTTATGCTTTAAACTAGGTAAACAAACTTATTTAGGTTTGTTTGTATGAGTTGTACATTTTTCATCCAAAAACGTACTATAATTAATTGACTGTGATAGCTTCAAGCACCCCTAACATAAGTAACCCTTGGGGTATGCGGACCTTTTGTTGGGAACCCAGGTGCCAAAAGAACCTTAAACTCCAGCTCAGTGCTATTCTGATTGCTCTATCATCAGGCAGTTGGACAGCATCATAACTTTCCACCTCTTATTGGGCCTAATGCAAGTAGTAGCGGTAACATTGCCATATTCAGGCAGTGCGCTTCAATTGTACCAGTACTAATGGCAAGGTGTTAGCATGAGTTATTGGCTAATCTGAAAATTCCTCTTGTTTGTCCATTATGTTCCTATATGAACTGTTTGACTACTGGGCTCTCCAGATCCACATTCTTATGTTCCCCAAGTGCTCCATAACCAGACATTTCATTTTCTTCCGGTCTTGCCAATTTTTCAGCAAGGGCAGATGATCTGGTACCATGTATTACCTACTTACTATTACAGTTCACAAAGCTCCTTATTTTACATACTTTATTGTTAGACATATCTGTGAATGTTTTGTGACATCCACCATATGTACACATTCCATTCAGAACATTAAGGGCCCCTTTCCACTAGCAATCGCTAGCGTTTGCGCTAAACGCTAGCGATTGCGATTTAGCAAAAGTCCCTTTTTCCTCCACGATTGCAATTTTGCTATACACTGCATAGCATAGCAAAATCGCGGCAATAATCGCTCCACGGCACGATCGCGTTTTAGTAAAAAACCACCACAATTCCACTACCACAATTCCTATGTTATTTGGCAAACTGTAGCGATTTTAAAATCACTAACGGTTTGTGATTTTGCGATTCAGCAATTGCAAACGCTCTAGTGGAAAAGGGCCCTTAAGGTTAGCCAACTGCTCCTTTTCTCAGGAATATATTGTGGATGAACAAGAGCATCTCTGAGGCTGAGAGCTCTATGTGCCGCCATCTGAGGGTGGCTGCCAACAATACCAGAGTCAGACTGCAGCACATGCCAATGCTTTCCCAGGATCCTCCTGAGGTCACACCAATGAAGGTGAATATCTCCCAGATCACTATGTATCCCTGTGTACCATGGTAAAGTAAATCAGAGCTCAAATAATAGCAAGAATCAATACTTACACGGGACTTCCTCCAACCCCCATAATCACGTTTGAGTCCCTCATCATCCTCCCGCTGTCTGCCGTTCAGCTGCGATCAGCCCCAGTAACTGGTTCAGTCGTGTCAGTCAGGGTCTTCTGGCTAAAGAAAGCCCTGTGTAAGTATTGATTCTTGCTATTATTTGAGCTCTGGTACACTTTAAAAGCTAAATTAAAAAAGGAGGAAGTGGGCTGAGACCCCACGAAATGCATTACCAAGTGCATATTAAAGTACGTTACAAAATATTTTTAACAGGTCATCATAAGCCACCTCAAACTTTTTTCATTTTAGTTGGTTTTAACGTAGTTTTTAATTATACCCTGGTTGCCTCTTTCTCCCCCTTTGTGTTACTAACTCTCCTTCGGGAAGGGAATTCTATTTGGGCAGGTGGCCTAACAGCACCTTTGCAACCAGCTAGGACTTTGGTACCAAGAGCAACCGCATCCAGCCTGGCTGGTCATCTGAGTGGAGTCGGGTTTGTGTATCTCCACCTACCTACAGTGGTTGGTTGCCCATCTGCAACCTTCTTTTGTGAGTACATTTCATTGACTCTACAACACTATCTTGTTGTTGTGACTTACTGCACCATCGGGCCTCCCAGTGTCTCTGTGATTGTTTGTTTTTATCCAGGGTGTTACCCCCTCCCCCCTTTTTTTATCCAACTTATGCAATCCTGCATGCCATGTATATGTCAAAATAAACATTTAAATGACTTAAAGGTCAGTGGACAGGACTACTGGTTCTATATAGCTAATGCACAACAATAAAATGATCTTGAAATATATCTCAGCTATGTAATACAGAACTATCAAAACTTTGTATGATATTTCATTCAAGAGCTGTTTTCTCATGCTGTTTACAATGTCCAGCTTATTGCCAGCTTTAAGGTCTCTTGGGACAGTTTATTTTGTGTACTTTGCTTGTAGAGGGATAAAAAGGTATTTTATTGTTAAAATGTCAAAACATCACCTGTGAGAAAATTCAAAAGAGGAGTTTATTGAATCAGGACTCACATGTGAACTACTCTCCCAGCAAAGCTTTAACAACCACAAGCACTTTACTACCTTCCATCCAGTTTTATAGGGTCATGCAACACTGTATGGACAGCTGCAAATTCCTTGTTCCTAGGATGTTTTTTTCTGGTTTCAGAAAATTAAGAACAATACTTTTAAATGATAATGATCTTTGTCGTTTCCAGTCAGAAACTTGTGTATTAGTTGCTGTATTTAAAACTGTATTTAACTTATCACAATATCAAGTAAACCGATCCACACAGCTTAGTGTGAAGGCTTTTGCACAAATGACAGCTTTGTCTAATGTCCACCATGCAGTCTGACCTGTGATTGCTGTCCAGTCACACACACCTGGAAAATTCATATTCTGTTAAGAAGTGAGGGGGTAGACACACGGGACCACCTGCAATGGGAAATACAACAGTAGTTAATGAAGAGGGGAAAATTGAGTGAACATACTTTGAATGGGTACTCGGGTAATTTAGGGTGCACATGCAACTAAAGGAAACCTGTAATGTGCAAAAAAAAAAAAGTTTCACTTACCTGTAGCTTCTGACAGCCCTCTGCAGACTCCCTGTGCTGTCTCTGAACGATCCTCTGGTGCCCCATCGTGGCTGACTTTTATTACCACAAGTCGCAGTTCACTGCGCCTGCGTGGCCCTGGCCGCGTGCATACTTATTTGCGTTCCCTTCGCCGGGAGCATCCTGTGCAGGACGCTACCGGCAACAGGAGCATGAACGAGGACACGCGCGGCCAGGCAGGGGCCGTCGACTTGCAAGTTGACGTTAAGGAAACTGCACCACTCCGGGAGACCAGAGGATCGTTCAGAGATGGCACAGGCACAAGTAGGCTGCAGGGGGCTGGTATACTTTTTTTGTTGCACATTACAGGTTTCCTTTAAGGCGCTGGGAAATTTGGGCACAGGGTGAAGTCGAAAAACGTCTCACCCTGCTCCTGCAAAAGTCCAGACGAGGTTAATTACCATTCCCTCTCCATAGTAAGACATAATTTGGCTGCCAGCTACTGCTGGCGGCCGAATTTTGCTATTTTTATCGTAATTAAGGCTAGGTCTCTTTACTGCCTGAGCGCCGCTATAGCCGTAATTCCCATTACAGCCTATGGCGGCGCCTGGTGCACCCACATTTTCAGCGCCATTTTTGCCTAACTTGATATATGCCACTCATATTACATAGATGTGGTAAGATTATACAGTAAAGATTGTATTGTCAATGTGCACCTTTTAATCAGCTGCCAACTAATACACCAACAAGTAGTGGCTTTCATTTTGGTAGTATAGATTCCACTGTCTGGGTGATTGGAGATTTAACGGAATACCGAGGCAGAGGGGAAAAGTTCAGATTTACGTTTCTGGCGCTTCTTCCAGCCGCCCTGCAGTTTATCAGGTTCCTCGCTGTAGTTCTGACCCTCTCCAATGTGCCACTGTCCACTCCTAAATATCCCCGACCAGAACTCTTGTAGTGGCTACTGTGCATGCCCGGTTCTGTCCATGCACCTGCTCGATCGCGGTCGGGAGCATTCTGCCCTTGCGCAGTTCTCAAAGACCTAAACTAGGGGATTGCGCATGTGCAGTAGCTACAACCAGACTTCTGGTCGGGGATCTTTTGGATGGGGACAGCGGCACCCTGGAGAGGTCTCAACTATAGTGAAGGAGATGATATACTGCAGGGGGCTGGAAGAAGCCACAGGCAAGTAAATCTGAACGTTCTCCCCTGCTTTGGCATTCCTTTAATGTTTAAATTCATCACTGAACCCTAGCTGTGACTGCCACAGTAGCATACCTACCAACTTTTTAGTGCAAACATAAGTTCAGAAAAAGACATGCTCTCTCTACACCTCCAGCCATGACTTCACCACACTTCCAGTCAGGCATACAATAAAGATTAGTTAAGACAAACATAAGACAAAAGAGATATTTAAATTTTTCAAATCACACAGGTTGTTTACTGTGTCACTAATCCTTCTATAGAATTTGGAGATAAACAAATTGGGGTTTATGCGCACTATAACAGACCTATATACACTCCGGGGAAGAAGCTGAGCCTGATCAGGGCTGTGCTACAGCGCACGCATTAGCCCTCTGTGCCTGTGCAGTAGCACAGACCAGATCGGGCTTGGCTTTTTCCCCTGGAACCCAAGCAGGTCAGGCACAGTGCAGCCACGCTTTGGTGGTTTCGGGGTGGATCGAGTTAGTGGAGGTGGACGGGGGAAGCCACTGGTTCTACCAAAGTCACAGGTTTACTGTAAACATAAGATATAGCTGAATGCAAACATTATTTTTTTAATAGGGGAATACGTTTATTTACATAGACCTTAACCACTTCCGGATACCGGGTGGTTTGGCTGATCTGTGCTGCGGGGGCTCTTCAGCCCGCAGCACAGATCAGAAATCAGGCAGGGCGATCAGACCTCCCCCCTTTTTCCCCACTAGGGGGATGTCCTGCTGGGGGGGTCTGATCGCCGCCGCGCTGCTGTGCCTAGCGGGGGGGGGGGGGGGGCTCCTCAAAGCCCCCCTCCGCAGCACTAGTCCTCCCTCTGCCTCCTTCCCTCCCTCTCCCGTCCCCTGTGTGTGGCGCAGGACGGAAAGCCGTCCTGCGCCGGATAGGATAGGCTTTAGCCTATCAGATGCCGGCGATCCCCGGCCAATCAGAGGCCGGGGATCGCCGATCTCCTCTACGGCGCTGCTGCTGCGCAGCGCCGTATATATGTAAACACCGGGGAAGATCTTCCCCGCGTGTTTACATTTACCCTGCGAGCTGCGATCGGCGGCTCGCAGGGTGTTCACGGAGACACCCTCCGTGAACTGACATGGAACGGCCGCTCTTACGAGCGGCCGTTTCCATGGAAACCACTTCAGGATTCAGGGGCGTAGTTAAGCGTACGCAGAATCCTGAAGTGGTTACAAAAGGCCAGAAAGAGTGACATCAGAGGAAGGGTTTGGGATTAGCTTCCAGAAGGAGGCTGTCTCCATACCTGAAAAAATGTAACAAACCTTAAGGCTTCTTTCACACTGGTGTATTGCAGTCCGTTGCATTGGACAATATAATTGCAGTGCTAACAGGATACTATTATACTGTAATGGTACTGATCACATTCGCACATTGGAAGTGCGGTGCCACTGATCAGTCAGTCATAACGTGATGCATCATGCAGTGCGGTACCACATAACGCAAATGTTAACAGTGGCAGAGAAGCATACTTTCTACGTACTGTATGCTTCACTGTATGCATTGCACCACAGGCATTACCTGCAATGCGGCTTTTCCCTCCAATGCGTTGTGATACTGTTTTTCAGGACACAAGACAACTCTGCAGTGTGAAAGAAACCTAAATCTGTCCTTGTCTATCCAAAAAATATATTGGGAGTTGTTTTACTATTATTACAGCCAAATAAAGTGCTAGTGACTGTTTCCTTTCCCATAAATCATGCCTTTTCCATCGTATTGTTATTCACTAAAAAATGTTATTGCAGATATCACAAACTGTTCATGAAATAACTGAACAGTCAGCATATCAGAAGAATCTGCTTTTAAAAGACATACAGAGAACATCCACTATGGTAAAACATTAGGGGACATGACTGGCCACTAAACAGTGAGTTTGCCAAGTATCAAAATGCAGTTTAGGAGAGGAAAATGTGGCATCAGCATAAAGTTTCACAAGATGTAGGAAATATTGTGCGTATCTGGACAAACTGGAAGTAGAAAACAAGTGAATCCCCATTAAATGCAGGTAGATGTGTTCTGAACTAGGGCTAAACAGGGCCAGTTCTTTCGTGAAGCAAGGTGAAACATTTGCATCAGGTGCAGAAATTACAGGGGCAGCATGTTTGTACTGTGTTTACACTGCATGCAGTCAGAGAAGGAGAAGCGGGAGGAGAGAGAGGTGAAGAGGTCATCATTGGGAAAAGCAGCTTGTTGTGCTGTGTGAGGAGTCTGATAGTGAGTGAGGATGGGGGAGGCAAGCAAGCAGCAGTGTTTCATTTGTCTTGCACAGCAGAAGGGAGGAGGTGACACTGCTGTCCTGACTGAGGAGGAATGGAGTGGTTGAGGGTGTTTGTCACGGATTCACAGCCATCCAGTGTGCTATTGTGTTGAGCTGCAGCATGTCATGTGAAAACATTGAGACTGGTTTCACAGTGGGATGTTAAAGTCCCACGTTACAGCAGCCAGTAACGCAGCCTAACTCACAGCACTGTAAAATCAATGTGCTGTTTCACAGTGCACACGTTGCGTTACATAGTAATGCAGCACGTTTAAACAAAGTGCTGCATGCTCTACGTTATACTGGGCTAAGCCACGTTAGACTATTTGCACATGCTCAGTAATGTTGGAGGTGGAGGTCTCCCCTCCTCCTCCGCTGCCAGCCACATGGCTAATTAATATTCACTGCACTGAGGAGACTTGTGGTGGGACTGTAGTGTTGTCCGGATCATGAACGAATCGTTCATTTGATCCGGATCTTTTTTGTGAGTCGAATCATCCGGATCATCACAATGAAAGATTCAGTTCACAGTGGATGTCTGTCTGGAAGAAACAGGAACATACAGAATGTACAGTGCAGGGAAAGTCCTGTCCTGCTAGTCATTTCACCCAGTCTGCTTCCCTAGTAAAATTATTCAAATGATTCGGTTCAAAGATCCGGTACTTTTCAATGATCCGATTCAAATGATCCGAATCCTTAAAAAGATCCGGACTTCCTATCACTAACCTGAAACGGCTGCTTCGAGAGCTGCATAACGCAGCTCAATCTGACGTCCAACTTCAACACCACCATGCGTTGCGCTAGGGGCACGTTATGCGACCATAACGTCCCCTAAAACACAACGTTTTGGTGGGAAAGTAGCCTGAATGAAGCAGAGTAAATTGTCGGGTGCTGTGCGATCATTCCAAATCGGGAGGGGGGGGGGGCATCCTCACAAGTTTGCCTCAGGCAGCGAAAAGTCTAGAACCGGCCCTGGGCCTAAAGCTTGCGAATGAGGTCCAGTCAGTGTTCTTGAGTCTATATAGAGCAGCAGGTGTTCAAACTGTTTACAGGTGGTAAATTGCCCCCTGTTATATTTGTATCTGTTACAGATGAAACTAATTAACCTGGACTATGTAAGTGCCAGCAACCCCCCCCCCCCATCCCTGATGCATTGCTAAAGGAAAGGTGGCCATACACTCGTTAGATTAGCAGCAGATAGATCATCAGATAGATTTCTTATCTATCTGATGTGTTTAGGAACATTTTTTAATAGGAACAGATTTCCAATAGATTTCAGTTTGAAATCTGTTGAAAATCGAGCTGATGGCATTTTTTTGCCATCAAATGTTCATTAGGGCCAATGCAAAATGATAAGCAATCTCAACAGATCGACCTAGATTTTCCAGCCTGCCAGATCGACTGAAATCGATCGAAATCGGCCGCAAATCGGTTGATTGGTCAGTCGATTTGCAATCGACCAATCGATTTTGATCGATCGATTGGCCAAAAATCGGCTGAGTGTATGGGCCCCTTAAGAGACCTGGACTGTGTGATCATCTCATCTGAGGCCTGGCAGACTTCACTGTTCTCCCTCCTTACCCCTCCTGCTATATGGTGGGCTACGTGTCACCCTCCTCCTCCCCCATAGCAACAGGACGAGCCTGAAGGCTAGCGAAAAATGCGTCTGTACAGTGTCAGTCCCAAACTGTTGCTGGAGGGATTGAGTCTCAATCCCTGCAGGGGACAGTAATTGAAGTTTTGTACCTAGATTTAGGATAATAGCATTGTATGTGAACGAAAACAGTGTGCAAGGCTCCCAATGTTTAGGCATTGTTGTTCCAGATATACACAAGTAGCCTTTTTTCATGCCTCCTGTGAGCCAATTGTTCTCTCTGTTTAAATTGTGCCTCTCACTGTACTCAAAATATTGTCATTTCTCCCTAAAAGATAAGATGCTCTGAAACTGTTGATTTCTCTCTGGAAGGAATTGATTCAGAGAGGAACCAATTCCTACCACACACAGCACATTGATCTTCAATAGATTCCAGCAGGGAATTTATTGCAAATTGATTAAAGCCCAGTTGCACTGTTCGATTCATCAATCTATCACCACTCTTGCCCCGCCTTTCAATCAACCTCGATTTGTAAAACATTCCTTTTAAAAAAATGAATGGCATAGTAAGTAATGACACATATTTTTTTCAGATGAAATGGAGGAAGAAATAATCGAAGCAGGTGGTGGAAACCAGGCGCCCCATAGTAGCAATGCTATGCTGCGCACGGCGCGTAAGGGTAATTCGGGGCTGCAATGGCCACTGGACCCTGAATTACATCTCCCTCCGAGTTGCAACAATTAGGAGGGAAAATAGTATTTAGCGCCGCCGGGAGTTTTGAGGAGCAGGGGGAGCCGTCATTTGGCTCTTCCAGCACCTAACTCAGCAGTGACGCTTACATACGTATGCAAAATTATGTAAGTTAACCTTCTGCCACCTGCGTCACGCCAATGGGCGTGGCTGCAGCGGCAGCCCCAGGACCGCCTAACGCCGATTGCCGTAAAGTCCTGGGGCTGTAATTTGCACGAGATCGCTCGCACGCATCTCATGCTTGGAGGGCGGAGCTCCGCCCCGCCTTCAGTCTCCGAGCGGCTATTGCCGCTCGGGTGACTGTTAGACGGCGTGATCGCCGTCTATGTACACTGTGCAGCGCTGCGATCAGCAGCAGCGCTGCACTGGGGACAGCTGTTTGACACGGCTGTCCCCCTGGGGGACAAGAGAGCGATCAGCTCTCATAGGCAGAAGCCTATGACAGCCGATCGCCGTAATTGGCTGGCTGTGGGGAGGGAGGGAGGGGACATATTTAAAGAAACACTTTTTTTTAAAAATCACTGACAATAATATTTATTTAAAAAAAAATAAACATTGGGGGAGCAATCAGACCCCACCAACAGAGAGCTCTGTTGGTGGGGAGAAAAGGGGGGGGGGGTGAGATCACTTGTGTGCTGTGTTGTGCGGCCCTGCAGCTTAGCCTTAAAGCTGCAGTGGCCAATTTTACTAAAAATGGCCTGGTCACTAGAGGGGTTTAGCCCTGCACTCCTCAAGTGGTTAAGGTAAAATCATCATGGGACAACCCTGTAATTTGCACATCTGGAAAAATACCTATGCAAGTCTAGATATGCAGATTAACATACAGTTACAATAGTGTGCTTTCAGAACTTATTGAGCCATTTCAGCTAGGCTGATTGATGGGAAACATGGCCCCAAATAGAGAACTGTCATTTCAAACAATGAAAACAATTATAACATTTTTTCAAGAAGGTGAACCAACATGGAGTGTGAGAAACGGTTGTTTTTTCCCAGTCAGCAGCATCAAACAAAATGGGAAGGTATAGGAAAGATACAGGTAGACCAAGGAACACATCAAAGCATCAAAACAAGAGAATTGAAAGAGTTAAGGTAGCCATACACTGGTCGATTTGCCATTAGATCGACTAACTGACAGATCCCTATCTGATCGAATCTGATCAGAGAGGGATCGTATGGCTGCCTTTACTGCAAACAGATTGTGAATCGATTTCAGCCTGAAACCGATCACAATCTCTTGAGCTGATTGTGACCCGATGCTGGCTCTGGGTCCTCTTCTCCACGCTGCACCGCATCCCAACATCCCGCACCGCACCGCATCCCAGCGTACACTGTGTCACTCCGTGACCAGGAAGTTCAAATAGAGCGCCCTCTATTTGAACTTCCTGGTCACTGGAGTGACACAGGAAGTTAATGTACGCTGGGATGGAGCAGGAACAGAGCGGTGCAGCGCGGAGAAGATGCCCGGGAGCCAGCGTCAGGTAATGTATACCTGTATCCTGTATCGGATCGGCCGCCGCTAGCGACACGCTCCCTACCTGCGGGCGATCGATGGTAATTTCCCGCACGGCGCGATCGACTCAGACAGGAAGTGACTACAGTGTGACCCTAACTGATAAGAAATTCCCCTTTTTTACCTCTTTCTTGCTCTCAGAAGCCATTTTATGCTAGGAAAGTGTAACGATCGGTGTAACACAGAGAGGGTCTGATTACCGGTGATCTGCAGTATCACCGAGAATGCAGATATATACCCGATTATTGATGATCTGCAGCATCACCGCTAATCAGATATATCACTAACCTCTGGACACCTGAGACAGAAGTGAGTGTTTGGTGTAACAGTAACACTAGAGGACTGTACCTAAGGCGTAGGTACAGGGGCAGTAAAGAATACTGCACAGGAGTATGCTCCTTCCGTAAGCCTAGACTCTCCCGGGGGAGGAGCTAAGCAGAACGTAAGAAGGACAGAGCGTGAGTGACACCAATGAGAGGGTGTCACTAACAGATCTGGGAACTGCCTCTAACAGTAAGGCTAGTTCTCGAGGTCGGGCAAGCCAGGTCGTTAACACACGGACAGATAAAGTACAGAATCAGAAGACAGATACGGAATCCAACAACAGGCAGGGTCTGGCAACGGAGAATCAAAATAACGAGGTACAGAATCAGGAGGCAGATACAGAGTCCAGGAACGAGCAGAGTTTGGCAACAGGATATCAGAAATAGCAAGGTACAGAATCAGAGTTCAGGAGGAATAGTCAGGCAAGCAGAAGGTCATAACAAATAATACAGTTCAATATTCCTAACGCTAAGCTCCGTGATCATCAACACCTTTGGAAACTATGCTAGAACACAGATACAGACAAGGTCTGAGTGCTACCACGTAGTGATCGCAACGGCAGACAACCAGAGAATGACCAGCACCCAGTATATATAGTGCAGCGCTCTCCAGCGCCTCCCCTAAGTGCTGGACCAATGGGAAGTGGAGGAAATGTCAGCTGACCAGCTTGGTCAGCTGACCTTCTTCTGGCTGTCATATAAACTCTGCCTCTCAGCACGCGCGCGTCATTCTTACCTGTGTGGACTATCAGTCCCAGCCACACCAGTCACGTCTTGCAATGTCTCCGCTGGCCTGCACGCGGGGTGGGACACACCGCTATCTGTACATGCGGCGGTCTCCCCGCGTTTGGTCAGACTGTAAGTAGCAGGCCTGTGCGCGCAAACTGCCGCGTCAGACGCGGCGGTTTCTCCGCGTTCCGCTATGCCAGCCGCGGAAACAGCCGCCTCATCCTGTGTCCATGCGGCGGCTTTTCCGCGTTTCTTCACAGTACCCCCCCCCTCCCTGAGGAGTGGACTCCGGACAGCTCCTTCCAGGCTTCTCAGGATGTAAAGCGTGGAATTCCCTTTTCAATTTGTCAGCAAGCATGCGACATTCAGGTACCCATGATCTCTCCTCAATACCATACACTTTCCAATGAACCAGATATTGTACTGAGTTCTGAACTATGCGTGAGTCTAAGATCTTCTCTACCTCGTACTCAGGTTGGCCATCTATCATCATAGGAGGAGGAGGAGTGGGACCCACATGGACTGCTGGCTTAAGCAGGGACACATGAAAGGATCTTACGCCACGCATACTGGCAGGAAGATCAATGGCATAAGTAACATTGTTGATCTTTCTAGTTACTGGAAATGGACCCACAAACCTGGGCCCCAACTTGGCTGAAGGCTGTTTCAAGGTCAAGTGACGTGTGGACACCCAGACTAAGTCTCCTGGTTGAAACTTCCACTCTAAGGAACGTTTCTTGTCAGCTTGACCTTTCTGACTTTGAAACGCCTTCTCCAAATTATTCTTCACGATCCACCACACGTCCTTAAATGACTTTTGCCAGGCCTCCAGAGCTGGAAACGGAATGGGGGCGATTGGCAATGGGGAGAATTTGGGCAGCTTCCCAGTAACTATCTGAAATGGACAGAATCCCGAGGAAGAACTTTTTAAATTATTGTGCGCAAATTCTGCGAAGGGCAAAAACTTGACCCAATCATTTTGCGCTTCTGCAACGTAACACCTCAAAAACTGTTCCAATGATTGGTTGACTCTCTCAGTCTGACCATTGGTCTGTGGGTGGTAGCCCGATGAAAATGACAATTCCATGCCCATTAGGTGACAAAATGCCCTCCAAAATCTCGAAACAAATTGGACACCCCGATCTAACACTATGTTTTCCGGAATGCCATGCAATCGGAAAACGTGGATGATGAACAAATCGGCCAACTCCTGGGCCGAGGGGAGTCCTTTCAAGGGCACAAAATGGGCCATTTTACTAAAGCGGTTGACTACCACCCAAATGACCGACATGCCCTCAGACCTGGGAAGCTCACCCACAAAATCCATGGACAGGTGGGTCCACGGCTCACTCGGGGTGGGCAAGGGCTGCAACGTTCCCACAAGTGCCAGCCTGGAGGGCTTACTTTTTGCACACACCGCACACTCTCTAACATACTCCTTGCAATCTAATGCCAGAGAAGGCCACCAAGCACACCTGGCAACAAGATCTTGTGTTCTGGAGGCCCCAGGATGTCCCGCATTCTTGTGTGAATGGAACATCTGTAAGATCTGAAGACGGAATGGCAATGGGATAAACATAACCCCTTCAGGCTTCCCCTCCAGGACGTCCTGCTGAAAGGGCCCTAACGTCTCCGTCCAGTCTTTCCATGTCTCAGTTGTTGCTAGTACCAGTCTTTGTGGGACAATGGTCTCTGGGGTAGAGGGCTGTGCTGTCTACGGCTCAAAGCATCTGGACAGGGCATCTGCCTTAATGTTCTTGCTACCTGGAGTGTACGTAACTACAAATCTGAACCTCGAGAAGAACAATGACCATCGAGCCTGACGGGGGCTTAATCTCTTAGCTCCCTCGATGTATTCCAAATTTTTGTGATCAGTGTAAACTGTAATTGTATGTTCTGCTCCTTCCAACCAATGACGCCATTCTTCAAAGGCCAACTTGATGGCCAGGAGCTCCCTGTTGCCTATGTCGTAGTTTCTCTCTGCCGGAGAGAACCTACGAGAAAAATAGGCACATGGGTGTAATCTACCCTGCAACCCAGATCGCTGAGACAGCACAGCCCCTACCCCGACCTCCGAGGCGTCCACCTCAACAATAAAGGGGTAGGAAGTGTCAACGTGTCTTAGGATGGGTGCGGAGCAAAACAAGTCTTTTAAAGTGGAGAATGCCTGCAGAGCTTCTGGAGACCAGTGGGTAGTATCTGCCCCTTTTTTAGTGAGACTAGTGAGGGGTGCAATGACAGTGGAGTACCCCTTTATGAACCTTCTATAGTAATTGGCAAAGCCTAAAAATCTCTGAAGAGATTTTAACCCCACAGGTTGAGGCCATTCAAGCACAGCAGAGACTTTGGCAGGGTCCATAGACAGGCCCGAGGTGGAAATTATGTACCCTAAAAAGGTGACAAATGTTACCTCGAAGATGCATTTCTCCAATTTAGCATAAAGCATGTTTTGTCTTAGTTTGTCCAATACAAATTTGACATGTGACCTGTGCTCAGAGAGGCTGTTTGAGAAAATAAGTATATCATCCAGGTATACTAACACGAATTTGCCCAACACCTTCCTGAATACCTCATTAATTAATTCCTGGAAGACTGCCGGGGCGTTACACAGCCCGAAGGGCATCACTAAGTACTCGTAATGCCCGTCGGGCGTGTTGAAGGCCGTCTTCCATTCATTGCCCTTTCTAATCCGCACCAGGTTGTATGCACCCCGTAAATCTAATTTCGAAAAGATCTTAGCGTTGGTAACTTGTGTAAACAGGTCATCTATCAGGGGCAAAGGGTAGCGATTCTTCACTGTGATTTTATTCAGACCCCGGTAATCTATGCATGGCCGCAGGCCTACGTCTTTTTTCTTAACAAAAAAGAACCCTGCGCCAGCGGGTGACCGAGAGGGGCGAATGAACCCCTTGGCTAAATTCTCACGAATGTACTCCTGCATGGCCACTTTCTCTGGCCCAGACAAATTGTAGAGATGACCCCTTGGGGGCATACAACCAGATCGGAGATCGATGGGGCAATCAAACGGGCGATGTGGAGGTAACTTATGAGCAGCCTTGGGACAGAACACATCAGAATACTCAGAATATTGTACTGGTACCCCCTCCAAATGAATCCTGATCTGGCCCAATGTCACCTTCCCTAAACACTGCTGGAGACAGTGAGTTGACCAGCTAGTTAACTGCCCAGTGGCCCAATTGATCTGTGGGGAGTGAAGGTGCAACCATGGCATGCCAAGGATGACTGTGGAGGTGGTCATGTGTAATTGACCACCTCCTAAATTCTGCTGCGTAATCCTCGACCAGATCCTTGCCTTGACGCAAAAGCTTGAGCTTCCGCTCAGAAGTTGCAGCAAGGTCTGGGTCGTCGTAAATTACTGCCATAGCTTTAAAAAATTCATCCACTGAAGTGAGGGCTAAGTCTCCGGTGGGCAAACTGTACGCCCACGTCTGAGAATCGCCTGATAACAAAGTCTTAATAAATGTGACCCTTTGGGCTACAGTTCCTGAAGATCGGGGTCTCAACTCAAAATAAGATAACACTCTACTTCTAAAATTTCGGAAGTCAGATCTGTGACCAGAAAATTTCTCAGGTACAGGCAAACGTATGTCAGAGCTAGGAGGGGATCGCACCTCATTCACTGCCGTCTGAAGGGTTTGTAAAGAACCAGACAAGGCGTCAATCATAGTCTGGTGACTACCCAGCACTTGGTTGATGTTGTCCACCGAAGTGGCAAGTGCGCCCAGACGGTCAGTGTGTGCGTCCATTTGTATTTTGGGTCTGCCGTTCTGTAACGATCGGTGTAACACAGAGAGGGTCTGATTACCGGTGATCTGCGGTATCACCGAGAATGCAGATATATACCCGATTATTGATGATCTGCAGTATCACCGATCATCAGATATATCACTAACCTCTGGACACCTGAGAGAGAAGTGAGTGTTTGGTGTAACAGTAACACTAGAGGACTGTACCTAAGGCGTAGGTACAGGGGCAGTAAAGAATACTGCACAGGAGTATGCTCCTTCCGTAAGCCTAGACTCTCCCTGGGGAGAGGCTAAGCAGAACGTAGGAAGGACAGAGCGTGAGTGACACCAATGAGAGGGTGTCACTAACAGATCTGGGAACTGCCTCTAACAGTAAGGCTAGTTCTCGAGGTCGGGCAAGCCAGGTCGTTAACACACGGACAGATAAAGTACAGAATCAGAAGACAGATACGGAATCCAACAACAGGCAGGGTCTGGCAACGGAGAATCAGAATAACGAGGTACAGAATCAGGAGGCAGATACAGAGTCCAGGAACAAGCAGAGTTTGGCAACAGGATATCAGAAATAGCAAGGTACAGAATCAGAGTTCAGGAAGAATAGTCAGGCAAGCAGAAGGTCATAACAAATAATACAGTTCAATATTCCTAACGCTAAGGTGTGAGCTCCGTGATCATCAACACCTTTGGAAACTATGCTAGAACACAGATACAGACAAGGTCTGAGTGCTACCACGTAGTGATCGCAACGGCAGACAACCAGAGAATGACCAGCACCCAGTATATATAGTGCAGCGCTCTCCAGCGCCTCCCCTAAGTGCTGGACCAATAGGAAGTGGAGGAAATGTCAGCTGACCAGCTTGGTCAGCTGACCTTCTTCTGGCTGTCATATAAACTCTGCCTCTCAGCGCGCGCGCGTCATTCTGAACCTGTGTGGACTATCAGTCCCAGCCACACCAGTCACGTCTTGCAATGTCTCTGCTGGCCTGCACGCGGGGTGGGACGCACCGCTATCTGTACATGCGGCGGTCTCCCCGCGTTTGGTCAGACTGTCAGTAGCAGGCCTGTGCGCGCAAACCGCCGCCTGACGCGGCGGTTTCTCCGCGTGCCGCTATGCCAGCCGCGGAAACAGCCGCCTCATCCTGTGTCCATGCGGCGGCTTTTCCGCGTTTCTTCACAGAAAGTGTTATATAGTTGGAATTTCTTATCAGTGAGGGTCACACTGTAGTCACTTCCTGTGTGAGTCAGGACTGAGTCAGCCACTTGCATACCTTATATTTAACTCTTACAGGCAGAGAAAGAAAAAAAGGAACACAGCATAGTTATTTGTGTGCTAGGCACTGTACATACACATGTCTATCTCATCATGTCACATTTCAGTTCGGGTATCCTTTAAGGAATGAAGTGATGATCAGGCATGAGCTTCCGAATTCCGCGGAAGCTAAAATACCGAAATTCCACCGGATTTGGGGTTTCCGCATTGTTCCGCGGAATCCGGAAACGTCAAACCGGAATGCGGAATAATGCTGAATTCCGGCAAAATCGGAATCGGAATGAATTGACCAATCAGGAGATGCGGAATGAGTTGACCAATCATGACAACAAGCTCATGGACGCGAAATTCCGCCTGGGCGCCACCCTCCAAACAGTGCGCATATAAAAAACAGCATTTCCGTAAAAAAAGGCTGAAATTTACGAAAGTACACTTTTCAATCACGTTTCCGTAATATACAACAACTTTATTGACAATAGACAACATAGACACAATCATTCGAAAATTACGGAAGTCCGGATAAAAATTATGGAAAATACATGCGGAATACCGCGGAATACCATGGAATACCGCCGGAATGTGCCGGTATGCGGAATTTCGGTATGACGGTATGCGGAAATGTCCCGGAAACGGAAATGGGCTCTCCCGACCATGCCTAGTGATGATAACTCCCTTATTGTGAAAACGTATCTTTATACCTTAATAAGGCAAGATCCATGTGTGGTGGTAAGTTTTCTCTTGCCTTATGCTTGGAATACACAGCTTGATTCTGAGCCATTTAGATAGCTCGATAGATAATTTCCGACATGTCCGATCTCCGGCCCGATCGTTTCTGCGCTCGATTCTGCACGGAGTACAATGGGAAAAGATAAGAAAAACGAGCGGAAGATAAGAGAATCGCCTGCAGAATCAAGTGCGGAAAACGATCGAGCACGGAATCAAGCGGCAAAATTGAGCCGAGTATGCCCAGCATTATTATCACCAGCATGATTTTAGTGAATTGAGGCCAAGGGTAAGGAAGATGGAGTTTCTGGCAAGAAAATAAATAATAAAAAAAGGGAGGACCATGATTGAAGCAGGTAATGCAAGTTCCACAGTCAGTGTATCAATAATTATATATATTTTTTTAGCAGGACAGTGGATTTAAAGTGGTGGATAGCCACACTTGATCACCTATCTTGAATTCTGGTTCAAGTCTTCTTTTCTCGTCGCATCTGAATTTGATGTTGGCTTGTATCTGGGCAAGAATGTCTTGAATGAATGGTCTTGAAGGAATTATGAAAAGTTATGTAGTTACACATTTTAATTGAAATTCTCTTCATTTACTGTAGGAATATCACTGAAATAAAAATGTGTACAGTACAATACATCTGTTATGTACGTAGAGCAAGTAATTATTTACTTATATAAGTGCTTTTTGCCAGGTATAGTATAGCTAGTAGTTGTTTTTTCTATCCACATACACACATTTTTTCCTAGTCCCTGTATCCTCAGCTTCTGCACCAGGCTATTGTGGGGAACACTGTTAAAACCTGGGCAAATTCCAAGTACACTACATCTATAGCTATAACGATTTGCGCTTGCAAGTCATTAATGTGACTACACAAAATAAGGAGATCACTCTGCAGGAAATACTGAGGACAAAACCATGGATAAAGTGAATGAGCCTGTTTATTTACAGAAGTGCAAAATATATAGACACAACAATATACATGCAACCATACAATCAAAAACACAATAACAACACTAACTAACTAAGTAACTAACTAACTAAGCAGATATATACAAATGGCAAATATCCAGAAGCACAGATCACACAATATATGTACAACAACAAAATTACAGGAGCACAGATCACACGATATGTGTTCAGGGATGTACTGTATTAACAGAAACAGCAGGCAAACAAGAAATCAGACAGGCAAGGGTCAAAACCAGGACATCAGATATCATGAACAGTAAGCAAGAGAGTAGTTGGACAGGCAGGAGGTCATTACTAAAGAGTCAGATTATCAAGAAGAGGGAACAAGGCACAGGGAGCAAGAACCGATGACCAGAATCACAAGCCTATTAACACGATAATCTCAATAGAATTCAAAAGCACATTTTTTTGACAATAGCTTTCCCAAGATCTAAATATGCATTCACCACATCATAAAAGCTGAGCATGTTGATGAGACAAGACCTATCTTTAGTAAACCCATGTTGATGAGCTGAAATGAGATAATTCTAAAATATTGTATAGCATCTCTAAGAATACTGTCAAACAGTTTACACACCCACACTTAATGAGGGGGGAGCAGCAGGCACACACAGCATGGGTAGGGGGGCCCGACTCCCTTACTCCCTCACCTTGGGCTCCCCCTTCAGAGCTCCCCCCTCCAGAAATGACTGCAGCGGGCAGGGAGACTCACATCTTCCTGGCTCCAGGACATGGAGTTCTCCGTGATGCTGGTCTTCTACGTCTCCAACGCTAGTATGCTTTAAAAAGAAGGTTATGCTTAAAATAATTGTGTGAATCACGCCTAACACTAACTCCCCCACCTAACACTAAGCTCCCTACCTACTACGCCTAACACTATACCTGACCGCCGCACTGATACTACTCTTTCACAGTTCATAATGGTAGTCAACTGTGGATATAGCTGATACTGTTACTCGGCTATACATGTGATGCAATGATCCAAAGTTTGGCTGAACAATAGCCGAACTCTGGCAACAATGATCACCTCCCCCACACACGCATTAGTTAAAAGCCAAACTCAAGTGCCACAGGTGCCCAAATGTTGCACCTGGCACTTCATAGCCACAATTTTCCATTGTAGTCTATGGTGGGAATCAAATTACAGATAGGTGCCAGCACCGTTTGTGCGTATCTTGCCTTTAGATTTTTTTATTGAGACACTGGAAAAATCTATATGCAGGGTGGAGTTGAAAGTGACATTGACACACCGACTGCAGATCGAACTTTCTCATTTGTTTTTGTTGAAGAAGTTATATTGAATTAAGTAGTAGCAATAGGGTATTGTACCGTGTTAGCCATATTGAATTAAGTAACTTCCCTGCTAGGTGGTGCAGGAAATTAATTCAGTACAACCAAAGCAAGATTTATACTTTTTGTGCCCCTAGGCAAAGTATGTTGTGGCTCCCCTTTCTTATGCAGCAGTGCTCCTCCCATTCCACGTGCATTACTGGGAGGGACGAGGCGCCCCAAGATGTGATGTGTGGAAGGGATAATGTAAGCTGGATAAAACACAAATAAATAGGCTTATCTCTAAAAGAAGTGCGTAGCCCAAATAAAGTAATAACATTTTTAAAAGAAACCAGATAACGCGTTTTTTGGATCTTAGAGGCTCTCCCTACTTGCAAATCCCTAGTATTGAGACACTTTTGTTATTTGATCTAAGAAAGCGGACTGCGATCTGCGAAATGCGTTATCATTGAAGTGGTTTCTATTAAAAATGTTATTACTTTATCTGTGCTACCCCCTTCTTTTAGAGGTAAGCCTATTTACAGTGGTTTGCAAAAGTATTCGTCCCCCTTGAAGTTTTCCACATTTTGTCACATTACTGCCACAAACATGAATCAATTTTATTGGAATTCCACATGAAAGACCAATACAAAGTGGTGTACACGTGAGAAGTGGATAGAAAATCATACATGATTCCAAACATTTTTACAAATAAATAACTGCAAAGTGGTGTGTGCGTAATTATTCAGCCCCCTTTGGTCTGAGTGCAGTCAGTTGCCCATAGACATTGCCTGATGAGTGCTAATGACTAAATAAGAGTGCACCTGTGTGTAATCTATTGTCAGTACAAATACAGCTGCTCTGTGACAGCCTCAGAGGTTGTCTAAGAGAATATTGGGAGCAACAACACCATGAAGTCCAAAGAACACAGCAGACAGGTCAGGGATAAAGTTATTGAGAAATTTTAAGCAGGCTTAGGCTACAAAAAGATTTCCAAAGCCTTGAACATCCCACGGAGCACTGTTCAAGCGATCATTCAGAAATGGAAGGAGTATGGCACAACTGTAAACCTACCAAGACAAGGCCATCCACCTAAACTCACAGGCCGAACAAGGAGAGCGCTGATCAGAAATGCAGTCAAGAGGCCCATGGTGACTCTGGAGGAGCTGCAGAGATCTACAGCTCAGGTGGGGGAATCTGTCCATAGGACAACTATTAGTCGTGCACTGCACAAAGCTGGCCTTTATGGAAGAGTAGCAAGAAGAAAGCCATTGTTAACAGAAAAGCATAAGAAGTCCCAGTTGCAGTTTGCCACAAGTCAAGTGGGGGATACAGCAAACATGTGGAAGAAGGTGCTCTGGTCAGATGAGACCAAAATCTAACTTTTTGGCCAAAACGCAAAACGCTATGTGTGGTGGAAAACTAACACTGCACATCACTCTGAACACACCATCCCCACTGTCAAATATGGTGGTGGCAGCATCATGCTCTGGGGGTGATTCCCTTCAGCAGGGACAGGGAAGCTGGTCAGAGTTGATGGGAAGATGGATTGAGCCAAATACAGGGCAATCTTGGAAGAAAACCTCTTGGAGTCTGCAAAAGACTTGAGACTAGGGCGGAGGTTCACCTTCCAGCAGGACAACGACCCTAAACATAAAGCCAGGGCAACAATGGAATGGTTTAAAACAAAACATATCCATGTCTTAGGGCCCGTTTCCACTTGTGCGGTGCGAATCGCCGCGGTAAAAATTTGCATGCGGATGCGAATTTCGCATGCGGGTGTATGCGAATTTTCGTGCGAATTCGCATGAAAATTCGCATGAATGACGCTGTATGCGAATTTAACCATGGCAGTGCCGGTGTGCATTTCCATGCGAATTCACATGCGAATTCGCGTGAAAATTCGCATACCAAAGCCGCAGGCGATTTCCCTATTAAATACATTAGCGGCGATTCGCATGCATTCCACACGCAGGTTCTGCCGTGCAGAAAAATCCTGCACAGAAAAACGCTCAGGAAAACTGACAAGTGGAAACAGGCCCATCCACTTGTATTGGCTGTGCGAATCTGCATGCAGGAAACGCATGCAGATTCGCGATAGTGGAAACGGGCCCTTAGAATGGCCCAGTCAAAGTCCTGATCTAAATCCATTTGAGAATCTGTGGCAAGATCTGAAAACTGCTGTTCACAAATGCTGTCCATCTAATCTGACTGAGCAGGAGCTGTTTTGCAAAGAAGAATGGGCAAGGATTTCAGTCTCTAGATGTGCCAAGCTGGTAGAGACATACCCTAAAAGACTGGCAGCTGTAATTGCAGCAAAAGGTGGTTCTACAAAGTATTGACTCAGGGGGCTGAATAATTACGCACACCCCATTTTTCAGTTATTTAATTGTAAAAAATGTTTGGAATCATGTATGATTTTTGTACCACTTCTCACGTGTACACCACTTTGTACTGGTCTTTCATGTGGAATTCCAATAAAATTCATGTTTGTGGCAGTAATGTGACAAAATGTGGAAGACTTCAAGGGGGCCGAATACTTTTGCAAGCCACTGTATTTATATTTTATCCAGCTGACATTATCCCTTCCACACATAACATCTTGGGGCGCATCCTTCCTCCCAGTAATATCACCCACCAACCCCCTCTGCTCAGGGTGTTGGCCGTGTATGTTGGTTTCTTGGAACCCTTACAACGCTTTTTCTTTTCCTAGAGACCAGTGGCGGCTCCAGGATATTTTTTTAGGGGGTGCTATGCAGGTGCTGGACCAATTTCCGGGGAAGCTGATGACCTAGTGCGGCAAAAAATGGGTGTGGTCATGACCGGATGAGGGCGGGGCTAACTGTAATTTAAAGTGAACCCAGGGTGAGAGTGATATGGTGGCTGCCATATTCATTTCCTTTTAAACAATTCTAGTTGCCTGGCAGCCCTGCTGATCTATTGGCTGCAGTAGTGAACTGAATTAGGGCTAGAACCCACAAGGGCGTTTTTCTTGGCATTTAGGGAGCCCTTGAAAGCGCTAGCGTTTTTTGAAAACGCTGTGCTAATGTTATTCTATATGTTAAATTCCACAGGAGCGTTTGCGCTTTCCAAAAGCGCAAACGCAGGACATGCAGCATTTTGTGAGCGTTTGCGCTTCAATGTAAAGTATACAAGCGCTGTGTAAACGCTGTGAAAGCGCTATGCATAGCGTTTTGTGTGCGTTTTTACTGTGCGGAAAATACCCAAAAGGCTTATTTATTCCCACAATTCTCACAGGCAAGCTTCCTGTTGATGTCGTTCTGGCTGAACGGAAGTGTGACAGAGCTGCAGGCTGTGTGTTGCGACCATTACATGCCACAATGCCAAGGAAGAAGTGGTTTTCCACCGAGGATGTCATAGCAAAAGTGCAGCCGCATGATGTCTTGTATACCAAGACAAACAAAGACCACAAACTGAACCAGCTAGCTAACCAAATCTGGTCCAACATTACCAAAGAACTGTTTGAGGAGGCTGGTTTGACTTGGAATAATCTTTCACCCAAGCTTCAGGATACTAAAAGTGAGTACCTTTTTGTTTACTAGATAGATCAAACTGTGTATATATATCTATATATATATATAGAGAGAGAGAGACATACATACATACATGCAATCGATTGATGATGTTTCATTGTCTGAAACCCTGGAGGAGGTATATAGTATGTAACATCATACATCGATACTGCTTGTGACATACATGTTTCCATGTCTGCATATGTCCAGAACAAACCAAAAGGCTGTGTAAGGTATGAAAAAAACTTTAATTACAGAAAATGAAAGTAATATGAAGCAAACTGCTCTTTTGGTATAATTGAAACCCCATAAGCGACAACATTATAATGTTTCCACACAGCTCTTCGGCGAATTTAAATATAAAGTGAGCTGTTCACGGAGGGTGGTAGCAGATATTGTGCCTCTTCTACTGGATGCTGTTAGTGCTTCCAGTGGAGGTGGTGGAACATCTTCATCCACATTGATGCCCTCTTTGTCCCTGACGAAGTTATGGAGGACACATGCAGCCTTGACAATTGTAACAGCATTTGCAGTGTCCATCATCATGCTGGTGTGGAAGATACGCCACTTATTAGCCATTATGCCAAAGGCACACTCCACCACTTTTCTGGCCTTACTCAGGCGAACATTAAAAACAGTCCTTTGAGGGTTCAAACTGCGCTGTGGGAAAGGCCTCATCAAGTGATTAGACAGGGCAAAAGCCTCATCCCCAATGAAGACCAGTGGCCTTTCTGGTCCATTTGTGTGTGGCCAGGGGCGAGGAGGAGGGAGGTTGATGTTGCCTTCTTGCAATTTCACACCAAAACGGCTGTGCTGGAATATGCCGGAGTCACTGCTGCTTCCTTGCGCACCCACATCCACATAGCTGAATCTGTAGTTGGCATCAGCTACTGCTAGCAGCACAATCGAGAAGTATTTCTTGTAGTTGAAATACTTACTGCCAGTATTTGGAGGCATGACAATTCGGATGTGTTTGCCATCCACAGCACCCACACAATTAGGGAAATTGGTTTTCACCCAAAAGTCCTGACAAATCTTTTCCCAATCTGCCATATCAGGGAACTTCAGAAATTCAGGTTGCAAATTCTCCCAAATGATGCTGCATGTGTCCAAAACAATTCGCCGAATAGTTGTCCTTCCAAGTCGAAACTGATAGTGTAAAGACACATATGTATGCCCAGTAGCAAGAAACCTGTGAAAAGAAAACATATATTAATAGTGTTTGTGTTTCTTTGTCCCTAGTACAACAAGTGAAAACAAGATGGAAGTCCATTAAGGACAACTTTCGAAGGGAACTCCTTGAAGAAAAGAAAGAGAGCAGAAGTGGTTCAGCTGCCTCAACTCGAACCAAATACAGCTACACTACGGAACTTGCCTTCTTAAGACCCACTATGGATTTGGAGGAGTAAGTAATCTATCGTTTGTGTCCAATAGTGGTCGCCTACATTAGACATCTCTATATCCCAACACACACATATGTGAACACATGTAATGTTGAAACGTCAAATCCTTATCTAACTTTCTGCTTCCATAGGACACAAGATAACATTCCTGCAGAACCTGTGGTCCCAATTGTGGATGATGATGCCGAAGAAGGACTTGATAACAGTACTTTATCGCTATTAAGCACATCTGACACACCCAGTGATGACACGTCTAATACTAGTAGTGTTAATGTGTTGTCTCCGGTGCAGCCAACTACCTCCACAACCAAAACTACAACAACCAAAGTAACTGCAAGAGGAAGGCGACAAGGTGGTGGAGGGAGATCTCAAAGTTCTTTTGAAAGTGGTGTGTTAAATTCGATGCAGGAAGCTGTAGGTGTCTTACTTCATGCTAGCTGTGACCACTACAATTTTGCTGTAAGTTTGGTGCCATATATGAAAAAAGTGCCAGAGGATCGCATTTTAGATCTAAGACAGGCTATAATCGATCTAGTCAAAAAAGCCATTAAAAAAACACCATCTGGCTCGGTCGAACATTCCAAAAGCTCATCCTCATCTTCAACACCATCACCCTCACCTCCAGTGTCCAATGCACCATATCATAGACTGCAACCTTATTCTAATTTACATTACCAACACAGCTATTATCAACCTGAGCAAGATTATGGGTACCACAATTATCCATGTAGACCACCAAGCAATATGGGCTATGTGCACCCTTACCAAGGCCAAAATAGTAATATGGAACAAACACAAGATCAAGTGTTCTATGCAGATATTGGTCAGCCAAGGCCTCAGCAACAAACTGAAAATGCTGCAGCCAAGCCAACCTCTTTTCTTGAAATGATGAGACGAGAGGACAATTAGTTATCTTGAATGCTATCTTCTAAACCGCTATGTAGCTCTCCATTTCTGTTGCATGTGTCGGGCGCAAATAATACACCCATAGGTTTCATGCAGTTCTTAGTAAAGCCACAATCTACCCTGACTGAACCAATTTACTGTAACAATGCGTGCACAATTAAAAACATAGGTCTATTAGCAATTCCGTGGGCCGGAGATTGGTTAGGTATGTGTATCTTCCCTTACATAATTATGGTTTGACGACATGAACATGATGTAATTGTTTCCCTAATATATATGCAGCCTTTGTGTTATTACTCGTCAGTGTAGTAAATGGTTCACATCTCGACTGTATGGGATAGAAACACACACATCACCCCACCAGCAAGTACATAAATGGTGCCCTAATGACCATGAGGTCATTGCCACAATGACTACAATATGAATACCCACCTTTTACTGGCGACACAACTGGACAGAATCTGATGGTTCAGTCACAAACTCGATTTGACTTCAATGGCTGTTAGGCCTACTTAATTAGGTAGTGTCTATTTTTGACCTACTCAAGATGAGCATTGCAACATTAGTATGCTGGGTCATGGCCTGATATATGTGTTTCTACCCATACAATACATCTGTTACATCGTGACCAACACTCTGTACACATCTGCCACCCCCCTGGCCCTGTCTATCAGTGCATGTAGTGGTCAACAACCAACTGCTAGTCCTGTAGACCATCTGTACAGTACTCTATTATTTGGCTGCAGTAGTGTCTCTTCTACAAATAGAGATGTTCAGTTGTGCACACATTATTACAGTAGTCATGGCAAGTATTATGAAGAAAATTGTTTACAGTACATTAGTTCACAATCCCTTGTTGAACATTATAGGTTGCATATGGTATTAACAAAAATAGTTACCTCAAAGTAAGCAGTAAGCGCTCCGTAGGAGAAATAGATTTGCGCATCTGTGTGTCCTGGTGCCGCAAACTATCTCTCAATTTGGCCATAAGGAAGTCAAAGCTAGAATAGCAACACAAATATACATTATTTGCAAGAAAAAATTGCATATTTGGATAGATCTGTTTTAAAAATTAATATTACTACTGTAGCATTTTCAGATACTTAATAGATTACTCGGGGGATTTGGCTAGGATACGTGTTCCCTAAACAGGATTATGCCCCTACCGCTGACAAACATAACTTTTCTTCCTTCTATTAAAATGTGGTATATAAAAAGGTACTGCATTTATCAAACATAACCCGCTGCGTTTGTGTTTGACCCTATTGTGTCACATATGTATCATATCCCTGGGATGGATCATTTTTAGGCAGATAAAGATAGTACATCTATGTGCATGTGTCGTGGAGAGGAAAGTGATCTCCTCTCCAGCACCTATGCACACCTAGTACATGCACATATAAGACCTGCTGCTCACACCCTCTTGCCCCAAACACAGGTATATTGGACATTAGGGGATGCCACCATGCCAACAGTGTAGTAAATGTCAAACAACTCGACATGTTTCGGCTAAACGCCTTCGTCCACAGTGAATACACATATACAGTGCCCCTGCCCCACAGGGCAGGCCAGGGGCACTGTATATGTTTGTTGCACAGCACTGTATATATGTATTCACTCTGGACGAAGGCGTTTAGGCGAAACGTGTCGAATGGTTAGACTTTTTGAACGCTGTTTGCATGGTGGGATCCCCTAATGTCCAATATACCTGTGTTTGGGGCTAGAGGGTGTGAGCAGCAGGTCTTATATGTGCATGTACTAGGTGTGCATAGGTGCTGGAGAGGAGATCACTTTCCTCTCCACGACACATGCACATAGATGTACAATCTTTATCTGCCAGAAAATGATCAATCCCAGGGATATCATACATATGTGACACAATAGTGTGAAACACCAACGCAGCGGGTTATGATTGATAAATGCTGTACCTTTGATATACCTCATTTTAATAGAAGGAAGAAAAGTTATGTGTTAGTGGGGTAGGGGCATAACCCTGTGCAGGGGCCAAGTATCCTCTACTGTAGCATTATGTCTGAAATATGTGGCTGAAAGCACTTTATGTGATTGGTAACTATGACATAAAACATGCTTGTTATAATTTGGTTAAAAACACAACCCTATTTGGTTGACCAGTTTACAATGTATAACACAACATTGATGTTCCTAAGGGGACTCATGTTTGTGGGATTGGTTCCCTTGACAGTTCCCAAATAAAAACAATCCTACAACCTTGGTGTGCTTAATTTTGTGTGTGTATGTTCTCCATAATTTGGAGATATATTGATGACATGTATTTCGTGAGTTTTGAAACATAACTGTGAGGTAACACATATTATGTAGTCCTTTTACACATACTACAGTGTTATTAGACATTTGAACGCATTTATACTTCTACCATGTTGATGATGGCCATCAGTATAAAAACAATACTAATAACAACTTCACACATGGTAAACATACAAATAAGGGTAAATATTTGTAACATAAGCAGCCTTCTTACCTGGAAATGGACATCCTGGTATATCCAAAAAACTTCTCTGCATCTGCACGCAGGTCATTGTAGAGAGTCCTAAACTGGCCCTTTCTCTCCCTTTCCTGAAGCATGGGGTGCACCCAGTACCTATGTGCCCTTCTCCTGCGTCTGGCCACCAAAGCAGCTCCAGTCATCAGGATGGTCAAAGCACATGCCTCCATGATGAAGCAACACAATCCACACAACCAATCTCTCTCTCTGTGTCTGTGTCTCTCTCTCTCTCTGTCTCTCTCTCTCTCTCTGTCCCTCTCTGTCTCTCTCTCTGTCTCTCTCTGTCTCTAATTACTCCTCTACAAAACCCACACAGGATGTTGTGTCAATCTACTTTTTATAGTCCACATGATCCCATTAGCGCCATCAGGTGTGTAAAGCTAGTAACATCATCAATGTTCACCTGATAGTGCCTTTAATTGATGCCTCAACAGACAAATTTTGAAAGAACCAATGAAAATGGAAAACGCTGGCACAAAAACGCTAATCGCTAACGCTTACAAAACGCTACACATTTGTACAAAACGCTCTCAAAAACGCCGGAAAACGCTTCAGTAACCGCTACAAAAACGCACATACAAAACGCTAGCATTAGCGATTAGCGATTGCGCGTTGCAGTGGGTTCCAGGCCTTACACCAGAAACAAGCATGCAGCTAATCTTGTCAGTTCTGACAATATTGTCAGAAACCCCTGACCTGCTGCATGCTTGTTCAGGGTCTATAGTTGAAAGAATTAGAGGCAGAGGACCAACACGGCAGCCAGGCAGCTGGTATTAATTAAAAGGAGATAAATATGGCAGCCTCAATATTATTCTCACCTCGGGTTCCCTTTAAAAGTGCAACACAAAGACAGAGGGCCCAAGTTTTGGTGACCCTTTCCCCAGAAAATTCACATAATTGTGCAGGTTTTCTCAAGAAAATACACGTAATGTGAGCAGATTTGAACAAAAAACACGTTCAGTGACCCCAATATGCACAATCGTTATCAGATATGACCCCAATATGCACAATCGTTATCAGATATGACCCCAATATGCACAACCGTTATAAGATATGACCCCAATATGCACAACCATTATCAGATATGACCCCAATATGCACAACCGTTATCAGATATGACCCCAATATGCACAACCGTTATCAGATATGACTCCAATATGCACAACCGTTATCAGATATGACCCCAATATGCACAACCGTTATCAGATATGACCCCAATATGCACAACCGTTATCAGATATGACCCCAATATGCACAGTCGTTATCAGATATGACCCCAATATGCACAACCGTTATCAGATATGACCCCAATATGCACAATCCTTATCAGATCTGACCCCAATATGCACAATCCTTGTCAGATCTGACCCCAATCAGCAGCACCACCTGAAAAAGAAAAACCCATTTACTCACCTAGTCAGAAGACCTCCTTTTCCGACCTCCTCCTCTTCCGACCTCCTTGTGGCGCGCAGCTCAGCTCCCACGATCCTCTTACTTCCTGCAGCGCCCTGCATACGGCGAGCAGGGCTACGGGAAAATGGCCGCCCGAAGCCCTGCACTGCAAACTCCAAGTCTGCAGAGCAGGGCTTCGGGCGGCCATCTTACCATAGCCCTGCCTGCTGCTCCGTGCTGCTGCTGTGAACTGACTCGGCGTCTCTTAGACGCCTCAAGTCAGTTCACGCCAGGGGGTGCTTTGGGGGTGCTTGGACAAATTTAGGGGGTGCTTGAGCACCCCCCTGGCGCCGCCACTGCTAGAGACCGACCTACATTGACGAAGACTAAAGAACCCTAGTGAGGACGGGCTTTCCTCACCAGCCATTACACTGTGGTTGCCAGTCTTGCAACCTATTCTTGTGAGTATTCTGCACATACTGTTGTTGAGTGTCCCATACCCTCAACGTCACTACACTATCAGGGGCTGGTGTCCGTGTCTGTTTTTTGTTTCCTTTGGAAGGTTCTCGGACTCCATTGGTACCACACCCTCAACATTCCACGTGTAGCCCCCTCTTTCATGTGTATCATCCGTGTACTGTAGCCGCTTTCTTTCATGAACAGCTCCCATGGGCCTCAGTTCCTCTTTTTCATTTGTTGCTCAATATTTCAAGCCCCTATTTCATATGTTACAACCCCTCTTTCATTTTCAGGTGCCCCATTGGGCTGCAGCTGCCCAAGGCTCCAGCCTTTGTGGCCATTCCATAAATTCGGCCCTGAGTATAACCTCTTCAACAAAACAAATGAGAAAGTTCAATCTGAAGTGTGTCAATGTAAAATTTTAAAGGCATTATATGTTAGATTAAATTGTTTAAACATAGTGGTCTTTTTTTCTTGATAATGTTTGGATCAATGCAAAGCAATAAACCAAGGCTCTACATTTTAGCTGAATATTTTTGTGTGTTTATACAATCTAATCTAATATACAAAAGTCTGATGTACAGTATAGCCACTTAGAAACACTTGCAGCCCATATTGGGATTTATCAACGTATTGTTTGGTGTAATTTGCCTTCTTAAAACAGAAGGAAATTTGCAATAATTCAGTTATAAGTGAACATTTGTGGTTACCCACAATGCACTACCACTGAATATGCAAATTATCCCTTTTCGCCCTTGTTAAGCCAAGCAAGCATCCAGAAGCGCTGGTGTATAGCAAGCCTATAGCTTTAAGTTTTACACAGCCATATCAAACCCACATGTAGACAGCCTGTTTCGGGCTTTTGGTCCTCATCAGTACATGGCAGGGATTGATAAGGCTGTATGAAATAGGGCTTGGACCAGTTTGCATATTCAGTGGTAGTGCATTGTGGGTAACCACAAATGCTCACTTATAACTGAATTATTGCAAATTTCCTTCTGTTTTAAGAAGGCAAATTACACCAAGCTTTGCTTTATTAGTAGGAGGGCGTTTTGGTTCCTTTTATCCCCCTATACATTACTAGTAGTTTCGGTCACCCTGAGCTTTTTGGTTACTCTGTTCAACTCATTGGGCTCTATTCTCAATGAGTTACCGCATGAGTTAAATTAGGTAGTGATAAACACCGACCAAAATATCTCCATTTTGAAATTCACAATTTTTTTTTACCTCATGCGGTAAAAGTGAGGTAAAAGTGTGGTAATTACCTCAAAATGTATCTCCAATTTGAGATTCTCAATTGAAAAGTTGGTGTTAATTAAGGATTTTTTTATCACCTACAAATGGTAGGTGATAATTATCACTTCTCTGCTTTTGGCCTTCAGGATGGAGCCTTTTGAGCTTTGTTTGTTTGAGTTTATGTCAATTTTACATAGAAGGCAGAAAAGACGAGTGTGTCTAATCTCAAGGCGCACTTTCAGACCTTGTACAGTCTTTTAGATGATTTAATAGATCCCGAGGAGGAAATTCTTCTCTGCTGTAAAAGATAAGCAACAGCATAATTACCTTTAAAGAAAAACATTTTTGTTACAGTAGATACAAATCCAGCAAAAAATCTCCCGTGTATGTACTTCCTGCTTTCATGGAAGCAGACATAGGGTTAACATCCTGTGTTTACACATTAGCTGCTCTGCTGAGGCAGCCAGCTAGCACAGCTGAGAGCTAAAATTATGGTTGTGATTATTCACAGATGAGGGAGAATTAGACAGGCTAAATTATATACATACAGGGTGCATTTCTATATGTTTTCCATCTGTCCTGTGCAAGAGTTGAGGTCCCACTTTAAATGTGACAGGCTTTCCTGAGTCGTCTCTGTGTAATGGGTGGCAAGTATATGGGCTGCCCTACAGTGGTCAAAAAAGCTTTATTTCCGTACATATTACTGACAGTTTTATCACCTGTTTTACCGCAATTTTATCAAACATTTATCACACTTGGCACATTTTTAGTGAATACTCACTGGAGGTAATTTTTCACCCAAAAAAGAGTTACCGCACATGGTTTTGTGAATAGAGCCCATTGTGTAACATCTGCACTTCAGGGCAGCACTACTACTGATTCTGTGGTCCCTTGTTTTTTTTTTTTTTCTAAGAAAATAAACACGAAAATGCCCCAGAATGACGAGAACATGGCAGTGACTTAGCTTGTGTGCTGGTGAATTATAAGGAAATAATAAGACCAATCAGACTCACTCCCCGCTGATAACAGAAGAGTGCGATGAAGCAGTACGCGTGACGTCATCAATGTGCGCCAGGAAAAAAGAGAAACACTGTATGAGTGGCTGAGTCGGAGGGAAATTGTTGCGGTTGTTTGGGAGGCTATAATGATAGTCGGTCACTGTTGGCACCAGAATGTTTGTGCCGAGAACTGTGAAGAGAAGAGCAGAGGCTGCAGCTATTCCAGTGAAGCGGAAAGTGACCGACAACAGCCCTGGTTTAGCTAACTGCTCTTCTTCTGCGACTACACATTCATCATCTGGGTTCATTGCTGGTCTTTCGGAATCATCTTCCTCCTCGGACACCCTACATACCGCAGCCTCTTTTCATACTTCGGTGCACAGCTCTTCTGCAGCCTCTGTCATTCCTCCCATTGACTCTGCTAGTGTTTTAGCTTTCACTTCTTGTATAACACATCCAACTGTATCCACTGTAGATTCATCTTCTGTGCTCCAATCTGAAGCATCGGTTGCCTGTTCAAGTTCTCTTTCTGCTCCTGTGACATCTGTACCTTCTACTTCTCCGGTGTCCAGTGCCTTGCCATCTGTTTCAGAGGATGAACCTGTCAAACCCTACAGCAAACTGCAGCGTTGGCCAGTTTTGGGGGAACCTGTGTGTGTCATATGCGGAAGATATGGAGAATACATATGTGATCAGACAGAACACGATGTCTGTAGCTTGGAGTGCAAAGCAAGATACCTATTACAAGCTGGCAGTGAAGGCATTGAAAAGAATGCAGCTTCTATGGATTTAGCAGAAAATGTTGTAGGACAACCATTAATATGTACTGAATCTAATGGCATTGCACATGTGCCTGGGTCTAATAATGCTGTAGATGCAGAAACACCATCTTCCTCTTGCCTTCATGACTCTTACTCTTACACCGAACATGATTTTATTGCACAACTGGAAGAGAATCATATTAACCATCTCAGACAGCAACTTGGCTTGTCTGTGCAAGGTCACAGTGTGTGTAAACCTATAATAGAATTTGAACATTTAGGCTTTTCATCAGCTCTCTGCACTAACTTAAAAAGGGCTGGATATGAAGTTCCCACTCCTATCCAAATGCAAATGATCCCCGTGGGGCTTATGGGACGAGATATATTGGCGAGTGCAGACACTGGCTCAGGCAAGACAGCTGCTTTCCTTCTACCAGCTGTTATCCACTGTCTTGAACAGGTATTTCAAGTGATTCAATACAACCTATATTATGACCATGGGCTTGACTCACTAAGCATTACCGTATTCAGTAATGTAAAAAACAGCTGATTTTAACGAACATCACATGGCCAGCTGAAATTACAGACCAGTGAGGTAAATTCCTCAATAAATGTCTATTCACAAAGATTAGAGCATGCGTTAAAACCAAGTGAGCTGTTCAGTATTTAGGCTAGAGCTGTCAGTAACCAACAATCAGCATTTGATAAAATGGTACAGGCAAAGGAGACAGCCAATAGGAGTAGTCAACCTGTCCTACTACTCCCTCCATTGGTGCCAATATACTGCCAGGCAGGACATGTTTCTCTCCCTCAGGCAGCAGAGAAGAGATCAGGCACAGAACGCTGTTTCCCTGGCACTATTCTACTTTAGGGCACCTAGCAGGAAACCTCATAAGGAACAGTTCTCCAATCACAGTACCCACATACAGTATAATGTTTTGTGATTGGCCAAATAGTGTGGGAGTAGTTAACTACAACCGATTGGAAACCTAGCAGTTCGAGAGGGTGCTGTCCACCCAATCACATTAGCTGAATTTCCCTATGAGGTTTCCTGCTGTGTTCCCTAATGTAGACTAGCTCTGTTTCCCCTGCAGCCCTTAAGAGGTTAACCCTTTAGACTCCTGCTCCAAGAAGCAAACGGGTGATATCTTCCTAACAAGGTGTGTCTTGTGTTTATTGAAAGTTCATCTTAACTCCTGCAATAAGAAAAAAAAAAAGTTAAAGAGAACCTGTTACAAAAAAAGTTCCCCTTGGGGGTACTCACCTCGGGAGGGGGATGCCTCAGGGTCCCAATGAGACCTCCCCCATCCCTGTAGCTGCAGGCAATCCAGCGCTGGCTCCCCCGATGTGTCCAGCAATCCTCCCTGGACAAGCCTAAGAGCTGATTTATTTACCTTTCCTGGCTCCAGCGGGGGCGCTGTTGCAGTTCTCCGCACGGAGATAGGCGAAAATAGCCAATCTCTGTCGGGTCTGCTCTACTGTGCAGGCGCAGGAGACTTGCGCCTGCGCAGTAGAGCGGGCAGACAGCGATCGGCTATTTCCGCCTATACAGCGGAGAGCCGATACTGCGCAGGAGCCGGGAAGGTAAATATTACATCCCCGCTGTTCAGGGAGCTTTATCGCTGCCGCCGTGGGATTGAGGAGGACGCCTCAATAGGAGGAAGCCTCAATAGGATCCGGAGGTTTCCCCCACCCGAGGTGAGTGCCCCCAGGGGAGTTTTTGTTTTGTTTTTTTGTTACAGGTTTTCTTTAAAGCAGTAGGATCAGCCATACTATGCCAGGGAAAAAACACATATATAAGTAGATAAATACTTGATCTACTTACATAACACATTGTATTATACTGTCCACATTTTGATTTCAGTGAATGTTATATAGTAAATGATGAGAATTCTGTTCCTGGTGGGGGCCATGTCTTTTGCCCACATTTAAGGCTAACTCGTGATGTCATTTCTGCCCTTTACTTTTTTCTTGTCTCCTCCAATCGCGGAGTCGCCTCAGCCTTGCTTGTAACCACAAGTGAATAGGGGATTAGGTTTCAGATAAGCAGCTGGCAGGGAAATAAAGGGAAGAGGAGGAATAGATTATAGATAAGAACCCCCAGCATGCAATTCTTTGGTAATGACTACTAAAGGGCCAGTGCTCCTTAAGAATGTGATAACTCCAAATCATAACAGCAGAGAAAGTTTTTAAAGTTGTGAATGCAGGCTTAGCATCTTTATCACTTAATACACTCAGACCAGTTGCTGTTGAAATTTGATTTTTATGGTGACGATACTGCTTTAAGAAAGATTGATACACAGATTCAGAGGGACTAGAAGGGGGCATGCAGATCTAAAGGGATGCCGGGGATGCATCTAACTATTATAAGCTGTCACTGCACAGAAGTGGGAGAACATTGCCATAGCAGAAGGCAGCTTGCTGCTGAGACCTACTCCGCAGCTGGTTAGACTTCTACTATTTACTGTACAGGTCTTAGTAACTTGAAGCCATGTTTTTCAGTAAATTACTGAATTACTACAGCATAAGTGAAAATCTTAATGAATTTGGAAAAAACAACTAAAATAGCGAATGCAGCATTTTTCCAACCTAATATTTTTTACTGAACAGGTTTTAGTGAATCGAGCCCCATGTGTGTTGCCATGTAGCGCAAATAAACTATGGTGGAAAAAAAGCAATATATCCAGCACTGCTGACTGTGATGTTTATTCAATGAACACACATGTGCGACGACTTGCGGCAGGATGATAAAATACATGCATTAATATAATTAATATTAAATATATAAAGTCCTACCAGCCATATTTAAATTGGTTTTCCTACCATAAATCTGTAGAGGGAGGTGGTGCAGTGGGTTCTGGGCACAGAATGGGGGCCTGACAGCTGTTTCGTACTTAACGTGTTCCAGAGGATTGGCCTCAGAGGAAGCACGCTAATTAGACTTCAAAAAAGATATGGACAAGTCAGTTGTTAGCATAAAGGTCTCCCCCACTGTGGTTTTAGATAAACCAGTAAGGTAATATGCTTAGTAAAGGTTCCCATACATCAAATGATGTATGGGCAGATCAACCAAGAGACAGATCTCTCTCTGATATGATCTGCCCATACACCTCAGGCCTGTCTCGGTGCCCTTCCATCTTCCAAATCTGCCACTGTTAGCTCCATATGTTGCTGGCACATAGCACGCTGGCGCTTGTGACATCACGCGCACCACACCGCCAGCATGTATGGGGCTAACAGAAGAGCGGCGGATTTGGAAGATGGATGGGCACTGTGACACAGGACAAGTAATGTATAAATGCACACATTACATGCACATTTTTATACTGGAACAACGGCGATGCAGCACACTCAGCCGATTCCCGGAAGATTGCAGCATGAAATTGATCAGGAATCAGCCTGTGGTGTATGTGCAGGCAACAGATCTCTCTCCAATCAGATTCGATCAGAGAGAGATCTGTATCTTGGTCGATCTGCCCATACATTGTCTGGTGTCATTTAATGCTCAGCTATTTCTGAAATGATAACTGTATTTTAAAGCCCTAGTTCAAATTCATGGATTTTGATTGATAGCATAGGCAAATAGGGGACTTTGACATTACATCCATAATAGGTCATATGAATGTGATGCGTGCCACATAAATTGGGTGACACCATAGGCACCGATGCATTTTAAACAAATTATGGCCATGGGGGGTAATTTGAGCGCCAGGGCTACTGTGTAGCTGAACTCTGAATAGTGGTGGTGACTGTGGCACAGTGGAATTTGGCCTCTGTGACTGTTTTCGCAAATACTCTAATAACTGCAAAAGTATATGCGTCTTCTGAGACCAGCATAATATATGCATGTAGCAATTGACTAGAGCTATTTTTTTTCCTGTAATTTCTTTGTTCTGATCTGCAGCAGGGATGCATACTATTTTTTTTTCTTCTTCTTTCCTTCCTCCCTCTGTAGATCAGTATAGTAAGCTTGCAGAAGCCCAGCTTGCAAAACTCACCCTGGGGCTTGAATTCTGAATGTAAATCTAACCAGACATGCATTATCTGCATGAAATTTGTATGTTATGTTTCACCAAGTTTTTGTGAGCTACCTGTGGTCGCAGTTTTATGCTGCTGACCGTGTGTGTGTGCGTGCGTGCGTGCATTAGGAATGCTAGTTATAAGCTCTTCTTATAGGCAGAGTGTAGTGAGAATGAGCTTTGTAAATAAATTTATGTCTCCTTATGTAGAAAGATGCTCCTGCAGCTCTGATTTTGACTCCCACAAGAGAACTTTCTATACAGATTGAGAAACAAGCCCAGGAACTAATGTTTAAGATCCCACAGATGAAGACTGCCTTGCTTGTAGGGGGGATGCCGCTACCACCTCAGATCCATCGGCTCAAGCAAAACGTTCAGGTGACGATCTCTTATATGATAAATGAGGTGTGTTTTGGGGGTGGTAGATGGCAGACAAAGCGGAATTAATATATGATTTTCTGAATCTGCCTCCTATAAGCCTCTGCATGGCAGCTCTCAGACTGGAGAGGGATGAGAGCAGCACTTTGCTTCCAGTAAGGAGAGCTTTGTATTATATTTCCCAATGCTTTCAAAGACTATTCTATTATGATTTATTCTGTTTTTTTTATACATATATATTTTCTAGATCATTATAGCGACTCCTGGAAGACTTTTAGAGATTCTTAATCAAAATTCTGTAGATCTTGGTAGCCTGAAGATCCTAATAGTAGATGAGGTAAGTAATATTATAGTTTACAGTTACGTATAAAGTCACTGAATCATATTTTGGAAATTCTAATTCTATCCACATAGTTCAATAGCTTACTTTGTGTTGCTATATAAAGCTTGCAGAGATTTACAACACATATACCTCCAAAGGTACAATAGCATCTGAGAGGTACTCCTCAGGGTGAGCCATGTGGCACTGTGTCTGAGGAAGTGGACGGTAGATCCATAAGGTAACTGCTTACTCTTCCTTTAACCACTTGAGGACCGTGGGCTTTACCCCCCCTTAAGGACCAGAGCCTTTTTTTCCATTCAGACCACTGCAGCTTTCACGGTTTATTGCTCGCTTATACAACCTACCACCTAAATGAATTTTGGCTCCTTTTCTTGTCACTAATAAAGCTTTCTTTTGGTGCTATTTGATTGCTGCTGCGATTTTTACTTTTTATTATATTCATCAAAAAAGACATGAATTTTGTAAAAAAAATGATTTTTTTAACTTTCTGTGCTGACATTTTTTAAATAAAGTAAAATTTCTGGATACATGCAGCGCTAAAAATGTGGACAAACATGTTTTTGATTAAAAAAAAAACCCATTCGGCCTATATTTATTGGTTTGGGTAAAAGTTATAGCGTTTACAAACTATGGCGCAAAAAGTGCATTTTCCCATTTTCCAGCATCTCTGACTTTTCTGACCCCCTGTCATGTTTCATGAGGGGCTAGAATTCCAGGATAGCATAAATACCCCCCAAATGACCCTATTTTGGAAAGAAGACATCCCAAAGTATTCACTGAGAGGCATAGTGAGTTCATAGAATATATATTATTTTTTGTCACAAGTAAGCGGAAAATGACACTTTGTGACAAAAAAAAAAGTTTCCATTTCTTCTAACTTGCTACAAAAAAAATGAAATCTGCCACGGACTCACCATGCCCCTCTCTGAATACCTTGAAGTGTCTACTTTCCAAAATGGGGTCATTTGTGGGGTGTGTTTACTGTCCTGACATTTTGGGGGGTGCTAAATTGTAAGCACCCCTGTAAAGCCTAAAGGTGCTCATTGGACTTTGGGCCCCTTAGTGCAGTTAGGCTGAAAAAAAGTGCCACACATGTGGTATTGCCGTACTCAGGAGAAGTAGTATAATGTGTTTTGGGGTGTATTTTTACACATACCCATGCTGGGTGGGAGAAATATCTCTGTAAATGACAATTGTTTGATTTTTTTTTTACACACAATTGTCCATTTACAGAGAGATTTCTCCCACTCAGCATGGGTATGCATAAAAATACACCCCAAAACACATTATACTACTTCTCCTGAGTACGGCGATACCACATGTGTGGCACTTTTTTGCACCCTAACTGCGCTAAGGGGCCCAAAGTCCAATGAGTACCTTTAGGATTTCACAGGTCATTTTTGTTTCAAGACTACTCCTCATGGTTTAGGGCCCCTAAAATGCCAGGGCAGTATAGGAACCCCACTAATGACCCCATTTTAGAAAGAAGACACCCCAAGGTATTCCGTTAGGAGTATGGTGAGTTCATAGAAGTTTTTATTTTTTTGTCACAAGTTAGCGGAAATTGATTTTAATTGTTTTTTTTTCACAAAGTGTCATTTTCCGCTAACTTGTAACAAAAAATAAAATCTTCTATGAACTCACCGTACTCCTAACAGAATACCTTTGGGTGTCTTCTTTCTAGAATGGGGTCATTTGTGGGGTTCCTATACTGCCCTGGTATTTTAGGGGCCCTAAACCGTGAGGAGTAGTCTTGAAACCAAATGTCGCAAAATGACCTGTGAAATCCTAAAAGTTCTCAATGGACTTTGGGCCCCTTAGCGTACTTAGGGTGTAAAAAAGTGCCACACATGTGGTACCGCCGTACTCAGGAGAAGTAGTATAATGTGTTTTGGGGTGTATTTTTACACATAGCCATGCTGGGTGGGAGAAATATCTCTGTAAATGACAATTGTTTGATTTTTTTTTTTTTTACACACAATTGTCCATTTACAGAGATATTTCTCCCACCCAGCATGGGTATGTGTAAAAATACACTCCAAAACACATTATACTACTTTTCCTGAGTACGGCGGTACCACATGTGTGACACTTTTTTGCAGCCTAGGTGCGCTAAGGGGCCCAACGTCCTATTCACAGGTCATTTTGAGGCATTTGTTTTCTAGACTACTCCTCACGGTTTAGGGCCCCTAAAATGCCAGGGCAGTATAGGAACCCCACAAGTGACCCCATTTTAGAAAGAAGACAATCCAAGGTATTCCTTTAGGTGTATGGCGAGTTCATAGAAGATTTTATTATTTGTCACAAGTTAGTGAAAAATGACACTTTGTGAAAAAAAAAAAAAAAATCAATTTCCGCTAACTTTTGACAAAAAATAAAATCTTCTATGAACTTGTCATACACCTAACAGAATACCTTGGTGTGTCTTTTTTTCTAAAATGGGGTCACTTGTAGGGTTCCTATACCGCCCTGGCATTTTACGGGCCCAAAACCGTGAGTAGTCTGGAAACCAAATGTCTCAAAATGACTGTTCAGGGGTATGAGCATCTGCAAATTTTGATGACAGGTGGTCTATGAGGGATCGAATTTTGTGGAACCGGTCATAAGCAGGGTGGCCTTTTAGATGACAGGTTGTATTGGGCCTGATCTGATGGATAGGAGTGCTAGTGGGGTGACAGGAGGTGATTGATGGGTGTCTCAGGGGGTGGTTAGAGGGGAAAATAGATGCAATCAATGCACTGGGGAGGTGATCAGAAGGGGGTCTGAGGGGGATCTGAGGGTTTGGCCGAGTGATCAGGAGCCCACACGGTGCAAATTAGGGCCTGATCTGATGGGTAGGTGTGCTACGGGGTGACAGGAGGTGATTGATGGGTGTCTCAAGGTGTGATTAGAGGGGGGAATAGATGCAAGCAATGCACTGGCGAGGTGATCAGGGCTGGGGTCTGAGGGTGAGGGCGGGTGATTGAGTGCCCTAGGGGCAGATAGGGGTCTAATCTGATGGGTAGCAGTGACAGGGGGTGATTGATGGGTAATTAGTGGGTGTTTAGGGTAGAGAACAGATGTAAACACTGCACTTCGGAGGTGATCTGACGTCGGATCTGCGGGCGATCTATTGGTGTGGGTGGGTGATCAGATTGCCCACAAGGGGCAGGTTAGGGGCTGATTGATGGGTGGCAGTGACAGGGGGTGATTGATGGGTGGCAGTGACAGGGGGTGATTGATGGGTGATTGACAGGTGATCAGTGGGTTATTACAGGGAAGCACAGATGTAAATATTGCACTGGCGAATTGATAAGGGGGGGTCTGAGGGCAATCTGAGCATGTAGGCGGGTGATTGGGTGCCCGCAAGGGGCAGATTAGGGTCTGATCTGATGGGTAACAGTGACAGGTGGTGATAGGGGGTGATTGATGGGTAATTAGTTGGTTTTTAGGGTAGAGAACAGATGTAAACACTGCACTTGGGAGGTGATCTGACGTCGGATCTGCGGGCGATCTATTGGTGTGGGCGGGTGATCAGATTGCCCGCAAGGGGCAGGCTAGGGGCTGATTGATGGGTGGCAGTGACAGGGGGTGATTGATGGGTGATTGATGGGTGATTGACAGGTGATCAGGGGGGATAGATGCATACAGTACACAGGGGGGGGGGGGGGTTGGGGAGAATCGGAGGGATGGGGTGGGGGGGTGATCAGGAGTCCCCAGGGTGCAGTTAGGGACCTAATAAAAAAATAGCGTTGACAGTGACAGGGAGTGATTGATGGGTGATTAGGGGGGTGATTGGGTGCAAACAGGGGTCTGGGGGGTGGGCGGGGGGGGGGGGGGGGTCTGAGGGGTGCTGTGGGCGATCAGGGGGCAGGGGGGGGAAATCAGTGTGCTTGGGTGCAGACTAGGGTGGCTGCAGCCTGCCCTGGTGGTCCCTCGGACACTGGGACCACCAGGGCAGGAGGCAGCCTGTATAATACACTTTGTATACATTACAAAGTGTATTATACACTTTGTATGCGGCGATCCGGGTGCTAGTAACCCGCCGGCGCTTCCGAACGGCCGGCGGGTTACAGCGCGAGGTGGGTGGAGCCAGTCCCCGGCGGCCGATCGCGTCACGAATGACGCGATCGCGCCGCCCATGCCCGTAAAAGGAAATTGATGGGCCTCTGTGCATGCGGCGGTCCTTGCGTTGTCCCCTTCCCGGCCGCCTCTGTGCGTTGGGCGGTCGGGAAGTGGTTAACCTTTAAATTATATTTTCTGGTTCATTTGTTTGAGAAATCTGATCAAATTTCCTTTTTTTTTCCATAATTGTGTAAAAATTGTGCACCATTGTGTGACACATTTGAAACAACCAGTAAAATTGGTCAGAATGCTTGAATCTAAAAACACAATATAAAAAACTGAACAGCGCATGGCCACTTTTAAAGTGACTCTAAGACGAGGGTTGCTAAAAGTTTTATACATACCTGCGGCTTCACCCTCCATGCAGATCGCTCTCTTTCTACGTTCTAAAGCCTCCTATATTGTCTAGTATCACCCCTTTGCGGCCAGTTGGGCGTACTGCACATGCCGTCCTGCCTTGCTCTCGTTGCCGAGAGCGAGATTGGGAGCGCACTTAGCCGTGCTGTGCCTGCGCCGATTGTCTGTGGAGACCGGGGCTGATAGCGGACGATCTAAGAGGCTTTAGACTGGGGCGAGGGAGCGATCTGTGCGAAGGGGACTGGAGGAAGCCCCAGGTATGTATAAAACTTTAAGCAACCCTCAGCTCTGGACTGGTATACTTTAAGTTATCCTGTTCTACAGTGCATCACTTTCTTCATTTTTCTTGTGGGGCACAGTACAGCATACTATTCCTATTTTTCTTTTCAAGGATTTTGCCTTGTTGTTTAAATTTTTATGTATTGCCCTATCTCTGCTGCCATGGCAGCATTTGTTGCTCTTGTTTATGCACAGCTAGGAAGCTGTTTAAATACTCAAGATATGGAAATTTTCAATATGACCGCTTCAAAATAGTACGGCATTGGATGGGATAAATGTAAAACAATACATAGTTTACCGCATTACATTGAGAAATACTAAAAAAACACTGCCAACCTAGGTAGCCTGAGAGTGCTCCCCCAGTATAGGTAACCTGAGAGTGCTCCCCTAGTATAGGTAGCCAGAGATGCTTCACCCAGTATAGGTAACCTGAGAGTGCTCCCCCAGTATAGGTAACCTGAGAGTGCTCCCCCAGTATAGGTAACCTGAGAGTGCTCCCCCAGTATAGGTAACCTGAGAGTGCTCCCCCAGTACAGGTAACCTGAGATGCCTCACCCAGTATAGGTAGCCTGAGAGTGCTCCCCCCAGTATAGGTAACCAGAGAGTGCTCCCCCCAGTATAAGTAACCAGAGAGTGCTCCCCCCAGTATAGGTAACCAGAGAGTGCTCCCCCCAGTATAGGTAACCAGAGAGTGCTCCCCCCAGTATAGGTAACCAGAGAGTGCTCCCCCCAGTATAGGTAACCAGAGTGTGCTCCCCCAGTATAGGTAACCAGAGAGTGCTCCCCCAGTATAGGTAACCAGAGAGTGCTCCCCCCAGTATAGGTAACCAGAGAGTGCTCCCCCCAGTATAGGTAACCAGAGAGTGCTCCCCCCAGTATAGGTAACCAGAGAGTGCTCCCCCCAGTATAGGTAACCAGAGAGTGCTCCCCCCAGTATAGGTAACCAGAGAGTGCTCCCCCCCAGTATAGGTAACCAGAGAGTGCTCCCCCCAGTATAGGTAACCAGAGAGTGCTCCCCCCAGTATAGGTAACCAGAGAGTGCTCCCCCCAGTATAGGTAACCAGAGAGTGCTCCCCCCAGTATAGGTAACCAGAGAGTGCTCCCCCCAGTATAGGTAACCAGAGAGTGCTCCCCCCAGTATAGGTAACCAGAGAGTGCTCCCCCCAGTATAGGTAACCAGAGAGTGCTCCCCCCAGTATAGGTAACCAGAGAGTGCTCCCCCCAGTATAGGTAACCAGAGAGTGCTCCCCCCAGTATAGGTAACCAGAGAGTGCTCCCCCCAGTATAGGTAACCAGAGAGTGCTCCCCCCAGTATAGGTAACCAGAGAGTGCTCCCCCCAGTATAGGTAACCAGAGAGTGCTCCCCCCAGTATAGGTAACCAGAGAGTGCTCCCCCCAGTATAGGTAACCAGAGAGTGCTCCCCCCAGTATAGGTAACCAGAGAGTGCTCCCCCCAGTATAGGTAACCAGAGAGTGCTCCCCCCAGTATAGGTAACCAGAGAGTGCTCCCCCCAGTATAGGTAACCAGAGAGTGCTCCCCCCAGTATAGGTAACCAGAGAGTGCTCCCCCCAGTATAGGTAACCAGAGAGTGCTCCCCCCAGTATAGGTAACCAGAGAGTGCTCCCCCCAGTGTAGGTAACCAGAGAGTGCTCCCCCCAGTGTAGGTAACCAGAGAGTGCTCCCTCCAGTGTAGGTAACCAGAGAGTGCTCCCCCCAGTATAGGTAACCAGAGAGTGCTCCCCCCAGTATAGGTAACCAGAGAGTGCTCCCCCAGTATAGGTAACCAGAGAGTGCTCCCCTAGTATAGGTAGCCAGAGATGCCTCACCCAGTACAGGTAGCCTGAGAGTGCTCCCCCCCAGTATAGGTAACCGGAGAGTGCTCCCCTTGTATAGGTAGCCAGAGATGCCTCACCCAGTACAGGTAGCATGAGAGTGCTCCCCCCGAGTTTGGCTTTGGGATTACTGCTTTTAGCATTTTTTCCCAAATGTAGGAATTCAACCAGGAAGGTTAATGTCTGGGTAACAATACCAAGCCATTAATGGAGTTTTTCTACAGGAAATAAGGACAGCAACCAACACTTTTTTTCCTGTATTTCAAAGATAAGAAGTAAACCAGATACCTAAATAATTATCATGGATCAGTAATAATCACTGCACTGATCTCTACGCCTAACTGGCTAAGTGCCCTCAGAAAAGAGTCAACTACTGCACTTGTAGATGTTTCAAAATTTCTAAAGAAAGCTTAATTGTTCACATCATTTTTCTTCTGGCTTACAGTAGTAGCAACAGCAGCAGAATCAGAATTTATTTCGCCAAGTACAACGGTGGATTGTACCCGGAATTGGTTTTGGCGCATACAGGGTCGTTGGTGAAAAACAAGAAAAATAGCACAGTTAAGCATGGTACATACGTAGACGTGGACAAGCATACATAGGACAACATTACAGTTTGTGCGTACATTTAAGCAGAGCGTCGTATACAGTTAACCCTCCTGGCGGTATGAAAAAATCCGCCAGGAGGCAGCGCGGCAGTTTTTTTTCGTTTTTTTTTTTTTAAATCATGTAGCGAGCCCAGGGCTCCGCTACATGATAGCCGCTGCTCAGCGGCATCCCTCCACCCGCTTCGATCAGGAAATCCCGTTCAAAGAACGGGATTTCCTGGAGGGCTTCCCCCGTCCCCATGGCGACGGGGCGGGATGACGTCAGCGACGTCGTGACGTCATTGGGAGTCCCGATCCACCCCTCGGCGCTGCCTGGCAGTGATTGGTAACGTATAGCGGCGATCGGGCGTGGGGCGGCGGCAATCAGTGTGCTGGCGCAGCTAGCAAAGTGCTAGCTGCGTCCAGCAAAAAAAATTAAGAAAATCGGCCCAGTAGGGCCGGAGAAAACCTCCTGCGCGGCTTACCCCGAACTACGTTCGGGGTTACCGCCAGGAAGGTTAAGCATGGTACATACGTATAAAAAAAAAAGCAAAAACAGAGAGCATTACAGCATACACGTACAATTAACGTAATACAAACATAGCAAGACATACACTGATAGCAGGAACAGAAAAAGAGTGGGACTGGAGGAGCAGCCTGAGAGCTGATATTAGCCATTTTCGGCACTGGACGCTACACAGCGACGCGCTCCCAACTAGACAGGTGCTACCGATTGTCCGCGAAAAGTAGAGAGGATGCTGGGGGGGATCATGATGGAGGCGGACAGCAGGGATCACTTGAGCCAGGTTGCTCGAGGAGAATCGCTCCTAATTTCAGAGTCCGCACGGCTGGTTGATGAGGGTGCAGACACAGTGGGGCCCTGTGGTGCCAGGGGGCCCTTTGCTGGGCAGCAGTGGTGGACGTGAGGCCTGGGGCCATCCAGGCTGAGCAGCAGTGGTGGACATGAGGCGGGGGGGCACCTCGGCTGGGCAGCATTTGTGGATATAGGGCCGGGGGGGCGCACCCTGGCTGGGCAGCAGTGGTGGACAGGCCAGGGGCAGCATACCTTCTCTGTGGCTGCGAGGAGCAGCAACAGGCCCTCGATTTGCACGGTGGCAGCGTGGTCGTTCCCATGGTGACTGGGGGAGCCGCTGCAGTCAGGCCTCCTCTGCACGTGGAGGGTGGCCCATGTGCCCTTGCTGGTCCCTAGGCCCCTGGTCGACCCGTGGTGGAGGGGGACCGGCAACCCCAGCAGTCCTGGGCTGTCCGGTGATGAGGAGTTCTCTGGGGGAGGTCTCTGGCGGCGGCCCTGGTCGGCTGGTGGTGGCGGCGGGAGCACGTGGCGGCTTCTTCCCAGGCAGCAGCATTCAAGAGCGACCGAGGGCAGTGTGGAGCCGCCGCTGCCCCTCTCCATGTGGTCCCCGGCAGGAGAGGCGGAACCTATGCCGCGTGAAGGCGGCGTGGTGCGGCGCGGCACCGCGTGGTGCGTGTGGTGTCCCCTGGCTCCAGAGCGGCGTCCCGGCTCCCCTGGCAGCAGTGATCCCTGGGCAGGTGATCCTCACCCCGCAGCACGCTACCTCCCGATCCTCCAGCAGCCCGCGAGGCACCTTCGTGGCCCCTGCATCATCCCGAGGTGGGTAGAGGTGGTCGGGAGGTCACCAGAGGGGGAGTTAGGAGAAGGGGAGAAAAAAAGCCCGGAGCCCTGTGGCCGTGGCGTCCTCAACCCGGCGCCATCTTGTAATGGGCAGCGCTTTGTAGTAATTCTTAAAGGGTTCCTGAACTGACTGATGACATTATGAAATATATTATGTGCAGTGTTATTGCTCCATAGATCTAGGCTGTGCTCCCCTTTTCTTCTTTCCACTATAAGGTTTAAGAATTCATGTATGCAAATGACTGTTACTCCTTAGTTGAACCATAGTGTAACTCTCACTGATAACTAATTACAAGCCATCCAACTCTTACCTGGTAGAGAACAACTTTTAAGTGCATGGAATAGATAAAAAGGTCAGTAATTCATAGATGGTAGCTCTGGAACTAAAAGTCATTCAGATGAGACAATAAAAACAGAAAACTTACTTTTTACCTTTTTAAATACAAAATAAAATTCTGGGATTCTTAAAAAAAGTCCTTTTAAGGAGTAGGAGGATAAATACAGTTGTTTTTATCATTAGTTTATTTTTAGGTTAGGTTTGCTTTAAAGAAGTCTTCTGTGCCTTGGAAAGTAGCTGTTGGCATAGTGAGTTCTCTGTGTGTAGTCTTGATTAGAAATTCTTCCAAGAGATTTTTCCTGCATGGAGAATTCATGTACAAGCAAGTGACTTTGATTTCTCAATTGCTCAATTTATAGTTAATTGATTCACATAATTATATTTCAGTTTTACTTCCTGTGTTGGTTAATTTTGGCCAGCCAGCCAGCCAGTCCATCATTACAATTCGGTCACCTGAAACAGTACTGTAAAATCAATGTTGTGCTTCTTTGTGAATCATCTTGGAATCCTCTGTAATGTTGATACATTAATGAAAGATTTTTATAAAACAGGTTTATATATGTGCATATAAGTGTATCCAACATTCTAAAATATGGCAATTTAATACGATCAGATTTATAATGTGTAAAACATTTTTCTTCTAGCTGATTACTAGACTTTCTTTCGCTTCCAGGCGGACACAATGCTTAAGATGGGGTTCCAGCAGCAAGTGCTGGAAATCTTTGAGCAGACTGCAGTAGATCGTCAGACTATCCTAGTGTCGGCCACCATTCCAGCCAGCATTGAAACGTTTGCCCAGCAACTGCTGAGAGACCCTGTGCGGATCATTGTTGGTGATAAGAACCAGCCATGTGCTAATGTGCGTCAGATTGTGCTTTGGGTGGAGGAACCCTCAAAGAAGAAGAAGCTGTTTGAAATCTTGAATGTGAGTAGGTTACATGCCGGTGCCAGCTATGTTTGAATTGTGTTTGTCTTGCCTAAATCTTATTAGTAGATGCTTCTGCACCGATGGCTGGAGATGTGCAGTGATCCACCTTGGAGTAACAAGTGATATTGCAGAGACTCCACACGATCCGCACCATCAATGGTCCATCTTTATTTAAATCCACTTAAAACTTGATAAGAAGTGTTGTGGGTAAGTACAAGGTGACGCACAGGCGTTTCGGACTGCTTGGTCCTTTATCAAACCATCACAGACCCAAGTGTGGGTCTGTGATGGTTTGATAAATGACCAAGCATTCCGAAACGCCTGTGCGTCACCTTGTACTTACCCACAACACTTTTTATCAAGTTTTAAGTGGATTTAAATAAAGATAGACCATTAATGGTGCGGATCGTGTGGAGTCTCTGTCTTGCCTAAATCTACATGTTTCAAAGTCCATAGTAGTCAGTAGGGATGCCATTGAGGTGCAAGTAAATTTGAGATGATTGAAAAGTATACTTATTATTATTATGATAAAGATGTATTATTATGATAAAGATATTTATGCCAAGCATTATGAAAATGTAAATGGATACATGAAATCTTGCAGTGAAAGCATTTGATTGGTCCATTTTCAAGCTGCATAATTCTGCATCAGCTTAATATTACATTATTGCACATTTCAAGTCAAGTAGAAAGTTGGCGCTGATCCAAAACTTTGTACTAATTGCCTTTCGACGTCCGTGGCACAGGAATATGGAGAAACAACATTTTTATAGACGTCCACAGCAGGCAGAAGTAATTTTGTACTAAAACGCCTTCAGATGTCCGTGGTGTATGGATGTGGAAACACAGAACCGCCTAGACGTCTGCGGCAGTCTGGTGGTTAAGACGCTAAAAAAACATTTCTGTTATAACTGGGCCTTCCCTAAAATTATTTGATTCACTCTTGAATACAAAACAAAAAAACCTAATAGGCACCAAGGAGAAGTTGTGTTAAGTAGAAAAGTTCAAAATATTTTTTTTAATTAATTTGTTGATGACGCCCACCCCTCTGCAGCTCTATATTGTTCTAGATACACATTTTGGTGTTATTGATGGTTTTACCCTATGTTATCTTTTTCCCTCTGAGTATTTTTATTCATCATGTATGAGGGATTTTACATGAATTTGCATGTATTTGTTGTTTCACAAATAAATGTTACTATCTATAGGTCATTTCTAGTATCCATGTTCTGAAGCTCCTGTGGAGCACCACACAATGCTTGTCACAATGCTGACACATTCTGTCCGTGTCCCCTTTGACCCCATAGGACGCCAAGCTATTCCAACCCCCTGTTGTGGTATTTGTGGGCTGCCGATTGGGAGCAGATATGCTGAGTGAAGCTGTGAGGAAGGTTACAGGATTAGAGAGCGTTGCCATCCATTCTGATAAAAACCAGATTGAGAGAACTAAAATACTAAAGGTAATCCTCTGTTTTCTAAGGCTTACAAGGAAGCTGTCGCTTTACTTGTTTATGTATATTTATCATCATTTCACATTTTTCCTGTGTTTGAAATTAATATTGTTTGTTTCATTTTGATTGGAAACATATTTTTCCCATGAAGCACTCCAAACATGTCATTATGGAGTTTGCGGTGTGGCTTAATATAGTCTGCAAAGCCCTCATCTTTAACAGCAAACTTGATTGTGAGGAAAATGTGCATTGAGAAAATGATGTAGGTTGTCATTGCTAGTTCTTGTGTTAAATGCTACTGAAGATGGCCATACTCTTTAAAATCTTGATTGTGCAATCTTGTTCAATCTCACCACGTTTTTGCAGTGTGACAATTTACCAAAACAATTTGAATGACGTACGGTAATCTCAGTCTGTGGTCTTTGACAGTTCTTCGATATGGGAATATTGTAAAATCAAGATTGTATGGTGTATCACCAACTTTAGTTAACTGTCATGCTTTGATGGATAGTTTCTAAATTTAGGAAGTCCCCATAAATGCTTACCAGTAAAGTGTCGGAGTAGCATATGTTGCTATGTAGACAATGGCCCGTATGCAATTAACTTTTTCTCCTGCGATATCTCCTAGGAGAAATGTTCATAGTCTATTTAAAATAACTTTTAAGCATTTTACAATTGAAAAAGTACTCAATAGTTTTTCAAAAAGTACTATCAAAATAATTTTCAGTATTATCTTGTTTGCTGGTGGCTTAAAAGGTGTTTTATGACAAGTTATGTATATATCACCTAGGAGAAAACCCAGGATAAAAAGTGAATTGCATGTGGCCCTCCAGCTGCGTATGTTAAGATGCCGAAGAGGAGGCAGTCTTTCACTAAGTGTATTCTGGGTCCTCTTTTTATTGTTCTCTTCCGAAGTCGTGTCAATTTATCTTCTGCAGTCCTCTATATCTCTGGCGCACACTGACTGACAGCTGTGTGTAGCATATGTAAGTCTATGGCCTGCAGCAATAATCGCAATCCTGTGTGTTTCATAATGTTTAAAATCACAGTATGTTGTTTTTTCTCGCATAATACAGTGCAATTCTATGGAGAATTAAAATTGCATGCATTTTTGTAAAGAATAGATCTGATACTGTATTGGATACTAAAAACAAAAGCAATGACCTCAAAATAACCGCACCAGAACAGTAGTTTATCAAAATACAATATATCATCCTTTATTTGAAATTACAAACTTTAAAAACTGTTAAAACATGGGGAAATGAATAAACCCACAGTATCGGAGAACTGGCGGGATAATAAAGTGCTAGTGACAGATATGCTCATCCTCAAAAATCAATTACATGGCACTAAACGTGCATAACACTGTATTGATACACACATGGCATGTAAACAGCAAAACATATATATGTGCAATAAATATCCAGATATACTGCAAAAAAAACAAGATGAAAAGGCAAAAAGGAATAGGAGAGGTGTCAAGAAGGGGAAAAGACCCCTAAAAAGTAGAAAATTAGTGCAAAGGAATTAGCCTAAGGCAATCGCACAGTGTGCACATGGAAATAGTACATAAAAAGTAGGATCAGTGAATGAAAACAGTGAAAAAGGCAGAAGCAAGTCCTAAAATCACCAAGTGATGAATAGGTTCCTACCAGTCAGATGTCTCCACGGGTCCCCACCGCCGCTATCGCGATTCGCCACCTATAGCGTGGCTTTTTCGAAGCACTGATACTGTATTGGATCACTAAAGAATACTAAAAAAAATCAGAGCGCAAATGCATAAACGCAAACACAGAATAACACAAAAAAGCACATATCCTAAAATGTATGCTTTACTGCACAGACAAGTGTATTCCCAGCCACTGAGCATCAATAAAGGAGGAGGTGAATGACATTGTAATGGTAAACATGCCCCTATAACGGCTTTTTTTGTATTAGTTAGGTGTTGGCAAAAAAAACACAATAGGGGATCAAAGCAAGGCGCCACATAGAGCTAAACCTGGAGCAGAGTGCTGTCCTGTTCCTCTCTGCGGCATTGGGTGGGATATAACTCGTAAGTAAATATACCCATTTTCCAAATTAAAATTAGGCAAAATTGTATTCACTTATAGTCAATTATACTGTATGCAGGATGTAGATCAGATGTTCTGACCTTCCTGATCTTCTTGCCTTCTCCAAGTTAATCACTCCAAAACTAATAAAGGCAGACAACCAGCATTAAAAAAAATCCCAATTAGCACTTGCAGAAGAACAACAGTACTTGCACTTCCATATTTCTTTTATGTCAGATTTACTTTAATTAGTAACACTGAAACCACACTAAATATGTAATTATTATCATTTGAAGGAAAGATTGTGAACTTCAAGTCAATGCCACAGCTTTATTACCTTATTATACAGAAAATGTTCTCATTAGAACTCTTCACCTGGGAAACACCAGCCACAGTCATAAACCTCATCACAGACAGCATAATTAAAAGGTGTGCATAAACCTATGAAACATCCTGCCAGCATCCAGTGATGCGTGTAACAATTTGCTTTAATATGGCACCACCCTGCATTAATCATTGAAGGGAACCTGAACTGAAAATAAACTTATGAAATAAACAATTTATGTATAGACGTAACCCTATACAGGACTTTCTGAAATCCCATCTTCATATTTTGGTTTTGCAGGTTGAAATTCATGGTTTTAAGTTTTGACTGTCTCGGGTGAATGACTACAGGAGTTTTCATACAGACAAATCTTGACTTGCTTAAATCTTTATCTTCCTTGCTTTCAGACCCAGGCAGAAACTCTGTCATATATATATCCTTGATTTGTTTCACCTTGAAGCTAGTTATACACATATACAGTAATTACTGTCACTCACAGGGATCGGGATTAATCCCCTGGGCGACATGTGCAGGCGCTCGATAGAGCACAGACTGGCAGATTTGCCAAAGGGCTTATCGAGACAAATGACCTCTGAAACTGCCTGCCACCGTGTGTGCAACCCACTTCTGCCTGAAGCCATGATGCCCTGTGTGGTATTATTGTTCTGCTCAGTGATGTGGGCTGCCAACTGGCGTTCCCCAGGACCTCAACACACAGCCCAGGGCTGTAATTCCTGCACAGGCAGAAGCTACATTTATCCATAAACAAAACCCGATGCCATTCATTGTTCTAGTTGCGTTGATGGTGACCCCATGACAGACGTGCAGTCCTAAGTCAGGAGCTAAATGACACCCCAGTGACTGACCACCATATGCGCTGCTGTATTTCATGCAGCCTGTTTCAAATGGTTCGGTTGCACACAGGTGCAACCATTGATGGTGGCAGGTTATTTTGGATGCCACTTGACATTGCAAACAGGTCACAATGAGCCATTTGGTAAGTCTGTTGGTCTGTGTTCCTGTAAAATCCACTCCATCTTCAACATATTCTTTGCTGTTCCTGGGTCCTATTTTGTCACACATTGTTGAATGGTAGTCACGTCATACGCAAAATTCATGGCCATTGCACGCATTGACAAAGTCGGGTAACGCAGCTCCAAGATAGGGACTCGACCAAACTGGGTGTCACATGACCCGATATGTTAAAAAAAAAAAGTAATCATTTGCATATGACTCTCCCTCCGATAATGTGATCTGCATAGGGTTTTGTGCATTTCTTCATAGTGCTACAGTCTGACTTCAATAGTGTCCTACTTTGGTATATAAATATTGGTTGGAGTAATTGTTTTCTTTCTGCAGGGGCTACTGCAGGGGGAGTACGATGTTGTTGTGAGCACTGGAGTACTAGGCAGAGGTCTAGATTTGGTTAACGTGAAACTGGTGGTAAATTTTGATATGCCATCAAGTATGGATGAATATGTTCATCAGGTAAGGATATTTTATTTTATAGAATTATATATTTGTATACATATTTTCTTTATTTTAAATGTCAGGTTTTTTTGTTTTTTATCAATAAAGCAGATATTTCATTGAATCTTGTTCTTCACTGCCAAAAGCAGCCATACAGCTGCAAAGATGTACAGTTGTGCTCATAAGTTTTCCCTGGCAGAATTTATGATTTCTAAGACCTCTTTTCCAAGGACTGTTGATAGGTAGTGAAATGCCTTTCAAATGCTCACAACTGCTCACTACTGCCTAGTAACTGCTTGTTGAGCACACTGTTCAACTGTCCGTGGAAAAGAGGCCTTAAACATCTTTCATAGAATCCTACCTAATAATTGGCAAGTGTCCCTGCGTCCTGTCCGTGTGTCAGTGCTTTTGCGCTTCTGTGCATGTCAAGCACTGACAGCCATTGGGACAGGATACAGGGCGAGCGGCAGGCAGGTGCGCGCGCATGTGGTGGGCAGGCGGATGCATGCGGTGATGACGGACCTAGAGTCCGTTTTCAAACGGGCTTAGGTCACTAGTATGAATGATAAAACAAAAACTTTTCTTTCGCTCATGGTTCATGGTTGGCCGAAGCCATTTATTTTCAAACAATCGCTACACAAAAAACCCAAATGACCCGGATGAAAAGTTTCCATGGTGATTTGGCCTGATAATATGCACACAACTTGACTGGGTTTTAATGACTATTAAAGAGAACCCGAGGTGTGTTTGAAGAATGTGATCTGAATACAGAGGCTGGATCTGCCTATACAGCCCAGCCCCTGTTGCTATTCCAAACCCCCCTAATGTCCCCCTGCACTCTGCAATCAGACATAGATCACAGCCACGCTGTGCGTACTGTGTTTACATCTGTAGTGTCAGTCTCGGCTACTCCACTGCCTCCTGCAGAGCTCCGGTCCCTGCCCCCTGTCCCTTCCCTCTAATCAGCGGAGAGGGAAGGGAGGCAGGCGGGGACCGGAGTTCTGCAGGAGGAGGGGAGAGCAGCAAACTGACACTATAGAGAAAGACACAGCCCACTGCGACACGCTGTGTGTGGACAGCAGGGCTGTGATTTATGAGGGATTCCAGAGTGCAGGGGGACCTTAGGGGGGTTTGGGATACCAACAGAGGCTGGGCTGTATAGGCAGATCCAGCCTCTGTATGCAGATCACATTCTTCAAACCCACCTCGGGTTCTCTTTAAAGAGACTCCGTAACAAAAATTGCATCCTGATTTTTATCATCCTACAAGTTCCAAAAGCTATTCTAATGTGTTCTGGCTTACTGCAGCACTTTCTACTATCACAGTCTCTGTAATAAATCAATGTATCTTTCCCCTGTCAGACTTGTCAGCCTGTGTCTGGAAGGCTGCCAAGTTCTTCAGTGTTGTGGTTCTGCTATGAACGCCCCCTTCCAGGCCCCTCTATGCACACTGCCTGTGTGTTATTTAGATTAGGGCAGCTTCTCTCTTATCTTTTACAAGCTGGATAAATCGTTCTCTGAGCTGGCTGGGCTTTCACATACTGAGGAATTGCAGACAAAGGCAAAGCTGTTTGCAGGAAGAAACGAGCAGCCTGAAACTTCAGTGCATGAGAACTGCAGGGGGAAAGAAACACACAAATGATCTCTTGAGATTCAAAAGGAAGGCTGTATACAGCCTGCTTGTGTATGGATGTATTTTCTATGTGTGGACATACTGTACATCAACCTACTTCCTGTTTTGGTGGCCATTTTGTTTGTTTATAAACAAACTTTTTAAAACTGTTTTTAACCACTTTTAATGCGGCGAGGAGCGGCGAAATTGTGACAGAGGGTAATAGGAGATGTCCCCTAACGCACTGGTATGTTTACTTTTGTGCGATTTTAACAATACAGATTCTCTTTAAAGGTAACTATCATCACCTGTGATCCGTTTGCTTGTAAATAGTGGGTGTGTATAAAAGGTCAGTGTGTTTCTGGACTTCTGACAAACCCTTGCATCTTTCCCTATAAATGATTTATCAATAATAATAATAATAATTGCAAAATTTGTATAGCGCTTTTCTCCTGTCAGACTCAAAGTGCTTTAGAGCTGCAGCAACTAGGGACAGCAGAAGGCAACAGCAGCACTGAATAGGTATTGGCTTACTGAAAAGGAAGAGCTGAGATTTGAACCCTGGTTTCCTGTGTCATAGGCAGAGCCCTTAAAGGGAACCTGAACTGAGTAAAATTATTTAAAATAAACACATGATGTAGCTGCAAATAATATTACATACTTGCCTCGCCATCAGTTCCTCTCAGAAGCTCACCATTTTCTTTCTAATGATTCCATCCATTTCTGTCAAGATTTTGTCAGAACTGAAATATACCAGTTGCTGTTAGTTATATATCAGCTGCTGTCAGTTACAACTGACTGTGCAAGGTAATGTCCATGTTTCCCTATGGCTCAAGTGGGCAATATAACAGTTTAACAGTGTGCTGACCAGGAAGCTGTTATGGGGTAATGGCCATTTTCAAAATAGAGGACAGAGAATTCCATTGATTATAATGGACAAACAGGGTGCAGGAGAGGAGAAGGAGATTGATGAGCAGACTACCTGTGAGGTAAGTATGACCTGTGTATGTTTATTTTGAATTTTTATTTTCAGTTCAGGTTTTCTTTAACCAGTACGCTAGAGTTAGATACGGTATTTATCACCAAATGGAATGTCTAATCTATTGAAAATATTGGTTACTTAATGGGTACATTAACGAGTACAAGTCCTGTTCAAACCTGCAGTGTAAGTAAAACCTGTGATAAATGTAACTTGTGGCAAACCAAACTTTTTAGCCAACAGCTTAGCGCAGTTGAAATTATTATGGTTGACGTATTAACCTCCCTGGTGGTCAATTAAAACCGCCAGGGGGCAGCGCAGCAGTTTTTTAATATTTTTTTTTTTAGATTAAAGGATACTGCAGCCGAAAGGCTGCAGAGAGATAAAACCTGCATTGTGTAGGTAAAGAAAAGGACATACTCACCGCTCCCCTCGCTCCCTGCCGTCGGGTCCCGCTCGTCAGCCACAGCTCCCGGTACTGGCCGACTCTCCTGACCCCTGACCCGGACATACTGCGCCGCACATGCGCAGTATGTCCTGTAATCTTCGCTTCTGGCGTCGCATCATGACGCCAGAAGTACGGACACTCCCCCGCCTCCTGCGTGTGCGCTCCAGCGGCTCCACTACAAAGCTACATGCTAGCTTTATAGTGGAGCCGCTGGAGCGCACACGCAGGAGGCGGGGGAGTGTCTGTACTTCTGGCGTCGCCAGAAGCGAAGATTACAGGACATACTGCGCATGTGCGGCGCAGTATGTCCGGGTCAGGGGTCAGGAGAGTCGGCCAGTACCGAGAGCTGTGGCTGACGAGCGGGACCCGACGGCAGGGAGCGAGGGGAGCGGTGAGTATGTCCTTTTTCTTTACCTACACAATGCAGGTTTTATCTCTCTGCAGCCTTTCGGCTGCAGTATCCTTTAAGTAGCTAGCCTGGTGCTAGCTACATGACAGCCGCTGAGCAGCGGCATCCCCCCCACCCCCTCCGATCGCCTCCGGTGATCAGGCCCTAATGGAAATCCCGTTCTGAACGGGATTTCCATTACGGCTTCCCCCGTCGCCATGGCGTGACGTCAGAGGGAGTCCCGATCCACCCCTCAGCGCTGCCTGGCACTGATTGGCCAGGCTGCGCAGGGGTGTCGGGGGGGGACCCCTCTAACGCGGCAGCGAATCGGCGGTGATTGGTGAGTTCACGCAGCTAGCAAAGTGCAACAAAAAAAATTACGCAAATCGGCCCAGCAGGGCCTGAGAAAATACTCCTGCGCGGCATAGCCCGAGCTCAGCTTGGGCTTACCGCCAGGAAGGTTAAAGTGAGTCTGAAGCTAAAATTTGAAAAAACAAAACATACCTGAGTAGGGAAAAGGGTCTGGGTCCTATAGAGTCTTCCTGTTCATCTCACGGTCTCCTCGTTCCAGCACTGTGTCAGAGACTGCTTATTGTCACCACGTGAAGGCTTCGGAAGTCTTCAGGAGCCCGAGTGTTCCCGGAACCTCACGCAGTGGGAGATTTGGCTGGGGTTAGCCAGCACTGGAGTAAGGGGACTGTGAGAGGAACAGGAAGGCTCTATAGGACCCAGAGCCTACCCTCTCCTTAGGTATGTGTTTAGCTTTTGTTTTTGTTTTTTAAGCTTCAGACTACCTTTAAAATGTTCTTGTTGCCGGGGCAACCAGTCAACTTGTAATTTTATGATTAGGTTTTAAAATTGACCTAAGCATTCTGACTGGTTACTGTGGTCACCTAGAAATATTTCCTTTACAATGCTTTTCATTATGCTATTCTGCTATGCTGAGTGTGTTAGCTGCTGGGTTGCAGTACTTTTATGTAGTTTATTTTCACTACTTGTGCTGAATGTTTTGTTGCCATTTACATGTTAACACTTTCCTTTTAAACAGATTGGCAGAGCAGGAAGGCTTGGCAAACGTGGAACTGCTATTACATTTATTAACAAGAATAACAAGAACCTCTTCTGGGACTTGGTGAAAAGAGTGCAGCCCACTGGCTCCCTGCTCCCTCCACAGCTTCTGAACTCTGCTTACCTGGTGGAGCAGAAGAGACAAGAACAGAGAAAGCAGCAGGACAAAGACAAGTTTGTGACCGGAGATCAGATCGTTGGTCTCATTCGAAAATATGACAAAAACAGATGTAACAAGTGACCACCAACCTTAATGAACTGAGTAGCTCATGCATTGCAGCTTCCATTATGTTCTTATGACTACATGGAAACATTGTTCTGACACAGGAGACAGGACTCCTCTAAGACTGGACTTCTTGCCAGCAAATGTGTTCTTTCATTATAGAGAGATGCTATTTTTAAAAGATATTAAACTGCAATAATTCAATCTTGAGGGGGTTTTTTTTTGTCTGTCTTTACGCTACAATTTATATATACTGTTTAAAGATTTTTGTAATATAATTTCCTACTCGGTAGACTAGTGGACATTTTATATGAGAGGAATATTAGGCTTGGTTTACAGTTGGGCCGTTGCGATGCAACGTTAACCTCCTGAGGACCGCGGTGTTAAACCCCCCAAGCAACCAGGCCATTTTCTCTTAATTGGGCCACTGCAGCTTTAAGGCCTCGCTGCAGGGCCGCATAACTCTGCACACAAGTGATTCCCCATCCTTTTCTCCCCACCAACAGAGATTTCTGTTGGTGGGGTCTGATCGCTCCCCCAATGTTTATTTATTTTTTAATAAACATTTTTCTTTAATAAAAAAAAAGCTTTTTTTATTATTATTCTTTCCCACCCACCTTCCTCCCGTCAGCCTATCACAGCGATCGGCTGTGATAAGCCTCAGCCTATCATATCGGATCGCTCCTGTGCCGATCTGCGTGGAGCAGTCGTTAGGCAGTTAAAGTAAAAAAGCAACAAAAAAGTGGCAACGCTGCATTAGCGTCGCATTAAGTAGGTACAGTGAAACATGCAGGCAATGAAAAGTATGCTTTCCTGTATATCAGCCTTTCTCAACCTTTTTACCCTGGAGGAACCCTGCAAATAACTTTTGGATCTCGAGGAACCCCTGACAAATTTTGTGATCTCGAGGAACCCCTGCATTTATTTTGCAGGAGACATGGTCTTTAAAAGTATGTGTGGCTGTTTATTTCACTACTCCCTATTACACTGCGCCTCATTATACTTTCTCCTGACCCCCCAAATTAGTGCTTCTTGTTACAGTACCACCTATTTTAGTGTGCTCTATTATACTTCCCCCACGATGGGGGAAAATGCCAAGGAACCCCTGCAGAGTCCTCAAGGAACCCTGGTTGAGAAAGCCTGCAGTATATGGTAACATGCACGTTTAGAGGTAACACACTGCAGCAGTGCATTACCATATTGCAACACGTTACAATGTAACACTAACATCACACTGTGAATGTCGCATAGACTTTATATTGAAGTGCGGTAAGCCGCTTTATAAGATTTTATAATGCAGCACCGCAATGTCCTACTGTGAACCTAGCCTAAAGGTCATTATCCTCATTCTACCACTGCACAATAAATTAAGAAATGAACACCTAGGGTTCAGGCATTAGTTGGGATGTTTCTACAGGGAGAGACTGTAACTGGGTCACTGTGTCCAGGCTCTCACCAGGGAACTCACTGGCTGAGCTGGTTGTATAAGGAGATCGTCTCTGCTCTGACCAAGCATTATCCTTACACGAAACAGCTGTTAGCAGGTCGGTACCACCACCCACCTGGGCATCCTGGGACTTCCTATACTGTACCTGTGCATCTGTACACTTCATGGATTAAAGTACTCTGAAGCAGGTTTGTGCTGTTGTTCCCTCTTCTTGTGCAATAGCACAATAAATTACGTAACTGTGTCTCAGGACATTCCCCATTGTGGAAAAATGTTAATTTGACAACGTTTTATGTGCCTATACATATTTAACTATGGATCATGCTACAGTTCATAATGCCCGTACCCAGAGACAGGTCACTTAGGTTATAGCTAGTGATCATCAATCGGATTCTTGGGTGAGGTAAGTTGCTTTGGTGTGCTTCTCATCTCAGCTCTCATATACTTCCTCTTTCCAGTTGTGAAGGAGGAAGTATGTGAGAGCTGGAATATGATAAGTAAGTTAGCCTCCAGCCGCAGTCCACTTTAGTTTTATATTCGAGGTCTGATTGCCTTGGAACACCAAATCCGTTTGATCATGCCTAGGTTACAGCTACCTGTGGTTGGGTGGTTGGAAGGGTGATGACTGTCAGCTGCTGTTTTCCTGCTTATTTTTTAGCTTCAGTAATTTGTGAATTGTGAGTCAAACCTGCAGCAGCATGCAGCCTGTAGAGTCAGAACAGTGCTTCGCATTCTTGTGTTAGTCACTTAGAAATTGTTAGAAGCAGAAAATCTGTACAACTAGCAGACAAGAAGCCTTTTTTAAAAGGAAGTAAGAAATGGCACCCACCACATTCCATCACGTTCAGCCTTCTTTTATGTTTGTTGCATTGACACATTTTAACCCCCCCCCCCCCTTAAATTAAAGCTGATGCTGTGAATTTCCCAAGCTGCGGGAACGTTTATTTACTGGCCCCATTTTGTATGCCTGCAGACTTTTATAAAGGCTTTAGGCCTCTTTTCCAGGAACTGTTGAGCTGTGTGCTCAGCAAGCAGTTGCCAGGCAGCAGTGAGCAGTTGCCAGGCAGCAGTGAGCAGTTGCCAGGCAGCACAGGGAGCAGTTGCCAGGCAGCAGGGAGCAGTTGCCAGGCAGCAGGGAGCAGTTGCCAGGCAGCAGCGAGCAGTTGCCAGGCAGCAGCGAGCAGCTGCCAAGCAGCAGCGAGCAGTTGCCAAGCAGCAGCAAGCAGTTGCCAAGCAGCAGCAAGCAGTTGCCAAGCAGCAGCAAGCAGTTGCCAAGCAGCAGCAAGCAGTTGCCAAGCAGCAGCAAGCAGTTGCCAAGCAGCAGCAAGCAGTTGCCAAGCAGCAGCAAGCAGTTGCCAAGCAGCAGCAAGCAGTTGCCAAGCAGCAGCAAGCAGTTACCAAGCAGTTGTGAGAGTTTGAGAGGCATTTTACTGCCTGTAAACAGTTTGTGGAAAAAAGGCCTTACTCTCTTAGGGCTGGAACCCTCTAGAGCGTTTAGGGATCGCTTTCAATCGCTAGCAATTTCCCTAAATGCTCTGCCAATGTAAATGGAAGCGAAAGATTCCACCAAAGCAACTGCGATAAAGCAAGTCACAATCGCAGGACATGCAGCATTTTGGGTGTGTTTCCATTGGAATGTTTTGTATAGAAGCGAGGAAATCGCAAATCACTAGCAATTACGATAGAGCTTTGTAGTGGATCTTAGGGCTCAGGCTGTGTCATAGTTTCAGCACCTGCAAAATGACCATTGATCCATGTAGTTCAGTGGTCCTCAAACTAAGGCCCACGGGCCGAATGTGGTCCCCTGAGGCTTTCTTACCGGCCCCCTCCCACACAAAATGTATTATAGATGCGGTTAGCTACATATTTAAATATTGGTGGTCCGCATATAGAATGAAACCAGAAAGCAGTAATTCGCTGGTTTCCAATCAAATTCCACATCAGGTGACACTGTCCAATTGGACTGCAGGTTGTCACCTGGGTATGCTTCACTGTCTGGCCCGCAAAGACTTCTACATTATTTTATGTATACTCCAGCCCCCCAGCAGTCTGAAGTATGTTGACCCGGCCCTCGACCCAAAACGTTTGGGGACCCCTGGTGTAGTTCATGTGACCACTGTGATCATTGCACTGATCAAACAGAATTTATTTTGCATAACACATTCTCACTGACATTTGGGCGATGTGAGGTGGAAAAGGGTTAATGCATATTTATCCAGTTTGCCAGCACTGGGACTGAAGGAAACATTGTCATTAGAAGCACATTATTATAAAAGTCTTTGATTTGAGCTTCTGTCATGTGCTTCAGGCTTTTTGAACTGACACATTAGTTTTGATGCAGGCAGATGATATCCTCCCAGGCCCCCCCTTTTGTAAATCCAACGGTTCTTATGCTATGTGCTTCTTCTTGCTGATTTCAGTGTCCGGCGTCTTGACCGAGTCAAGTCTTTCAGGAATTTAGTTTGGCTCCACTCTGTTCCTCCCACTGCTGTTTGTCTCTCTATATACCAATATGGGGGGAGGGGGGGTTGCTCAGTGTAAAGTATTAGCTCCCAATTAGTAAAATCAAATCCCGAAATGCATGGTCGCCATATTATGTATAAAATATGGCACTATAGTATGCCCCGCAAATACCATTTTAAACCTCCCCCGATGCCCCCCCCTAAACACAGCATCCCAGTGTCCAGTTTTACCTAGGATGTGCCCCCTTTAGACTACTATTCCTGTTTGACTTCTAGTGCCCCCTCTAAGCAGTGTCCCTTCTAGGGAATCTGGTGACTCCCCCCCCCCCCCCCCCCCCCAAAAAAAAGAAAAACAAATTAAACAAGCTTTCCTGGTGGTCTGGTAGTGCCTTCCTTCCCCAAACAGCTTCCCTGGTGTTCAAATGGTGCCCCCTTCCCCGAACAGCTTCCCTGGTGGTCTAGTGGTGCCCCCCGCTCCCTAAATGCATTCCTTGGTGGCCTAATGGTGTCTACACCTTCCTAAAATAGATTACCTGGTGCATGCATGTTATCCCTGGTGGAGTCCCTATTTGAATAGAAAGGCACAGTGTTAGTCTCACCAGCTCAGTCTTCATCCATCCTCATCACCAGCCTCTCTGTCCACATAAGTTCCATGGCACACCAGGGTGCCGTGGCACCGACTTTCCGAACCTGTGGTGTAACCCACTCCAGAAGAAATAGAAATATGGAGGGTGACATTTGTTTCCTATTACAGAATGCAAAATGCCTGGCTGTCCAGCTGATCCTTTGCCTTTTACTTTTAGCCAGGCAACTGGTATTGTTTAAAAGGAAATAAATATGGCAGCCCCATATATCTCTTACAGGTAGTGTACAGTAATTTTACTGCTACTAAGGCCAGGGGGAGTAGAATGTGTTACTGTTAACCCAACATGCATCACTGTGGTAATGCACATGTTGCTATGACGTAACATACCTCAATCATGCGCATTGCATTAATAGGATAACTTGTGCTGCTCCCATGGCATTAGCGCTGATGTAACACAAAGTACCCGTTAACGCACGATGCTCCTCCTAGTGATAATATTGGTAAAATTGCCACCACTTCAGGCCCATAATCACTTAAACTTGTAGGAATAGCAGCTTTTGAGAGCTTTATACTTGCCTGCAGCGACTTTTACCTCAGTTTTAGCAAGCCAACTTTGCCTTGTTCTTTGTACTCTATTCAATTTTACTAAAGCTTTTTAAAGGGGAACTGAAGTAAGAGGTATACGGAGGCTGTCATATTTATTTCCTTTTAATCAATACCAGTTGCCTGGCAGCCCTGCTGCTGGTCTATTTCTCTGCAGTAGTATCTGAATAACACCAGAAACAAGCATGCAGCTACTAAAGTCTGAAACACCTGATCTGCTGCATGCTTGTTCAGGGGCTATGGCTAATAGTATTAGAGGCAGAGGATCAGCAGGGCTGCCAGGCAACTGGTATTGATTAAAAAGAAAAAAAATATGGCAGCCTCCATATACCTCTTACTTTAGTTCCCCTTTAGGTACAGTTTTCACCATAAATAATAAATCTTTGGCCTGTTACATATCACTGTTCATAACAAACGATCACTATATTACCCAATTCAAAAAGGAATGCTCGAGCATTCTAAAACATGAAGAAAGTGAACTAGGTATTAATAAGCAATCAGCAATTTTAGGCAGACTGGTGAGTAGTCGATATTTACCTGAAATGAACTAAGTTCCAGTGAGGTGCTTATGGTTCCTAGTCTGTGTGACTGTATGTTTATATAGGGTAGTTTGAAAGTACATATTATACAGGTGTTGTGTAGAGGACAAGCCGAATGATGTCTCTCCCTGCTGCCGCTAAACTCCCTAGTGGCGTTAAATACTATTCCCCCTCCGAGTTGTAGCAACACAGAGGGAGATGTAATTTGAGTCTGGTGATCGCCGGACCCCTGAATTACTGTTATGTGGTGAGGGCAGCATAGCGTTGTTATGACGGCGCCCAATGTCGAAATGAACTGAATCATAGTTTGATCCTTGAGCAAGTCGTGCTGCGTTCTACCAGGAATTTGCCAAGGTTTTTGCCACCTAGCAGTTGTTGTCAGCTCGTCTCATGGCAACAGCATTTTTCTGTAATAATTGTTATTTATATATTATTATTTATGTAGCACCAACATCTTCCATGGCGCTGCATAGTACAAAACAAATAGTGGGGAGCAAAGATACAGTTAGGTCTATAAATATTTGAACAGAGACAACTTTTTTTTCTAATTTTGGTTCTGTACATTACCACAATGAATTTCAAATGAAACAACTCAGATGCAGTTGAAGTAGTCTTTTAGATTTAATCAGTGGGTTGAACAAAAGGACAGCATAAAAATGTGAGGCAACTAAAGAATTTTTTTAACACAATCCCATCATTTCAGGACCTCAAAAGTAATTCAAATCATTTCAGGGGGCTAAAAAGACAAAAATAAAATGTTCATTTCTAATACTTGGTTGAAAACCCTTTGCTGGGAATGACAGCCTGAACTCATGAAATCAACACATGGGTTTCCTCCTTTTCAATGCGCTGCCAGGGCCTTACTGCAGCGGCTTTCAGTTGCTGGTTGTTTGTGGGCCTTATGCTACGTACACACATGCGACAACGATCGTTCGTTAAGAACGACGAACGAACTTTTAATTGATGAAAGAACGACCTAAGTAAAGGTAGTTTTAAAATGTGTGTAACGATCTGATCGTTAGAACGAACGTTACATCACAGAAAGCAACTATTGCGCCTGCGCATAAAAATGAGAAGTTCCATGGAGAAATAGTGAAATGCGCATGTCAAGCCTAGTACGAACGATCGTTTCCAACGATGTACTACTTTTGCAAACGATCGTCGTTGGTTAAAATCCGCCGAGACAGAACTTTCTTTTGTAGCGATTTGGCTCGTTCGTCGTTTGCCTTAATAGTCGGTGGTTCGTTTTTTGTAACGATCGTCGTTGGTAAAGATCGGGGAACGATCGTTACAAACGACTATAGTCGCATGTGTGTACGCACCTTTACTGTTCAAAGTTTAATCTTCAACAAATGAAATGCATGCTCAATTGGGTTACGATCAGGTGACTGACTAGACCATTCAAGAATGTTCCACTTCTTTGCTTTAATATACTCCTGGGTTGCTTTGGCTGTATGTTTTAGGTCATTGTCCATCTGTGTCTCTGGTTTTCCTGGTGGTGTAGTGGTCCCTCTTCAAAAGCGTTCTGTGGTAGGCTAGTGGTCACCCTCACCACTGGTGGGGTAGTGGTTTTGGTGGGGTATTCAAGTTTCCCTGATGGACTAGTGGTCCCCATTAGCTTTTTCTAGTGATCCAGTGGTTTCCCTTGCTCCCTTCCATAGCGTCTGGTGGAGGTCTAGTGGTTCCCCTGCCCCCTTCCATAGCACCCCGTGGAGGTCTAGTGGTTCCCCCACCCACTTCCATATAGTCTGGTGGAGGTCTAGTAGTTCCCCTGCCCTCTTCCATAGCCCCCCGTGGAGGTCTAGTGGTTCCCCTGCCCCCTTCCATAGCGCCTCGTAGAGGTCTAGTGGTTCTCCTGTCCCTTCCATAGCGCCCCGTGGAGGTCTAGTGCTTCACCTGCCCCCTTCCATAGCGCCCCGTGGAGGTAGGGTTGCCACCCAGCCGGTATATGGCCGGCACAGAATTTTTTTTCACTCAAAAGCTGGTGCCGGTATCTAATTTATAACAGCACGTCATTTGCCGGAAAATCCCTGCTGTGCAATCTTGACATCTAGTCATGACACACAAAAGTGTCATTAATATGGAGGAAAGATCTAGTCAATAGCAGCAGCACCAGATTTTCACTAGCCAATGCTGGAGCTGCTCCTTGAGGCTATCCAATAAGGAGTGGAGGAGGGAGGGGCACAATTTAAAAATGAAGCCCCGCGCTACAGAACAGGGAAGCTCTGTGCTCCTGTATGGTGTGTAGTAAGTCTTCCTCCTTAGTGACACAGAGCAGCTGAGAGGGGGCAGAAGAGACCCGGAGAGGATCGTTATCAGTAAGGTCAGCTCCCAGAATCACATGCTGACAGGCATGTAGTGTGATAATGAAACATCACAGTAGAGAAGGCAGCACTGTGAGTAAGCTCATCAGTGACTATACTGCTTCCAGTTAAGCTCGATTTACGGTACTTCCTTGTGTTTTTTTTGTGCATTCTTGTCACTGCTTTTGAATTGCAGACAGACAAAGAACACTGAAGAAAGGACTGTTTATTGTACATTACAGTAAATGTGCAGTGAGGTAAAATCTAAAAGACAGATACCTATGGACAGGGAAGGCTCTGGATAGTTTTCCCTGACTTCTCGTTCCCCTCTTTTCAGCGCCATCACCCCCGTTTAAATTTGCCGCCTAGGGAGGCTTTGGAAGTTGTGTCCCCTCCCTGAGTGCTTCTGAAGACGTGCAGCTTTGTACTGCACGAGTGTACATGTGCAGTATACTCATATGGATCCGCCAGTCTTCGGGAAGCACTTGAGGATAACCCCCGATCTGCCACGTTGAAAGCGTATTATACAGGCTGCCACCTGCCCTGGTGGTCCCAGTGATCGAGGGACCACCAGGGCAGGAGGCAGCCCCCCAGTAAGCACGCACACACATTGATCCTGCCTCCCTCAGACCCCCCCGATCAACCCTTCAGACCCGTTTACACCCAATCACCCCCCCCTAATCACCCATCAATCACCCCCTGTCACTATCTGTCAACGCTATAATTTAAGTTAGGTCCTACACCGCACCCTGGGGGCTCCTGATCACCCCCACACCCTCAGATCCTCCCCAGACCCCCCCCCCCCCCGTGTACATCTATTCTCTCCTGTAATCACCCACTGATCACCTGTCAATCACCTATCAATTACTGTGACGTATGCGCAGTCACCCACCAATTCCTGTTCCCTTTGCTGCAGTTTACCATAAAGCCTCAGAGCCTGAGGGAATCCTGAAGGAAGTCAGAACTGCAGGCAAAGTAACCTTTTGGATTGGTTGGTGAGTCCACACACAGTCTAATTTCGATTGTATATACAATCGATACAATCTGGGCTCTCATATAGAGGCCAGGTCACTGCCACCAATCCGCAATAAAGCTTGCAAATGCGCTAAGTCTAACTCTAGCTAAATCCTGTAGGAAAAAGGGTTAATTTGACAACCTTTCTAGAGATAGCAAAACTAACAATATTAATATTAACACTGTTATGGTAACGTGTCTTTCTTTGAAGATGTGAATTCTTTTGGCGGAGATTTTTCAGAACAGCACTTAGACGAGCGATTTTTAATCGTTTATTTAAAGAAGTAATGCAAAACAAAAATATAGCAATAGAAACAAATCGATGCAGAAATAAGGATTAAATGGGAAGATAGCTATTGATAGTCTGAGCAATCTGTCAATTTACTGTGTCCTTTGCCATAATAAATCCAACAGAAGATATGAAGTCCAGTTATGGAAAGTTCTGTGAAATAGATAGAAGTCCTTTGATAACATGTAATGCCAATCATTTTGATGGTATATGGATGGATGACTGGACAAAAGACTCTCTCCTGTGTCCAGCAGTGTTGTTTTAACTCTTCCTCTGCCAGAGGGTGTGGATGGTAACTAGAGATGTTCTCCCACCCTTAGCAATCCGACCCCTATTGTCTGAGAAACCGAATTGGCATTTTCTCCAATTATGCCATAACTCAGCGGATCACGGACAGATCATATAAAAACCAGCATTGTACATTCCGTCATGCGCTGAAGCAATCGATATCAAACTCGCTTAGAGTGACACCTCCCCTGTCTATGTAATCGATATCTCAGGCTGTGAGGCCGATATGTGATCGATTAACGTTTCAGAAGGTGTGCTGCGCTGGTCGCATGACGCACTGCGAATTGTGGACCGCTGGGCCCAAATGGTTCCGCAATATCCATCGAATTATGGACTACTGTCAAGTGAGATATCAAAAGCTCATTAAGGGACATGTCTCTGGGTATCTGCTGGACAGGCTACAGGCAGGAATGTCACCTAATGATTTTACAATGCGTTCCTGTATCATGCTTCTTATGAGCAGTTCTTTGTAGTAGGAACCAGTGACTCTGCCATCATGGTTTATGGACCCCTTGCTCGGGCAGAATAAACACCACACCATGTCCTCTAATGCGTGGTTTGCTTGGACATGCAAAATACAGGTATTTTCTTGTCCATATATCTTTTTATCAGAACCTTTGTAGTAGATCTGTGAGCTATGTGAATGGCTCTGGTTTTAGGGTTTTATTGGGGATCTCAGGAAGTATAAACAAGCACTCACATCCCCCATTGCAGGGCTGGTGAGCTGGAAGAGCACAGATTTTCTAAAAGCCGAGCAAATTAATTTAAAGGGGCACTCCAGATCATATTTTGTGCGCATTTTTGTATGATTACGCAGATTGCGTGGTTCTGCTGGTGAACCCGACCGTCACAATCACCCCATCACCCATCAGATCAGACCCTAATCTGCCCCTTGCGGGCACCTGATCACCCGCCCACACCCTCAGATCACCCGCCAAGTGCATTGTTTACATCTGTTTTCCCCTCTAATCAGCCATCAATCACCCCGTCGCTGCTACCCATCAAATCAGACCCTAATCTGCCCCTTGCGGGCACCCAATTACCCGCTTACACCCTCAGACCCCCCCTGATCAACTCCCCAGTGCATTGCTTGCATCTATTCTCCCCTCAAATCACACCCTGATCACCTATCAATCACCTCATCACGGCTTCCCATCAGATCAGACCCTAATCTGCCCCTTGTGCGCACCCAAACACCCCCCCTGATCACCTCCCCAGTGCATTATTTACATGTTTTCCCCTCTAATTACTCACTGATCACCCATCAATCACCCCCTGTCACTGCTACCCATCAGATCAGACCCTCATCTGCCCCTTGCGGGCACCTAAACACTCGCCCACACCCTCAGACCCCCCCCAGTGCATTATTTACATCTGTTCTCCCCTCTAATCACCCATCAATCACCCCCTGTCACTGCTACCCATCAGATCAGACCCTAATCTGCATCTTGCGGGCAACCAATTACCCGCCCATACCTTCAGACCCCCCTTGATCACCTCTCCAGTGCATTGCTTGCATCTATTCCCCTCTCAAATCACACCCTGAGACATCTATTAAAGAGAACCCGAGGTGGGATTGAATTATGTTACTGGGGCACAGAGGCTGGCACTATACCCCCGCAGTGCTGGCGACACGCAGCGTGTCGCCAGCACAATGTTTACCTAAGCGCTGTCTGTCACCGCCGTTCCCCCGCATCGGCGCTACCCGCCAGTGTCCCTTCCGCTGATAGGAGGGAAGTGACGTGGGCGGGTAGCGCCGATGCGGAGGAGGCGGGGGAGCGGCGCTGACTGACAGCGCATAGGTAAACATTGTGCTGGTGATGCGCTGCGTGTCGCCAGCACTGCGGGGGGTATAGCGGCGCACAGGGGGGACATGGAGGCACACCATGGGGCAACGGAGGCTGGTCTTAGTGTGCACAACCAGCCTCTGTGCCCCAGTAACATAATTAAATCCCACCTCGGGTTCTCTTTAATCACCTCCTGTCACCCAATAGCACACCTACCCATCAGATCAGGCCCTAATTTGCCCCGTGTGGGCTCCTGATCACCTCCCCAGTGCATTGAATGCATCTATTCTCCCCTCTAATCACCCCCTGAGACACCATCAATCACCTCTTGTCACCCCCTATTCATCAGATCAAGCCTTAATCTGCCCCCTGCGGGCATCTGATCACCCGGCCAAACCCTCACCCGCCCCACCGCAGTGACAGAATTTTTTTTTTCTGATCACTGCTAGTCTCTACGACTTAATTCTGGCTGAGACCAACAGTTATGCCACACAATACGCAACCGCCAATCCAAGAAGCTACCATGCCCAGCCTTTTCGGTGGAAACCACTCCAAGTTTCCGAACGTAACATTTTTTGGGGCCTTCTCCTTAACATGGGTCTAGTCAAAAATAATGTATTGCGGTCTTATTGGTCTACGCGCACCCAATACTTCACATGCCCATTTTCTCTGCTGCCATGTCCAGGTCACGATTCGAGAACATCCTGCACTTCAGCGCCAATACAACCTGTCATCTAAGAGGCCACCCTGCTTATGACCGGTTCCACAAAATTCGGCCCCTCATAGACCACCTGTCATCAAAATTTGCAGATGCTTATACCCCTTAACAGTCATTTTGAGGCATTTGGTTTCTAGACTACTCCTCACGGTTGTGGGCCCCTAAAATGCCAGGGCAGTATAGGAACCCCATTTTAGAAAGAAGACACCTCAAGGTATTTCGTTAGGTGTATGGAGAGTTCATAGATTTTATTTTTTGTCGCAAGTTAGTGGAAAATGACACTGTGGAAAAAAAAAATAAAAATCAATTTCCACTAACTTGTGACAAAAAAGAAAATCTTCTATGAACTCACCATACTCCTAACAGAATACCTTGGGGTGTCTTCTTTCTAAAATGGGGTCACTTGTGGGGTTCCTATACTGCCCTGGCACTTTAGGGGCCCTAAACCGTGAGGAGTAGTCTAGAAACCAAATGCCTCAAAATGATCCGTGAAATCCTAAAGGTACTCATAGGACGTTGGGCCCTTTAGCGCACCTAGGCTGCAAAAAAGTGTCACATGTGGTATCGCCGTACTCAGGAGTAGTATGTGTTTTGGGGTGTATTTTTACACATACCCATGCTGGGTGGGAGAAATATCTCTGTAAATGGACAATTGTGTGTAAAGAAATAAAAAAAAAAAAAATCTAATTTACAGGAGATATTTCTCCCACCCAGCATGGGTATGTGTAAAAATACATCCCAAAACACATTATACTACTTCTCCTAAGTACGGCGATACCACATGTGTGGCACTTTTTTGCAGCCTAGGTGCGCTACGGGGCCCAAGGTCCTATGAGCACCTTTAGGCTTTACAGGGGTGCTTACAATTTAGCACCTCCCAAAATTCCAGGACAGTAAACACCCCACAAATGACCCCATTTTGGAACGTAGACACCCCAAAGTATTCAGAGAGGGGCATGGTGAGTTCGTGGCAGATTTCATTTTTTTTTTGCCACAAGTTAGCAGAAATGGAAACTTTTCTTTATTTTTTTGTCACAAAGGCCTTAATTCATAAAGCATTACCGCATGCGGTAATGCTGAAAACAGCAGACTTTCCCGACTACTTAGCAATGTGTCAATTCATAAAAGCTGTTACCGCATTAAAAGCTGACATTACCGACCAGGGAGATAAATTATCAACTTGGCTGTAGTTACCTACAACACGTCAGTAAATTGTCAGCAAATGTCAATTCATAAAGCCTGCAACAAGCGGTAAGCCTGACTATAGTTACCGACATCTCTGGTGAGGAGGTAACAAGTTACCGACACCTCTGGTGAATGCAAAGTGCAGGGAGCCGAAGTCTGTTTGAGACTGAGTCATCTGTGCAGAGAGCCATCTGTGTGAGTCATTTGAGCGAGTCATTTGTGCAGGCAGGGAAAGTCTGTGCGAGTCATCTGTCTGAGTCATCTGTGCAAGTCATTTGTGCAGGCAGGGAAAGTTTGTGCGAGTCATCTGTGCAGGGCAAAAGAGAGAATCGCCACACTGCTCTACTCTACCGCTCAATGGGCTGCGGTAATTTACCGACCTTTTCAACAGCACACAGACCGGGAAAATACTGAGTGCGGTATTTTCCCGACAAGATTTTTTTTTATCACACTGCTTTTTATGAATCGAGGCAAAAGTGTCATTTTCCGCTAACTTGTGACAAAAAATAAAATCTATGAACTCACCATGCCTCTTAGTAAATAAGAATGAGTAGGAAAGAAAAGCAGAATCCGGGCACCATGAACTGCAGTTACCACACTTTATTGCATCCCTGCACACAGACAGATACAGGTGTATAGGGCTGGTCTGACAGCCGTTTCACAAGCAAGGTTGCTTGCTTCCTCAGAGATGGTCTCTGAGGAAGCAAGCAACCTTGCTTGTGAAACGGCTGTCAGACCAGCCCTATACACCTGTATCTGTCTGTGTGCGGGGATGCAATAAAGTGTGGTAACTGCAGTTCATGGTATCTGTCTGTGTGCAGGGATGCAATAAAGTGTGGTAACTGCAGTTCATGGTGCCCGGATTCTGCTTTTCTTTCCTACTCATTCTGGTATACCTGGAACCGTCCGGAGGCACATCGAATTATCCACCAACCCCCGCTTTTTTTGCCATCAGCAACTAGTGCCGATTCCTTCACTCTCCAACCGTCCTCTTAGTAAATACTTTGGGATGTCTTCTTTCGAAAATGGGGTCATTTGGGGGGTATTTATACTATGCTGGAATTCTAGCACCTCATGAAACATGACAGGTGCTCAGAAAAGTCAGAGATGCTTCAAAATGGGAAAATTCACTTTTGGCGCCATAGTTTGTAAACGCTATAAAACTTTTACCCAAACCAATAAATATACACTTATTGGATTTTTTTTTTATCAAAGACATGTAGCACAATAAATTTGGACAAAAATTTATATAGAAATTTTACTTTATTTGAAAAATGTCTTTTTTTGCTGAATATAATAAAAACTAAAAATTACAGCAGCAATCAAATAGCACCAAACGAAAGCTGTATTAGTGACAAGAAAAGGAGGTAAAATTAATTTAGATGGTAGGTTGTATGACCGAAAAAAAAGTGTCTGGTCTTTAAGGGGTTTTATGACTGCAGTCCTTAAGTGGTTAAAGTGTTATTACAGTCATAAAGAGGGGCTAAGGAGCAGACGAAATATACGGTGAGGGAGGAAGGGAGGCTATGCCGTTGTCTATATAAACACCTAATGGGGCGTTTAAGAGGACACAGAGCTTTTTGTTTTCTTCAAAAAGAGCTTTTTTTCTACATTCTTGTGCCATTTTGGATTAAAAAAAAGAAAGAAAGAAAAGGTTGCAACAAACCCCTCCCACTTTTAGGCCACACCCCAAGCCAGTATTTTTTCACCCAAAAGGTGGCAACCCTACGTGGAGGTCTAGTGGTTCCCCTTCCATACCGTCCAGTGGAGGTCTAGTGGTTCCCCCTGCCCCCTTCCATAGCATCCCGTGGAGGTCTAGTGGTTGCCCTGCCCCCTTCCATACCATCCCGTGGAGGTCTAGTGGTTCCCCTGCCCCCTTCCATAGCATCCTGTGGAGGTCTAGTGGTTCCCCTGCTCCCCCTCCATAGCGTCCCGTGGAGGTCTAGTGGTTCCCCTGCCCACTCCCATACCGTCCAGTGGAGGTCTAGTGGTTCCCCTGCCCCCCCTCCATGGCATCCCGTGGAGGTCTAGTGGTTCCCCTGCTCCCCCTCTATAGCGTCCCGTGGAGGTCTAGTGGTTCCCCTGCCCCCCTTCCATAGCGTCCCGTGGAGGTCTAGTGGTTCCCCTGCCCACTCCCATACCGTCCAGTGGAGGTCTAGTGGTTCCCCTGCCCCCCCTCCATAGCATCCCATGGAGGTCTAGTGGTTCCCCTGCCCCCCCTCCATAGCGTCCCATGGAGGTCTAGTGGTTCCCCTGCCCCCTTCCATAGTGCCCCATGGAGATCTAGTGGTTCCCCTGCCCCCCCCTCCATAGCATCCGTGGAGGTCTAGTGGTTTCCCTGCCCCCTTCCATAGTGCCCCGTGGAGGTCTAGTGGTTCCCCTGCCCCCCCCCCCTCCATAGCGTCCGTGAAGGTCTAGTGGTTCCCCTGCCCCCTTCCATAGTGCCCCATGGAGGTCTAGTGGTTCCCCTGCACCCCCCCCTCCATAGCGTCCCGTGGAGGTCTAGTGGTTCCCCTGCCCCCTTCCATAGCATCCCATGGAGGTCTAGTGGTTCCTCTGCCCCCTTCCATAGCGTCCTGTGGAGGTCTAGTGGTTCCCCTGCCCCCCCCCCCCCCCTCCATAGCGTCCCGTGGAGGTCTATTGGTTCCCCTGCCCCCTTCCATAGCGTCCCATGGAGGTCTAGTGGTTCCCCTGCCCCCTTCCATACCGTCCTGTGGCGGTCTAGTGGTTCCCCTGCCCCCTTCCATACCGTCCCGTGGAGGTCTAGTGGTTCCCCTGCCCCCTCCATAGCGTCCCATGGAGGTCTAGTGGTTCCCCTGCCCTTTTCCATAGCGTCCCGTGGAGGTCTAGTGGTTCCCCTGCCCACTCCCATAACTTTCCGCGGTGGTCTAGTGGTCCCCCTTTTCACTGGTCCATGCAGAGATCGTCTGCTTTCCTCTCCTCTGCAGAGCATGTCGGTTCAGTAGCTATCCCGGCGTCTCCTCCACTCCTCGACACAGTAACAGCACGTAGTAGCAGCAGCGATCCCGACCAGAAACTCCTTCTTCCAGCACTTCAGCACCTGCTATTTTTGTCGTGCACGGCGGTCATGTGATATCACCAGGGTCTATTAGGCCAAAAAGTTCTACATTCTTCCGTCCCCTGCTGGTGACGTAAGCTGCGGTCATGTGACTAGCGACTCGCCAGCCAATCGTACTGAGGGGAGCGGGATTCGAAAATAAGTAGGGAGGGAGACCGAGGAAGAGGAAGCTTTGCCTTTCCAACCCGAGGTGCCCGGCTGCTGCTCTTGAGGAGCGCTATGTGCGATGTGTCTCCATAGATAGACAGGTATGCAGAGTTCTCGTCAGTCTGATGGGAAACGCGCTTGTCTTGTCTGAGCAGTTCAGCTGTCAGATGTGACAATAATCACTCAGCCCAGCATTGTAATGAACTGTAAACCTAAAAATCTCCACGAACTGCTAACCTACTGTATCCCTATCCTACCCCCTACCATGTCATCCTGCTTTGGCAATTACTGTATGAATTTTCATCTTGCCAATAAAGCTATCTTTGATTTGATCATTTCTAGTACAGTACATTGCTGCTTAGTGGAATACTTTGTTGCAAAAAACGGAACAGTAATGTGTAACACTGGTATGTTCTGGTATGTTATCAATCTTAACCGCTTCTGGACCGTGTTGGTAGAAATCTACGTCTTTAGGTGGCTGCGGGCTGTGACTGGATGTAGATTTTACCTTCCCAGCTGTGCGCTACCACCGATCTCGCCGTTCTGCACCTGCTGCAATTCACTCGCCCTGCCATCTACAGTGCTGCTCATAATTATTTATTCCCCTGGCAAATTTTGACTTAAAGGAATACTTAAGTCTCCTTAAAAAAAAAACAAAAAACAAAAAAAAACTTTTACTCACCCGGGGCTCCCCTCAGCCCCCTGCAGCTGAACGGTGCCCTCGCCGTGTCCCTCCGATGCGCCTGGACTCGCCGGCGGCCACTTCCGGTTTGGCCGTCACCGGCCGACGGGCTGGGAACGCGGCTGATTAGCAAGTAATTTTTTGACAGGCAAATGGCATAGGTGTCTCCTAAAAGATAAGACGATGTACAAGAGGCATTATTGTGGGGGGAAAAAGTCTCTGATTTTATTTACATTTACTTTGAGCAAAAAGTGTCCAGTCCAAAATTATTCATACCCTTCTCAATAATCAATAAAAAAAGTCTTTATTGGCTATTACTGCAATCAAACGCTTCCTATAATTGCAGACCAGCTTTTTTTGCATGTCTCCACAGGTGTTTTTGCTCATTTATCTCATTCATCTTTAGCAATGAGCTCCAATTCTTTTAGGTTGGATGGTCTTTTTGCCATCACCCTAATCTTTAGCTCCCTCCACAGATTCTTAATTGGATTTAAGTCAGGACTGACCATAACACAGAAGAGCAGACATCTTCTTCTTTGTGCAGATGAGCATTTGCAAAGGCCAAGCAAGCTTTTGTGTTCCTTATTTGGAGAAGTGGCATCCTCCTTGGTCTGCATCCATGGAACCCAGCAGTGTGCAGTGTCTGTTGGATTGTCTGCCTTGAGACATTGCCAACAGCAGAGCCCAGATTCACCAAGATGGCCTTGGTGGTTATCCTTGGATTCTTTTTCACCTCTCTCACTATCCTCCTGCCAGCACAGGTATCCCTTTTGGCTTCCGACCACATCCTCTGAGATTTTCCACAGTGTGGAACATCTTGTATTTTTTAATAATACTTTGCACTGTAGCCACTGGAACTTGAAAAACATTTAGAAATGGCCTTGTAGCCACTTTACGTACTTGTGAGCCGCCACAATGCGCAGCCACGGGTACTCACTGAGCTCCTTTGTCTTAGCCATGACCACAGATCTAAAATTTGTAGGGTTTGGCTTAACCAGGGCTGCTATGTTTCCTGAAAAAAAGCTCTACTTTTTTATGTTCCACCAAGCACATTACAGCTTTGTCACTTTACCTTTTAGGGTCTTTTTATACTTATGCGCTGTGGTAGCAGTGGGATTCAGAAAAATTGCACCAAAGCCAAAAAGTCACACTGCACTTTTATATAGCGGTGGTGCGACGAAAGGGAAAAACATAATTTAACATGCAACTTTTTCATTGCACTTACGGGAGTAGCAGAGTAATGCACTGTAGGTTGTGTGTTACTTATGCAGTGCCTGCAGCACTTTAGTGGCATGACACTGCCAGGATATTGGTATGTATAGGGTCACCAACACAAAGGCCCCTTTCACATTTCATGCATTTTGTTGCGATTATTATACATTGCACAGCAACAGTCCCAAAAGTTTTCACCGCTTGTTACCACTGTGGTGCAACCATATATTTACAATGAAAGGATGTTTCTTTACCGGGATAACTATGCACGGCAGCTCTTGCGTTGCTTAGATGGGACGTGCCACACCACGATCAATTGCATCCCGCCACTGCTTCTGGATGCAACATCTTTGTGCAATGGAACATACCGCAGCAAGTGTGAAAGGGCCCTAAGCTTTACTGTGACCTGGGAGGATGGGAAGGGTAAAGTGAATTTTACACAGATTGCGTTACATTCAGACAAATGTAGGATAACTGTATGGTTCATTTAATAAGATGTATTATGCCCTTTTGTCTTTATACTTCTGTAGCACACAGTTTTCTGGATTACCTATGAAATCCCTCCTGGAGAAACTTGGAGTTCTCTGCAATGCCTTGATCATTTGGGTACAATATGTTATGTGGACTTGTGGATCTTTATGAAGGCTTCTTGTGACTTTATTCTTGTGTCTTTTTGTTTTTTAGGCAAGCTTTAAAAATGATCACCCAGTTCAAAATTACTGAATGTAAAAGGATGTTTAGATGCCAAGAGGATATTTTGCTACGAGGACATTGACTGACATTGCAATTGAAATTTACTATTCCTAGATAATTGTTCTATGCTTGTTTGTAAGTAGACATGTCACATAGAGGCCTCCATGAGCAAAACACTCGGGATATAAATAGGACATATGTGATCTCTGCATGTAAAAATGTTGCATCTCCAATAACACACAAAACTGAGGCAACATTAAAGCTTCAAAAGAGGGAAACCATAGTGAAGGCATCTCCCAGTGTAGTGAAGGATATTATTCATCAGCAGGAGCCTGAGAGACACCTGAGTTTACAGAGAAGGACTCGAACTGGCTCCATTGAAAAAGATGACACAGAAAAAAATCCTGAGGGATGCATTAAAATCAAGATTCCGTTAGAAAAACAGGGCGGTAAGCCTGGACTGCCACATCCCACCACAGTCAGCAGCACAGCTAATCATTCCTCTGAATTAAAAACAAAGGGCTTGCTTGTAAATGGAAGACACTTGTACACAAAATCTCATGCAAATGGCATGAAAGCCCCAAACACACATGTGTCTGAGGATATAAAGGTCCATTCCAACAAGAGCACAAAGGGAAGTGAATTATCAAATGGCACCAGTACCATTGGGCAAGTTAGAACACCCATATCAAAAAATGGAACTTTGGAGAAGCAAAAGACACCAAAGAGTGGAGCTTCTGGGCTTATCAGGTCTGCATCTACTCGGGAGACCAGAAGTCCTGTGGTAACACCAAAGCGCCCTGTAAGCGCCATAGCTGCTCCTCTGAGGAAGGCAACTGCTATAACCAGGTGGACAGAAAAGGCACAGGAAGCCAGCATGCCATCCGAATCTTTACATGTAAAAGACGAGACAGTCAGCTTACATCTCAATGTGGAGGAGGAGCCTCACAAAGAGGAGAACTGTGCGGTCACTGTAGCTGTAAGAGTGCGGCCATTCAACAGCCGGTAAGTCTGACTTTGCATGAAGTGCTAAATGCAAGTGAAAATGTATACACATGAATTTTCTTACCTCAAGGCCACTGTAAGCAAACATTCCGCAGGGATGCACCTTACCAGGAATAACAATGTCACTAGCTTTAATTATTTCAAGAATTTAAATCTGGGTAAGGAAAGATTTTTTTTCAGTGGATAAATGCTGACTGAATAAAGTAATAGTGTAAAAATAAGCTATTGTATTCATATTGAACATAATTTAATGAAGACAATTGCTTATAGGCACTGTAAAATCTATACTCACCCTGATTTTTGCCTTGTCCACACTGATTGCAGTGTGATCAGAAACCTTTTCTCCTGAAACTTCTCCTAAGTGATATTTTCCAAATTGTCAATAAAATGGATTTTAAACCACCAAAAAGCAAGAAAACACTCAAAATAATGTTTATACAGGTACTCCCCGACTTACGAACCATCTGCCGATACGAATGGCATTAATTCTGTGTTTCCATGGGAACAAGTTAAAAAAAAAAATTCAAATTGGACTTGTAGTTTTTATTTTATTTTTTTATTTATTTTTTTTAGAAAATCGATTTTTAAAAATTCAAAGAAAAAAATGGCTTTTAAACTTGTATAAGCAGGTACAGAAGGCAGATGTGACCCAGAGGGGGCACAGAAGAGGTACAGGGGACAGAGATGGAACAGTGTTCCGACTTAAGAACAGATTCAGGTTAAGAACAAACCTACAGTCCCTATCTCCTTGGTTAATCGGGGACTACCCGTAGTACTTTTTAACTATTTTTTGGTACTTTTTCAATTGCAAAGTGCTGAAAAGTTATTTTAAATAGATGAAAAATGATCTACTAGGAGAAAACTCAGGAAAAAAAAGTAAATTGCATATGGGCCCTGGGCCTATATGCAATTCACTTTTTCTCCTAGGTGACATTTTCCAATTTGTCAATAAAATGTCTTTTAAGTCATCAGCAAGCAAGAAAATACTCAAAATGTTGATTTTTTTTTTCACCTACTTTTTGATATGTTTTCAATTACAGAGTGTTGAAATGTTATTTTAGATAGAAGATACAAAGTTATCTTCTAGGAGATAAGTCAGGAGAAAAAGGTAATTGCATGTGGCCCCTGGTCTCAGTGCACTGGGAGGAGACAACATTGTGATACCATAGCCTGACTAAGCATCATTGAGAGGGTGGTGTTGCATACAAATATACAAAACTATATAGATATAAGGAAGTGTTTTCTGATGCTGAAACCAGGAGAATGAATGTAAAGTTTAGTATCCTGAATATACATTATTCTGGCACCTCTTTAAGTTGTATTCAGTAAAGTTCTTCTTTAATTGTCCAGTAAGGAGTCTTATTAGACAGGAATTTGCCAACCTGAATTAGAAATTAGTGGTGTCATTGCAGACTGTGAGAATCTCTATATTGGCTTATATGTTGCCACTTAAAGGGAATCTGAAGTGAAAATAAATTTACGATATGATTTGTACAGTACAGCTAAGGAATAGAACATTAGTGGCAAAGATAAGAGTCTGATATTGTTTCCAGTACAGGAAGAGTTAAGAAACTTCAGTCTATGCAAAAGAGCTTCTCTGAGCTCTCCGACCCATTTTGGGTTGGCTACAGAGCTGTTTTATGAAGCACTTATCTCAACCAGTCTCTTACTGTTTCTTGTTTGTTTAAAGGACACCCGAAGTGACATGAGATTGACATGTATGTACAGTGCCAAGCACACAAATACCTATGCTGTGTTCCTCCTTTTTCTTTCTCTGCAAGTGACAGTTTCTGTCCCTGTCGGCACCGGGTCGGACTATAGCGTAACCCGCACTGATAAGAAATTACAGCCATATAGCACTTTCCTGGCAGAAAATGGCTTATGAGAGCAGAAAAGAAATAGAGTGACAATAGTTCATAGATTTTTAGCTCTGGGATACTTCAATGAATGTGTCATTGAGAAGAGGCCATGAAACCGTAAAAAATTTAAAATTTATATTATTTATTTAAAGTGAACCCGAGGTGTGTTTAAAGAATGTTATCTGCATACAGAGGCTGGATCTGCCTATACAGCCCAGCCTCTGTTGCTATCCCAAACCCCACTAATGTCCCCCTGCACTCTGCAATCCCTCATAAATCACAGCCGTGCTGTGTTTACATCTGTAGTGTCAGTCTCAGCTGCTCCCCCGCCTCCTTCATAGCTCCGGTCCCTGCCCCCGTCCCTTCCCTCCAATCAGTAGGGAGGGAAGGGATGCAGGCCGGGACTGGAGTTCTGCAGGAGGCGGGGAGAGCCGCAGACTGACACTATAGAGATAAACACAGCCAGCTCTGACAAGCTGTTTGTCAGCAGCGTGGCTGTGATTTATGAGGGATTGCAGAGTGCAGGGGGACCTTAGGGGGGTTTGGGATAGCAACGGAGGCTGGGCTGTATAGGCAGATCCAGCCTCTGTATGCAGATAATATTCTTCAAACCCACCTCGGGTTCTCTTTAAATAGATTTAAATAAAAAATAAAACTGTGGGATAGCTTAAAAAAAAGTCATTTTTAGGAAAAGGATGATGGAGACAGTTGTTTTTCTCCTTTTCACCTCTGATGTCGCCAGGAAGTTTAAAGGGTCACTAGCTCTGCTCTGTGTCATCATTTTTAAATAGAGTGTAATTTGTAAACTGTAAATATGAGAGAATGACACAATGTTATGTAAAAAAGCTATATAACTGAAAATAAAAGGGAGCTTTTCTTTGCTACTAATGTTCTATTAATTATTTGCACTACACATACAATACATTAAAAGTGTTTTGTTTTTTTCCTGCTCCAGTTTCACTTTAATGATTGAGAAACTGTTTCTTGTTAGTTACGATCAGTCAGCAGAAGAAATCACTTTGATTAACAATGTGATCATTTTACTTGGATTATTTATCGGTAGAGAGAAATATTGGCTCTTGTGTACCTGACTTAAAGGAAACCTAAACTGAGAGGGATGTGGATGTTTCCTTTTAAACTATACCAGTTGCCTGACTCTCCTACTGATCAATTTGCTGCGGTAGTATCTGGATCTCACACCTGAAACAAGCATGCAGCTAATCCAGTTTGACTTCAGTCAGAGCACCTGATCTGCATGCTTGTTGAGGGGCTGTGGCTAAAAGTATTAGAGACACAGGATCAGCAGGAGAGTCAGGCAACTGGTATTATTTTAATAGGAAAAATCCATATCCTTCTCAGTTTAGGTTCCCTTTAAAGGAGTCACCAGGGCAAATCTGGTAAAATGAGTGGTAATTACCGGGGGCTTTCTCCAACCCCAAGCTCCCAGGACCTCCCTCGCCGCAACTCTGCCCGCAGCCGTTCGCCAGAGCTCCGACCCGGTTCCCGGCGATGACGTCAGAGCGACCTGGAGGTCACTCTGTACTGCGCCTGCGCGATCGGTGCTTTCAATCACCGCCACATAGGCCGGAGCGCTCCGGCCCACGTGGTGGTGATTGACAGCGCCGATCGCGCAGTACAGAGCGACCTCCAGGTTGCTCTGACGTCATCGCCGGGGACCGGGTCGGAGCTCCGGCGAACGGCTGCGGGCAGAGTTGCGGCGAGGGAGGTCCTGGGAGCTTGGGGCTGGAGGAAGCCCCCCGGTAATTACCACTCATTTTAATAGATTTGCCTGATGACTCCTTTAAAGCGATCCCGAGCTGAAGCTTGGGTTCAAAATAAGATCAGCCACAGGATCCTATTGAGGCTTCCCTCGGTGGTCTGATGTCCCCAGTAAGTGCGGCCCACCTCCACATCGGAGCCGCACAGCTCCTCTTCCTGCAGCGTGGCCTCGCGAGCCCGAGGCTCCAGCTTACCAGGGCTGTGGAGTTGGTACAAAAATCCACCGACTCCGACTCCTCAGTTTAGGATTCCTCCGACTCCTCTGATTTGCATATTACAATCTTGTTGATTGAAAGTATGTAACGTGAAATTTGTCAAGGCTTAGGAATTTTAAGACAACTGAAGTGAGAGGGATATGGAGACTGCCATATTTATTCCCTTTAGTCACAGACTAAAACTAGTCCTTGGTAAGAGTACTTGTAAAAGGTACAGACCGGAACAAAGAACATCTATGAGGCCCTAGGCAATGTAACTGTGGGTACATGTAAGAGTGATCTGCAGGGGAAAAGGGAGATTTTTCCTGTATTACACATTCTTCATGCACAATCTGAACCAGGTTTATGGGTGATAGACAACACCTCTGTGTATAATGTGCACAACCTTCTCAGTGGATTCCCTGCAGCTCTGTGGGGAGTGCATATGCATATGTAGAGTATAGTACTACTGTGTAACCAAGTAAACCTGAGGTGCGTTTCCACTAGTGCGGTGGAAAATCGCCGCGGATTCTCCGCGGACGAATTCGCATGCAGGAGCGAAATCGCATGCGGTTGTATGCGAATTTTACTGCGAATTCGCATACGATTTCGCATGGATGACGCTGTGTGCGAATTTAACCATGTCAGTGCCTGTGTGCTTTTTCATTGATTCCATGCGAAATCGTATGCGAATTCGCATGAAAATTCGCATGAAAAAACACCATGCGAATTCCCTATTAAATACATTGTATGCGAATCACATGCGTGTGTGCGGTGTCCGAATTCGGATGACTCTGCTGAGCAGATTTTTCCTGCACAAGAAAACGCTCAGTTTTCCTGACAAGTGGACACAGGCTCATTCACTTTTATTGGTTATGCGAATTTGCATGCGGGGAACGCATGCGAATTTGCGTTAGTGGAAACGCACCCTTATATATACCTGGGGCTTCCTCCAGCCACCTTCAGGCTAATCATAATCAGTCCCTCGCTGTCCTCCTCCACCACCTGGATCTTCTGCTATGAGTCCAGGTACTTGAGCCAGTCTGGCATAGTGCGCATGCACACACTCCGCCGCCGGGAGCGTACTACACCTGCGCAGCCCTATTGCACAGGTGCAGAACGCTCCTTGCTGTGGAAGCTGTCTGCGGCCGGACTGCGCTGACTGGCTGAATTACCAGGACTCATAGCAGAAGATCCAGGTGGTGGAGGTGAACAGCGAGGGACTGATTAGCCTGAAGGGGGCTGGAAGAAGCCCCAGGTATGTATAAAACTGTTCTTTTCATCCTTCTCAGGTACCATTTAATTCGTAGTCACCAAACCAAATTTCAACAACATATCAAATTATTTGATTTCATGAGCAAAGGGAGTGCATACATTTGCATAAATCAGAATCAACGCAGAATTATTTCCATCTCTTTGACCATGTCTATTAGTGACACGGCTACACATCAGACTTTATACTTACAGCATAGATGTTATTTAGTATATATGTTACGGCCAGAACCCGAAGTTTTGCCAATTCTAGTTCTGGCCGGCCACTTCGGTTTCTGGCCGGCCAATGTGCGAAGTGGCCGCTGCGCTGCGGCCAATGTGAGGAATGGAATGATTCATGTAACATGCATGTATCTTCTGGCCGCAGCGCAGCGGCCAAATGTATCGCAACCTGGTTCATTTAATGAAATTAAGCCGGCGGCAGTGAGACAGATGAAGCCGTCGGCTTTTGCTCTGCCTCTCTCTCCTCCCCCCCCCCCACCCCCTCTCTCCTTTTCTTATTATGGGCAGCACTCGTGTCCCCCTCCAGAGTCGTTCGTCTCGCCAGGAAAGCAGAGCGGGGAGGCTGCAGACATTGCTTCTGCCAGCACCCGCTCTGCAAGAACGGCAGGCTTCCCTGCCGCGACGAACGACTCTGGAGGGGACACGCATGTCTCCGCCGGCTGCCCATAATAAGAGGAGAGAGAGGCAGAGAAAAAGCCGGCGGCTTCATCTGCTACATTGCCGCTGGCTTAATTTCATTAAAATAACGAAGTTGCGATACGTTTGGCCGCTGCGCTGGGGCCAGCAGATACATTAATGTTACATGATTCATTCCCATTTCTCACATTGGCCGCAGCGCAGCGGCCACTTCGCACGTTGGCCAACCAGAACCTGAAGTGGCCGGCCAGAACTAGAAGTGGCCAAACTTCGGGTTCTGGCCGTAACATATATAGGAGATTCCTGTGTACACATCATATATACAGTCACAATCAGATGTGTGTATCTGACTTTAAAAATGCGGGGACTGCTTTATTGACGCAGCACAAGTAACTAATTTTGATTCGTTTATTTCATTTTTGTGGACTAAGCACAGCTATTACTGTATGTATAAATTATTTATGATTACTATTATCTGAGAAATAGAACATTTTTATCATATTTTCTATTTTAATTACAGTTTAAATTCATTAGGAGTCGGAGTCGGTGCATTTTTTTCCGACTCCGACTCCAGGCACCCAAAATTGCCCAGACTCCGACTCCACAGCCCTGCAGCTTACTGTGCTTGGGCAGGCTCGCATGGCTATTTTAGCGACGCTGCAGGAAGTGGAGCTGTGCGGCCCTGATATGATTAGTTAGAATGCCTTGCCGCTACTCATCTGCAGGCACATGCTCAGCAATGGGGGACATCAGAATACCGAGGGAATCCTAATAGGATCCCGAAGCTTCCCTCTCTTTAGGTAAGCATCTCATTTTGTACCTGGTTTTTGGCTCAGGCACACTTTAAACTGGTGATGCCCAAAAGGGAAATGCCTGGTTTCATGGATAGTAACTTCTGAAACTGCTGTACTTTTTTGACATCCTATTTAAATGGATGACACACACATTGTAAAATATGCAATAAGCTTGTAGTTTAGAGACGTTCAGTGTGCACCTTTTTTTATAAACCTGTCCTTTAAGGCTGGATTCACACTTGTCTATCAGTTTTCAATGTGCGTATTTCTGCATACATTCAAGTGTGAACTAGCGCATTCATTAACATTGGTTCTCAGTTCTGCAATGTAGAAAACACACAGAAAACAGACAAGTTAAAAACCAAATGTATTTATTAATCAGATATTTTTTCAGATTTTATATCTCTTAAGCAATGTTAATAATTTTTTTTTTTGTTTTTTTTAAAGGGAGAAAAATGAGAATGCCCGTCAGGTGGTATTTATGAATGGAAGGGAGACAGTTATACAACACTCAGACTCTAAGGAAAGCCACAATTTCCTCTATGACTTTTCTTTTTGGTCCTTTGATAAATCAGATCCAGCTTATGCTGGTCAGGAAACTGTGTATGAGAAGCTTGCGCTTCCTCTCTTAGAGTCATGTCTTCTGGGATACAACACTTGCTTGTTTGCTTATGGGCAGACTGGATCTGGGAAGTCTTATACGTATGTATTCAATTATTTCTTCAAATGCTTGTGCAGTAATCAGAAAACTATAATTGGTTTAAACTTTAAAGCTAGGTTCACAGTGGGGCACTGCGGTGCATCATAATGGGCACATTGTAACACAATGTCTCATTGCCATGCAACATTTATGGTGCTATCCGACATGGTGCGGTACTCCAACGCACTGCATGCTGTATGTTCACTGCTTAACGCCTGCATTAACAGTACAGTGAAGCCTACTTTTGACTGTATTCTTCACTCTCTGTGACCCAACATGCAGATAATGTGCAGCACCGCTTTCCCGTTCTGTTGTGTTGAGTTCCTGCTGTATCTAAAGCAAGGATTAATGAACCATTTCTCTCAAATGGTCATAGTATTGTGTATGATGTTTTGGTCTGTATTGTTTTTGGTAAAGCTGTATCTGTGTTTAGTCTAAGTAACAAGTGCTGTACTTTTGTTGCAGTATGATGGGCTTTGATGAAGAGTTGGGCATTATTCCAAGATATTGTGAGCATCTTTTTTCTCGGATACAGACTGCAAAGCAGAAGGTATAGAGCCCCATTTTTATCTTGCATGCAATTGAACAAAGTTGTTGAGAAGAAGGGTTTTTACTGTTGTTCGTTCTGCTACACATTTTAAAAGGTTCTGACATTCGCTGTCGTATTTCTGAATGCAAATGCCATGTTCTGAATGCAGATTTCTGAATGCTAATGCCATGCAATTAGCCATTCTGTAGGCAGAAATATTAACCAGTCAAAACAACCATGCTCAGATTTCCAGACATTATTTCAATGACAAATTAGCGAAAATAAGTTTATAATAATTTCCAAGCCAGTCGATGTGTGTATGTAAGTCCTTCCATCCAATGTGATTGTCCGTGGCACCAATTGGACGGAGCATGGCAGGATGTTGAGCGCAGCATCCATAGAGATAGGGCACATGGAGCTAGATGGCAAACGTGAAGTCTAGAGAGAAGGCGCATGCACTCCTGCCCCACGCAGCGTAATATATGCCACCAGCTTGTTAAACAAAAAATACTCTTACATCTGTGCAGGTTATGATCCAGGAGATATGAAGTGGATGTAAGAAAAAGTAAGATTTTACATATGATATCCATTCATGAGAGAAAGTACAGTATAAACTTTCATTTCAAAGGCTTTGCATATCAGGACAGAACTGAAAAATCTGCTTCTTAGCAAGTCTTAAAATTAGTTAAATGCCACCTCGAATGAACCCCAAAACATGACATGTTACATCGTGTCTTTATATATTTAACAAAGAGTGCAAAAATACAGAAATAGTGCTTGAAAAATTAAGTATACCTTGTGCACTTCCATAGAAATGAGAAGTCTAAGTAGGAGCCAGGTGCTGCTAATAAAATGTACTTGATTAATTCATCAGCAGCAAGTTTGAACCTCTATAACAGCAGTTTGCTGGTCTGGAGTATTTAGCTGTGTGTTACCACAATGACTAGGATAAAAGACATTCGCTATTATTTTGGAAAAGCAATTGTAGTTAGTATTTGAATGATAAGGCCATTTCCACACAACTCCATTATTTGAAAATGGAAAAGATTATTCACAAGTGGAAAGCTTTCCATAAAGTTGATAATCTTCCTAGGTGTGAACATCCCAGTAAATTCAAACTAAGGCCAGATCCTGCAATGCTCAGAAAAATTGCAACATTCTAAGAGGTATTTCTCGGGCTCCACAGGCTTGAGTTAGAATGTTAAATGCTTTAAGTTCATGACAGTGAAATAAGAAAAAGACTGAACATGTTTGCTTTGTTTGGAAGGGTTTCCATGAGAATGCTGCTTGTCTCTTAACCACTTGCCGACCGCACGCTTATACCGTGCGTCGGCAAAGTGGCAGCTGCAGGACCAGCGACGCAGTACTGCGTCGCCAGCTGCAGGCTGATTAATCAGGAAGCAGCCGCTCGCGCGAGCAGCTGCTTCCTGTCAAATCACGGCGGGGGGCTCCGTGAATAGCCTGCGGGCCGCCGATGGCGGCTCGCAGGCTAAATGTAAACACAAGCGGAAATAATCCGCTTTGTTTACATTTGTACGGCGCTGCTGCGCAGCAGCGCCGTAAGGCGGATCGGCGATCCCCGGCCAATCAGCGGCCGGGGATTGCCGCCATGTGACAGGGGACGTCCTGTCACTGGCTGCACAGGACGGATAGCGTCCTGTGCAGCCCGGATCACCGGGGAGGGGACAGGTAGGAGAGGGAGGGGGGAATTTCGCCGCGGAGGGGGGCTTTGAGGTGCCCCCCCCCCGCCAGCCATACGCAGGCAGAAGAGATCAGACCCCCCCCCTGCACATCATCCCCATAGGGGGGGAAAAAGGGGGGCAATCTGATCTCTCTGCCTGCACTCTGATCTGTGCTGGGGGCTGTAGAGCCCACCCAGCACAGATCACTAATAACCACGCTGGTCCTTAAGGGGGGGGTAAAGGGTGGGTCATCAAGTGGTTAAAAACATGGCAGTATAGCTTAGGGTTGCAAAATTGAATCTAAACAAACTATGCAGCTTATGGGACAATGACCAAAGTGGAGATGTCTTCTCAGGATTCAAGGCGTTACAATTGGCAAAAACCAAATCCAGTTTGTCAGCACAAAAGCCACCTATCAACTGTCGAGAATCCAGGGCTGTGGTGTCAGTACAAAAATCCACAGACTCCGACTTCTCAAGGAAATGGCTGATTTCAGGGATAGTAACTTCTGAAACTTTGTACTTTTTGACAAGTATCTAATTTTGTACCCAAGCTTTGGCAGACCACAGTGGTATACCTAGCTGTGAAAAGTTTCTTGGCTAAGGATCCTGACTGGATTGCACTATATAAGGACAACTCTAGGTGGTAATACAATAATATAGAATGTTGGCAGAACTTAGGATTGTCTACAGTCCTAATAACTGATAAGGAGGCACTGTAACAATATATAGTAGAATGTTCTACATTATTTTCCTGGTTTTTGCATCAGAATCCCTTCTATATCTATACCAGACTGTAGATTCTAAACAGCAACTGTGACAGTCTGATGCAATCTGAAATATAAAGCCATTAAACTGAAAGTAAAAAAAAAAAAAAAAAAAAAAATTCCATGTTGCTAATGTTCTAGTTATCATCTGTACTACACATAGAATTAATTATCTCATAACTTTATCTTTACTTCCGGTTCACTTAAAGGACCACTATTGCGAAAAATAGTAAAATTTAAAATACATTTAGGCCTCATTCACAGTGGGATGTTGCGGAGCTGCAAGTCTTATAACGCAGCTTACCGCACTACAATGCTAATTTTATGGGACGTTCACAGTGCGTGTAGTAACGTTGTAACGTGTAGCGTTATGGTAACGCACTGCTTGCACACTTTATCAGGTACATGTTTCTGTCACTTACAGTAGGGAGTATAGAACTGACAGGTTTTGGACTAGCTCATCTCCTCATGGGGGGTTCTCAGTTTTCTTTATTTTCAAAAACACTTAGTGAATGGCAGTTGCTCCGTCCACCTGCCAAAAAAGTGTGACACGAGAACGGAGGCTGGCCAGCATCATTGAATAAATCCTTTTCAGGGAGTGTCTTTATAAAGAATAAACGCCATGCTGGGAATCCTCCATAAAGAGATGGACTAGTTCAAAACCTGTCAGTTCTCTCAAATTTCTACTACCTACTGTAAGTGACAACCACATAGGAGAAAGGTAATTTATGGCTCATTTTACCTACAAATAAGATACATACTACTTATTTGTATGTGCTTAAATGTACGGTATTTTAAATGTTACAATTTTTCACGATGGTGGTCCTTTTTTAAAGGAACAGTAAGCAATGACAGCCTCCATAATGTGTGTGTTTTTAAGCTGTTTAGGACCTTTATTGTATGAATCAACTTAATTCTTTTGCTCCAGGTTTCTTTCCACGTTGAGATGAGCTACTTTGAAGTGTACAATGAAAAGATTCATGACTTGCTGGTTTTTAAAGCCGATAATGGGCAGAAGAAGCAGCCGGTAAGAATTTATAGTGGATTGTCTGAGGGGTATAATACTGAATTTATTTTAAAGTATGAATTGTCATTTCACATTTTTAGCTAAAATAGTTATCCCTGCTGTGCTATTTATGAGTGTGATGAACACATTGCTTATGCCGCACTGCAGCAGTTTAGAATCTATGATGACTCAACTAGTGTAATTCAGAGAAAATGAAATCGGTTGCCCAGTAGGGAAGGTCAGTGAAATGCAAATCATTGATGCATGATTATGCAAATTTTGTATGCAAATGTGTGAAGCTTGAAAATGGCCCAATCAAATTACACCTAAAGCTTTGTACACACTTTCAATTATGATTGGCTAATCATTGACCAATTTTACCACCTCCATATACTATAAAAATCAACAGATATTGAATACTCTGTGCAGATTGTATAGGTAAACCCTCATACTACACAGAGGTGGTAAAATTGGTCAGGGATTGGCCAATTATAATTGAAAGTGTGTACCAGGCTTTAATGGGATTTGATTGGCCCATTTTCAAGCCATTGCCCAGTGCTATCATTTAAAAACCTTCATTCATTGATCAGCTGGAACCTGATTGGTGGTTGTTTAGTATGATTATTTATTTTTTTCAGTGCTTTTCTTTATAGATCAACCCCTAGACATTTTAATAAGCTATAGAACAGTGGTTCTCTAATTGTCTTTGTGGAACATTGGTGAGTCACATGTTAGGTGATCTTTAATCCTGAGCTGTGCCTAGTCCATGCACCTTTGGTTCTTTTATGCTCTTCTGATTTTTCGGAGTGAAAAGACTTTTACAAAACCGCTACAGAGAACAGAGATGCACAGTTTAGGTACATTTATACACAATACATTTTGCAGAGAGCCATAAAACCTTTGAATATGACTGCAGTAGAATAAATACAGAAGAATATACTTGCAAATTTCCTTTCCTTGCCTCCTTTCTTATTTTGGAAGATAAATTGAGCTCCATTATCCTGGGAACACCCGATGCAATTCCCTATCCAATCGACGGGTGATCGGATGGGAAGTTGTACAGTGTGTACATGTCCAAACTGCGGGAATGTTTTTCTGATTTAATAACTTCGCAAAGTCGATACCTTTCTCGATTGGAAACCAGACATCTCCCGATTCCCGTTGATAGGATGGGAAGTTGCAACAGGTATTCCCAGTATTAGACTACTCCTCTCATGTGGCTACATGCTTCAGTTCATTATCTTATAGATTCTGATATTCTTATGTCACCAAGTTGTGTAAACAGGGTATCTGCTCCATCCAACATCACACTTACCGGGCACTTATCACTTTCCCCAACAATATCTTGCAGGTTCGATAACTGTTTGAATCTGCTAGAACTCAAACGATCTCCAATCGATTTTTCAGTGAAATCTATTGAATCAATCGGTCACACCAGATGGAATATATTGCCTGATCAGCGGCACATGGAACCGCGGTGGTAGCGGTGTTCAATTTGGGGACAACCGACACAGAGTTGACAGCAGGGCTAACTTCATATCAGGTGTCTTCTCTCCATGCCTCCGTGCTCCTTCCTGTGTCTTCTCTGCTGGGGTGCCTGTGTCACATGACACGGGCGCCCCAGGAGATAAGACCCACAGAGGAGCTCTGCCGCATGGAGAGAAGGCACAGTGAGAAGGCGCCTGCAGACGGGTGAGAGTTAGCTCCGCTGATAACATTTAGGAGGAGTAGATCTGGAGAGATGGGGGCCTGACAGGCAGCTGCACAGATTTTCAATAGATTTCATGCTGAAATGTATTGAAAATCAGTGTACAGTATGTCGGCATAAAATAGATCCTTTTCTGATCGGATGTGATGAGTGGGATGTATTTGATGGTGGATCTGGTGACACTGTCCCTGAAGAAGCTAGGTTTCCCTGTGAAACAGCTGTTAGGCCTGATTTTTTTTTTTCTTTGCATGTCGTGTCGTGTATTTTTGCTTTGTTGTTTGTGTGAGGAGCAAATAAAGGTGACTTTTTGAATGCAGACTGGTGCGAGGATCTCTCTGTTCCCTGGAATACAATTTGAATCTATACTCTAGAGCAGGGGTAGGGAACGTTGGCTCTCCAGCTGTTAAGGAACTACAAGTCCCACAATGCATTGCAGGAGTCTGACAGTCACACTCATGATTAATAAAGGCAAATGCATGCTGGGATTTGTAGTTTTATCACAGCTGGAGAGCCAAGGTTCCCTACCCCTGCTCTAGAGGCACAGTCATTCACACCCACTGCTCCTCTAATGTCAGACTTCTGGTGTTATGATCGCTGCTGCAGCAGGTATTGCTGGCAGTAGTAGTGCTGCTGAGGCAGTTCTGATCTCTTTCCATGCAAGCTGCATAGCTTTGTCTGCCTTTCCCTGCTGTCAGCTTGTGACTGATTATCATTCACCTGTGTGGGAATCTGCATGTCTGCTCCTATTGGATGACCTCAGTATAAAGATCTGCTTCCTGCAGGGTTTCCTTGGGCTATCATAGTTTCAGTGTAAGCTAGTCTTGCTGTTGCTCAGCCCCAGACCGTGTTTCTTGTTCTAAAGATACTTTGCTGGTTTTGCATCATATATTGGTTCATTGCCCATATATATGCATACCAGCACGTTTATTATTTTCCTTGTATTCGTGTTACGTTGATACATCAGTGACGCTGATATATACGTACACGAACTGTTTATATCCTGTGTGCAGTTAGTCAGCTTTCCAGCACGTTTTGGTGGTTGCGCGTATCGTGATCACCCGTGCTAAGCTAGTTATCCTGTTCCTGGTGCTGTTTGTGGATTGCGTTCATCTCTACGAGGAGATAACGAATCCTTCTGAATCCTGTCCTGTTACCGTTTGTGGATTGCATTCATCTCTGCGAAGAGATAGCGAATCCTTCTGAGTCCTGTTCCCTGTATCGTTCCAGTCCTAAGTCCGTGTTCCTGCTTATGTCATATATCGGTTCATTGCCGATATATACATATGTTAGTCAGACGTTACAAATAGTTTCATTGATAGCTGTAATTGTAATACGCTAGGAAATCATACTTATTGTATATTTATCTGTGTTACGTTCATCTATCTTGATCCTGCTATTTCCTGACTATCCTGTCCTGTCTTTGTGAGGCACGCCATCGCCGCAACGCATTGGCTGCCTCATTCCAGTCTGTGTTATTGTAGACGCTTGCTGTCACTAAGTAGTGGCTAGTTTAGCAAGCGTTCATTCTGTCTACCTGTCCTGATCTCCTCAGTTCTGGTTATGCGCTCAGCGCTATTTTGCGCTGAGACGTTATCACGAAAGTATTGTTTGTGGCTGTTTGGATCTGCACCGGCTCTGTGCGCCACAATCTCCTATTGGAGTCAGTCCTCTCCTCCACTAAACTGGGGATATCCTGATTCCTTGTGCTGGTGTGTATACTTCCTTCACGTCAGCTTATGCATCGCGTGCTGACCGTGGAGAATACACCACCAAGCCTAACATCTGGTCATGGTTGTGATTCTTTCTCTACACTGCATAAAACAGTGTTATGACTTATGCTGGGAATACATGATGAGATTTCTCAGTCGATTTATTGTCCGATCGATTTTCCGATCTTTTCTTATCAATTTCTATTCACTTCTATGAAAAAGCAATGTCGTAAATTATCTATCGAACCATCTATCTGCTGAAAAAACGTATGGTGTATTCCCAGCATTACATGCAAAGTGTTCCTTTATTTCAGCAGTATGCAGATTTTTATATAGCAAATACACATGATGATGTTCAAGAAAATTTCAGACTTGTTCTATTTTATGTACATGATCTTTTAAAAATAAATCCTTTTCATGGATTTAATGTAATACAGCTCAGAGTGCGGGAACATCCATTACTAGGACCGTACGTAGAAGAACTCTCTGTGTAAGTATTCATTCATATATTAAATGTAATGTAAATTACTTTTTTTTATTATTATTAACCATGCTATGAAGTATTTGCACCTTCCCATTTTTTTTTTCATGTTTGTTTTTCATACTTCTCTTTGTCTAATCACACTAATATTATAAATGTAAAAGTTTGGATGTTTGTTACTCAATCACACAACAATGGCTGAACAGATTTGAATGAAATTTGGCACACACATGGTAATTATCTGGAATAACATATACTTTTTATCCCCATAACCAAAAAGTGGGTGGAGACAAATACACATTTCACTGGGAAAATGTAAACTGCAGCCATTCTTACACTTTTAATGTCAGGGTTCTCAAACTTTGCACAGTTGTGTTAGAAATCACCTTTACTCCGGCACCAGCACCCCCTTAGAGGTGCACCTCACAGAATGTGAGCTGACTCGACTCTCCTCACAGCAAGCATTATAGGAGATAGAACTTCATTAGGCTTCCAAGTTGTTTATTCAGTAAACAGATATACAGATACTCATCTCTACATGTTGTTACATCTTAGCGAAGCAATCGTTCTTTAAGTTCATTTGCGTTACAAGCTCTTGACTAACATTCCTCCTGAATATTAGTCAGGTTATCTTCTTTCTATACTAAGTTGCGTCTAAACTAAATATATACAGCATACAAGATAAACCAACGAGACATAAATATATATAAGGAAAGGGTTCCAGCCAGTAGATAGAAAGCAAGAGTGCCCTCCGTAGGCAACTCATGACCTTGAATACTGACCAGGAAAGAGTTAACTGTGTCATCATCTGAACCCTCCCCCTAAACCTTGGATTGGTTCAGATCCCTTGTGATGTCATGATACACACCTACTTGATTAATATTCTATGAACCCCTTGACCTAGTTGCAAGGAATTTGATCTTGATTAAACATGGCTGTGTTTACTGTTCTTGTGGTGTACATGTTGAGGTCAGTGAGACCTGTGGCCTTGTCCATAGAACAGCTTCTTGGTATGTCCTAGTTCTGCTGACAGAACTGTAGAGTTTCTCTCTAAGAGAAAACCCCCTTAAAGGGCAAGTCTGCACCCCAAGCCTTTTTGACTAACTCAGTCCAAATCACTGAGGCCTACTTAAATTATAACAAGTTGGTCACTCGGTGACTGGGATTAATATTCATAAAAGTGGGTGGTGCCTACAAAAGCCAGTCAAAATTCACCTATTGATTTTCAAGGGGAATATTTAATTGCTGCCATTCTTGCTCTGTTAATGGCACAAGCCTCAAACCTGGTACAGTTGGTCATTTGACTGGGGTTCAAATTCAGAAAAGAGGGTAGAGCCACAGCCAATCAGATTTGTTTCATTTCAATGCAAATTATTGATGCCAAGGACCGCAAAAAACTCACAATCTGAGAAGATATATATAAAAAAAAAAAAAAAAAAATCTGATTTACCTACCTTGGGCTTCCTCCAGTCCCTGGAAGCCTATGTGTCACTTGCTGCAGCTCCGCTCCTAGCCAGTCTCTCGGGGTCCCCTCTGTAGCAGCCGCCAACCTGTACAAGCCTCTGCTGGACGGCAGCAGTCTGTGCAGAACGCGAGCGCACATTGGCCGCCGACCTGGCTGTATTGGAGGCTGCTAAAGAGGGGACCCTGGGAGACCGGCTTGTAGGGGTGCAGCGGCAGGGGACACATAGGCTTCCGGGGGATGGAGGAGGCCCCAAGTAAGTAGATCTTATTATTTTTATTATTAATCCCCCAAAGTTTCCAGGGGAACCAGATGTTTCCAGGACCAGAGCCCTTTTTTTTTTTTTGTTTTTTGTTTTTTTGTTTCTTATACCCATCCTGATTACTATGATTGTCTTGCAGTGATCAAGTGGTCAGGAGCCAATGAAAATGGCTCCTGACCAAGTTACAGAGCTCAGCCTCCGTAGACAGCTGAGTTCTCTGCCAGCGGTAGCGCGACATTGCGTGCCATGCTCTGGATGGGGAGGGGGTGCTAAAGCTATGCCGCATCAGGCTAGCAAGGTTACCTCCGAAAAGCATAAGTAAAAAAAACAAAAGGTTTTAGAGTTGCCTGGTCCAAATAATGGACTTGAATCCAGTTGAGATGCTCTGGCATAACCATAAAAAATGCAGTTTTATGCTCGTTAACCCTCCAATATGGCAGAAATAAAACAATTTATGCTAAGAGTGGGCCACAATTCCTCCCACAGTGATGTGAATGACTCATTGCCAGCTATCACAACCTCTTCATTGCTTCTGTTTCTTCTAAAGGTGGGCACTAACGATCCACTTTCTAGCGAAAAATCGTTCGAGCGATCAGATAATTTTGTTCCCTTAATAAATAAAATCCTCACTTAAATACTGCATTTTTTGTTTACTAGTGTTATCATTGTCTAATTAAATTTGTTTGATCTGAAGCATTAAAGTGTGGCAACTATGACTTAAAAAAAAAACGCAGGAAGGGGGCAAATAATTTTAATATTCTTTAATAGCATTGTGTTTGTGTTTGGATGAGTAATAAAAAATAGATTTTATTTACAGTATATTTGAATTGCAAGACATTAGATCACACATTTAAATTTGATATTTATATAAAACAAAATATCGGACTGCGCTAAAAACATTTTTTTTTTATTAAATATGAAATATCTAAAAAGCAGGAGCTCCTATAAAGGGTAACAATTTTTAGCAATAATACCCTTGTTAATTAGATCCACATAAAGATATAACAATCAAGCTACTGATAAAAGTGCATATAAGTAAATAAATGTTCAAACTATGAAGTTTTCTTGCATTGAAGAAATTCAATAAACGGCCGATGATTAGTGTCCTCTTAGAAGTAAATTCGTATTGGCCCTTCATTTATAATACCAGGATTCGTGCGTGGCTGAATGATAGTTAAATCTCAATCCTCATAGAAGTAATAGTACTGCGGGATAATATTTTTAGTGTCCCAGCGCTAGTGTCCTCATGTCCTGCTCCAAAGGTTCATGTTGTTGAAATTGCTAGTGTAATAGACAAATGTCCCAGACTTAATGCCCTAGATGTTCAGGACTCTATAATCACAGGATCCACTTCCTTGTGGTGTAATTTCTTAACACACCAATTCATATGTTAGAAAGCTATATTGCATTTAGCACTTATCTATTGGTTAGATGTCACCATATAGCGTTGCAGCATGATGCTGAATGTATAGCAGGGATGCCCCTGAGCGTATTTACTCACGGTCCTTCCGACCCTATTAGCAGATGGATCTGTAATGGAGCTGCTCAATCCCACTCGCACCGGCCGGTAGCCGAGTGGGAGAATCTTGACGTGCTCGGATGGTGTAGCAACGTCGGGCAGAACTGCCCGGCTCCACAGGTTGATGAGGCGCTGTCCTGTACTGGATTGCTACACGAGGTCCGTCTTCAGTGCATCGATTTCGGCGCTCCGCTCAGTGACCGCGCCTCCACCCACGTGATGTGTGACGTCACAACTGTTGAGCTAATCGCTGATGCGTTTTGGGAGGTCCGCCTCCCTTTCTCAAAGCCGGCTACGTAGGGTAGATATGATATGAATGGTTGACATGGCAATATGATGCAGAAGGCGGAGTCCTAGCTCCACATAAGAGGTGACGTCTAGGTTGCAAGACCACACCCTGATGAAACGTCCAATGCGGACGTGAAACGCGTCGGTGGGCGGAGCTGACGCGGCTGCGTGTCCTGCAGCACCCATTCACACACATGGATTACGGAACTCCGGCTTGGCGTCCTCCGCGGTGGAGTGAGCGGCTTAGTTGGAGCTGGCAGCACAATGCTTTTGAGCCATCCAAGCGGTTTGGACCCTATTGCATGCGGCAGCGGAGTTCCATTGATTGGTTGTCCATGAAAACAAAGTTGGGTGAGAGCTAATCCCTCATGTTATGAAATTGACGGCAGACATTACAAGTCCTTATGTCATCTACTGCGGACTGAACTGTTGGAAAATTGAGTCTTTAAAGGGGGGCCCCCCATAATTTAGCAACATGGCACATGTATGTGTGAGGAATGAGTGCGCGGACGGAAGTTGAGTGTGGCAGAATTCTATTGTCTGGCCAGATATAGTTCGCCTCTACATCCACCTAATCAAATACATATGATATAATTTGATAACGTAGTCTGCGCCAATATGCAATCCGATCATTGTTTTTATATGTGTGTTTTTTCTACTGTGATGAATTGTTATGTGGTATTTACATCTATGTGAGGCTTGGTGTCTCTCATGTATTTTTGTTATAATAAATGGCAACTTGGTATACTTTGTGAGGCTGCGTGACCATTGAATAACCAATTTGATATAAGCTTACTGTTTTGGTTAGCCTCCTCTCCATAGTGAGATATTAGTTCCAAGGAAGAGACTACGCTTATTTCCAATTTTTATTACGTAGGGTAGGAGGCTGGTTTTAAAGGCAGCTGCCAGCGCTCGTATCAGTTGTCTCAGCGACATGCAGTTCATCATACACATCATAGATATTAAAGGGAATAGTTTCACAAGCAGCTGACACCGCTCACATGAGTTATCACAATGGCATATTGTAAAAAGGGAGTTAAAAGTTTGTTTGAAAAACAAAGTCCTCGGGCGACAGTAAAATGTGGATTTTAAATTAAACGTTATTGATCTCCATAGATCAGGGGTGCCCACACTTTTTCGGCTCGCGAGCTACTTTAAAATTTGCCGAGGCCAGGAGATCTACCAACGTCCCAAATGCTAAGCACGCCCCCCCCCCCCCCCCCCCGACGTAGGTTAGCCAGGTGTATGTGCCTGCAGCATAGGTTGCGTGCCCTCAGTATAGGTTAGCCAGGTATATGGGCCCTCAGTATAGGTTAGCCAGGTATATGGGCCCTCAGTATAGGTTAGCCAGGTATATGGGCCCCCAGTGTCGGTTAGCCAGGCATATGGGCCCTTAGTGTCGGTTAGCCAGGCATATGGGCCCCCAGTGTAGGTTAGCCTGGCATTTGGGCCCCCAGTGTAGGTTAGCCAGGTGTAGGGGCCCCCAGTGTAGCTTATCCAGGTATAGGGGCCCTCAGTGTAGCTTAGCCAGGTATAGGAGCCCTCAGTGTAGCTTAGCCATGTATATGGGCCCCTAGTGTAGGTTAGCCAAGTATAGGAGCCCTCAGTGTAGCTTAGCCAGGTATAGGGGCCCTCAGTGTAGCTTAGCCAGGTATAGGGGCCCTCAGTGTAGCTTAGCCAGGTATAGGGGCCCTCAGTGTAGCTTAGCCAGGTATAGGGGCCCTCAGTGTAGCTTAGCCAAGTATAGGAGCCCTCAGTGTAGCTTAGCCAGGTATAGGGGCCCTCAGTGTAGCTTAGCCAGGTATAGGAGCCCTCAGTGTAGCTTAGCCAGGTATAGGGGCCCTCAGTGTAGCTTAGCCAGGTATAGGGGCCCTCAGTGTAGCTTAGCCAAGTATAGGAGCCCTCAGTGTAGCTTAGCCAGGTATAGGGGCCCTCAGTGTAGCTTAGCCAAGTATAGGAGCCCTCAGTGTAGCTTAGCCAGGTATAGGGGCCCTCAGTGTAGCTTAGCCAAGTATAGGAGCCCTCAGTGTAGCTTAGCCTGGCATTTGGGCCCCCAGTGTAGGTTAGCCAGGTGTAGGGGCCCCCAGTGTAGCTTATCCAGGTATAGGGGCCCTCAGTGTAGCTTAGCCAGGTATAGGAGCCCTCAGTGTAGCTTAGCCATGTATATGGGCCCCTAGTGTAGGTTAGCCAAGTATAGGAGCCCTCAGTGTAGCTTAGCCAGGTATAGGGGCCCTCAGTGTAGCTTAGCCAGGTATAGGGGCCCTCAGTGTAGCTTAGCCAGGTATAGGGGCCCTCAGTGTAGCTTAGCCAGGTATAGGGGCCCTCAGTGTAGCTTAGCCAGGTATATGGGCCCTCAGTGTAGCTTACCCAAGTATAGGAGCCCTCAGTGTAGCTTAGCCAGGTATAGGGGCCCTCAGTGTAGCTTAGCCAGGTATAGGGGCCCTCAGTGTAGCTTAGCCAGGTATAGGGGCCCTCAGTATAGGTTAGCCAGGTATATGGGCCCCCAGTGTCGGTTAGCCAGGCATATGGGCCCTTAGTGTCGGTTAGCCAGGCATATGGGCCCCCAGTGTAGGTTAGCCTGGCATTTGGGCCCCCAGTGTAGGTTAGCCAGGTGTAGGGGCCCCCAGTGTAGCTTATCCAGGTATAGGGGCCCTCAGTGTAGCTTAGCCAGGTATAGGAGCCCTCAGTGTAGCTTAGCCATGTATATGGGCCCCTAGTGTAGGTTAGCCAAGTATAGGAGCCCTCAGTGTAGGTTAGCCAGGTATAGGGGCCCTCAGTGTAGCTTAGCCAAGTATAGGAGCCCTCAGTGTAGCTTAGCCAGGTATAGGGGCCCTCAGTGTAGCTTAGCCAGGTATAGGGGCCCTCAGTGTAGCTTAGCCAGGTATATGGGCCCTCAGTGTAGCTTACCCAAGTATAGGAGCCCTCAGTGTAGCTTAGCCAGGTATAGGGGCCCTCAGTGTAGCTTAGCCAGGTATAGGGGCCCTCAGTGTAGCTTAGCCAGGTATAGGGGCCCTCAGTGTAGCTTAGCCAAGTATAGGAGCCCTCAGTGTAGCTTAGCCAGGTATAGGGGCCCTCAGTGTAGCTTAGCCAAGTATAGGAGCCCTCAGTGTAGCTTAGCCAGGTATAGGGGCCCTCAGTGTAGCTTAGCCAAGTATAGGAGCCCTCAGTGTAGCTTAGCCTGGCATTTGGGCCCCCAGTGTAGGTTAGCCAGGTGTAGGGGCCCCCAGTGTAGCTTATCCAGGTATAGGGGCCCTCAGTGTAGCTTAGCCAGGTATAGGAGCCCTCAGTGTAGCTTAGCCATGTATATGGGCCCCTAGTGTAGGTTAGCCAAGTATAGGAGCCCTCAGTGTAGCTTAGCCAGGTATAGGGGCCCTCAGTGTAGCTTAGCCAGGTATAGGGGCCCTCAGTGTAGCTTAGCCAGGTATAGGGGCCCTCAGTGTAGCTTAGCCAGGTATAGGGGCCCTCAGTGTAGCTTAGCCAGGTATATGGGCCCTCAGTGTAGCTTACCCAAGTATAGGAGCCCTCAGTGTAGCTTAGCCAGGTATAGGGGCCCTCAGTGTAGCTTAGCCAGGTATAGGGGCCCTCAGTGTAGCTTAGCCAGGTATAGGGGCCCTCAGTGTAGCTTAGCCAAGTATAGGAGCCCTCAGTGTAGCTTAGCCAGGTATAGGGGCCCTCAGTGTAGCTTAGCCAAGTATAGGAGCCCTCAGTGTAGCTTAGCCAGGTATAGGGGCCCTCAGTGTAGCTTAGCCAGGTATAGGGGCCCTCAGTGTAGCTTAGCCAAGTATAGGAGCCCTCAGTGTAGCTTAGCCAGGTATAGGGGCCCTCAGTGTAGCTTAGCCAGGTTTATGTACCTGCAGCGTAGGTTAGCCAGGGTCCTCTGGACTCCTGGGACCTCTGGCAGGCAGTCCGCTGGCCAATAAGAATGTCGTTGGGGAGAAGACGGCAAGACGCGGCGAGGAGAGAGGGAGGAGAGAGGCGGCGCAGCCGCTACGTCATGGCTGGGGGCGGCGCCGGCCTCAACCATGACGTAGCGGCCGCGCCGCCTCTCTCCTCCCTCTCTGCTCGCCGCATCTTCTGCCCTGCATTCTTATTGGCCGGCAGCTAAACATGCTGCTGGCCGCAAAATTGAATGAGATACCAAGAAGGCGGTCGCGATCTACCGGTAGATCGCGATCGACCTACTGGGCAGCCCTGCCATAGATGTTCAAAAATCAATAAGGTACAGTTCTTTGGTACATTAAAATCAGTTACAAAAGATATATAAAAACAGAATGATTAAATTGCTGTGTAATTTGTATGTATATGGAATCTATTGTTTGTAGTAGTCTTCTTTGAGAGTATGTATGTGTGTATATGTGCCTGTATGTAGAGAGAGAGAGTGTGTGTATATATACCGGTATGTATGTATATATGTATATGTATATGTGTGTATATATATATATATGTATGTATGTGTGTATGTGTGTATGTGTGTATGTGTGTATGTGTGTATGTGTGTATGTATATATATCTCATCAGTATTCCTACTGTTCTGCCTTCTGATTGGACCAGCAATAATGCTATGATTTAACTTTCGAGTCTTCAACTACATATGGTTAATATCATGAACAAAGCATCCTTTCCTAGCTAATAATAATTTAGGGTTGAATCACGTCACACAACAACCAGCTGTTGACTATGTAACCAAGATACAATTTCCGCAACCAGAAGCCTAGCTTGACAGAGATCCATTTCCTACACTTCTAATGATGATTGGTCTTGACATTTGTGACCTTAAATTCCACAAGAAATGGAGACCGAGAGCCCAATATAGTGTAGTATATTATGTATAAATGGAAGAAATATAAATCGTAAGTATTATACTTACAAACCTGGGTTGCTCTTAGGTAACCCCTGTATATGCAGGTGGGGAGATTAGGCCTGTCCCCACTCAGGACTAAGATGTCGCTCTCTGTAGACGGAAGAAAGGAGGGTGTGTCACCCTTCCACCAAGGGTGGACAACTTTATGTGCAAAGATACAGAGGCGCCAATAGGATAAAATAAGATAAAATGTTTAAAACGGTTTAGGTGGCGGTGGTGGACCGTCCACACACAAACAGACCAAATTGCTGTTGATTGTAGAAAAATAGTTTATTCACATACTCCTACATAAAAGTGCTACACTTTGCACTTTTCTGTAGGAGTATGTGAATAAACTATTTTTCTACAATCAACAGCAATTTGGTCTGTTTGTGTGTGGACGGTCCACCACCGCCACCTAAACCGTTTTAAACATTTTATCTTATTTTATCCTATTGGCGCCTCTGTATCTTTGCACTTAAATTCCACAAGGAAAGGAACACAAGCTCAGCAGACCTTTAGGCTACTTTCCCACCAGGACGTTGCGTTTTAGGGGACGTTATGGTCGCATAACGTGCCCCTAACGCAATGCCTGGTGGTGTTGGATGTGGACGTCAGAGCGAGCCACGTTGTGCAGCTCACTCTGGCGTCCTTGATGCCGTGATGCGTACTCTTGGACGCATGCGGCATCACGTGGTCCCGCCAGCCCATCGCCGCACAGAGCGTCACAAAGTGCAGGGAATATTAATTAGCCATGTGCCTGGCCGCTCTCCCTTCCTCCCCAACATTACTGAGCATGTGCAAGCAGTCTAACGCGGCTTAGCCACATATAAAGTACTGCATGCAGTACGTTGTCTTGACGTCTTGCGTTACAATGTAACGCAACGTGGGCACTGTGAACAGCCCATTGATTTTTCATTACTGTGCGGTGGGCTGCGTTACAGGCTGCTCTAACGTGCGCCTGTAGCGTCTTACTGTGAAAGCAGCCTTAAATGTTCATTCTAAACCTTAGCATTATATACTGTATATCTATTAACCAATATTGTATAATTATCACTATATTAAACAATAGCTTTTATATCTCAATCTCATGACATCGTACTGATATCATTTCTCATCTGGCAGGGCCAAATGTAGAAATCAAAATCCGTCAATGATATATCATTTGATTAAAATCTCAAAACATTCAACATATAACACATACACACCATGGATGTTAAAAGGCATACAATTACAATTCCAGATCTTTATTTAATCCATGCGGTATAAGAGTGTTTAATTTAAAAAGCCATAAAGTTTCCTGTCTAGACATTTTTTTTTTTGTATGTAGTCTCCACTTCTCCAGGGTTTTTTCACTTGTTCAATCACACAGAACCTAGAGCCTTTTAACCTTCCTGGCGGTAATCCCGAACGTAGTTCGGGGTAAGCCGCGCAGGAGGTTTTCTCCGGCCCTGCTGGGCCGATTTTCTTTTCTTTTTTTTTTTTTTTTTTGCTGGACGCAGCTAGCACTTTGCTAGCTGTGCCAGCACACCGATCGCCGCTGCCCCTCGCCCGATCGCCGCTATCCGTTGCGGCGCGCAACCCCCCCCCCCCGACCCCGTGCGCTGCCTGGCCAATCAGTGCCAGGCAGCACCGAGGGGTGGATCGGGACTCCCAATGACGTCACGACGTCGGTGACGTCATCCCGCCCTGTCGCCATGGCGACGGGGGAAGCCCTCCAGGAAATCCCGTTCTTTGAACGGGATTTCCTGATCGGAGATCGCCGAAGGCGATCGAAGCGGGGGGATGCCGCTGAGCAGCGGCTATCATGTAGCGAGCCCTGGGCACAATTAACGATTGTCATTAAATTTGATATTTGTTTAGCAATTCACCTATTTGATTGACAACCATTATGGAGTGTGTAAAGACAATTAGTCAACAAGGCTTCTCTTTTAAAGTTATGCTGGGAATACACGGTTGGTTTCTGCCGTGCGTTTCTGCTCTCGATTGTTTTTGCCGCTCGATTCTGCAGTCGGTTCTCTTATCTTCTGCTCGTCTTTCTTATCTTTTTTCCATTCACTTCTATCATAAATCGAGCAGCGAAAGGATCGAAAGGGAGATTGGACATGTCGGAAATTATCTATCGAACCATCTAATCACCTAAAAAACTAACCGTGTATTCCCAGCAGTAGAGACTCCTTTACTATAACAATAAAGTTACATTCTCCTGCACTCAGAATATTACCAGACAGAGATGCATGCTTACCACCAAATATTAGCTTTTATTTATGTTTTTTGTTTTACAGTCATTTTTCTTTGTGTATGTGTATTGCTAAGTACAATAAATAAATTAAAAAAATATAAGTGTCCTAATTTGCTTTAGTATTCGATTTGTTGATTTTGAGCATTTCAAAGCTATGCTACCAATTTCATAAAATAACAAAATTGGCCCTATTATGATTGTTAATTTAATATTTGATCCTTTTATTTTAGAAATGTAGTGTCTTCCTTTCAAGATATCCAGGTGAGATGCCACAATTTTTTTTGCACTTTGGCCCATATGCAATTAACTTTTTCACCTGAGTTTTCTCCTAGGTGATATTTTTAAACTTTTCAATAACATTAAGCAACCAGTTAGCAAGAAAATGCTAAAAATGATTTTGATAATACTTTTTCACCTACTTTTTGGTACTTTTTCAATTACAAAATGCTGAAAATCTATTTTAAAAAGACTTTGATAAATGTATCTCCTAGGAGAAAACTCAGGTGAAAGAGTGAATTGCATATGGGCCCATTGCAGTATTTTCTCCCTTTAATGGCTTTTGAATGCAACTGAGACATTTGTAAAGCAAACTATGTTCACTTGGAAGTAGTATTTCCCATGGAACACAGAGTTTTCATTATTCAGAGCTATCTTTTCAGATGCTGGTTATCTCTAGCTCTGCCTGATTCTGATCATGTTAAAGGGAACCTAAACTGAGACGGATGTGGATTTTTCCTTTTAAATGAATACCAGTTGCCTGACTCTCCTGCTGATCCTGTGTGTCTAATACTTTTAGCCACAGCCCCTCAACCAGCATGCAGATCAGGTGTTCTGACTGAAGTCAGATTGGATTAGCTGCATGCTTGTTTCACGTGTGAGATCCAGATACTACTGCTGCAAATTGATCAGCAGCAGAGTCAGGCAACTGGTATTGTTTAAAAGGAAACCTCCATATCCCTCTGTTTAGGCTCCCTTTAGGCTTCTTGCACACCAAGACGTTGCATTAGGTGCCACGTTAAGGTCGCATAACGTGCACCTAACACAATGTATGGTGCTGCAAGAGCCGACGGTAGAGAGAGACTCGTTAGGCGGCTCGATTCCTATAATGTCTCCCAGAGTGGCGCTGATTGGCCAGCGGGACCACGTGATGCGGAGCGAGACACTCCGCATCACGTGGTCCCGCCGGCCAATCAGCGCCCGCCAGTGCAGTGAATATTAAGTAGCCATGTGCGCGGCTACTGTAGCTGGCTCTCCCCGCCTCCTCTCCGCCCTCCACTGCGCATGTGCAAACAGTCTAACGCGGCTATAGCCGCTCCAACGCCGTAGCATGCTGCACTTTGCGCGGAACGTGCAGCGTTACATGTAACACAACGTGGGCTGTGTGAACAGCCCACTTGTGTTACATTGCTGTGCGTTGGGGGAGCGCTACAGGCGCACTAACGTGCGCCTGTAACGTCTTGGTGTGTAAGCAGCCTTAAAGTACTATGCTAACATTTTGTTTTAATGCGTGGAACATGTCAAATTTCAATGCACTAAGTTTTGCCTGTTGCACTTTAAATTATTACATTACTTGGCTTGCAAAATTGTGCTCTTCTGTGTTTGTCAGGTGCAGCTTGAGTAGACTTAAAGTGGATCCGAGATGAACTTTTACTCATTGCATAATTGTGTTCCTTTCCTATTGTTTATAGGGCATTCCTCAAGCCAAATACTTTTTTGTTTTAATACTCTTATTCCCTATAAACTAAACAAGCCTCACCCACAGATTTTCAGAGAGCCAAGGCATTTTCAGACAGTAGCAAGGGCTCCTGGGAGCTCAGTCTGGGCAGGAGGAGGGGGAGGTATTACTAGCCAGAGATTTCAGAGGCAGAGGGGAGGAGGGAGAAGGAGGAGGATTTTTTTCACAGGCTGAGTGCTCAAGATGCAGATAAGCTGGCCTGTTTTTAATGTTTACTAACAACATGGCTGCTGTCATTGTATCACAGGAAGAAATAATCATCAAACTATCTAAACTTTAGATAAGATATATAGACAAGTTACTTGTTATAGTTAGTCTTTCATCTCGGATCCGCTTTAACAGTCTGTGTACACCCCATCACCATATGAGGGGGGGGGGGGGGGGAATGAGCTGGTGTGGAGATATTAACTCTTTGTGGAAAACACTTCAACTCTGCAGTCTCATCAGTGAATATATTTTTCCTTCCTGTTTTTTTTTGTTTTGTTTTTTTTTGTTCAACAATGTGGCTTATTGAATTGTAACGTGGAACAGTACACAATTACAATTACCACATTAGGTTGAATTTGATTAGTAATTAATGAAATGGTTTGCAAATATGAGACCTCACACAAATGATAGACTTGGGCGACCATGAATAGAACCAGTGCACCATAAGAAATGTATAACAGATGTGAGGAACACCAAGGGTAGTAGATGAGACCTTATGCCCATTGGCTCATAAGGCGCCTTGGTCCGAGGTGAAGGATCAGCAGTACAGTTGCATTGTTTAACAGGAAATAAATATGGTCTCCATAGCCCTTTTATTTGATATGTCTTTTAAATATAGAGGAGTAGAGATGGTCAATGAGAGGCAAATTAGTTTGAGTTCATGAAGAATTATGCTAAAACAGAGAAACCGAGAGCCCAATATAGTGTAGTATGTATTGGATCAGGGAGAATTAGTGTGGAGTAAGTATTATACTTACAAACATGGGTTACCGTTTAGGCAACCACTATATAGGCAGGTGGGGAGATTAGACCTGTCCCCACTCAGGATTAAGATGTCGCTCTCTGAAGAAGGAAAGGAGGGTTTGTCACCCTTCCAACCACCAAGGGTGGATAGCTTGACAAGTAGATGTACAGAGGCGCCAGAAGGATAAAATATGCTAAAATGTTTAAAATATTCGGGTGGCGGCGGTGGACCGGCCACTCAGAAATAGACTCGATGCTGTACAGAGGCGCTATTCGTGACCTTGAGACTGTACTGTGTACTCCTGTCTGTTTATTGCCTGAGGAAGCGGGAATATACCCATGAAACGCGTTGCGGTTCTGTTCATGGAGTATGTGAATAAATTGTCTTTATCTTAAGCGACAGCATCGAGTCTATTTCTGAGTGGCCGGTCCACCGCCGCCACCCGAATATTTTAAACATTTTAGCATATTTTATCCTTTTGGCGCCTCTGTACATCTACATGAAGAATTATGCAATTGTTTATGCAACTTGAAAATAGGCCAGTCATATTCTGCCACTGCATGATTTGATTGGTTCACTTTCAAGCTGCATAAATTTGCATAATTCTCCACAAACTTGAACTAATTTGCCTCTCACTGATCATCCCTACAGAGGTGTCATAAGAACCAGAAACTGAGGAGTCTGAGTCGAAGGATTTACTTTATCTTCTAACTCCACAGCCCTGGGACATTTGAACTTGCTGTATTTTTTTTTTTCATTACAATTTAAATTTATTAGGAGACAGAAATTTATTAGGAGTTGGTACATTTTTTGTCGACCCAACTCCATAGCCCTGATATCCTTCACTAGACCTACACAGACCATACTTGCTGCACTTTTTTTTTTTTTTTTTTCCCCCCCCCCAAGGTCTGTCTGCTCCTATAGAGCTTTCAAACTGTATATCATAAAGAACAATTTTGTTTCTCGTTTCAAAGTAGCTATGGGAGATTGTGACACTGCATGTTTTATTATTTTACTGCTTTATGGTCTTTACTGTCATGCCTACCATGTTTTAAATGTCCAGGTCATTACGTCTTGCTATATTTTCAGAGTTGGCTGGAGTTGGGTAACAAGCAGAGAGCAACTGCTGCTACTGGAATGAATGACAAAAGTTCCAGATCTCATTCTGTGTTTACTCTCACCATGACCCAGACCAAGGTAAAGAAGTTCTGTTAGAGATTGTAGGTGGAATGTTCTCTTATATTCATAAAATGCACCAGGTCTCTAAATATGATCAAGCTAGCTATGATGGCAAAATGTTGGCACCTGGTGTAGTTACTTGTGTTAATTCTGTAATTTGGAGAACATGAAGCCAAGGCATGTGCTATTCGTGAGAATCCCGGTTTCTCCTGGTTCTGTCTTCTAATGATCCTGTCACAGGCATAAATGTTTTTTCCAGAAAGGCTAGACTGGACCTCTCTGAAATGCTTCTCTCTCATCTCTTTTCCCTGTCTGATCACTGGCACCCTCTGTCACCCCGGTTTACGTGTATGTGATTACATTGTGGGGAATTGGAAGGTCTGCAGGTACTTCCATCGTAATCTTTTCAACAGTGTGTGCAATCCTAGTGAGGCAGGGCTCAATGCGCATTATATGGGGGGGGGGGGGAGTTAAAATTTAATTTCTAACCAGTGGTTGCTTGTAATTGGGAATATTGTATGTGTCTACTTTTTGTGGATAGTTTGGTTAAAGGGGCACTATTGCGAATTCCCTGGATTTTTGTCCCTTTAACATAGATATGTGTAAGTGGAGCAATGTTATTGCCACTTATTGTGATTGATCAAAAGGATTTTATACATTGCCACTAACCATTTATAGCTAGTGAGTCACGTCGGAAGGTTTACCTTTCTGACGCGACTTAGCATAATCCATTCTGCAGTAGGAGGCATCTGTAGTTGTAGATACTGCAGCTGTTACATCCCCCCCTCTGGTCAGCCCAGCTAAGTTTGGTCCAACTTGTAACTGAACTATCGTGCAGTTACGGAGTTCTGTGTATGCTGCAGCCGCCGTACGGGTCTATAGTTACATGCTGCCCGCTGAGGACCTCTTATTTGCAGCTGGCACAGTGACGGACACCTATTGGTGTCCGTTGCTGTGGTAACCAGCAATCGGCTTTCTAATTGCGCAAGCCAGCGGCGGCATCAGTGAGCAGACACAAACGTGTATATGCTCACTGATGCCGCGGCTGGCTTGCGCAATTAGAAAGCCGATTGCTGGTTACCACAGCAACAGACACCAATAGGTGTCCGTCACTGTGCCAGCTGCAAATAAGAGGTCCTCAGCGGGCAGCATGTAACTATAGACCCGTACGGCGGCTGCAACGTACACAGAACTCTGTAACTGCACGATAGTTCAGTTTACAAGTTTGACCAAACTTAGCTGGGCTGACCAGAGGGGGGGATGTAACAGCTGCAGTTTCTACAACTACAGATGCCTCCTACTGCAGAATGGATTATGCTAAGTCGCGTCAGAAAGGTAAACCTTCCGACGTGACTCACTAGCTGTAAATGGTCAGTGGCAATGTATAAAATCCTTTTGATCAGTCACAATAAGTGGCAATAACATTGCTCCACTTACACATATCTATGTTAAAGGGACTAAAATCCAGGGAATTCGCAATAGTGCCCCTTTAAGTATAAGTATATGTTCTTCCATAGACTGAAGTTGTGGATGGAGAAGAACATGATCACCGAATTACCAGTCGGATCAACCTGGTAGATCTTGCTGGAAGTGAGAGATGTGCATCTGCAAAGACTAATGGAGACCGTCTCAAGGTGTGCACTTCAGTTTTAGAACTTACAGTTCAGAGAAAATGTTTTAATTGAAAAGTGAACTTTTGGCTTCAAATGTGTCTGAGTAACCTAGAACAAGCATGCACAATATTTGAGTACAGCCAGAACACCTCCTCTGCACACTTGTCAGTGATTCAATGTAGTAAATTCAGAGGGTCAGCACAAGAGGTCATTTTCAAAAAGAACTTAGCAGTGGTTGCTTCTATATTCCTCCTACTTCAGATTTCCTTGGGCTCATTCACACTAGTCAGTGAGTTAGTAGCAAAAAAAATTTCTGTACTGTGTTAGCCAAACAAATTATGTAGGTAGAAAAAATAAAGTCTTGTAAAAGTAATACTTTTTAATGGCTAACTGATAAAGTTAAATGATGCAAGCTTTCAGGGATCTAGTCCCCTTCTTTGGTCATATTTCCAGATGTTAGCTGAAGTAAAACACAGATGCAGGTAAATAGTAAAGGGCCCGTTTCCACTACACACAGTGCAATGTGGCTACATAGCCAAACTGAAACCAAAGCACGTCAATGGAACAGTTTGTATTGCGTGCTGGTTATGCGGAGCAGTCAGAGAATCTGCAGCATGCTACAGATTCTCGCATGGCCACATCTGCCCCATCTCCGTTCACGGGGAATGCGGAAGTGACGCGAATGGGAGTGTAAGTGATGCATAGCTGCATCGTATCCCTTCACCTCCCATTCTCAAATGGAAATGGGCCCTAAACACGAAGATGACAGTTGTGCTGGTAACACAGTAACTGCTAAACAGTAACCAGCCCAACTGTCATCTTCGTGTTTACTATTTACCTGCATCAGTGTTTTACGTAAACTAATATCTGGAAATATGGCCGAAGAAGGGGACTAGATCCCAGAAAGCTTGCATCACTTAACCTTATTAGTTAGCCATTAAAAGGTATTTACTTTTACAAGACTTTATTTTTTCTACCCACATAGTCGGTGAGCTTTGAAATGCATGAAAATGCATAAATAACATCTCGTAGAACACGGTTATAAAACATTATATGTAAGAATCTCAGGCGACTTGATAAAGTCTGTGCTGTACACAAGAGATCAATAAAGTTTACATTCTGCCCATTCAAAACAGTGTTGCAGGGAGTTTGTGGCAAGATAGGCTAAATCGGGAATGTCCAAAGTCCGGCCTGGTGGCCAAATGTGGCTTGCCAAGCCTTTTCAGGTGACCCCTGAAGCTCTCTACATTTGTTAATTCTAAGTGGCCTGCAGGCTCTAGCTGTGAGAAGCCGCATGCAGGGTCGACCTTTTATCACCACTCTGCCTCCCTCCTTTTTTTTTTTTTTTTTTTTCACCTGTAGGCTATCAGCCCCCACTGTAGCAGTAGAAGCCACCAATTTACCAGCCACCACTATGCCAGAATCAGTAACAGCCACTGATTAGCAGCTGCCACTGTGCCACTAGCACTATGCCTGCATACTGAAAGGGACATGCTAACTGCACACGGTATATGGCAAAACTAGGGAAAAAAACAAATAAAAAAAAAACCGCGTAACAGCACGAGTTAGCTGCTCTTAGGGCCCTTTTCCACTAGAGCGATTGTGATTGCTGAATCGCAAAATCGCAAATCGCTAGTGATTTTTAAATCGCTAGAGTTGTTACTTTATCATAGAAATCACGAGAAGTATTTTCCACTACAGTGATTCGATTTGGAAATCGCTAATCGCAATCGCTTGCTTTTTTTTTTTTTTTACAATAATGCAATGCAAATGAAAATCACAAATCGCAAGCGCATAACAGAATTAATGAAAAATTGCGATTGCTAGTGGAAAAGGGCCCTAACACTGTCTGTCAAGTGACAGACTGCCTATTGGGCCAATCAGAGTGCGGGGATCAGGTCCTTTAATGTGACTGGAACCGCTGGGGCTCAGGGCATGAGGAGTAGAGCCGATGTTAATTGCTAGCATTCCCTATGCTGCAATTCAGCAGCATAGCGTGCGCAGAGTGCCCGCTCCCTGATTATGCTGCCAATAGCATGCAGGTACGCTAAATTAAGGCCCTCTGATTCACTAGTACGCGTAACAGCAGCTAATTCATTCTGTTACACAGTTCTAAGCTTAGCGAATCAAGCGCCTAGTTTCTTTTTGGAGTCCCAAAATGTGCTTTCAGACAACCATGTGAGAATGTTTTTTTTTTTAAAGAGAACCCGAGGCGGGGTTCTTCCATCGCAATCCCCATACAGAGGCCCGGTCTACCTATAGAGCCCAGCCTCTGTTGCTATTTAGTTTCCTCCAAAGCCCCCCCTGCGTGCTGTCAGACCCCATAAAACACAGCCGCGCTGACGACACGCAGCGTGTCGCAGCCGGCTGTGTTTATCTCACTATCTCACTAATGTCAGTCTCCGCGCTCCCCCGCCTCCTGAATCGCTCCGGTCCCCGCCCACGTCCCTTCCCTCCCCGCCGATTGGAGGAAAGGGACGCGGGCGGGGACCGGAGCGATTCAGGAGGCGGGGGAGCAGCAGAGACTGACGTTAGTGAGGTAAACACAGCCGCATAGCGCGGCTGTGTTTTATGGGGTCTGGCTGAGCGCAGGGGGGGCTTTGGAGGAAACTAACTAGCAACAGAGGCTGGGCTTCTATAGACAGACCCAGCCTCTGTATGCAGATTGCGATGGAAGAACCCTGCCTCGGGTGTTCTTTAAGCAAGAGGGAAAGTTATGTTTGTGTTCTTGTTTGCAGAATTGGAGGAGTGCTTATGCTGTATGTGTTTACATTTTTGCCCATACTTATTGCAAAAATGTAAAACGTGTGTAGTGACAAAGGGCCGTAAAGATTAATTACGGTGTCAAATATTGATTGCACGTTTCTCATTTACTGAAGTATGTCTTTGCTTGAACCTTATGTAGCTGTATATAATAGCAAAAGTTCTTTTTAATGTACGCAGGAAGGCATCAGTATCAATAAATCTCTGCTGACTTTGGGAAAAGTGATTTCTGCACTTTCTGAGAGCTCACAGTTGAAGAAAAAGGTTTTTATACCATACAGGGAGTCTGTTCTTACATGGTGAGTGAATACTTACTGGGAGTCAGCCTAATAAGTTCTATTTTTGCTTTTTCTAATTTAATCTTTTAAATTGTCTAGCATTACTGAGCATATAGTAAACTGTCCTTTTATCGGCTATCCCCTGTAGTTGTACTTTTAAAGGTTAGCATGCAGATCAGATGTTTCTGACTGAAATCTGAATGAATTAGCTGCATGCTTTTTTCAGGTGTGTGATTCAGGCACTACTGCATCCAAAGAGATCAGCGGGAATGCCAGGCAACTGGTATTGTTTAAAAGGAAATAAATATGGCAGCCACCATATCCTTTTCTGTCATAAACACACAGATAGAAGGTAGAGTGGTCGGCTCCACAGTTAGGGCATGAGGGTCAACTCCAGAAGCACTCTGAGCCTGTAACCCACCCTACACAGACATGGCGTGCTCCGACAGGGAAGTCAAGCAATCACTTAAGCATGCAATGTAGAAAATAGTCATCATTGCCAATAGTGTGTTTATTGGTAGCTCATGTCAATAAATGTACATGAAATTGGAGTAAGCCTGTTGGCTATAAGTTCATACCAGTGTGGATGTTGCTGCGGTGGGTTCTCATGAGCCTAACGGCCGTTTCGCATGTAGCGCTTCTTCCAAGGCCAATCAGTATGAACTTATAGCCAATAGGCTCACTCCAATTTCATGTCCTTTTATTGACATGAGCTACCAATAAACACTAGATTAGCAGTGCGGACCATTTTTTAAATTGCATGCTTAACATAAGATATCTCTGTTCAGTTGTACTTGAAGCCTGACAAGGTCCCACATGTCAAACTTAAAGGGAACCTAAATTGAGAAGGATATCTATTGTTCCTTTGAAAATAATACCAGTTGCCTGACTCTCCCGCTGATCCTGTGTCTCCAATGCTTTCAGCCACAGCCCCTGAACAAGCATGCAAATCAGTTGCTCTGACTAAAGTCAGACTGGCTAAAGTAGTGGCTGAATTACAAACTTGAAACAAGCATGCAGCTAATCCAAAGAAATCAGCAGGACTGCCAGGCAACTGGTATTGTTTAAAAGGAAACCTCCATATCCCTCTGTTTAGGATCCCTTTAAAGGGAAGGTTCAGGGACTATGAAAAAAAAATAAAAATCCTTATCCACTTACCTGGGGCTTCCTCCAGCCCGTAGCAGGCAGGAGGTGCCCTCGGCGCCGCTCCGCAGGCTCCCGGTGGTCTCCGGTGGCCGATCCGACCTGGCCAGGCCGGCGGCCAGGTCGGGCCTCTTCTGCGCTCCATTGTGCATCCCACACCGGCGCGCTGACGTCATCGGACGTCTTCCGGGCTGTACTGCGCAGGCTCAGAACTACTGAGTCTGCACAGTACAGCCCAGAGGACGTCCGATGACGTCAGCGCGCCGGTGTGGGACGCACAATGGAGCGCAGAAGAGGCCCGACCTGGCCAGGTCGGGTCGGCCACCGGAGACCACCGGGAGCCTGCGGAGCGGCGCCGAGGGCACCTCCTGCCTGCCACGGGCTGGAGGAAGCCCCAGGTAAGTGGATAAGGATTTTTTTTTTCATAGTCCCTGAACCTTCCCTTTAAAGATTAACTTTAGCCCAGGATTGAACGTCATCCCAATAAGTAGCCAATACTCCCTTTCCTATGAGAAATCTTTACCTTTTTTCTAAAATAGATAATCAGAGACGTCTTAGTGACTGATATTGTAGGGAAACTCCTCCCACAGTGTGATGTCAGGGCCATGAAGAGAGGAAGAGTGTCATATGAAGCTATGCCTCTTTGCTGACCCATAGCCTAAGTGGAAGCATGGATTCAGACTGACGAGGGAATGTAAGCAGGCAGCAAGAGGTTGAGCATCTTTGAAGTGGTTCTCTTATTTCAATGTGTTTATGTACTTAAAGGACACCCGAGGTGAAAATAAACTAATGAATCAAACAATTGTGTCTATCTTCCTTCTAAAAATGGCTTTTTAAGATATTCTACAGATTTATTCATGTTTAAATCTACTTTTAAATTGTAACTGTTTTATTGGTTTTGCTCAATGACACATTCATTGAAGTATGCCAGAGCTAAAATGTATGAACTATTGAACCTTTTTATCTCTTGCCTGCTCTCCGGAAGTCATTTTCTCCTAAGATCCCATTCATTGATCGAAGCCCCCTGCAAAAACACCGACAGCCACTTGTCAGAGGCTGCGGTTTTTCTGAGTTACAACAAGTTTCCCGTCCTCCTAATGCTTCCTGGAAGCGTACGATCATGCTTCCAGGACTTTTTGACAGTGGCCATCTTGTGGCCAAATAGTAAAACACCCACATCCATTTTTTGTTAAATAAATTTGTTTACATAAATTTTAAAATTAGCTGTTTACCTCCCACACCAAATAATTTTTTTAATTAAAAAAAAAATTAAATAAATAAAAACCAAAAAAACAAAGTTACCAAAGGGTCTGAACTTTTTAAATATGCATGTCAAAGGAGTATATTAATATAATTGTTTTAATCATGGGCTTGTAAATAGCGATGGACGCAAATTGAAAGAATGCACCTTTATTTCCAAATAACATATCGGCGCCATACATTGTGATAGGGACATAATTTAAATGGTGTAATAAGCGGGACAAATAAAATACATGGGTGTTAATTACGGTAGCATTAATTAATTTCAAACTATAATGGCCAAAAACTGAGAAATAATAATTTTTTTCCATTTCTTTCTTAGTATTCCTGTTAAAATGGATTTAGAATAAATTAATTCTTAGCAAAATGTATGACCCAAAGAAAGCCTAATTGGTGGCAGAAAAAAACAAGATATAGATGAATTCATTGTGATGAGTAGTGTTAAAGTTGAATGGGAGGTGAAAGATGCTCAGATGCAAAAAAATAAACAACCCTGTGGGTTTAACCACTTAAGGACCACGCTATTTTTTGCTGATCTGTGCTGCGTGGGCTCTCCAGCCCGCAGCACAGATCATGATTGTGGCAGGGCGATCAGACTTCCCCTCCCCCCCCCCCTTTTTTTCCCCACTAGGAGCATGTCTTCCTGGGGGGTCTAATCGCTGCCGCTCTGTGTGGCCGAGCGGGGGGGCTCCTCAAAGCCCCCCTCCGCAGTGATATTCCTCCCTCCCTTTCTTTCTCTCCCTCTGGCTGTGGGCGGCACAGGACGGCGATCCGTCCTGTACCGCCTTTAATAGGCTTTAGCCTATCAGACGGCGGCGATCCTCGGCCAATCAGAGGCTGGGGATCGCCAATCTCCTTTATGATGTAAACACAGGGGATTTCTTTGGAGGCTCGCAGGCTGTTCACGGAGACACCCTCCGTGAACTGACATGGAAACACCACTTCGACCTGCCGACGCCTATCGGCGTTAGGCGGTCGTTAAGTGGTTAAAGGGAACCTGAAGTAAGTAAAATTATTTAAAATAAACACATGACATAGCTGCAAATGAATATTACATACTAACCTCGCCGCCAGTTCCTCTCAGCTTACCATTTTCTTCTGACAATGATCCCTTCCAGTTCTGACAATATTTTGTCAGAACTGAAATATACCAGTTGCTGTCAGTTATATATTAGCAGCTGTCAGTTACAAATGAATGTGCAAGGTAATGTCCATGTTTCCCTATGGCTCAAGTAGGTGACATTACAGTTTAACAGTGTGCTGACCAGGAAGCTGTTATGTGGTAATGGCCATTTTTAAAATGGATGACGGGAGAATTCAATTTATCACAGTGGACAAATGGGACACAGTAGAGGATAAAGAGATTGAGTAGTAGACTACACAGGAGGTAAGTATGACCTGTGTATGGTTATTTTGACTTTTTTTTCAGTTTGGGTTCTCTTTAAGGCCTAGTGCACACCAGAGCGGTTCTGCTGCGGTTTGCGATCCGCTTGCGGGTGCGGATCCGCTAGGGTAATGTATTTCAATGGGCTGGTGCGCACCAGAGCGGGAGGCGTTTTGCAGAAACGCATACTCCCGGGCTGCTGCAGATTTTGGATTGCGATTGCGTTTCTGCCTCAATGTTAAGTATAGGAAAAATGCAAATCGCTCTGAAAAACGGCACTTCAGAGTGGTTTGCCAGGCGTTTTTTGTTACAGTAGCTGCTCAGTAACAGCTTTACTGTAACAATACATGAAATCTACTACACCAAAAACGCTTCACAAAACCACAAAATGCTAGCTGAAACGCTACAGAAAAAGAAGAAAAAGCGTTTAAAAATCTGCTAGCATTTTGCGGATCTGCTAGCGGTTTTTGGTGTGCACCAGGCCTATGTGGTTAAGTATGCTTAAAATGAGCACCTTACCAATAATGCAGTATACTTGCATAGCTGATTTTACCCCTGTGTTAATACTTGCATGTCAGCGACATTATGTACCGTATAAACAGTTGCCCTGTACTTATTCTCTCCTCTTAGCTCGGTGGCACAGGTAGAAGCAGAGCCATGGTGCGAGGATTGGTGCGACCTTGCCATGGTGCGAGAATTACCGGCATCTATTGCCCATTTCCTTCGCGTGATGGCCAATCATTAGGGAGCATTACTAAGGCGAAAGCCTGAGAGATGCACCCTTTTACCGAGCGATGGGGAGTGAAGTTTACGCTGTGGTGCTTTCCTTCAGCACCACGGCCTCGCTCCTCACACATGCTCACACCCACTGAATATCCACCGCCATCTTCCGCCGCAGCATCTGGGGGGTCTCCTTATTAAACCCCATCGGGTCGCCGCACATCTTGGAAGCCCCCATGTAGCTCTGCCGGGCACCCCTGTAAATATACATACTTCTACTTAACATTCGACGCCTCTTCCCGCAAGTTCCATCATGTAAGTACAGCGTATCTGTCATTTTAGCCCGGGCAAAGCATCTTTGAATATGAAGGCAGGGCTCCCCATTGGTCCGCTGTCTGAGCCATTTTATTGGTTCAGACAGCAGACCAATCGGGAGCCCTGGTTTCAGATTCAAAGATGCTTTGCGCGGGCTCCTATGCGCACAGTAATTACAGTGAACGACACACTGTAATTACGCAACGGAACTTGCGGCAAGAGGCGTCGGGTGATTAGCGGCAGTATGTATATTTACAGGGATGCCTGGAAGAGCTACGTAGGGGGCTTCCAAAATGTGCTGCGACCCGACGGGGAGCTCTGGGTGTCTCCTTATTCAAGGAGACCCCTAGATGTTGCGACGATGACGTGCGTTAGCTGGTTAAGACCTGAAACATTCCCAGAGGCATGAAAAAGGGCAATAGGATAGCGTGCAAAGAACTCGCTGGGCCGTTTTTATCACCCAAGCGAGTTCTTTTCCATCTTGGGGGGTGGGGGGTGTTTGGCTTAAGTTTAATAGGATTGGGTGATGCCCCATTGCCTAAATTAAGAACTTGACTGCTCTTAGCACTGCCGAGTTCAGCAAATAGGATGTGGCCCCTAATCTCTTGGTAGCCTATGCAAAACACTGTCGTGGCAATTTTTCAGAAAGGGGGTGGAGGATTTTATGGCACAAGTGGCCAGTCTTTAGCAGAAAAAAAAAGTCTACTCTGTTACAACTTCTGCTGCCTGTGCTGATAGTGTGTCTTATTTTTACATCGGAGGTCCTCCTTTTTAAGTATTGATGCACTGGCATGATAGTAAACTGAGTGAGAAATTGACAGCATATCTAATCCAGCAAGAATGACAACCAAGTAGAAATCAAATGTTCTCCAAGTCCTTGAATGAGCCAAGATTTATATGCATGTGTTAATCCTGCTAATCATTGTCCTTTTCTGGCTTTATTAAGGTTACTAAAAGATAGTCTGGGAGGCAATTCTAAAACCTCCATGATTGCTACCATCAGCCCAGCTGTCAGTAACATTGAGGAGACACTGAGCACATTGAGATATGCCAAACAAGCTTGTCTAATAATAAACACTGCCAAGGTGAACGAAGACATGAACGCAAAACTAATCAGAGGTGAGGATCTCTTGTTATAAATCACCAGCTAGCAGATTAACTGGGGCTGATTCATTTCTGAAATTTAAAAAAAGGGCCAGCCAGGTTCTTTGGAGGCAAATAGTTTAGTTTACTTTTAGCAAACTTGCTGTAATGTATTTTTTATAATAAACCATAAAATGTTTGTTGTATTCAGAAGCACAAGATTACAATGTGTAATTAACATGTTCGCGTTTCACGGTTTTTACCCCTTAAGGTTGCTGACATTGACACTTTAGCACATTTTTTTTTCATCCTTCCTAATTTTCACATCTTACGTCCCACAGTTATAAAACACATAAAAATGATTTGTCCCTTTCCGATTACATTGATACCCCATATGCCATATTTTCCTTCTAGCCGAGCATGTAGCGGACAGTTATCTCCAGTCTGCACGTTTGAGGCAATCGAATGCGTTCGCTAGGGCGATAGTTCAGGGGGCCATAGAGCTGTACAGATACATCGCTAGACAACAGCAGAGCATTACATCTATAGATCATTGGGGCCTGAAACTTTCGCCTAGCGATTGCATCTGCCGCACTACAGGCGGCAGTCATAAAACGTTTAAAACAGGCTTTGCAGGGGTTAATGATGGCTTAATAGGCTAGGAGTTAAACATTAAATGGTGACTTAAAAAAAAAAAAAAAACTTTATTTTATTGGGACCATGTCACTTTATTTATTTTAACTTTTATATATATATGAGGAAAATTGCAAATACAAATTGCATAATTAATAATCTGTGCAAAGAAGTAAAAGCTGGCACACTTACACCATCTGGATGACCAACAGAACTGTCCTGGGTGGATGAGCACTCCTTGATACACAGGCAGTGGCTGGCAAATCCTCAGCTGTGTGCTCAGCCACATGTAAATCAAGTGTAGTTCAAAGCAAAAAGATTGAAGGTACTGATTAACCACTTTCTAACTGCGGCGAGATGTGTTCTATCAAAACATTGGAGGGATCCTCATCCACCAAATGTAAATGAAGTTTATAATAGAGTTAAAAAAAAACATTATTATTATTATTATTATTATACAAATTGGAACTTCGGACTGCTGTTATACAGGATAAAATGCATATTTTTGAAAAAGTATGGGGAAATGTTGACTTGTAGCCATCACCTCTGTGAATCTAACCCATGACTGATACTAGGGGCCATATGCAATTAACTTTTTCTCCTAGGGGATATTTTTACAACTGGTCATAAAGTGCTTTTTAAGCTACTGACAAGCAAGAAAATACTCAAAATACATTTGTTGGTACTTTTTCACCAGCTTTTGGGTACTTTTTCAATTGTAAAAAGCTGAAAAATTTGTTTAAAGTGAAGATGAACATTATCTCCTAGGAGATAACTCAGGTGAAAAAGTTAATTGCATAATGGCCAAGGTCTTGCTGGCTGGCTCTTTCTCTCTCCTGCCTCCATTTCCTCTCTCTCTTTACCTTTCCTCTTCCGTTCTCTTAGGGGCTTTTCCCCTCCTCAGCCTTGCATCTACATAGCCTCCAGGTCAACTCTATCTCTGCCACACCAATGTTTAACCCCTTTGGGCTCAGTTATAAGCTCCTGGAGGTCCCTGTAGACTTGCTTTCTCTACATTTTCTGCGCTACAGTAATCTATAATACAGCCCTATCTGATATATAGTTTTATTGCCTATATTAAATGGTTCAGATTAATATGCTGTTTTTTTACGACTACAGTATTGTTTTTTATTGCATGTTTTTGAGCAATATAAATTAAAAAAATGTAAATACAAAAAAAAATTTGAAGGTAGCACTGCAGCATCTTAAAGAGACTCTGTAACACAAATTTCATCCTGTTTTCTACCATCCTACAAGTTCCTAAACCTGTTCTAATGTGCTCTGGCTTACTGCAGCACTTTCTACTATCACCGTCTCTGTAATAAATCATCTTATCTTTCCCCTGTCGGATTTGTCGCCCTGTGTCTGGAAGGTTGCCAACTTCAGTGTTGTGGATCTGTGATGCACGCCCCCCTCCAGGCCCTGTGTGTGTGTGTTAGTGTTATTAGCCAGCTTTTCTCTGCTCTCTTATATTTTACAAGCTGAATAAATCCTCCTCTGTTGTGAAAGGATTCACATACTGAGGAATTACACACACGAGCAGAGCTGTCTGCAGGAAGAAACAATCTGCAGGAAGAAACGCACAAATGATCTCTTGAGATTCAAAAGGAATGCTGTATACAGCCTGCTTGTGTATGGATGTATTTTCTATGTGTGGAGATACTGTACATCAACCTACTTCCTGTTTTGGTGGCCATTTTGTTTGTTTACAAACAAACTTTTTAAAACTGTTTTTGACTACTTTTAATGCGGCGGGGAGCGTCGAAATTGTGACAGAGGGGAATAGATGTCCCCTAACGCACTGGTATGTTTACTTTTGTGCGATTTTTAACAATACAGATTCTCTTTAAACAGTATTTCATTTCTTTATGCCTGTTTTACACTGGATGTGTGTGATGCCACAAAAAATTAGGCTTCATGTGACCCTGCATCACGGTGCTGCGACAGGGTCATATGTATAGGCCCGCCCCCTGGTTAGTGACTTAGTTCCTGCTGGGCAGAAAGTACATCACTGGGCTTCCTGTCGGTCAACGCATGCACACTGCAGCACACTCCCGTCGTGCACACTGTCTGCCTTGCCCATTTACTTGCACTACTGTATGATCCGTGCGGAAAGCGCGGTTCATGCCGTAATGCTATGCAGCCTTTGCCACAGCATTGGGGCGATTTGGATACTTCCGTTGCATCACATGAACTGTGCAAGGCTCTATAGAATTGCGTGTCCCTTGCCTCGGGGAAGAGTACAGCAGTGCAACGCACTGTGGCCAGTGTATATGGGACCTTCATTCCAGGTCATTAGTACAGGACAGACAAAGTGTGTCCAAAACAGTGAGGTTAGAGCAGGGTGGATGCATCTATTCTATTCTCCTATCATGGAATAGAGCTCAATTAGAAGCTATGACAATTTCTCACACCCCAAACTCCAAACGCACACAATTAACACTCTTCTATGTAAGATGGCAATTATTCACTTTTGTTATTGCACTGTCACCTGTGAGTACTCTGCTCCCAGTTTGTATTCTGTATAACAATAAGCATATTTGTGTTTAGAGTTAAAGGGCGAGATTGACAAGCTAAGAGCTGCTCAGCTATCTGCCAAGAATTTGGATTCTGAGAAGTACCGACGTTGCCAACAGGAAATAACCTCTCTGAAAGTGAAATTGAATCAGCAAGAAAAGGAGATGTCAGAGTTACACAGGTGAGAGGAAATGGAAAAGTACTCAGTCTGCTGTGGCTCATTATAATCTCAGGAATATAAAGCCTCTTACATACTTTCAAGGCATGTTGCCCGGGGGGGGGGGGGGGGGGGGGGGGGGAGGGGGGGAGGGGGGCAGATGATGAGCGACCTTGCAGGGCCAAAGTTGTTCAGAAGACGCAGCCTGCCGAGGTGGCAGGCCACTGTGCACACACTAGGTTCTCGACAGGCGGTTGTTAACGCCTGCCGAGGCTGATTTTCTTCTACCATATGTACGAGTAAAGCCCACAGATACTTTAAACATTTATCACTAAGTGGCAGATTTGACTGGGTAGGTTTACTAGCTGTGCCATGGAACGGGGAGGCTGAGTAAGAGTGAGCTTGCCAATTCCTTCTGCAGTAATTAACAATAGAACTGGATATGGATATGTAGCCTATAATTAGATAAAAGGTCTCCCATACTGCTTATTGTAAAGCCAGTCAATGAAAACAGCAGGGCGACTTGCTGAATAGGGTGGATGATGCCACCAATCAATAGTTAGATTTATCCAAAAAGCTGGCACTTCCAAAAAAATCAATATTGTCCAATTTCAATAAATCATAAACCAACATTTTGAAACTACATAGGGCAGGGGTCCCCAAACGTTTTGGGTCGAAGGCCAGGTCAACATACTTCATACTGCTGGGGGGCCGGAGTATGCGTAAAAATGATGTCTTTGCGGGACAGACAGTGAAGCATACCCAGGTGACAACCTGCAGTCCAATTGACAGCAGTGTCATCTAATATGGAATTTGAGTGGAAACCAGCAAATTACTGCTTTCTGGCTTCCATGTGGATGGGTGGTGCCAGCATCGCTATTCTATATGCGGGCCACCAATATTTAAAGATGTAGCTGACTGTATCTACAAGTAATACATTTTGTGTGTGGGGGGGGCCGGTTAAAAAAAAACAAAAAAAACTTTAGCGGGTCACATTTGGCCTGCGGGCCTTAGGTTGAGGACCACTGATTTCTCCTAGGTGAGATTTCCACACCTTAACAATAAAATGGCTTTTAAGCCACCAGCAAGCAAGAAAGTACTAATAATAATTTTGACAGTACTTTATCACCTACATTTTAGTACTTTTAACAAACTTTTCAGCAATCTGAAATTGACAAACAGAAGATTAAAAAAAAAATCTCCTAGGAGAAAACTTTTGTGATAAAGTGAATGGCATATGGCCCCATGTCTCTTTATCTAGGCAAATGATAAGTCACTGCAGGAAAGCTGGAATGTCTTCTAGAACAGAAAAAGGCATCCATAAAAGACATTACCTTATTTCACTTTGGATGTCCCATGACCTGTATATAGAACCATTTTAGAAAGCAAGCTGCCATGAAAATCAGTGGAATGCTTAAAGAGACACTGAAGCGAAAAAAAAATTATGATATTATGATTTGTATGTGTAGTACAGATAAGAAATAAAACATTAAGATCAGATACATCAGTCTAATTGTTTCCAGTACAGGAAGAGTTAAGAAACTCCATTTGTTATCTCTATACAAAAAAGCCATTAAGCTCTACGACTTTCAAAGTCGTGGAGAGGGCTGTTTTCTGACTTTTATTATCTCAACTGTTATTGAACTATTTACTTTTTCTCTGCCAGAGGAGAGGTCATTAGTTCACAGACTGCTCTGAAAGAATCATTTTGAATGCAGAGTGTTGTGTAATCTGCACATATTAGAGAATGATGCAATGTTAGAAAAAACACTATATACCTGAAAATAAAAATATGAGAATATTTTCTTTGCTGCTAATCTTCTAGTAATTATTCATAGTGCACAACCAATTCATTGTATCATATTTTTTTTTTCGCTTCAGTGTCTCTTTAAAGAAAACCTGAACTGAAAATTAAGTCAAAATAAGCATACACAAGTCATACTTACCTTCCATGTAGTCTACTCCTCAGTGTCTTTCTCCTGTCCCGCGTCCTATTTGTTCACTGTGATCAAGGGAATTTTCCGTCCTCCATTTTGAAAATGTCCATTACCCATAACAGCTTTCTGGTCAGCACACAATTAAACTGTAACATCTCCTACTTGAGCCATAGGGAAACATGGATATTACCTGGTACATCAGTTTTCCTCTCAGCTATAACTGACAGCAACTGATATTTTACTGACAGCAACTGATATATTTCAGATCTGACAAAATATTGTCAGAACTGGAAGGGATTATTGTCAGAAGAAAATGGTGAGCTTCTGAGAGGAACTGATGGCAAGGTAACTATGTATTGTTCATTTGAAGTTACCTCATGTGCTTATTTTATATATATTATATTACAGGTTCTCTTTACCACTGTTTTCAAATAACTGACACAGCAAGAAGTAAGGCTCCAAAGTTGTCATTGATTACTCCATTCATGTGAACAGAACTTTTGATCATCAATTTAGGCTAACTATGATACAGCAATTCACGGCTATTGAAATCCTGATCTCAAGAGAACAGAACCTTTTTCTAGATTTTATAAATATGGTAATATAAAAAACACAATCAGGATTTCAAAAGTGGATCGCAAGAAAACACCCAATGTATAGAGATGTAGCGAACGGTTCGCCGGCGAACGGTTCCAGGCAAACTTCGGTGGTTCGCCATGCAAAGGCGAACTTTTGCGGAAGTTCGATTCGCCCCATAATGCTCTATGGAGCAGAACTTCGACCCTCTACATCACAGTCAGCAGGCATATTGTTGCCAAGCAGACTGCACTCACGCCTGGAACCCCCCCCCCCCCTTATAAAAGGCAAGGTCCTAGTGCCGTTTTACTCACTCGTCTGCCTTCACTAATTAAGGGACAGCTGCTACACACACTCTGCTAGGGAGAGTTTAATTAGGCTCTTGTATATTACTCCCTCCTACACGGTGTAATGGTTAAGGGCTCTGCCTCTGACACAGGAGACCAGGGTTCGAATCTCTGCTCTGTCTGTTCAGTAAGCCAGCACCTATTCAGTAGGAGACCTTAGGCAAGTCTTCCTAACACTGCTACTGCCTATAGAGTGTGCCCTAGTGGCTGCAGCTCTGGTGCTTTGAGTCCACCAGGAGAAAAGTGTGATATAAATGTTATTTGTCTTGTCTAATTTTTCTCTTGGATTGAGCAGAAATGGTACATGCTAGGCTAGCTTCAGTTAGTAGTGTTGGTGGTACAGCGGTTAAGGTACTTGCCCACCACACAGTGAGACCTGGGTTCAATTTCCAGCCACGGTATGTAAGCTGGCTTTTGAAATACTATAATTCCCTGGCAGATGAGACCCTCCTCCCTCAGGTAGGAGGGAGGAGGGAATAGGTAGAAGGGTAGGAGGGAGGGGAGCAGAGTAGGCCTACAATTGAAAATTGACCATAAAATAGGGGTTTATGTGAAATCTAGATGTTTGCCTGGGACTTTTGATGTATATTTCACTCAATCATGTCTGCCTCCAGGTATTAGATCCCTTGAAACATGTTTTCTATCATTTTTCCAGCCGGTAGAATCTTTTCTATTTTTCAAAGTTCGCCTCCCTATTGAAGTCTATTGCGGTTCGCAAACTTTTTCGCGAACCGAACCTTTCGCGGAGCTTCGCGACATCCCTACCGATGAAGAGCTTGTCCCGAAACATGTAGTGTGTGTTCACATGCAAATAAACTGGCAAAAATCAGTAACCCTTCGCACACTTGCATGCAAATGTTCAAACAAATGCATTCACAGATTCACTCATCCAGGCACCACTGTTATCCCTACAGCTGCCTGGATATACTGTATGTATGTTTTGTTTTTTTTTTCCATGCAAATAAACAGCGCAAATTCTAGTCTGTGGCACTGCTGCTACTGCTACTACTACTACTACTACTACTACTACTACTACTACTACTACTACTACTACTACTACTACTACTACTACTACACCTTGTTTTGTTCTCCATATATCAATAAGTCACTTTGTCCTTCATCTTTAAATCTTTTTAACCTTCTGCAAGTTTATGCCATGTCTGCTTTTTCTACATCTGTAGGATCTGGAAGGAGAGGCTTGAACAAGCAGAACAGAGGAAGCGAGAAGAAACAAAGGAGTTACAGGTGAGCTTTGGCTGTATTAGAGGTAGGTCAGTGCATTTTCTTTTTGACCTCATAAAGCATGGTTGAACTATGGTCCTTGAGTTGTGGTCGGTTCAGAGCAAGCAATTGAGACACTTAGTGAGATGCCAATAATTCCAACTTGTAAGCAACTTTAATGCAAAATGCATGCTTCTCGGAACTGGGCCTGTCAAATGCATTTCCTGCTAATTTTTGTGTGTATGGCTATGAAGGTGTATGTCCATTGTAGGAAATAACTATGCCGACTTAAAGCAAAAATTGGATTCGTTTCTTACTGCATATTTTAGTACACTACACCAAAAACAAGGCTGTATTTGATCACTGGCTGCCACCACTGGGCTTCAACTATTCCCTCACACCTCTGCCTTGGTATTGAAATCGGTGTCATAAATCTAAAACAAAGACTTCTGAGGACCGAAGGCTTTGTGCATCTGCTCAAAAATACTATTTCAATTGTGCTCACCTTGTGCCTCGGTTATCCCTTCTTCCATATGCCATTGGGATGTTGTATGCAGGAAAATCGCGCACGTCTTAGCATACGTGATCAATAATAACTGTAGGACTTCCTACATTGTAAAAATTGCTTTAAAAAATGTGTGAATACACATTCAAATTTGCCTGCAAATATTGCTTCCAAAAATTCCCATTCGATACACATGCTACTAGTGGAGGTATAAACAACAACAAAGAACAGTGGAAGTATAGCCTAAAGTTTTTCACGCCAATTTGTTTGATCTAAATAGGCAGTTCTTCTTCTTTTCTATACCTATGGAAACAGAATCTATGCTTACACTTTCATTAATATTATTTTTGTGTTTTTTCTAAACAGAAAGCTGGGATTACTTTTAAGATGGATAATCGTTTGCCTAACCTGGTGAATCTGAATGAAGATCCTCAGCTGTCAGAGATGTTGCTTTACATGATAAAGGAAGGGAAGACCACAGTGGGGAAGTACCGGCCAGGCTCTTCCCAAGACATCCAGCTGTCTGGAGCTCTGATTGCTGATGATCACTGGTAAGCACATGGAGATAAGCAATAGTAGGTTACTTGGAAGGAGATGATGGTTTAGCTCTAAATCAATCTACCCGTATATACTCTCAAGCAAGCCGACCCACATATAAGCCGAGCCCCCCCCCCCAACTTTTACCTGAAAAAACAGGAAAAAATGATTGACCCTCATATAACCCGGGGTAGGAAATGCTGGCCGTGTGATTTTCCCCCCACTATAGCTAGTATAGTGCCTAGTATAGTGCCCAGTATAGCTAGTATAGTGCCCAGTATTCTGTGTCAGAGACAGAGCCCTTAACCATTACACTATCCAGCCACCAGTATGGTGCCCTGTATAGCTAGTATAGTGCCCAGTATAGGTAGGTAGTGCCCTGTATAGCTAGTATAGTGCCCAGTATAGCTAGTATAGTGTCCAGTATAGGTAGGTAGTGCCCAGTATAGCTAGTATAGTGTCCAGTATAGGTAGGTAGTGCCCAGTATAGTGCCCCAGTATAGCTAGTATAGTGCCCAGTATAGCGCCCAGTATAGGTAGGTAGTTCCCAGTATAGTGCCCCAGTATAGCTAGTACAGTGCTCAGTATAGGTAGTGCCCCTCCTTTCCCCCGCCCGCGATCGCCGCTATTACCTGAGCTGGTGCCGCATCTTCTATTATTCCCCTCTCCGCTCGTAAGTAATTCACTCACAGCAGCACGCCCCACGGGGCTGCTGTGATGACGAGGCAGAAAGCCATAGAGAGAGAGAGCGCTTCCATAGCTACAGGAAGCCGCTCTCTCTCTATGGCTTCCTGCCTCGTCATCACAGCAGCCGTGGGGCGCGCTGCTGTGAGTGAATTACTATACGAGCGGAGAGGGGAATAATAGAAGATGCGGCGCCAGCTCAGGTGATAGCGGCGTCCGCGGGGCGGGGTGCGCGGACCACAGGTGACTCGCAAGCAAGCCGAACCCCCCCCCCCCCCTATTTTTGACCCCTTTTTGGGTAAAAATTTGGCTTGCTTGCGAGTATATACGGTAATCCCTGTTCCAAGCTAGATTTCTCATGAAATCGTGTAAATCCTGTGGGATATTCTTATGCTTCCTTTTTTTTTTTCAGTGTCATCACAAACATTGGAAATGTAGTAACCATAATCCCTACAGGAGATGCAAAGACCTATGTTAATGGAGACCAGATTTCATCAGCCACCGTTCTGCATCATGTAAGTTCAGACTTTAGTCTTGATGTAAGTACTAGTATCTTTTAGTATGTGGACCTCTGAAGGCCTTGAACATTCACATGTCAGCTATTTGAAGTTTTATGCCATGACAGTACCATTCCACAAGGCAGCACAGCAGGTAATTACAGGAATATAGAACGTACAGAACCTAGTGGCGTACATGTGACTACCACAGCACATGGAAATATAGATGTATAGAATTTAAAAAAGTGTACTCTGATTGCTAATCTGTGTGTGTTTGGGGGGGGGGGGGGGGGGGGCGGCATCATCATCCATCATCTCTGGTTTTCAATATTTCCAACTGTGTAGCTGCTTTATAGCAGAACCTACGTTTTCTAACTAATCTGTGATTACAATTATAAATGAAAACTTGACTTTTCTCTTTTTTTTTTCTCGACCACTAGTGTGGTCCGGCCTTGCCACCTCCCACAGGTTTATCATCAGTTTTGTTTACATTGATCCACTATAGGATTGTTCCATTGATTTAGTGTTTTACTGCTACTTTTTGAAGAAATTATTTCAGCAACACTTCAAGGCCTGTTTCCATGTAAACTGCAGTTTTATTATGGATCACAACCATTTAGCTGATCAAATCTTTAATGTCATATTTATATAGGGGCAGTCTGCTGTTTTGTTTTTTTTACAGTGATGATCAGTGTTTTTGATCACATATCGTAATTACCTTGAAGTGGTGATCCGAAGTTCGATTCACTTAAAGGAAGTAGAAAATGGCTGATCACAAAGAGAAAAGAAGCTGGCACTGACTTCACTTGCGGTCATGAACTTTTTAGCTGCAATCCATGGCAAATGTAGTGAATAGGTATTTGAAAAAAAAACAGTATTTTCCACCCATTTGCCATCTTCAAGTGGTGAAAGGTATTTGGTGATCACTGGTTGCCACTTTATAAATATGGCAGTTGTCACTACTTTTTGGCCATCATTATCAGAAAAAGTGGCCATCAGTGGAACCAGGTGACCCAGTATATGGACTTTTATGTTCTCACAATGTCTATACACAACCAATGTTTCTTTTCACAAGTTATACAATTTATGCATTCTGGTTCATATTGCTTACTTTAAAAGCAGAAGAGACAGTCATGTAGAGAAGTATTCAACATGATATTCTCCTGTTTAGACTAGCTAAAGGTTAATTTTTTTGTAATCTTTAGGGTGATCGTGTAATCCTGGGTGGAGACCATTACTTCAGATTTAATCATCCTGTAGAGGTGCAGCAGCTGAAAGGGCCGTCCAGAGTTTCCACTTTACCTTCCGAAGGACACAAAGACTTTGAATTTGCAAAGAATGAACTTCTAACAGCACAAACAGCAAAGTGTGTAAAGCTTTCCAATAGTCGTTGCTAGTGTGTAAACTTTTCCAATTTTCCTTCTAGTACCTTTACTTTCTTTTTTTTTTTGACTCTTCTTGAAGGTCTCTGTATTCTTTGCATTTTAGGTTGGAGGAGGAGATTGAAGAAGCACGTTTAAGAGCCAAAGAGGAGATGATGCAAGGAATTCAGATTGCTAAAGAAATGGCACAGCAGGAGCTTAGCTCCCAAAAGGTCCGCTTATGAAGAGAAGATCAGAGAGCTGGAAGCGGAGCTGGTGGGTTTTGTATCTACTGTAGATCTACATCTTTGTTACTGTGACTTCATTTTTCAATGTTATATACTGTATAAATGGATGTTCAGAATAATGTTTGAACTGGCATTTACAGAAAACCGAGACCATGAAGAAGCAGCAGCAAGAGGTGACCAGTAAAAAAGCTGCAAGCAAAATCCAGGAGCTGGAAGAGGTCAAGATACAACTTCAGCATGAGATTCAGCTAAACAAGAGGAGATTAGAAATGGAGACATTTGCCACCAAGCAGGTGGGTAATGGGTCATTGGGCCAGTAAAAAGTCTCATTATATCCGGGATGGCAAGTAGTCCATACTACCGGAAAGAGGAACATATTGCAGCAAAGTGTCAGTTGTAGATGAGCCAATGCAAGAGACCTCTTTCAGTTACTATCTGTGAACGTTCCATGCACTGCAAGCCTGGGAAATGTAAACATTTGTGCAGAATCTGTATCGGCAAAGAAGATGTGGTTGTATAATTAGATTTATATTCATTTGAAAAAAGTACACCCTTTTTCCCCTAAGGTTTTGCGTATCTGAAGATATAATAAAACTTCATCTGGTCCTTTGAAGGTTCTAAAATTAACATCTAACTTCAGGTGTAATACAGATTCCTCGTCATTATCTATTTAATAGCTTATCGTTGGTATGGGGTGCAAAACTTTGCATTATGGCCAGACATTTCTACTTTGGCCTGGTCTATTCTTAGGACATTGTTCCAGGTATCTTGGATTTTGTTCAGATGCAGCTTTTGCAAACCTGAGTCATGCTGCCATGTTCTTTTAGAGATGAGAGGTTTTCTCCTGGCATCCCTCCTAAACAAGCCATACTTGTTCAGCCTTTTTCTGATTGTACTGCCATAAACTTTTCAAACCTGTTAAATGTTATTGTGAAATGTAGCTGTTGGGTTTTTACTTTACGTTTATTTTTTCCTGTTGTATACTTGAAAAGGCCTTAGAGGATCACACAGTCCGCCATGCCAAGATTTTGCAAGCTCTGGAGGATGAAAAGCAGAAAATTGCTAGAGAAGTGCAGCAGCTTCAAAAAGAAAAGAATAACCGGGAGAGGAGTATGTCAGGTACAGGAAAAGTATAAATATTATACAGCATACACATGCAACTTACCTGTGATTCTAAGGGGGAGAAATGGCTTGTACATAGGTCACCACTTAGACATGTGGGATTTAAAGAGACTCTAACAAAATTGTAAGCCTTATTTCTTCTATCCTATAAGTTCCTTTACCTGTTCTGGTTCTATTGTGGTCTGAATTACTGCAGCCTTTTCAAGTTGCACTGTCTCTGTAATATATCTAATCTTCTTTTCTTTGTCAATTTTTGTTGACCCAGGGAGGAATGGGCTGCCTCTGTTGTAATGAATACAAGTTATGCACGCCCCCTGCAGGGTCTGTGTGCTTTGTTTACTTTTCACTCTCTGCTCTCAGTTTCAGCTTGTCCGATGCAGTTTGCGAGAGGGGGGGGGGGAGCTACCTGTCACATGCTGAGAAACTGAGAATCCCAGACTGGAGTGCAGATGATTCACTATGTAATAAAAACTTGTAGTATACTGTAACATGTTATATATACAGGGTGGGCCATTTATATGGATACACCTTAATAAAATGGGAATGGTTGGTGATATTCACTTCCTGTTTGTGGCACATTAGTATATGTGAGGGGGAAAATTAGTATATGTGATGGGGAAAACTTTTCAAGATGGGTGGTGACCATGGCGGCCATTTTGAAGTCGGCCATTTTTAATCCAACTTTTGTTTTTTCAGTAGGAAGAGGGTCATGTGACACCTGAAACTTATTGGGAATTTCATAAGAAAAACAATGGTTTGCTTGGTTTTAGTGTAACTTTATTCTTTCATGAGTTTCTGACCACTTATAAAATGTGTTCATTGTGCTGCCCATTGTGTTGTATTGTCAATGCAACCCTCTTCTCCCACTTTTCACACACTGATAGCAACACCGCAAGAGAAATGCTAGCACAGGCTTCCAGTATCCATAGTTTCAGGTGCTGCACATCTCGTATCTTCACAGTATAGACAATTGCCTTCAGATAAACCCAAAGATAAAATTCTAAGTGGGTCAGATCGGGAGACCTTGGGGGCCATTCAACTGGCCCACGACGACCAATCCACTTTCCAGGAAACTGTTCATCTAGGAATGCTCGGACCTGTCACCCATAATGTGGTGGTGCACCATCTTGCTGGAAAAACTCAGGGAATGTGCCAGCTTCAGTGCATAAAGAGGGAAACACATCTGTAGCAATTTTGCATATCCAGTGGCCTTGGGGTTTCCATTGATGAAGAATGGCCCCACTAGCTTTGTATCCCAGATAACACACCATACAATTAATTTTTTTGTTCCAAAAGTCTTGGAGGGAGCTATCCAATGTGAGTGTGTGTCAGACCAATAGCGGTGGTTTTGTTTAACTTCGCCATTCACATAAATGCTTGCCTCATCACTGAACAAAATCTTCTGCGTAAACTGAGGGTCCTGTTCCAATTTGTATTTTGCCCATTCTGCAAATTCAGTGCGCCGATCTGGGTCATCCTCGTTGTGATGCTGCAGTAGCTGGAGTTTGTAAGGGTGCCATTTGTGAGTAGCTATTATCCGCCAAAGGGATGCTCGACTAATGCCACTCTCCAGTGACATGCGGCGAGTGCTACACTGTGAGCTCTTGCTGAATGAAGCTAGTACAGCCACTGATGTTTGTTCATTAGTGACAGATTTCATGCATCCACATTTTGGCAATTCCAACACTGATCCAGTTTCACGAAACTTAGCAAGCAGTTTGCTAACTGTAGCATGGGAGATGGGTGGTCTCGTAGGGTGTCTTGCATTTAAATCTTCTGCAATGATCCGGTTACTGCGTTCATCATGCATCAACACAATTTCTATCCGCTCCTCACATGTTAATCTCGGTGACATGTCAATGGCTGTAAACAAAGAGAAACTTGTAAAATAACGAAAGAATAAAGTTACGTTAAAACCAAGCACACCATTGTTTTTCTTGTGAAATTCCCATTAAGTTTGATGTGTCACACGACCCTCTTCCTATTGAAAAAACAAACGTTGGATTCAAAATGGCCGACTTCAAAATGGCCACCATGGTCACCACCCATCTTGAAAAGTTTTCCCCCTTACATATACTAATGTGCCACAAACAGGAAGTTATCACCAACCATTCCCATTTTACTAAGGTGTATCCATATAAATGGTCCACCCTGTGTGTGTGTGTGTGTGTGTGTGTGTGTGTTTATATATATATATATACACACACACACACACACACACACACACACACACACACACACACACACACACACACACACACACACACGCGCTAAAATAATGGAAACACCTTGAAAATCGACAAAATATATTTTAATATGGTGTAGGTCCTTTTGCGGCAATTACAGCCTCAATTCTCAGAGGTATTGATTCATACAAATTGTGAATTGTTTCCAAAGGAATTTTAGCACATTCTTCAGTTAAAACACCCTCCAGTTCTTTTAGAGATGATGGTGGCTGGCAGGGCTGTGGAGTCGGTCCAAAAATCCACCGACTCCGACTCCTCAGTTTAGGATTCCACCGACTCCACGACTCCTCTAATTTGCATATTACAATTTTGTTGATTAAAAGTATGTAACATGAAATTCGTCTCTTAACTGCCAACGCTTAGGAATTTTACAAGACAACTGAAGTGAGAAGGATATGTAGACTACTATATTTATTCCCTTTAGACTAAAACTAGTCCTTGGTAAGAGTACTTGTAAAAGGTACAAACCGGAACAAAGAACATCTATCAGGCTCTAGGCAATGTAAGTGTGGGTACATGTAAGAATGATGTGCAGGTACTCTGCAGGGGAAGGAGGAGATTGTAAACATACAACACCTCTGTGTTCAATGTGCACAGCATTCTCAGTGGATTCCCTGCAGCTCTGTGGGGAGTGCATATGTAGAGTATAGTACTACTGTGTAACAAAGTAAACCTTAGACAGATGAAATTAAAAGTTTTATACATACCTGGGGCTTCCTCCAGCCGCCTTCAGGATAATCAGTCCCTCGTTGTCCTCCTCCACCACCTGGATCTTCTGCTATGAGTCCAGGTACTTGAGCCAGTCGGGCGTAGTGCGCATGCACACACTCCGCCGCCAGGAGCATGCTACACCTGTGCAGCACTATTGCGCAGGTGCAGAATGTTCCTGGCTGTGGGAGCGGCATGCGGCCGGACAGTGCTGACTGACTGAATTACCAGGACTCATAGCAGAAGATCCGGGTGGTGGAGGACAGCGAGGGACTGATTAGCCTGAAGGGGGCTGGAGGAAGCCCCAGGTATGTATAAAACTTTACTTTTCATCCGTCTCAGTTACCCTTTAATTTGTAGTCACCAAACCAAATTTTAACAACATATCAAATTATTTGATTTCATCAGGAAAGGGAGTGCATACATTTGCATAAATCAGCATCAATGCAGAATTATTTCCATCTCGTTGACCATCTCTATTAGTGACACAGCTACACATCAGGCTTTATTCTTACAGCATAGATGTTATTTAGTGTATATATAAGAGATTCCTGTGTACACATCATATATACAGTCACAATCAGATATGTATATCTGACCTTAAAAATACGGGGACTGCTTTATTGAAGCAGCACAAGTAACTAATTTTGATTGGTTTATTTCATTTTTGTGGACTAAGCACAGCTATTACTGTATATATACATTATTTTTAATGACTATTATCTGAGAAATAGAACATTTTATCATATTTTCTATTTTAATTACAGTTACAAATTCATTAGGAGTCGGAGTCGGTGCATTTTTTTCTCGACTCCGACTCCAGGCACCCAAAATTGTCCGACTCCACGACTCCGACTCCACAGCCCTGGTGGCTGGTATCGACTTCTTACTTGAATCTCTAATAACTTCCATAAATGCTCAATAATGTTGTGGTCTGGGGATTGTGGTGGCCAGATGCTCAACTTCATTAGAATGTTCCTTGTGCCATTCTTTAACAATTCTAGCTGTATAGATCGGGACATTATCATCTTGAAAGATTGCATTCCCTCCGGAAACAGTTCTTGAACCATAGGATGAACTTGGTCGCCCAAAATTCCTAAATAGTCCCGGATGGTAATTCTTCCATAAAGGAAAATCATTGGCCTGGCGGATTTCCAAGAAATAGCATCCCAGATTGTCACGTAACAGCCGCGAGAAACGCAGGCGAATCGGGAAGATTCGCATTCGCGCAGTCAATTTCCAGATCACTTCCTGGTTAGATTTGTGCAGTCATTGCAGCGAACAGAATGACATTCCTTCTTTTAAAAGACAGGTTTTTTTTTCCTTTCACCAAATGGCAGGAAGCCTTCAGCAGAGTGCCCCAGGCACCCAGCTGTGCTAAGGGCCCATCCATCAGATGAAGTCAGATAAGTAGCCTGACAGAACCAATTTAGAGGAGGGAGAGTGAGACTCCCCCGCCCCAATCACAGCAGGGAAGCAGACACATAGCCTGCTGTCCTAGCTTCAAAGAGCCTTCACCTAGAACTGACCTGCTGTAACTCCTAGATGTACAGTGATGTGAAAAACTATTTGCCCCCCTTCCTGATTTCTTATTCTTTTGCATGTTTGTCACACTTAAATGTTTCTGCTCATCAAAAACCTGAATTACGACAATTATGCAATGATGAGTGGGCCAAAATGCCTCCAGAGCGCTGTAAAAGACTTGTTGCAAGTTATCGCAAACGCTTGATTGCAGTTATTGCTGCTAAGGGTGGCCCAACCAGTTATTAGGTTCAGGGGGCAATTTCTTTTTCACACAGGGCCATGTAGGTTTTGAGTTTTTTTTTTTCTCACTAAACAATAAAAAACCTCATTTAAAACTGCATTTTGTGTTCAATTATGTTATCTTTGACTAATAGTTAACGGTTTTTGATGAGCAGAAACATTTAAGTGTGACAAACATGCAAAAGAATAAGAAATCAGGAAGAGGGGCAAATAGTTTTTCACATCACTGTATATAATATTCCATAAACTGTGTCCATATATGTGTCATATTTCCTGTGTTGCCAGGCTGGCAGGCCCTCCAAACTCAGAGCATGCCGGGCTTTGCCTGGCGCTTGTACTGAGAAAGTTTCAGAACATTCTGAGGAAAGGGCTGCCAGTTAGGCAGTTCGAAAGTGCCCTGATGATACCACAGGGGTCCTACCCCTAATGTTTGGTATCAGGGTGCTGGGTAAATCGGGATGGACCTGAAAATGTTAGTAAATCTGCCCTGACCTGTACGGTTCTGTGAGATAGAGCCCATATAGGGTTAGATATGATTTTTGGTCCCCAGGGGAAGGGGGAGGACTCATCTCATGTTCTAAGGGGGTGTGCGGTTCCCGCCCTCACTCCCTCCTACTGGATCAGGGGTATAAGAATGGCAGAGGACCCAAAATCAATGTCCTCCACTTTGAACATCATCCTGATTACATCCCTGCCAGCTTGAGGACATGCTGGCATATGGCTTGTTTGGACTTTGACACTGAGTCCTCCACTCTGCAACTAAGGACTTAGGATTTCTTTCCCAGAAAGGACATATTTCCACGAACCTAAGTATTTTCTCCTTCCTCTTATTTTCATACTGGCTATTAATGTTTCTATAATTGTTGATTTTAATGATTTTCTGTATATATTAATTATTTATATTGCGTTTTAATAAACAACGCTAATGTCATTTGTTTATTCAGCTACCCTGCTATTCAGCCACACAAACTGAACCCTGACTTCTGAAGAGTCGCTACTATTGTTGCTAGCTAGACCGAATAGAGTGTGTTTACCCGTTTTTATTTGCAGATCTAGACTCAGCCAGTCAGTGAGTGCCTCTGTCCCATGATAACAGGTGGTGGCAGTTATACCCTGAAATAGTGTGTAATTTGTAATTACCATAACTCACAGGCTCCCTTCTAGTCGGTCTGCTGCCAAAATTCCAGCGGTTTCTGTGCACCGATTGCGACCACAGCTTGCATGGTCTGTGTGCTGAAACCGATTGGAAGGCATTGTGCGGTCCAGCCACTAGGGGCCCTGTGACAGATGATCACAGAACCCCCGCCATGTTTTACAGTTGGGAGAAGGCAGTCTGGATGAAATGCTTCTTTCGGCTGTCTCCAAATGTACACTCATCCGGAGGTCGGAAATAAGGTAAACTATGATTCGTCAGAGAAAATCACATTTTTCCACTGCTTGAGGGACCAATTCTGGTGGTTTCTACACTACTCTAAACGCTTTGAAACATTTGTCTTTGAGAGCATAGGTTTTCTAATTGTTGTTCTTCCATGGAATCCAGATTTGTGCAGGTCCCGACGAACAGTTTTTTTGTGGAAACTGGGTTCTGTAGGTGTTCCTTCAGCTCTGCAGTTATTTTTAGGAGCCGTGGTCTTGCGAGCTTTTCTAACAATTCGATTTAGAGTCCGGCGGTCTCTCTCGGACAACTTCGACTTTCGGTCACAACTATGCTTTGCTGAGGACGTTTTTCCTTCTCTTTCAAAGGCAGTCATTACTTTTGAGACAGTACCTCTTGAAATGCCAAACATTCGGACAGTTTCTGTTACAGTAGCGCCTGCTACGAGTACCAACAATTTGGCCTCTTTGAAAGTCTGAGAGATCCGCCATTTTTATAAATTATAACCAACTTTTGTATAAATATCTGTAAAAAAAACACAATTCTTTTAATTAAACATATCAAATAACAAAAATAATAAACAAAAAAAATTAACCTATGGCAAGTTTTGATTGCTTAAAACATGTTCAAAGATTATGATGCCAAAATGTTAGGTGTTTCCATTGTTTTGTCCAACCCCTGTATATTCTTTTTAAGAATGTAAGTTATACTGTAAATTAAAGCGTTTCTTATATGTGGCAAATGACACAAGCAATGTAATTATAATAACTGCTGATGTGTAGAAAATATAATATACCATATTTTTCAAACCAAAAGATTCTATGTACCATAAGACACACCTGGGTTTAGATGACAAAAACTGGGGAGAAAAAAAAATACTAAACCTGGTGCGTCTAGTAGTTGGGGTGTCTTGTGGTGCTCCCCCCCCCAATTATGTCCCCGTTGCACCTTATGTCCCTTTCATTTCCCCCTCATATGTCTTGTGTGCCCCATTTGACCCCCTTGTACCTCTTGTGGGGCCCCCTTGTACCTCTTATGCTAGGTACACACCATACGATTTTCTGTTAGATTTTACTACCAGATATATTTTTTCCAACATGTTGGAAAAAATCTAACAGAAGATTGTATGGTGTGAACCTAGCATTAGTGCCCCCCTGTTCTCAGAGTGGGGATTGATGGTGCTTTGGTATTTGTATTGGGCAAGGCTCATGTGTGTAGGCATGCACATTAATGGCAGGCACAATGAGGTCTGTGTGACTAAATAGAGTGGTGTTCTCCCAGATGTGCTGTGAAAATCTACTCACCGCGTGCAGTAGCTGTGACCCGCATGTGGCCCAGCAGTAGGTGGAGGATAGCGCAGGCATTATGCCCGGTGGAAGTCCATTAGACTGGTGCCAAGCAGCTGCTGGTTGGGATGCTGAAACAGCGTGCACAGCAGGCACTGAGAACCAGCTAGATGCTTCTACAGTACAGGGGTATCTCGTGCTGGTAGATTGGGAGTGAAACCGCTGAGCAGGCTAAGGAACTGGTGAGCGGTACAGTCTGTAAGCTGCCCCGAGACTGGAACACAGTGAATGACTGCAGAAGGTGAAGCAGATGAGATGCTGCTTTCACTGCACAGTACACTTCTGCAAGCCGAAGGGGGCTGGAGAGCACAGAACAGGGAGTCCCCATTCGTGGCATTCATATAGGTGGGTTTTTGTAAGTTAGGGACCCCTGTATTCGGACCATAATATGCACTCACCTTTTCCCCACTTTTGGGGGAAAAGGTGCATCTTATGGTCCGATTAAATACGGTAATTCATTTTATAATCCTGCCTAATAAAACTGCAGGTGTCTACGTCTTTGTGCCATGCATTGTCAAGTGTGGGGTGCATGCGGGGGATTGTGGGCATGTGCGCGCCAACTGTTCTCTAGCACAAGTTATTTAACGCACTATAGGATTAATTTATATATAATTTTCTGTAGTATGCATTTCATGAGTTTAACAAACAGGATAAAGATAGTAAGCATGACAGATCCCGAGTGTAGCTTGGGCTAGCCACCGGGAGCTCAATGCAGAGTATAGCACGCAGGGAGCGCTTTTACTCACCTCCCGGGGGATCCAGACATCGGTAGCCATTCTCCTTCCTGTCCTCCGAGGCTCTGAATCACTGTGGTGAGATCGCTGTTATAGATTTCATTAGAGTTACAGCGTCACCCTAAGGACAGAGGTAAAATTGCAGTGCTGGAGCCCAGGGAGGGGAGTGAGAGCAGGGGTTGCTGCAGAGACTCTGGCAGCATGATTTTTTCCTTATTTTAGGGTCTGAAATGTTTTAAAGGACCCTAAAATCCGGAAATAATCATACGGCCAGGAAGGTTAATATAATTTTAAATGAAGGATATATGTTTAATTTCATCACTTGTATAATAGTAATATTTTTCTCTTTCTCTTATATAGTTCCGCCCACTTGGAATTCTTTAAAGCTTTCAGTCATGATTCAGGAGGCAAACACAATCAGTGCCAGACTTAGGAAACATACTGTGTTTAGCAGGTAGGTATTATTGGTAAGCTTCAGAATTTGGCTCAATCTCTTGATCACAATATCTCCTTTAACCTCTTGAGGACCGCAGGGCTAAACCCCCCTAGTGACCAGGCCATTTTTAATAAAATAGGCCACTGCAGCTTTAAGGCTAAGCTGCAGGGCCGCACAACACAGCACACAAGTGATTTTCCCCCCCCCCTTTTCTCCCCACCAACAGAGCTCTCTGTTGGTGGGGTCTGATCGCTCCCCCATGTTTATTTATTTTTTTTTTATAAATATTGTTGTTGTTTTTATTAAAAAAACTGTTTCTTTAACTATCTCCCCACCCTCCCCCCCTCCCTCCCCACAGCCAGCCAATTATGGCGATAGGCTGTCATAGGCTTCTGCCTATGAGAGACGATCGCTCTCTTGTCCCCCAGGGGGACACCGTGTCACACCGATCGCAGCGCTGTACATGTAAATAACAGATTGCCGCTCGGAGACTGAAGGCAGAGCGGAGCTCCGCCCCCCCCCCCCCCCCCAAGCAGGAGATGCGCGCTCAGCCTGCGCGCAATCTCCTGCAAAACAGAGCCCCAGGACTTTACGCCAATCGGCGTTAGGCGGTCCTGGGGCTGCCGCCGCCGCCACGCCCATCTGGATGACGAGGTCGGCAAGAGGTTAAGATGGCGACACATTTTCTTTCAAATCAAGAATTCCAATCAATTTTTCAAATTGTTTGCTACATTTGAGAAATCTGGCCAATGTGTCACACATACGTGTAAACATTTTCCCCAATTATGGGAAAAAAAAATAAATAAATTGAAAACTCTGAAAAAATGTATTGTCTATTAAAGAAATTGAAAATCTATCTTGCACCATTCAATTTATCAAAAATATTCTTTCATGTGAAGATAAAAAAAAGATACACACGGATAACGAGAGCCCAATGTTAGTGTAGTATAGGTACACAACAAAGATTTAGTAAGTGCACTCATACTTTTTTTTTTTGATCACTTGACAAGCAACCAGTACAATCGCCTGTGGCAACGTACCGTCTCCTCTCGGCCTTTAGATGGTAGTGTGGTCACTAATCCAAAAATATAATTTTTAAAGCTAAAAATAAAACTTCTAACACCACGCCCATCCACCGGCCCACCCATCCAAGGTGGTAACACAAGAATATTACCAGCCAGAGGTGCCCAAAAACTCTAAAACAATTGAGAAACATTTAAAAGAGAAGGCCGTTGTTGGCTTGCCTCCTAGGAACGACAACTGTTCAATAACATTTTCACAGTCTTTCCTTGTTACAATAAACTATCAAAATGTTTTTGTTCCTCGAAGGTAAGCCAATGCTTGCCTTTGGTTTTAAACATTTTTTTACTTGTTTCATTGTTTTTGGTGCCTCAAGCTGGTCATATTCTTGAATTAACCCCAAAAATTGGTCAGAAAAATCTACCAAAATTTGATCAGATTTTTCCAACGAACTAAAAAAAAAAAATTCAATTTTTGTTTACAATGAATTTTGTCCTTTTTTTCCATAAAATTGGATAATGTTATTGTATTGTGTATGGGCACCTTTAGAATAAGTGTTTTAAGGTGTGCCCACAAAGCTGATTCGGGGGGGGGGGGGGGGGGGCAGATTGCCTGCTCAATGACATGCCTCTGTGTCTTCTCTGTGCTGCAACATGTAAAGGAGATGGGTGGGGGTGGTTGTGTGCTAATTAAATATAGTCAATAAGATGCTAATTTTTCCATTTTGCATGCAAATTAAGCATCTCATTGACTATGGCAGCGACAGCTGCTTTCATAGATCACCCACTCTCCTTGCAAGCATATGTAAATGGATCCCAGGGGACATTGCTGACTTTTCTAAAGGGAATCGTTGCATCAAATATAAAAAAACTGTGTTGGCAATGACAATAAAAATTGTGTGAGGGTAAACTAGAGCTTTAAATACTGAGGACAAATTTTCAGTTTTGGGTTGGCATACAAGAAAATGGTATGCATCCAAGATTTAAAAATACTAGTCTTAAAGCAGTATGAGGAGGCAGATATAGTTTGGAAATCCTCTCCATCAGTAGCCTCCAGACTGGCTAGGGATAGACTGCGCTTGCAATTAGACTCACTACTGAGTGAAGAAGTAGAAAAACAGCTCAGGTGGCGTAAGAATGTTTACTATCGCTGGGCTAACAAGCCACACACTCTTTTAGCCCGTAAACTAAAAAATAGAAAATATAGCCCCCCCACCCTACGGGTAAAGGGCCCCCGTTCCCCTCCCACTGCTAACCCGTGCAAGATTGTCCAGTATTTCCAAGACTTTCTTCAAGAGCTATACGGAAGGGAGGGTCGGATTAATAACACCAGGTTGGAAGCCTACCTGAACTCACTTCAGCTTCCCCCCCTTAACACAGCCGATGTGGACGATCTTAACGCAGACATAACCTCGGAAGAGGTCTTAATGGCTATCAAGTCACTCAAAAATGCAAAAACACCGGGGCCCGATGGTTATTCCCCATTTTTCTACAAAACATTTGCGCAAATACTAGCTCCTATCTTATCCAGAGTATACAATGAATATAATAAAAACAAACTCCCGAACCAAGAATCTCTCCAAGCTAATATCGCCATGCTCCCCAAATCAGATATAGAACCATTAGAAGTCAGTAGTTTTCGCCCCATCTCACTCCTTAATGTGGATATAAAACTCTTGAGTAAAATATTGGCTACACGAATCAATAGATTTCTTCCCTTACTAATTCACAAAGATCAGGTGGGCTTTGTCCCAGGGCGCCAGGCCTCAGATGCAGTGTACAGGGCCATCCAGGTGATTGATAGCCTCCACTATAGGAAGATCCCCGGAGTCTGCCTGAGCCTAGACATATACAAGGCGTTTGACACACTGTCGTGGGATTACCTTTACTCCATCTTGCAGCACTGGGGATTCGGGCCATCTTTCATAGCCTGGATCCAGGCCCTTTACTCCTCACCGTCAGCCAAAGTTCATTACGCGGGATATCTTTCCCCTAGTTTTGCAATTGAGAGAGGGACCCGCCAAGGGTGCCCTCTCTCCCCAATCTTATTTATCATAGCAATGGAGCCGTTAGCCCAAACAATCAGAAAATCGACAGAGGTTCTTGGTTTCCAAATAGCAGGCACACAACATAAATTGAATCTTTTCGCTGATGACTTATTACTATTCCTGTCCAACCCCAAGTCCTCAATCCCCGCCTTAATGGAGATCATGAAAGAGTTTGCACTGGTCTCTGGCCTGAAGATTAACCCCAAAAAGTCGCAGCTAATGAATATCACGCTTGAACAAACCGATTGGCAGGAACTGATTGCATCAGTCCCTTTTCAAATAGCAGTAAAACAAATCTCCTACCTAGGCATCAATCTTACAGCCAATTATGACTCCCTCTTCCAGGCCAATTACCACGCGCTGTCTGGGCTCATTACACAATATACCTCAAGCTGGTCAGCCATGCAACTATCCTGGCTGGGGCGGGTACACTCTATTAAAATGGTCCTGCTGCCTAAAATACTTTATCATTTCCGACTGCTGCCTGTCCGTATCCCCCCGCACTACCTGAGGCTGTTCCAGAGCAAAATAAATAAATTTATCTGGGGTAACTCCAGACCTAGAGTCGCTAGAGCCTCCATATATATACCCAAACCTGCTGGAGGTCTGGGATTTCCCAACCTAGGGGCATACTACCAGGCAGCCCAGATCGCGCCGATGGTTGGCCTATATAGAGGGTCAGACATGCCACAATGGGTACTATTTGATATTGCTCCCGCAGCTCCTTTATCAGTACAATGCCCTATCTGGCTTCCACCTAAGCTACGGCCACCCCTATTAAGCAACATAATGAAGCACTGCCTAAGGGTCTGGGACTCTCTCAAATATTCTCGAAGATTGCTATCCCCGCACCTGCCACTTTTGCCGATCGCTGACAACCCTCTCTTTCCCCCAGCATATGAAGACCCAGCAGCTTTCAGGTGGTGGGTCTCAAATAATTTATTAATCGTGCACCATTTAATCAGCGACTCAAAGGTGGTCAGTTGGGACCTTTTGAGGGATAAGTACCAAATCCCAGGCTTAGAGTATTTTAGATACTTGCAGTTGCGACATTGGGTTAACTCTTTGCTGAGGCCCAACTCAAACCCCAGTTTGTCCCTGTCGTTATTTGAAAACGCATGCCTGTTGGACATTAGGAGCAATGGGCTTATAAGCAAGTTGTACTCATCCTTAACCACCCCTATCTCCTCCTTCTCACACGAGTATGTGAAAAGATGGGAGGTCGACTTGAAAGGTACCCGGACTACAGAAGAGTGGTCCCAAGCCTGGCACAGCCTTTTCCATCTTTCCATCAACCTAGGCCTTGTAGAAGCCTCCCTGAAAGTGATGATGAGATGGTACCTGGTTCCTTCCAGGCTCATGCATTTTGGAGGGGATGACAAATGTTTCCGGGGGTGTCAATCCAGAGGGGACCTACTGCACACCTTCTGGTCATGTTCCATGCTATCTCGCTTCTGGTCCAAACTCTACCGGCTGATACAGGCCGTCTTTCACACGCAACTGCGCAAAGACCCTTGGTCCGCTTTACTACACTTCAAATCCGGCTCCCTCACTAACGATCAGGAATCCCTCCTTCAATTTATTTTTGTAGCCGCCAAACAAACGATAGCGAGAGCCTGGAAGAAACAACTAGTACCGTTTGAGGAAGTCAAGCATAGGGTCTCGGGATATATGGTACAGGAGCAGATGGCAGGAATCCTTTTGGATAAGCGCCCTAAGGTCGACAAAATTTGGGAGCCCTGGAAGGTATTTCTAGCAATCACGGGCAATAGTTAGCCAGCTGAAGCCACTCAATTATTCATGGTGAGATCCAGAATTAGGAGTCATAGACCGTGGCAGGGACCAGACCTCCCTTCCCTTTCCTTTTTCCTCCTTCTGTCCTCTCTGTTCATCCCCTCCTCCTTTCCACCCTCTCTCCTTGTTGAAGGTATTTATGCCTACCCGTCCCATCTGGATGGGGCCAGAGGCTTTCGGGCAGAGTCCTCAGTTTGGGGCCTGGTGTTCGCACTGGAGCACTGGACTCCTACACCTTCATAGAACCCGGGGCCTCACAGCCCCCCCTTTTTTTTTTTTTTTTTTTTTGAAGGACTCCTCATCATGACTCTATAGCGGTCTTGCTTAACATGTGCAAATGTCAACTAAATGTCAGCCATGATGTTTTGTCTCATTGAGCATTTTGCCCTGTATTGTACACTGTAATATTCCTTTGAAAACTTCAATAAAACTGTTTGAAATAGAAAAATACTAGTCTTGAGCACAGTAGTCTTGAGTAGTCTTGAGCACAGTATGAAAACTGACAGCAGAAAGTGACTTACAGGCAGTTAGTGGTACGTGCATACATGATGAAATACCCTACAAAGCTCTCCTGTCAGCCACCGACTCTAAGGGCACTCTAATTGGGAGAAACCTGGCTTTATTCTTCAGGAAGCAGTCAGGGTTTGACTAGCTGCAGAAAAGGCAGGGTTAAGGGTGCATACACACATCAGACTATAGTCTTTGGAAACTGAAAGATCACAGACCAATCTTACCACCCTTCATGTAGTATGAGAGCCATACTCTACACAGTCTTTTCTATGGAGCTGAACTCCACATCAGAAAAAAATCTTTGCAAGATGCTGCACACACAGATGCTGTACAGACACAAAAGATCTTGCCAAAAATCCATCCCTGCAAATTGCAATGATAGTCTATGAGATCTGCAGATCATCATACACACATGATTTAACTGACATTCATCTGCAGATCAAGCAATCATCCACAGATCTGAAAATCTATCCTGGTGGATCTGATCTGCAGATGAATGTCCGTTAAATCATGTGTGTACGATGATCTGCAGATCTCATAGACTATCATTGCAATTTGCAGGGATGGATTTTTGGTAGGAACAGATCTTTTGCAGATACTGATCTTTTGTGTCTGTACAGCATCTGTGTGTGCAGCATCTTGCAAAGATTTTTTTCTGATGTGGAGTTCCGCTCCATAGAAAAGACTGTGTAGAGTATGGCTCTCATACTACATGAAGGGTGGTAAGATTGGTCTGTGATCTTTCAGTTTCCAAAGACTATAGTCTGATGTGTGTATGCACCTTAAGGCTTATGAAAAGTTGTTGTTGTTTTTTTTCAGGCTGTGTAACCATGTGTGTGGGTAACTACAGCTCATTTACATGGGTAACTTCTCACTGCAGCTCTTAGACTTTGTCACATTGAGCAATATGTTCCAATTGCCATTAAAGGCTTTATGTAGTTTTTTTTTTTTTTTTTTTTGTATTACAAAATATTTTTTCCAGACATGAAGTGACTGATAAGGAAAACCAACCTGGAAATTCAGTACAAATCCAGGTCAGAAACCTTAAGTTGGGAATAATAACATTCTGGGATCTGGAGAAGTTTGAATATAAGCTGGCTGCCATGAAAGAGCTGGATGAGGTGAGGTGGACATATGGGTGATTCCTTTTAGTACCTCTGTATACTATTCTGATCATTTTACAACTAACACAATTGATTGCAGTGCAATATTATGATTTGAAGAAGAGCACATGTTAAAAAAACAAGAAGTTGGACTCTATTTTGTTTTGAGTTGAAGTTAAAGGGAACCTGAACTGAGTAAAATAAAATAAACACATGATGTAGCTGCAAATTAATATTACACACTTACATCGCCGCCAGGTGCTCTCAGAAGCTCGCCATTTTTTTTTTTTTACAGTGATCCTGTCCAGTTCTGACAACATTTTGTGAGAACTGAAATACCAGTTGCTGTCAGTTATATATCAGCTACTGTCAGTTACAACTGAATGTGCAAGGTAACGTCCATGTTTCCCTATGGCTCAAGTGGGTGATATTACAGTTTAACAATGCTGACCAGGAAGCTGTTATGGGGTAATGGCCATTTTCAAAATGGAGGACAGAGAATTCCATTGATCACAGTGGACAAATGGGGCACAGGAGAGGAGAAAGAGATTGATAAGTAGACTACACAGGAGGTAAGTATGACCTGTGTATGTTTATTTTGACTTTTTATTTTCAGTTCAAGTTCTCTTTAATAGTAAAATATTGGTGTTCGGTAAGTGTCAGTGTAGCTAAAGGTTACCATAGTGGCTTTTGCACTCACCTTCTCAGGACTGAATCGTGGCCAGAACACAAAGAAGGGTAGCCATGTTCATCCTGCTTTGGTATACGCCTCTCAACACCTACCGTATTTTTCCTTTATTTATGCCCCAGCAGGATGAACATGGCTACCCTTCTTTGTGTTCTGGCCACGATTCAGTCCTGAGAAGGTGAGTGCAAAAGCCACTATGGTAACCTTTTACGTAAACAACCATTAACTCTGCACTGCATGCACATGCTCCCTGACAGTAATAAAAACAACCAGAAATTGAGTCTCTGGGTTTCAAAAACAGACTGCAGTATGTTTTGTACTTGGCCAATTCGCCATGTCGTGGTTTCCTCCATAGGAAACCATCTGAATGCAATTTGTATGTTCTTCCAAGGTTTGTGTGCATTTCCTCCGGGCACTCTATTCTCCCACACCCCAAAAACATACTGGCGAGTTAATTGGTACCCCCAAAATTGATCATAGGCTATGGTTGGAACATTAGACTATGACTATCTTGGGGATTAGTTTGTGAGATTCTCTGAGGGATAATTAGTAACAAGACTATATATACCGGTAACCTGTGACATGTTTAGGAAGATGTCAGAACCATATAAATATATAATAATACTAATGATAATCCCGGGGAAAAGACGAATGTGCTGCAAAATCCTTTATTATTTATTGTATTTGTATTTATATTTTATTAAGCAAAACAACAAATATAACCAAAGGTATTGCGCTAGCCAGTGTGAAATGAACAAACCAAATGTACTTTGAAGTATCAAAAGAAAAAGCAATGCTGCCTAAAAGTTCACAGGCAAATAAGGTTTTCTGTTTACTGAAAAAATATCCTCTATTGGGGACATTTTTGTGTATGCTTAATATATACATAATTGTTACATTTCCTTGAAGTTAATTATAGTTAAATTGCTATGCCACCGTGCCTCCCAAAACTATAAATATAAACCTGTTTTATTTAATCGCGCTGACCACAGAATGTTATGTTCTGTCTTCTACCCGCAGAACAATAGCTGTACAAAGGATGAAGATGTATTTTATGACCCATCGGATGAATGGGAACAAGACCTGTCAAAATCATCACTGTCTAACTTCTCAAGGCGCAGGTAAAGTGTTCAAATAACTTTTGTGCAACACTGTTTAAATGATGGAGAGAATGAGAATGTTAAGATTTGTGGATCCACACAAAGCAGGCATTAATGTATTAACTAGTGACCTAAGCCCATTTGAAAACGGGCTGTAGGTCTGTCACCGCCACGCGCGCACACACCCAACCGGCGCGCGCACCCGACTGCCGCACAGAAGGCCTGCCTCCTGGCCTCTGCGTCCTGTCCCAATGGCTGTGTCAGTGCAGGACATGTGCAAAAGCACTGACACATGGACATGGGATGCAGGGACACTTGTAATTTATCCAGTAGGATACCACTGTTTACAGTTCTTTACTTAAAAATGTGTCCATCTTCTATACCAGTCTAGTCACACTGTATATAGTACAGTGTTTCTTAACATCTTATTGGTTTGTACCCCTTTTAAAACCCTGTACTCACCACGTACCCCCTAGCATAGTAAACATTGTCACAAGTACCCCTTGACAAATATATATTAAATCGTAGTATATGAGAATTGGTTCTAAACATTTCCAAGCATGTACTATTGCTTTTAATTATCTAAAACACTAATTTGGTGTTGTTTATATAGGATTTATCATTCTCTAAAACTCTAAATTTGTTATGGTGGCCATACACTGGTCGATTTGCCATCAGATCGACCAACAAATAGATTCCTCTCTGATCGAATCTGATCAGAGAGGGATCGTATGGCTGCCTTTACTGCAAACTGGTTGTGAATCGATTTCAGCATGAAATCGATTCACCATCTGTGAAGCTGCCGCCGCCCCCCCCCCCCTTCCCGGGCCCCCGCATACATTACCTGATCTGGCCGGCGCGAGTCCCCCGGTCTCCGCTGTCTTCTTCTCCGCTCTGGGCTCCAGCTTCACTGTACTTCCTGTCTGAGGAAGTTTAAACAGTAGAGGGTGCTCTACTGTTTAAACTTCCTGCCGGGACAGGAAGAAGTGAAGCCTGCCGGACTCTGAGCCCAGCACGGAAAAGAAGCAGCGGTAACAGCTGGGACTTTCGCCGGCCGAATCAGGTAATGTATTGCCGCTAGCGTCAGTAGTCGGGCATTTGAACGCAGCTATCAATGCACTCTCGACCCGCCGGCGATCGAGCAAAATCTTCCGCACCGACAGATCGACGGGAACGATCGATTCAGGACGGAGATCGATCATTTGGTCAGCATTTGCGCAATGATTTCACAGCCGATACGATCACAGTGATCAAATCGGCTGTATATCGGCGGGAAAATCGGTAAGTGTATGGGCCCCTTAATTCTTGGTTAAGTATATCAAGTCCGAGTACCCCCTGGAACCATCAGAAGAACCCCCTGGGGAACGCTTACCGCACGTTGAGAACCTAGGTAGTACATTACACAGTAGATAATAGTACAGATTTTGTTTGTACTTGAAGCAGACCATGGAAAACAGTAGATACTTGTCCGTATCATTTTTTAGCATAGCAAACAATGCAGCCATCAGCTGCATGGGAAACACTACACTTTTGGGCTACGTAGAATAGATCATATCGCATAAATGGGCCACTTTACAGGACACCATATGACAAATAATGTATTCTTAATATAGGGTTCTAATATAGATAGTCTGTACTTAGAGGGGGTGATTCTGATTGCAGTGTCTGGGGAAAATGGCATTTTAGGCTGTGAGTCCACAATCCCTAACCCCCCCCCACCCCCACCCCCATCTGCCTCCTAACTTCTTTGGGCAGACAGAAGAAGACATGGCTATTTACAACCTCCATTTGTACATAACTGCACTGTATTTTTGTGGGCCGGTACAATTCTCCTTTCAGGAGCTTAATCACATTTATGAAATAATACAAAAGAAGAATTGACTCTTAGGTGCATGTGAAAAAATAGAAAAATCTTTAATAAATCCAAAATTCATACTAAGACTCTAAAAAACATTAGAAAATGCATCATAATCTCATGCATAATGTTTTGGCAAATATTCCCACTGACTCCAGAGAACAGACAAAAGGGGCTGCAGTCCCCTATGTCTCAATGATTAAATCGTCCATGACCTGTAAATACTAGGATTGCTCTTGCGAGCAGTCATAAAAATAGTTGAAAAGGGGTCTTGTAACCAGGGTCATATATTCCAAACTGTTTGACCATAAGAACTGTGCCTAACACTGCAATACGTGAAAAACTCCACCGATGATCTCAGTCGCAGATGTCGGTAGTTATGGAACAAGGAATATACTCATATGCTCCCTATTTTGCCTTTAACATGTTAGCCACAAGCAGTTCCAGCTCTAGTTTCAGTATAAAAAAGCAACACATTTCCACAAGTATGCAAAGGGCCGTGCACCGTGATTGGTTATGGCAGAGTTTGCTGATAATCAGATAATCAAGCCATGTAAAGCAGTCAGTTGTAGCCAAGTTCAAGGTCACTGGCAATCAGGCACAGAGATGAAGCATATATGCATAAAGGTAGGACACCATAGTATGGATAGTGTTGCACAAACTCACAGACCAACGTCACTCAAAGTGTGTGCAGATGGCTCCTATTACCACAGTCATGCAAGTCCATTAAAGCTGAATATAACCCTGCATTTCAACTGTGATCTAAAACCTTATTTACAGCATATTATATGCAACCAGCATTTTTTTCTTTACTAGACCAGCATTGGAAGTGTTACACACAGAGCTTTAAAGTTCCGTGGAGAGAAATGCTGCCGCAGCCGAAGTTTAGATAGATACATTTAAGTAAACATAATGTAACAAGTGTGGAATGTGACACACACACTGATTGTGCAGGAGCTCCCGGACACAGAGAGCGAGTGAGTCACATTCCTCACTTCTTACATTGTGTTTACTTAAATATATCTATCTAAACTTCGGCTGCGGCAGCATTTCTCTCCACGGAACTTTAAAGGCCTGTTTCCACTACACGCAGATTTGATGCGGATTGGATGCAGAAAAACTGACTTCAATGAATTCCTATGGGCCTGTCACCACTAAACGCGATTATTCTGATGCAGATTTTCCCATAGGCATTAATTGGAGTCAGTTTTTCTGCATCCAATCTGCGTGTAGTGGAAACAGGCCCTAAAGCTCTGTGTGTAACCCTTCCAATGCTGGTCTAGTAAAAAAAAAAAATGCTGGTTGCGTATAATATGCTGTAAATAATGTTTTAGAGCAAAGTTGAAATGCAGGGTTATAGTCCGCTTTAAGATCCCACTCGCAGATTCAATGGCAAATGTGAGCTTGGACACTCTGGGGTTGAACGTATGTTGCAAGCACAATTCATGCAAATGCTAGGGTGTTTGGTAAAAAATCCATTAGTTACCCCTCAATTCAGCGTCCTCATGCGGTGCAGGTCTAGCAGATCTAGAACGCCAGGTCACTCAGGAGGTCTCTGGTAGTCAGTAGGTAGTGGGATGCCTATAAGCTCGACATGTTTCGCCGAATAGCTTCAGCCTCATCAGGAACTAACATCCTGAGATTAGTAGTGCCCATTCCTCATGGCGTCCAAAGATGCCACTGAAATACACACCACCGCCACTCGCCGCCCCACCCGCCCGCGCCTGAAGCACCCGCCCCGGCCGCATCCCCGCACGCAGTCATAGGCCACCATGCGGAGACGCGTCATGCGCTCCAAGCCACCAACGGCAGACCGGAAGTCTGCGCTCCACAAACTGGAAGCGCGTCATCCCCGACCAGTCAGTGGCGCAGAGCTTAATTACATTTAAAAGGAGGCATTGAAGACCTGGCATGTGTGGGATAAATCATTTGTTGTTTCTTGTTAGATGTTTAAAGAGGGTGTCATATATTCTTCTTTCCTCAAGGAGCAAAAGTCTGATGAAAAATAAGAGAATTTCAGGATGTTTGTATGAAATCCGTGTTCATCCTATTCAAAGCTTACAGTCTGGACATTCATCAGGTAATGTTAACAAATTATTACATACAATATTGTAGTATCAAATAAATGGACCATTTTTTTTTTTATTTTTATATTTTTTTACAGTGAACCATATTCCTCTGTACTCACACTGCATTCCACTGTAGCACATGTTCATAGCTACATAGTTTTTTGGGTTGAAAAAAGACATACTGTATAAGGTTTTCATTGGGTTCAACCAGAAAATGGTACAACACTAGCCTGCACCCTCGCACATCTCGGTTGATCTAGAGGAGAGTGAAAAAACCCTTACAAGGCTTGGGCCAATTAGCACTAAAAGGGAAAAAAATACTCCCCAACTCCAGATGGCAAGCAGATAAACCCCTAGACCAACACTGCTAGAATTTACCTAGTATTTATAGCCGTGGATGTCATTTATTGCATGGAAAGCCCCCCTTTAAACGCTGCTATAGAATTTGCAATAACTACTTCCTGTGGTAATACAGTCCATGTTTTATCACCCTTACTGTAAAAACTATTTCCTAAATAGAAACTTTTTTTTTTTTTTTTTTATTGTATACCCTTTACACAAAGAAGTCTTAAAACTTAACTTTTAATAAATAGTTTTAAAATCCTTAAAGAGACACTGAAGCGAAAAAAATATATGATATAATGAATTGGTTGTGTACTATGAATAATTACTAGAAGATTAGCAGCAAAGGAAAATAGTCTCATATTTTTATTTTTAGGTATATAGTGTTTTTTCTAACATTGCAACATTCTATAATATGTGCAGATTACACAACACTCAGCATTCAAAATGAGTCTTTCAGAGCAGTCTGTAAAGTAACGACATCTCCTCTGGCAGAGGAAAAGTAAACAGTTCAATTACAGTTGAGATAATAAAAGTCAGATAACAGCCCTCTCCAGGACTAACTTAGTTGGAGAGCTTAATTGCTTGTTTGCATAGAGATAACAACTGGAGTTTCTCAACTCTTCCTGTACTGGAAACAATTAGACTGATGTATCTGATCTTAATGTTTTTTTCTTAGCTGTACTACACATACAAATCATAATAGCATCATTTTTTTTCGCTTCAGTGTCTCTTTAAGCCTGTAAAATTAAGCTGTTCCCCTAATGTAACTGGGAGAGAGAAATAAAATTCTCAGAGCCCTGTAAGTGGCGATATAAATAAATCCTCACACCGTAGGTAACCCATCTTTCCCAGACTGTATCTTATCTAAACACACATCACCCCATCATACAACCCAACATGTTTCAACCCGTAAAAGAAATGGGGGGCTTCGTCAGGGGTACTATAACAAAGTGCTAGAGTGCTCAAAAGTGCTATTCAGACATTATAAATACATTAGACATGGAAGGCAAGAAAACAGCAAGTGCTTCATAGCCTCACTGCTATTATTACAGGCTTAGTTTGCAGGTGACCTGCAGCCAGACAATCACCATGTGGGGACTGAATCTGCATGTTGATTGGCTGGTTACAGGACACCTGCAAACTAAATAAGGAAGTGGAGGAGATGCAATTGCCGAGAGCAGATAAGGCTAACCTTAATCACTCCACTCCTCCACTTACCTTAAAGTGAACCTGACCTCTCGCACAGGACAAAAAGAAAACGAAGTGAAATGCGCCCTGTATGTATTTAGAGACTAGCCTGTCTAATTCTCCCTCATCTGCGACTAATCACAAGTTGTAATTTGATCTCTCCACTATGTCACCTGACTGCCATGGCAGAGAAGCTAATTGGTAAACACATAATGTTACCAATATGTCTGTTTCCATTAAAGCAGGAAGTAGACACACTGCAGATTTATTGCGGGATTTGTATCAGCTGTAACAAAGAAATGCTTTTTTTGAAGAGTAACTGTCAGGCATAAAATTAAAAATCAATTCTTTATTTTTATCTGGTAAACAAGTAACAAGGAAGCTAATCAGGCAATCCAAAAGAGAAAAATCACTCTTCCTTTTCTTCTCCATAAAACACCATTCCCCAGGTCCCCTGGCTCTTATTTGGTACGTCTATTGAACAAAGGAAGTTGCAGGGCACGCTGGTTGTTTTTTTTTTTTTTTTTACAATCCTCCCCTTCTAACAGTTATTCCCCTCAGACTTAAAGAGAACCAGAGGCGAAGCACCCTCATGTATTTTATTACATTTATCAGTGGGAACATGACAGTAAACACCTACCCTGCTTTTAGTTTCATTCTTCCCTGCTAAATCTGCCTGTAATCAGCTCTGATAAGAATCCCCGACTGAGCATTCAGTCTAGGTTTGACCTGGAATCATTATAGCTGAGTCAGTCTTCTGTGAGGTCTTTTCAAGCCTGCCCCTTCCTGACTCAGCTTTCCTACTTTGCATACTAAGAGTTCTGATGACATGGGAGGGGCTGCACTGCGGAGAAAGAAGCTCTGAACAACAGTGGCTGCCTGTGTGATCTGACTGAGCAGTCATCACTAGTATTTATTTCTATGAGAGACACTTCCTACGGGCAGCTGCATGCACAGCATACCAGAATAAATAATGCACACAGATGAAAGGCTGCAGCAGCAGCCCTGCTTGTCTATAGTCTCATAGAGCCTAGACAGCACATCCAGAACAGCTCATAACCTGGCAGCAGAATGGGTATGTGCCAGCGGCCATATTGGATTTTTCCTGGAGCAATAATGGATAAAAAACACTCAAAAAGGCACACCAGAGCGGCGAAATTATCAGGTAGAGCATTTATTCTTTACAAGCTATCGACTGATATGTTTATTTTGTGTGAATCGTTCATCTCTGGTTCCCTTTAACTAATGCAGCCTAATTAGCTGAAGGCTCTTTCCCTCCCGTTTTCCTCTCCCTCACCTCTGTTTGTCTCTGATTGGCCAATATTCCTCATGCTGAGAAAGGCCTCTTGCACTCTACATGAGGTTTCGTTTTTGTTTTTTATATGATCCGATTTTTGATTCCGATTTAAAAAAAAAAAAAAAAAAAAATACTGCATGCTGCTACGTTTTTTCATCGGAATCAAAAATTGGATCGTTTAAAAAATTGAAATTGTGTGTAGTGTGCAAGAGGCCAAAAACAGGTTCTAAAATCCAATCCATACAAATAAACCAGCTCTACAGAGTCACACAATGATGATTTATGACTATGCACTTGCTACTGCAGAGCTGGGTGGGAGTGTCTGAAGACTGAGAGGAGGGTGAGCAATGCACACAGAGAGAGTAGTAGAGTATGGAAGGAAATGACGTCCGAATTGGCTTTAAGATATACAGTCAAAATGGAAAACCCTAATGGTGCCCATACACGATATAGTAAAAAGCAAATCAAATGAAAGTTAAAAAGAATATTTTTTTCGATCAAGACAAAAGAATGTTTGTTTTTTTTTTGTTTTTGTTTTTTTACAAAAAAACTGATCGGACATGTTGGAAAAAAATTTATATTCAATCTAACGGAATAATCGAATGAAAATATATAATAGAAGAATATGAAAACGTTGTACCATCTATGGGCACCATAAGGATTTTCTTTCTGTTTTTTTTTACTAAAATATAATCACTACAATCAAAACAGTGCAATACATATGTTATGTGGTAAGTAGAGCAAATATGTATCTACTTATACAGGAAAACATAAGAAGCATGTTGGATGAGAAACTTTGAGGGCTCGTTTCCACTATTGCGGTGCAGAATCGCCTGGATTCCACCGCTGTTGAAATTGCATGAAATAGCATGCGGATGCGAATTTTTGCGCGTTTTTGTCGCGAATTCGCATGCGAATTCGCATAGGTGAGGGTATATGCGAATTTAACCATGTCACTGCCTGTTTGAAGTTACATTGGTACCTATGCGAATTCGCATGCGAATTCGCATGAAAATTCGCATACCATAGCCGCATGCGAATTTCCTTTTAAATACATTAGCGGCAATTCGCATGCATTACACTCGCAGGCGAATTCGTTGGCTCTTTTGTGCGTTTTACCGCTGAAAAAAACGCACCTCAACAACGCTACAGTGGAAACAGGCCCATCCACTTGCATTACATGTGCGATTCCGCATGCGTTGGACGCATGCGGATTCGCGATAGTGGAAACGAGCCCTAAAGCACCTGTTTTTTCACATAGAAAATGCGAACATTTGCAATCGCATGCAGGACCATTTACTTTCATTACATGTGAATCGCATGTGTAACAATGCATGGTGCAAAAAACTGTAGCAGGCAGGTTTTTTTTTTTTTTTTTTTTTTTCAAAAAGGATCTGCATGAAAAAACACAGTGAATGGAAATTGTTCCATTGAATTACATTGCACACATTTCTTATTCAAATTTCCACAATGCAAATTTGGATGCAGTAGAAACAGGCCCTTCGGATTTTTTTTATCTCTGCTGCCATTCTAGAGTTCTGATAAAATATAAAAAAGGTGGAAGAAAGTAAAGTGGATTTTTAAGTGAACTTGTTTCCAAATTCTGTGAAGTAACTCATAGAGGTTGCTGTCTTACGATTGCTCCAGTCTGGGTTCAATGTAATGCTCTGTGCCCTGAAAAAGTTTTTTTCTCTTTTATATGTAAAGAGTGATACTTCAGCCTGAGATGTTCTTGCCTTCCTGTCCCCATCTCTAGGTCATATAATATTTGTGACATGATTAAAGGGCAACAGTCTGCATTTAATTTACTGAAATAAAACTGCAGCTCTGGGCCTCATGCATGGGAAATATTTGTGATGGTTGCCCATAGCAACCAGTAGGGATGGTCAATGAGCCCCAAATAATGCTGACTTGTGTATGCAGATTTATGCAGCTTAAAGTGTACCTGAGACAGGGGATATAAGTAAATTATACATATCTGGGGCCTCCACCAGGCTGATTGCTCCCTCGCCGTCCTCCTGCACCGCCTGTATCCTCCACAATTTGGCCCATAAAGTCCTTCAGTCAGGGCCTGTTGGAGCATGCACAGTCCAGCTGTGCGTTTCCACCCATTCCACTCCCCTGACCAAGAGAGTTCTGCACCTGCGCAGTAGTAGTAGCAAAATGATTCTGGCAATGGGGACTGATGGACTTTATGGGCGAATAGCCACGGAACCAGGTGGCGCCAGAGGATGGTGAGGGGGCTGTAGGAAGACCAAGGTTTGTATAATTTTTTTATTATCTCTCCGTCTCTGGTTCCTTTTAAAAACAGACCGATCAAGTGCTGCTGCTGTGTTTGATTGGTCCATTTTAAAGCTGCATACGTTTGTAGAGGCGTTTGGCTCTACTATTGTCCCAGTTTTGTTATTGCTCCTTCTACTGCCTGATGAAGCAGGATTAAACCTGCGAAACGCTTTGCAGTTGTGGAGCGTTTTGAATAAATTGATGTCTTCTTGAAGGAGGGAAGTCCACCACTACCTCCTCTTTTTAAATAGTTTTTAATTGATTTTATGCAACATTGGCAACTTTGCTATACAGTCCATACTTTTGTACAAGTTTGCATGAACTCAGAATTATTTGCATCTCGTTGGCCGTAGGAGCAGGTCCTTGAATAATGATAGACTTTTGTAATTCTAATTGCAGAACCAATATACTAAAAGTTTATGATAGGATTTTTCCCCCTCTATGTTGACTCTCATAATAAAGCACCTATATATTTAATACGCTGCTACAAGGGTACCCATTTTCCTGAATGTTTACTGCTTTTTATCTTACCTACTGTAGGTACCTGAATGTTTTCTGTATTTATGTCACCTCTAGGGCTGATGAACAAATCCAGCAGTTTCCTGAGTAAATCCAGCAGTGTTTCTTCTGTTGGGAATGATTCCTATCTACCTGGAATTTGTAAAGATCTAATAGGATGTACATTGGATTACCTGGGGCAAAGCCATGCAGATCGCAGGAGCGTAGCTGACAGTGTGATCTCCTGTGTAGAGACTGTGTGTAAGGGAGTCCATGCTGTCTCCCAGGCATATGAACAACAGGACCAGGACAGCACAGATGCTTGTGAGTATGAAATGAAAGTTGATATTTTCTTGGAAGCCTGGATTCACCATTTAGCTGCTGGGTTTTGGCCATGTATCAGTTGTACCCATCTGATAGAATCCTCTGCTTGGCTATGGTAGGCTTTATGGGTATAAAATGAAGTGATCCTCTCGCTTGGCCGTACTATTTTTTTTATGCCAGGCCCACCTCTTGTTTGCACTCGGCTCCTCTCCCAAAGCTAGTACATTGATGCTCTACCCCCTCCAGCCAAAACATTTGGTGCCAGACACAACCCCTGCCCATGAAGTTGGACAGCACTGCTCTAATAGATGGTATTGTTTCTAGAATTAATATTGTATTTTTCCTCTCCACGTGCTGCCATAGTTTCTAGTGGCAGGTCTACAAGTCAGGTTTTATTTTTAAAATCCCAAACACTCGTCTCAATCTGTTTTTACGTCCTTTTCTATATCATCTTTTTTTTTTTTTAATGTATTTTTTCTGCAACTCAATGTTTTCTCAGTGTTCGTGGTAAACCGTGAAGCTCAAGCTCACAGCGTCCAGCTGACCTCTGCTTTCCAGCAGCTGGCTGTGTTAGCAATGTGTTGGTTGGACCCTTGGTGTGAAAGGCAAGAGACAGTGAAACCTAGTGACTGCTTACTGCTGGACATCAAGAAGCTGGGAGGACACTTACAGCTGCTTTTACAGGTAGAAGCAAATCCAGGGATTCTCTACTGTACTCCAGTAAACCTTTTACTTGTGCCACTTCTTAGTTCCCCAAATGTAGAAGTCTCATGCATAGAGATGGAGTCCTAGGGCTGACTAAATATATTATATTTGCTTTCAATTCTGTTTAGGGCTGCTGCTCTGATATTTCTGCCATGGTTACAGAGGCAAGGAAGAAATCCAGTCATACGATAGAACAAATATTACAGAACATTGGACATCTGGCTGTGCTTACTGGCACCGAATTACATCTTTCAGAAGAGGAACGTACAGACAAACTATGTCTTCAGGTATATACTCTGCTTATGTGTTATAAACTATATTAAATACTATCTAGATCAGTGTTTCTCAACATTTTATTGGCATGTACCCCTTTTGAAACCCTGTACTCACCAAGTACCCTCTAGCATAGTAAACATTATCACAAGTACCCCTGGACACTGATACGTTTAATAATAGTTCGTGGTAGTTATTTCTAAATCCATTTTTCTAAATCCAGGTGTTTGCTATAACTTTTAATTAGCTAAAATACTAATTTGGTGTTGTGTTTATAGAATCACTTTTATAAAACGTAATTTGTTATATTTAAAGTAAACCTTTGATATCGGTAGGTAAAAAAAGTTAGATACTTACCTCAGTAGAGTGAAGTCTCTGGATCCTCCACAGGCTTCCCACGTCCTCCTGAAAATTGTAGGCTGAGTTGCCTTCTGTGAACGAGCCTCACGCCCGCGCAGTAGCTTTGAGCTTCTTGGATCCAAGATCAGATCCGTTCTACTGCCCAGGCTTGAGGAGTCTTGCTCCTGTGCAAGTTGACCTGTGTGCCCCAGTACTAGTTGACCCAGAAATATGCCTAATTGGCAACATTTCACCACACAATACATATGTTGCGGCAGCGTTTCACCACAAAATACACATGACGCAGCAGCGTTTCCCTAAGATACAACCATGGTGATTGGCTGGCTGCAGGACACCTGCAAACTAACTACGATTGACTAAAGGTGAAACTTTGCTGAACGTCGATCGAAATTGTGATTGGTCTGGCATGTTGGGACATCAATTTCTGGCAGATATGACCACTATAATCGAATCTGCCCTCAGGGAAATCAATGTATAGAAACCTTTTTTCTTTAATCGGTTGGTTTGCAGGAGTCAGTAGATTTGTTGCAGGATTTATCACAGTAATTGATTTTGATGGAAATGTTGACTTATTAACCTGTGTATTACCCTTCCTAAAGGTGCCCACTAATGATACAATCATACCAAATCTATGTAGCACATACTTTGAATGGAGATTGCTTGCCTGGTCACATGACATTATGCAGATAAGATCAGTGTTGCAGCAGGAATGTATCTATCACTGTAATAACCACCAAACAATTTCTGGTAGACTTCTGATCAGCAATACATGCATCCAGCTACATTTGAAATTGGTCAGCAGGTGCTCGTCAGCCAATCAGGATGCACTGTCATACACCCTTTACCTGCCATACCACATCTAGCAGCCATTAGCATTCAGGTGGGAGGCTTCAGTTGGACGCCATCGCAAGATTGCGTCGCTAGCAGGACCGCCCCGTGCAGGCATTCAACACACACAAGCAATAGAAACACAGCAGTACATGCATCCAGCTACATTTGAAATTGGTCAGCAGGTGCTCGTCAGCCAATCAGGATGCACTGTCATACACCCTTTACCTGCCATACCACATCTAGCAGCCATTAGCATTCAGGTGGGAGGCTTCAGTTGGACGCCATCGCAAGATTGCGTCGCTAGCAGGACCGCCCCGTGCAGGCATTTAATGCTGGATGCATGTACTGCTGTGTTTCTATTGCTTGTGTGTGTTGGATTTAGCATTCAGTATGGAGGCAGTGTTGGTGGGTTTTCTGGATGTGAGAGGTCCAGAGCCTGGGTGTGAGAGGTCCAGGCCCACCTGCACTCCCCTCCAGGTATCGCGTGTTGGCCTTGGGGCCCCGGCCAGTGAGAGGGGCCCGGGGCCCCTGGCCATCATGTGAACCAATCGTGTGTTTTTAGACTTCTGATCAGGCAAATGATCAACATCATACCAATATTAATTACCTTTTATACAGACCTGCAAATCTAATTAAATACCTATTCTAATTGCCACTTCTGCTTCAACCCTGCTTACTATGTCCATATGCAGTCACAATTATGTTTTCAATTGTGTATAGTATACATTTTACCATTATTATGTTTTCTATGCTATTGCTTCCCCTTATGAAAATACTGTAGTTGCATAGCAGTGCACAAGCAGTTTTAACCTATATGTAAGAATTCATAATTATATAGATTTGAAAGGCGTTAATGTTCAGGTTGGTGGATAGTGCTAAGCTTTAGCGGTAGGAAACATATAGGGTAAAGATAGCATTATTGTATGTCTAGTATGTGGATAAGGATCTGGTATGTGGGGATAAGGACAGTGTTACCCAAATCTGTCCTCAAATTTCACTACCCATGCTTGTCTTACAAATAGTGTTTTTATTATGGGGGGGGGGGGGGGGGGGGCAAAAACCATTAATAGCACTTGAGAACAGAAAAAAAAAACAGGACCACTAGGGCTAGACAATAGCAAGAACAAAGGATGGAGAGCTGGGTGAGGGTGGCGCAAGGCGCAGCTGGATAGGCCCAGTGTGCCGCCATGATCATGTCCCCTATGTCATTGCAGTCACTTGTTGGACATTCTCCCACTTGTGCTCTGGGCCTGCTCCAATGCAAGAGCTGACTTGTCACATTCACTGGCCTTTTACAAAGTCATCTAGATAAAAAGCTGTTTGACCTACACAGGATGTACATAAAAACATGACGAGCCTTAATTACCATATTTGCCACCGTATAAGACCCTCCGAAATATAAAATGCTCCGGTATATGACGCACCTAGATTTAGAGGGCAAAAACCAGGGGGAAAAATTCTATACAAAACCTGGTGTGTCCATATTCCAGGACCGTCTTGTAGATGTCCTCCTCCTATGATTGTGTTCTTCTGTGTCCCCATGTGCTCCCTTCTGTCTCCAGTGTGTCCCCTTCTTTCCCCGTTTGCCCTCTTCTTACCTATATGTTTTTTACTCCCCCGTGTATGTTCCGCTCCCCCATGTATCTTCCTCTGCCACCCACTCCCCCTATGTATGTTCCTCTGCCCCCCCCCCCCCCCGTATGTAATTAGCTGCGTCAGCAGCACCAGTTCACCTAATCCATGGATCCTGCAGCAACAGCAAACCTATCCCATCCTGCACGGCTTCCCCTAGTGCCGGCTTCTGCTGATCATGTCATGTATACAGTATTGTTGTTCTCAATGTAAAAATTAAAAAAACTAATTTGTTCAGAAATAAGTTTATTTGTATACTATTGCGTTGAGACACTAGTAATCCTCCTTAATTTGATAGCGTCTTGTAGGTTTTTGTAATATGCTTTTCTACCACATTGTCTTCTAGAAATCATCGGTTAATGCAATTAATCTTGGGATCCGCACTGGATTAGAAAGTCTTCTTGAGTGTGTAATAAAAGGTTTCAGTGCAATGCAAACTGAAATTCACAAGTGCACGGTTCACAGTCAGGTATGGAAGATATTCTGTCTTCTCAAAATGATGGTTTATTTGTTACAACAAAGCATGTTTGTCTACTAACTGATTGTCCCACTCTATCTGTAGGTCCTTGATGAGATCAAAAAGGCATCAGACAAGCTTGCTGTCTTCTTCATTCACTCCCTGGCAGACTGTCAGAAGGTATAGATCTGAGCACAGCTCTGTGTTAATCTGCCTTTTGACACTTGTATAGATGAATGTACAGACCTTGGTAACTGGTAGCTTTAATGCCTATAAAATGTCGTTTGGCATGATGTGCATGCTTCTACATTGCATGAGATCTAGCCAGTTAAGGCTACACACCAGGAGGCGATGGCCAGTGGGGCATGTTGCAGATCATACTGATTATTGGTTGTGTTTGCAGGGTCCATGAGTTAAGGTGGCCACACTCCATACAAATTTTTAAATATCTGTTCAATTTAAGAATTGCAATCAATTGTTCTAACTGATTGTAACATTTCAAAAATATGACCAATGTACCACACACCTATGTTCAATTTTTCCCCAATTATGATAAAACTGATTGGAAACTCTGAGAAAATTGCTAGGGTGTGTATATTAATTAATTGACAATCTAACACACACCATACAATCTTTAAAAAAAATTAAAGAGAAATATCTGGCATTCCGTATCGATCTAAATCGAAAAAAATGGGAAATCCGATCGGATTTTTCAGTCGAATGAAAAAAAAAGCTTTCGTTTTTTTTTTCTGGAGATACGATTGTTTTTATTGAATTGCTGTAAAATCGGATCATTTTATTGTATTGTGTGTGGCCAACTTTACACTGACTAAAAAGTCTTAACCAGGCATAACCTTCATAATTTATTTTTCCAAGAATGCTACCATGCTTTTGCTCAGATCCTGCTTTATGGTAGCATGCAATCGTGACCAGCATATCGGAGCCTTACAGATCTATCATCTATAAAACTGATCATATTCTTCTCTGTGAGTTCTGGTTCACATGAGCAACACTATAAATGGTACCTAAACAAACCTTTTTGTATCTTAACCACTTCCGGATACCGGGTGGTTTGGCTGATCTGTGCTGCGGGGGCTCTTCAGCCCGCAGCACAGATCAGAAATCAGGCAGGGCGATCAGACCTCCCCCCTTTTTTCCCCACTAGGGGGATGTCCTGCTGGGGGGGGGGGTCTGATCGCCGCCGCGCTGCTGTGCCTAGCGGGGGGGGGGGGGGGCTCCTCAAAGCCCCCCTCCGCAGCACTAGTCCTCCCTCTGCCTCCTTCCCTCCCTCTCCCGTCCCCTGTGTGCGGTGCAGGACGGAAAGCCGTCCTGCGCCGGATAGGATAGGCTTTAGCCTATCAGATGCCGGCGATCCCCGGCCAATCAGAGGCCGGGGATCGCCGATCTCCTCTACGGCGCTGCTGCTGCGCAGCGCCGTATATATGTAAACGCCGGGGAAGATCTTCCCCGCGTGTTTACATTTACCCTGCGAGCTGCGATCGGCGGCTCGCAGGGTGTTCACGGAGACACCCTCCGTGAACTGACATGGAACGGCCGCTCTTACGAGCGGCCGTTTCCATGGAAACCACTTCAGGATTCAGGGGCGTAGTTAGGCGTACGCAGAATCCTGAAGTGGTTAAAGAAACTAGTACATTGGAAACTAGTGCCATGGCTGGCATGTCCTAGAGTACTCAGTTACTTATTTGGAAAACACTCTGCCAAAATGTTTTTATAACAGAGGTAAAAGGTTGCAGGGTGCATGTAAACACAGAGCAGTGGGTAAATGGAATTTGATTTTGTGGCTGACACTCCTTCTTTAACGCAAACCTGAAGGGACCTGTAAATAGAGACTCACCTAAGAAGAGTGAAGGCTCTGGATCCCATAGAACCTTCCACAGCCCTCTTTCCATCTCATTGTTCACCCGCTGTTGTCCGTTCAAAATTGGCCTCTGCGGGGCTCTAGTCCCTGAGTGCTTCCGAAGACAGGCACTTCCGTACTGCACATGTGCACACAGGCACTCCGGTTTCCTCTCACATCCCAAAAACATACCCATAAGTTAATTTGCTTTCCCCGATAATTGTCCCTAGACTACGATGGACATAGCATTATGGTGGGGGTTAGATTGTGAGCCCCTCTGAGGGACAGTTAAGTGACAAGACTATATACTCTGTACAGCACTGTGGAAGATGTCGGTGCTAAATAAATACAGAATAATAATGAACTAGTGAAAACTAGAACACAAAACTTTTTTTTATATTGTAAATTAGAGGACCTTAATTGGTCAACATTGCACTGTGTTCGAAGAGGTAGAGATCCCAACAAAGGCAGGACCATCTGTCATACTCACTCCATCTGTAGTTGTTTTTTTTTTTTTTTCTAATCTATTACAAACCTCTAACTGGGTATGGTTGTCTTTAGGGTTCACTTGCTATGATGTTCCACTGGCCCTTGATAGCACAATACAATACAATAACATTTGTAAAGCGCTTTTCTCCCATAGTACTCAAAGCGCACCTTTTATTCAATCTGAACTGCTGTTCATGTTTGGTCCTGGTGTGGATTTGAAGTGTGGATTGGAAGATTGAAACTCATGAACCGCAAAGTCCGGGCCCAAACGACCGCAATACGCCCATCGGCAGGGGGCGGCTGCGGGAGTGGCTATGCGGCGATCGCGTCATTCGTGACGCGATCAGCCGCCGGGGACTGGCTCCGCCCACCGTTCGCTGTAACCCGCCGGCCGTTCGGAAGCGCCGGCGGGTTACTAGCACCCGGATCGCCGCTGAAACAATGTATAATAGGCTTTGTAATGAGTTCTGGGTCACCATGAGCTTGCTGGTTAGTCTGTAATGTATACAAAGCCTATTATACTGGCTGCCTCCTGCCCTGGTGGTCCCAGTGTCCGAGGGACCACTAGGGCAGGCTGCAGCCACCCTAGTCTGCACCCAAGCACACTGATTTCCCCCCCCCCCCCTGATCGCCCACAGCACCCCTCAGACCCCCCCCCCCCCCTGCCCACCCCCCAGACCACTGTTTGCACCCAGTCACCCCCCTAATCACCCATCAATCACTCCCTGTCACTATCTGTCAACGCTATTTTTTTTTTTTAATCCCTAAACTGCCCCCTACTCCCTCCTGATCACCCCCCAACCCCTCAGATTGTCCCCAGACCCCCCCCCCCCCCCTGTGTACTGTATGCATCTATCCCCCCTGATCACCTGTCAATCACCCGTCAATCACCCCCTGTCACTGCCACCCATCAATCAGCCTATAACCTGCCCCTTGCGGGCAATCTGATCACCCACCCACACCAATAGATCGCCCGCAGATCCGGCATCAGATCACCTCCCAAGTGCAGTGTTTACATCTCTTCTCTCCTCTAAACACCCACTAATTACCCATCAATCACCCCCTATCACCACCTGTCACTGTTACCCATCAGATTAGACCCTAATCTGCCCCTTGCGGGCACCCAATCACCCGCCCACACGCTCAGATTGCCCTCAGACCCCCCCTTATCAATTCGCCAGTGCAATATTTACATCTGTTATTCCCTGTAATAACCCACTGATCACCTGTCAATCACCCCCTGTCACTGCCACCCATCAATCACCCCCTGTCACTGCCACCCATCAATCAGCCCCTAACCTGCCCCTTGCAGGCAATCTGATCACCCACCCACACCAATAGATCGCCCGCAGGTCCGACATTAGATCACCTCCCAAGTGCAGTGTTTACATCTCTTCTCTCCTCTAAACACCCACTAATTACCCATCAATCACCCCCTATCACCACCTGTCACTGTTACCCATCAGATTAGACCCTAATCTGCCCCTAGGGCACCCAATCACCCGCCCACACCTCAGAACGCCCTCAGACCCCAGCCCTGATCACCTCGCCAGTGCATTGCTTGCATCTATTTCCCCCCTCTAATCACACCTTGAGACACCCATCAATCACCTCCTGTCACCCCCTAGCACACCTACCCATCAGATCAGGCCCTAATTTACCCCGTGTGGGCTCCTGATCACTCGGTCAAACCCTCAGACCCCCTTCCGATCACCTCCCCAGTGCATTGATTGCATCTATTTTCCCCTCTAACCGCCCCCTGAGACACCCATCAATCACCTCCTGTCACCCCCCTAGCACTCCTATCCATCAGATCAGGCCCAATACATCCTGTCATCTAAGAGGCCACCCTGCTTATGACCGGTTCCACAAAATTTGCCCCCTCATAGACCACCTGTCATCAACATTTGCAGATGCTTATACCCCTGAACAGTCATTTTGAGAAATTTGGTTTCCAGACTACTCACAGTTTTGGGCCCGTAAAATGCGAGGGCAGTATAGGAACCCCACAAGTGACCCCATTTTAGAAAGAAGACACCCCAAGGTATTCTGTTAGGTGTATGATAAGTTCATAGAAGATTTTATTTTTTGTCAAAAGTTAGCGGAAATTGGATTTTTATTGTTTTTTTCACAAAGTGTCATTTTTCACTAACTTGTGACAAAAAATAAAATCTTCTATGAACTCACCATACCCCTAACGGAATACCTTGTAGTGTCTTCTTTCTAAAATGGGGTCACTTGTGGGGTTCCTATACTGCCCTGGCATTTTAGGGGCCCTAAACCGTGAGGAGTAGTCTAGAAAACAAATGCCTCAAAATGACCTGTGAATAGGACGTTGGGCCCCTTAGCGCACCTAGGCTGCAAAAAAGTGTCACACATGTGGTATCGCCATACTCAGGAGAAGTAGTATAATGTGTTTTGTGGTGTATTTTTACACATACCCATGCTGGGTGGGACAAATATCTCTGTAAATGGACAATTATGTGTAAAAAAAAAAATCAAACATGTGTCATTTACAGAGATATTTCTCCCACCCAGCATGGTTATATGTAAAAATACACCACAAAACACATGATACTACTTCTTCTGAGTACGGCGATACCACATGTGTAACACTTTTTTGCAGCCTAACTGTGCTAAGGGGCCCAAAGTCCAATGAGTACCTTTAGGATTTCACAGGTCATTTTGAGACATTTGGGTTCAAGACTACTCCTCACGGTTTAGGTCCCCTAAAATGCCAGGGCAGTATAGGAACCCCACAAGTGACCCCATTTTAGAAAGAAGACACCCCAAGGTATTCTGTTAGGTGTATGATGAGTTCATAGAAGATTTTATTTTTTGTCACAAGTTAGCGGAAATTGATATGTATTGTTTTTTTTTTCACAAAGTGTCATTTTCCGCCAACTTGTGACAAAAAAAAATCTTCTATGAACTCACCATACTCCTAACAGAATACCTTGGGGTGTCTTCTTTCTAAAATGGGGTCACTTGTGGGGTTCCTATACTGCCCTGGCATTTTAGGGGCCCTAAACCGTGAGGAGTAGTCTAGAAAACAAATGCCTCAAAATGACCTGTGAATAGGACGTTGGGCCCTTTAGCGCACCTAGGCTGCAAAAAAGTGTCACACATGTGGTATCGCCATACTCAGGAGAAGTAGTATAATGTGTTTTGTGGTGTATTTTTATACATACCCATGCTGGGTGGGAGAAATCTCTCTGTAAATGGACAATTGTGTGTAAAAAAAATCAAATAATTGTCATTTACAGAGATATTTCTCCCACCCAGCATCTGTATGTGTAAAAATACACCCCAAAACACATTATACTACTTCTTCTGAGTACGGCGATACCACGTGTGGCACTTTTTTGCACCCTAACTGCGCTAAGGGGCCCAAAGTCCAATGAGTACCTTTAGGATTTCACAGGTCATTTTGCGACATTTGGTTTCACGACTACTCCTCACGGTTTAGGGCCCCTAAAATGCCAGGGCAGTATAGGAATCCCACAAATGACCCCATTTTAGAAAGAAGACACCCCAAGGTATTCCGTTAGGAGTACGGTGAGTTCATAGAAGATTTTATTTTTTTGTCACAAGTTAGCGGAAAATGACACTTTGTGAAAAAAACAATTAAAATCAATTTCCGCTAACTTGTGACAAAAAAAAAAAAATCTTCTATGAACTCACCATACTCCTAACGGAATACCTTGGGGTGTCTTCTTTCTAAAATGGGGTAATTTGTGGGGTTCCTATACTGTCCTGGCATTTTAGGGGCCCTAAACCGTGAGGAGTAGTCTTGAAACCAAATTTCTCAAAATGACCTGTGAAATCCTAAAGGTACTCATTGGACTTTGGGCCCCTTAGCGCAGTTAGGGTGCAAAAAAGTGCCACACATGTGGTATCGCCGTACTCAGGAGAAGTAGTATAATGTGTTTTGGGGTGTATTTTTCCACATACCCATGCTGAGTGGGAGAAATATCTCTATAAATAGACAATTGTGTGTAAAAAAAAATTAAAAAATTGTCATTTACGGAGATATTTCTCCCACCTAGCATGGGTATGTGTAAAAAATACACCCCAAAACACATTATACTACTTATCCTGAGTACGGCAATACCACATGTGTGGCACTCTTTTGCAGCCTAACTGCGCTAAGGGGCCCAAAGTCCAATGACCATCTTTAGGCTTTAAAGGGGTGCTTACAATTAGGCACCCCCCAAAATGCCAGGACAGTGAACACACCCCACAAATTACCCCATTTTGGAAAGTAGACACTTCAAGGTATTCAGAGAGGAGCATAGTGAGTCCGTGGCAGATTTCATTTTTTTTTTGTCGCAAGTTAGAAGAAATGGAAACTTTTTTTTTTTTTTTTTTGTCACAAAGTGTCATTTTCCGCTGACTTGTGACAAAAATAAAATCTTCTATGAACTCACCATGCCTCTCACTGAATACTTTGGGATGTCTTCTTTCCAAAATGGGGTCATTTGGGAGGTATTTGTACTATCCTGGAATTTTAGCCCCTCATGAAACCTGACAGGTGCGCAGAAAAGTCAGAGATGCTTGAAAATGGGAAAATTCACTTTTGGCACCATAGTTTGTAAACGCTATAACTTTTACCAAATCCAATAAATATACACTGAATGTTTTTTTTTTTTTTTTATCAGACATGTAGCAGAATAACTTTCGCGCTCAAATGTATAGGAAATTTTACTTTATTTGAAAAATGGCAGCACAGAAAGTTAAAAAAGTCATTTTTTTGACAAAATTCATGTATTTTTTGATGAATATAATAAAAAGTAAAACTCGCAGCAGCAATCAAATAGCACCAAAAGAAAGCTGTATTAGTGACAAGAAAAGGAGGTAAAATTCATTTAGGTGGTAGGTTGTATGAGCGAGCAATAAACCGTGAAAGCTGCAGTGGACTGAATGGAGAAAAAGGCTCTGGTCCTTAAGGGGCGAAAAGACTGTGGTCCTCAAGTGGTTAAAGATGATGCCAAATGCACTAACATAAGCCCTAGTATCCTGTTCCTGATGGTCTAGTAAAGTACTATGGCAATTATTTACAGAGGCAATGTGAAAGGTTTTGGATAGGGATATCTCTGAGAAAATAAATGCCACTATAGTCTTGTGAATAAGCCCTTAAACAGCAGCATGTGTGAGTGGAGTGACATCAAACACAAAGCATGTTGATAAAAGGAGACATTGGTTTACTTTGTAGAGCAAAGGAAGGGGATCACTTTCACGTTTACATTCAGCCCTTTTCTTCTGTCTGTGACCCAGGTGAATCTGGATCTTCTCAGTGATTCATCTTCGCTTAGTGCAGGACTGCGTAGTTTGAAAACATGCATCCATGTGCTACAACATACTGTCATTTCCTTGTTAAAAGGTAAGTGTTTGTGTATTTTTAGTATTAAACTCTGAAATATGTGTACACTCAGATGTTTGGTATACTTGTGGAAACAGAAATAGTTTGTTCACTGTTTTGTCTTTCTTATATGCCATTGTTTTGTCTTTCTTATATGCTACTTTGACTGACATTTTCAGTGTATGAATACTTTTCATACTTAAAGGATTCCTGAAGTGAGACATGACATGATGAGATAAATGTGAACATATACTGTAGTACCAATCCTACTTAGAACTTGCATGTATTCACTTTTCAATTGTTGTCAAGGGTAAATAAACCAATGCCTTATCTGTGCAGTCAGACTGTACAATAGCTCTCCTGAAAGCTCATTTGTGTGTGTTTGTGCAAATACTTACCAATGCAGGAGAATAAGTAAACATTCAGTTAGTTATTAATTCTGTTTGTGGTATTTGTATGGACAGCAGTAATGCTAAATGTGATGCTATACATGAATCAGATGTCTGCTGCAAGTACTTAACTCATAATTTAGTTTCACTTCGGTTTTCATTTGATTGTGCTTCATTAGAAGTTATGATCAGACATACAGTGTACTTACCTGAATGGTATTACCCGCTTCTGGACCACGGTAATTGAAATCTACGCCATGTTTGGGACCTGTTATCCCTGCCAGGGCGTAGAATTAAATTGCGCTGCAGGTTCCCCGTGATCACACCGCTCTCCTGTCGCTACAGCCCACTAGCTCTGGTGTCGGTATGACAGTAGAGCTCCATTAATCTTGTGATTGGTTCACAGTGAACTTAGGGTCCGGAGCCAATGAAATCTGCTCTTGACCGGCTCACAGAGCTCGGCTTTCATACTGACAGGAGGGCGAGAGGGCTGCAGCGATGAGTGAGAGTCGCGAACGGCGAGAGACAGGTTGGTGAGCCCTGTTTTTTTTATTTGTTTTTTTTACCAAGAAGTGTGTGGTCCTTAACCAATTAGCATTCCTGGACGTGAGTTTCACGTCATGCTCTGTCCCTGCCTGCATTCACTCACGTGAAACTCACGTCCTGCAGTGTAAACAGCGCTGTGCGCGCGCCCGCGAGTCCGCGCGATCCCCTCATTGGTGCATGTGAACAGAAGTTCACAGAACCAATGAGATCGTTTTTACTGTGAATGACAGCTGCCATAGCCAATGGCAGCTCTCATTCACACTGTGACAATGTAAACATTACATTGTTGCCACCTAAAGCTGCTGAAGCCTCAGATCTCTCGTCAGTGTGAGATCTGAGGTGGAGCAGCTTGTGTGCAGAGCTGTGTGAGCTGTGTGATCTACTGTGGAAATAAATTGTATTTTATTGCTGTTTTCTAACCCTTTCCCAGCCTAACTATCCCTTGTGTGTTCAGTACACTGTACTGATCACACTGTACTAATCTAGCTGATCTAGCTGTCCTAGGCCCTTTTTATACTGCCCTCCTCCCCCCCCTATTACTGTTTTAGTTTGCTGACCCCTTATTGATCAGTTGATCGTCATCTGATCATCTGATCTTCTGATCTCATCTCTCTCCCACTCACATCACCGTGCTCTCTTCTACTTCCATTCCCAGCACTTCTTTTCCTCATCCTCATTCATATAAAAAAAAAAAAAAAAAAAAAAATCTTTCTATCTATTATCTCTTTATCTTGTTCTGTACCCTATTTATAAAAAATGGCAAAGAGGCGATACACAGAACAGGAGATCGTTGCCTTGATGGAAATCAGCGGCAGCGACGAAGAATCTGACTGCGAATCTGACGGCGAAGAATGGCTGCCGGTTGAACATTCTGACCCGCTGTCAGACGGCGACTCCAGCTCTGATGAAGGTGAAGGGCCATCAGAGCAGGCAAGAGTTGCTACTGTGCATCCTGTTGTCACTGCATCAGTTCCCAGTGGCAGCGACTCTGAGACACAGGCGTCATCAGATCGCAGAGGAGGGAGCACAGCAGGCACTAGTGCTCCAGGGGCAGGCAGCCAGCAGCAAAGTCCTCAGGAACCCATGGACATTTTAGATGGCACTAGTGCTCCAGGGGCTAGCAGCCAGCAGCAAAGTCAGCAAGTACCACTGGACATGTCACACCTACTGTGGGTACCGCCAAACATGCAAGCACCCCAAATCCCTCCTTTCATTGCAAACAGTGGCTTAATGGTTGACATGACAGGGAATATGTCACCAGTCGATGTTTTCCAGCAATTCGTCAATGACGATTTTTTGCAATTTATTGTCGAGCAGACAAATTTGTATGCCTCTCAATTCATTGAGTCCCACCCCAGGTCCACTTATACCCGGAAATGGACACCAACAAACTTGTCTGAGTTGAAAGTGTTTCTAGGCCTAACTTTCAACATGGGGCTAACAAAAAAATCGCAGCTCGCAATGTACTGGAGTACAAATCCCATACACCACACCCCTCTGTACTCATCAACTATGCCAAAGCTGCGTTATCAGATGATCATGAGATTTCTGCATTTCAATGACAATAGTCAAAACAAGAGTCCAGACAATGCAGGCAGAGACCGGCTTTTTAAATTAAGGCCACTTATAAATCACCTGAATTTAAAATTCTGTGAAATTTGTGTGCCAGGAAGAGAAATCGCAATAGACGAATCTCTAATGCCATTTCATGGCCGGCTTGGATTCAAACAATTCATCCCCAGTAAACGAGCCAGGTATGGAGTAAAGCTCTATAAGCTTTGCGAAAGCGGATCAGGGTACACCTTTGCATTTCGCATCTATGAGGGGCGAGATAGCCTGCTACAGCCAGAGGGGTGCCCAGCAGATATGGGAGCCAATGGAAAAATTGTGGTGGACCTCATGACCCCCTTACTAAATAAGGGGTATCATCTATTTGTAGACAATTTCTACACCAGCTTGCCACTTTTTAAATTTCTTTTTTCGGCTGACACCGTTGCCTGTGGTACCATCAGGGCAAACCGAAAAGGCTTTCCGCAAGAAGTCCTGAAAAAAAAATTGAAAAAGGGGGAGACTTGTAGTCTGCGCAGCAATGAAGTCCTGGCACTAAAATACAAGGACAAAAAAGATGTGCTTATGCTGTCCACCATGCACACAGAGGGCACAGTGCTAGTGACGTCTCGCCGATCAGAGACTGTCAAGCCTATTGCGATTGATGACTACAACAAGCATATGGGAGCAGTGGATCTGTCCGACCAGATGTTGGCCCCATATTTGGTAGCTAGAAAAACGAAATCCTGGTACAAGAAGGTAGGGATTTATTTGCTACAAATGGCAATGTTCAATGCCCATGTGGCATACAGAAAAGCAGGCAATACCGGGTCATACCTGCAGTTCCAGGAACAGATCATTGCATCTTTCCTTTTTGGATCTGGCACAACACCAGTACGCAGTGACCAATCCCAGTGAGAAGACATCATCAGACTCTGCGACAGGCACTTTATGGAATCACTCCCTCCTAATCCCCTGAAAAAATATCCTCAGAAGAGGTGCAAAGTGTGTGCCAAACATCAAATAAGAAGGGACACAAGATATTACTGTCCAGATTGTCCCTCCCACCCAGGCCTCTGCTTTACTCCGTGTTATAAAATATACCATACGGTCACCAATTATTAGAACCATGCCTATCTCCCAAAAAAAATTCTGTAGCCACCAGCTCCATTTGAAAAAAAAAAAAAAAAAAAAACTTTTCTAAAAATAAAGAAAATAGACCAGGGGCAGCCTAAGGCATGTGCCATTAATTAAGGGCCACCATTCCCAGCGGGCCACCACATTATATTCTTATTGTTACAGTTGGTCATTGTTTATGACTGTATTTTGTTCATGTTTTTTTATGTTGCAGTTATACACATAAATGAATATCAAACAATAAAAAAAAGTGTAAAAAGAAAAGTAAAAAGACAAAAAAAGTGTAAAAAAAAAAAAAAAAAAAAGAGCTAGGCATTGCTGCTACCTCCACGTGGTGCCTGGTGGAAACAGCGAAAGCTGGCAAAATGCAGTGGATATTTCATTTCATTTTATATTTGATTTATCAGCACATAGTGGCTATGCAGTCTCTACGGTGGATGTTGCCATTTGCCCTGCATAGGATACTATATTGACAATGGCGGATGAAGGGGCCACAAATTCTTTCTGCTGCTCCTGCACAGGCTGAATATAATGGTCAACCACATGATCATCTAGTAACAAAATAAGGCTTATGGCACATCATTTTCATCTTGAGAAGCTGAAGAATACATTTTCCAGTGTTTTATTTCAGAGGCACCTGTCACTTTAAAAATGCTTAGCGACAAACTGTCACCAACAGTCAAAAAAATATTTATTTTCAAACAAGTGGTCACACTTGTGCAATTTTCAGCAAAACCACAAAAATGTAACGGACACAATATACCCATCTTTGTATAGCCCTGGATCTCTACTTTTCAAAATGGTGGCACTTGTAGTACTTATTTTCTGTTCTGACACACATAGGACTCTGTGAAGGAAGTGTGACGCTATAAAAAGGAAAGCGGAAAAAATGCCCTTCAAAAATCCAAGTACGCAGGTCTCTTATAAAGGCCCACTACGTGGTCAGCTAGTAACAAAATAAGGCCTATAGCACATCATTTTCATCGTGAGAAGCTGAAGAATACATTTTCCAGTGTTTTATTTCAGTGGCACCTGTCACTTTCAAAATGCTTAGCGACAAACTGTCACCAACAGTCAAAAAAATATTTATTTTCAAACAAGTGGTCACACTTGTGCAATTTTCAGCAAAACCACAAAAATGTAACGGACACAATATACCCATCTTTGTATAGCCCTGGATCTCTACTTTTCAAAATGGTGGCACTTGTAGTACTTATTTTCTGTTCTGACACACATAGGACTCTGTGAAGGAAGTGTGACGCTATAAAAAGGAAAGCGGAAAAAATGCCCTTCAAAAATCCAAGTACGCAGGTCTCTTATAAAGGCCCACTACGTGGTCAGCTAGTAACAAAATAAGGCCTATGGCACATCATTTTAACCAGGAAGGGCCAAAGAACATTTTTTGAAGTGTTTTATATCAAAATCACTTGTCATGTGAAAATTAGGCAGGGTGAAAAGTGACAAAAATGTATATTTTCTGCTTTTACATCTGTTTTTCCTTGTCATATGCATATGAAATAAAATAATTGCTTGGAAACAATATTACTGAGAGATAGCCTAGATTGTCCTGAAAAAAACAACACATGTTTCAATTAGATAGCATAAGTAATTAAAAAGTTATCACTGTATTAAAAGCAACACAGCTGAGTATCAAAATTGTCAGGAATCTGAAGGGGGTAAAAACCCAGGAATGCGAAGTGGTTAAGGGGCCAGAGACTTCTGGTACATAAATGGTTAACCATATTTAACTACATTTTTCAAATCTTGGCATGGCACAGGTATATTTTGCGTTACAAAACTGACTCATCACCAGCCTGTATTATCTTTACTATTGTAACTTAGGCCAGGGTAGCAATTATTTGCCACTTAAAGAGAAACTGTGACCAAGAATTGAACTTCATCCCAATCAGTAGCTGATACCCCCTTTCCCATGGGAACTCTATTCCTTTTCACAAATCGTCAAGGGGATCTGTATGGCTGATATTGTGGTAAAACGTGGTAAAACCCCTCCCACAGGAAACTGTGAGGACCATGTCCAAATACACAGTATATATAATGCACAGAGCAAAATACTGGTTGCTTGAAATCAGCCGTTAGGCTAGGTCCACACTTGCCCATTGCAGATCGGATCCGTTTCTGTAAACATTTTGTTTTCTCTCTCTGCTTTGAGAGAAATTTTTTTTTTTTGTGCAGCTACGTTTCCAGTCCGTGGAAACATCCCCAGCCCTGGCCATGGGTGGGGGGCTGCCATGCTGGAGGGGGTAGCAGGAAGGGGGCGGCGGCGCCCCCCTTCCCTGCTTCCACTCGAGCTAGTTTCATTAATTAAATCAATGTAATAAAATGTATAAAGCAAAGCGGCAAGCAGGGAACTTACTTCCTTGCGTTCCACTGCTTACTGTCACTTCCTGCAATGCCGCCCTGTGTTGTTCATTGGACGGCATTGCAGGAAGTGAGGGTGAGCGGTGTGATGCAAAGAATTGAGTTCCCCGCTTGCTGCTTTCCTTTATACAATGATTTAAATAATTTAATACAATGATTTAAATAATTTAATTAAACTAGCTGAAGGGGGAGTTGGGAAGGGAGGACCGAGGCCCCCGCTGATGCCCCCCTTCCTCCCTGCTACCCCCTCCAGCATGGTGAGCCACTGATACGTTTTTAGAACAAGTGTGAACCTACTTTTACAATGCTACAAGGTCACGGCACAGAAAGGGAACTATTATGGTCATGATTTCACACCCTGATGACCTAATTGAGAAAATGTAAATATTTCCTGTGGGAAAGGGGGTTTCCGCTACTGATTGGGATGAAGCTCAATCCCGTGTTAAAGTTCCTCTTTAAGGAAACCAATCAGAATTAATCATTAGGGTTGTCACACAATATCTATTATTTATCATGCTAACAGTATGCCTTTTAATTCCTATTTCTCTGTATTACAGGTACAGACTTGGATGCTAATAACATTCTGGTGGCACTCAATGAATTAAATTCTACTGCCTCTACATTAAACAAATACTTTCTGGCATTGTCACAGCACATATTCAATTTGACAGAGCTCAGAAGTTTGTCAGAGGCTTTGCTGTGTGCCATTCAGAGAAGAGATTCCAATGCGGTGCCTCAGAGAATGAACGGTTTACAGTCACTAAATGAACTGCGTAACTCTGTGCTCTCGCCCAGCACCATACAGTGGGTGTAACCCTCACAGCCTCACCATTATTATACTGCTTCAACAGATTTTGCACTGCACGATTGGATTAGTAGGTTATAATCGATGTGTACAGTCTTGTGTATTATAAATATTTATATGTGCAGCTTTTGTAATTATATTAAAATGTAATTATATAATGAAAGATTAGAAAAAAAGTGTATCACTTACATGGGCACCAAAAGGGAGAATTTGGGCACACCCCTGCATGTACAGTGGATATCTCATCATGTTTAGCCACTATTATGATCCAGGAAACCCTGGCAAGCAGCACAGACATTCTGGCAGCCATGCAATGTGTGCAGGACCTGTGTGAATGGCTTGTTCTCTCAACCATCCCCACCTAGTCTGCTGACTGCACAGGAAGAGTCATGGGCCCACTGAATGAGGTCTGTCCAATGTTGTTGAGCTTGACCAGCTTGTAATCTTGTAATACATGCCTACCTTATCCAGTGTGCACCTTGGCATCCTCACTGAATGTAATATATGTTAAATATAGAATGTGGGTGTATATATATGTGTGTGTATTTTTTTTTTTTTTTTAATGAATAGGTTAAATGGTGAGCTCAACCGTCCAAACAGCGCAACCGTCCAAACAGAGTTTAGTTTTAAAGCCTAATTGCATGGATATTCAAACTCTTTGTTTTAAATAGTGGATAAAGAGGTTGGAACTTCTCTAGAGCGTTGTGGCTTTAACCTTACTGGCGTTCAATTTCTGCTGAATTTATGTGCAAAAAGCGGTTCAATTAATTTGCATGTTATGTTTGCCTTTAACTTACCAAAATGTGTCCTGTGAGGGCTAGTATACATCTTGAGTATAAGAAGTTTCAACACAAAATCATGTCAAAAAATAAATGTAATTTTCCCCTTGTGCCAGCCCACAGTTTTCCCACTCTTAAGCTTTTTTGGAAAGAAAACCTGCAGTTTTCACATGTATTTTTTTTGTTTGCATTAAAATTTGCATTCACGTCTGTTTTTTTTTTTTTCACGTGCGGGTTTCCACTACATGCAAAAATTTTGCCTGGAAATTTTAATGCCAAAACGCATGCCTTGGAACTGCTGGATTATCCGGACTCTTCCATATAATTTTCACCTATTTTACCTTGAATCAGACTGGATGAGTCAGGCTTGTCCATACAGCTAGAAATGTAAATATAAAAACTAGACAAGAACAGCAATGAAAACACTGTACAGGTAGTCCTCGGGTTATGAACACTCAACTTACGAACGGCCCGATCCCGTCGTGATGACGTCATTTCCGCGTGGGGAAGATTGAAGAAGCAGCCTTAAACTTCCCCCAAGTGCCGGCGCGTGCAGCAGCAGCAGCATTGGACTCACCTCCAAACCGAGTCCAACGTTGTCTGTCGTTCTCTCTCCGCATCCAGATCCCTCTAGCCGTGTACAGCACCGCTTCCTTGATGTCACATGACATTCAGGTTCCTGTATGTCACATGACATACAGGAAGCGGTGCTGTACGCGGCTAGAGGGAGCTGGATGCGGAGAGGACAGACAGCGTTGGACTCGTAAGGAGGTGAGTCCGGAGGGGGGGGGGGGCAATGCGGTGGCACAGAGGGGGCAAAGAGGCAGCACAGAGGAAGCAAAACAGGAAGTACAGACAGAGGCACAGGGGGACAAACAGGCACAGAGGGAGACACTGGAGGCAAAGGGGGGCACATAGGATGCAAAGGGGACAGAGATGGCACAGCGTTTCGACTTAAAGGAATACTTAAGTCAAAATCAAAAAATGACTTTTACTCACCTGGGGCATCCCTCAGCCCCCTGAAGCTGTACGGTGCCCTCGCAGCCTCGATCCGATCCACCTGTCCCCGCCGGCGGCTACTTCCGGGTTCGGCGACAGCCACCGACAGGCTGGGAACGCGAATGATTCTCCACGTTCCCAGCCGCTATATCACCCTCTATGCTGCTATAGTGTATAACATACCTTGTCTCGGTACATGAAAAAAACGGATTTGCTGCCCCCTGGCGGATTTTTAGCAAACCGCCAGTAGGGTTAAGAACGGATTCAGGTTAAGACAGTCCCTAACTCATTCGTTAACTGGGGACTACCTACTAAAAATGTTTTATTTGTTACTTACATTCTAAACCCTTACAACATTATTCAAAACTAAAAGAAAAATTCTGGATTGGAGGTCTGCTAATACAAAAATAAAATGCTAATGTTTGTAAATAAAATAATGACTTTAATAAATTCACGATTCCTAGTGTTCTGTATTTATAATGTGATTACACATACATGAAATAAAATAGTGAAAACTTCATACATGTGATTTGTCTGCTCCAGTGCTTCCTGTGCTGTCATCATTGCTGGACCACAGAATAGCTGCATAGATTAATGACAGAGATGCCCAATAACTTCCACTAAGCCTGAAATATCTAGGAGGATGGACCAGGCCTTTCATAAAATTACACAAGTGGAATGCTAGTCATTTCTTGAATGTTAAAGGGGAGCTTCAGCCTAAACAAACATACTGTCATTAAGTTACATTAGTTATGTTAATTAGAATAGATAGGTAGTATAATCTTTTACCCACCCTGTTTTAAAAGAACAGACAAATGTTTGTGATTCATGGGGGCTGCCATCTTTGTCATGGGGGCAGCCATCTTTTTGGTTGAAAGGAGGTGACAAGGAGCAGGAGACACAGTTCCAACTGTCCTGTGTCCTGATAACCTCTCCCAGCTGCACACACTAGGCTTCAAATGTCAAATTAAAAATGTAAAAAAAAAAAAAAAATTACACCAAAACAGCAGAACAACATCATCATAAATCCCATCAAGCTTTGCACAGCATAAGGGGAAACTGCCCGGGCAGTTTTCTTCTGTGCAGCTAAAAATGAGGCTTGTATAAGAGAAACAAAGTTCTGATGCTGTGAAACTGTTAAAGAAACACCAAGCCTTTTCATTGCTGCTGAGTCAATTTTTAGTCTGGAGGTTCACTTTAAGTGCAAGCCAAAAATGGTTGACTAGAAATTTGATTACCGGTATTCTGTATTCAACATCTGCGAAACTTTAACCATGTGAAGCCACTAGATGTCACCCTTGCACCACTGATGTTACGGACTATATGAAATGATAAATATCACATTGTTCGTATCAGTAAGCTCATAAAGAAGCATTGAAGGATACCTGCTTCCGAGTCAGCCCTCACAATTTTTCAGTAACACATTGTATTTTTTGGGCGCTGAACGCCACATTCGAAAAGAGATCAACTGTTTCTCCATTTGAATGAGTGGAAGTGGTTGTTGAGATGACGGTGACAGTGTTTGAACAATATCCTTGGTAGATCCCTCTTCTTGTCCCCGGATGCAGCATCTCAGAGCCGCTTTCCTGTTTGCAAGTGATGAGGAGAAAATGGCAACCGCTGGGCCTGTCATTTTTTTCCTGCTATTCTCCTCTAAATGGCTTGAACACTTTTCAATGGTACATTCTCAAACGAAGCGCCAAAAAACACTTATGAAACACCTCCCTAAAAACAACATGCTATTCCAAGCAAGTGAACACCAGCGTTTTGAAGTGTTCAAATATGCCGCTCTCCAGACATCCTTCGGTACATGTCCCAACTCTCTCATTCTCCAGATTCAATGAGCTGAAGCAATGTTATAAAGAATAGTGACTAAAATTTGGCTTCTCCATTTTGGCTTCATTTTTATTAAATAACGACAATGGAGTCTGCTGTGTGTTGTTTTGTTTTACAGCCGGTTAAGTTCAAGGAGCATAACATTTACATTTTATTTGAAGGCAAAACTGGAAAAATTAGTGTCTAATTTTCCACTTTCAGTTTATATGGTCTTTAGATATATTTGATGTCTGATTCAGACACTTAAAGGGGCACTATATAGCAAAATTTAGGCTACTGCAATAATGCTAGTAGCGTGTTTCTAATAGGAAGAGGGACACCTATTAGGTAGTGTTTTTGTTTACAAAGGCCAGCTGGATAGAATAATTTATATCGCGTAGATCCTGGCATCTGAAAGGCTCGGTTCCAACTTGTGCCGAATCACGTGAGTGGCCAGTGTGGTGTCTGCTCTGATGGACCACTGTGGTTCGGCTGGAGCCCGGGGCTGTGGCATTACCACCATATGGGGACACATCTGCTCTTCCGAATTATCACAGACTGCACAGAAGTGTGGTCTGCTTACCGCAATGATTCCAATGGATCTGTTGCAGGCTTACAAGTGTGAACACTACTGTATATAAAATAGGAGCTGTTTACTGTAGGTTTCACAGTAAGCGGAGAACGGACAACAAAAAGACAATTCTCAGCTCAAGTGGGACCACAGCCCAAGCAACATGCTCTCGGTTCAATTGGGCTGTGATAACAGATGTCTCTCCTCTCTGTGTTGTGAGGACAAAGTCTGTTCTTGTAATGCAGGCTCAGTCAGCAGCAAGTACTGACACGGGCTTTGGAAGGTCTTGGGTAAAAAAAACCCCAACAGGCAGCTTTACCAGAGTTTACTGCATCAGGCCCATTGTATTATACTGCTACTATCATGTCCTTATACATCATTGTTTCAATGTGAAAAAGTGACCTTCTTATGACTTTAGTCTTGTGTGAGTATAAAATCATATTATGTATAACACAATGTTTTGGCCGTGTATATTTTAACCACTTCAGCCTACAGGCCATTTTGCCTTTATGCCAAAAGCCATTTTTACCTGCCAGCACCCCTTCCATTTATTTGGCCATAACTTTTGCCATAAGCTTTTCAAACTTGAATGATCTATATCTTGTTTTTTCCACCACAAATTAGGCATTTTGTGGATGATTGTTTTCAATATTACTTTATTTACTATGCATTTTGTAGGCAAATGCAAGCGAAAATAAGAAAAAATACACAATTTTTCCAATTCCATCCCCTAAACTTTAAAAATAAGCAATGCTACTATAAATAAAACCCACCCATTTTATTTGCCCATTGGTCCCGGCTATCACATTTACGTGATGTCCCTAGTACATTGTATGACGACAATATTATTTGCAAATAAAGGTGTTTTTTTCTGTTTAGGGTTTTTTGGTGCCCCGTCAATTGTAAGCATTCATGTACTAAAATAACAGTACAAGTAGTGAGTCCCTAAGACAACTATCTATGGAATTTTTTGTGTGTGTGTCTTTTTACCACTAGGTGGTGCTCAGGGGCGGACTGACAACTCATGGGGCCCCCGGGCAATAGGAGATTATGGGGCCCCACATACCAGTGTTTCCCACCTTTCACGTTATATTTTTACAGACTAAGATATAATAATTTATTGACAACAGTAAATATGTTATATTGAGATATTACATAGTGACAAAAACCGCGCCAAAAAATGGGTGTGGTCACGCAACAGAATGTGGGCGTGGTCATGGGTGGGGCAAAATATACATGACCTTAGCAGTGGTGTAAAAGGTCTGCTGGGGAAGTTTGCACTCTGCCATAGTGCTTCCCCCCAAAATACATGTAATCTGACTGCATTTCACAAAAAATCCATGCAATTTGGCAGAGGTTCCTGCAAAATACAGATAATATGGCAGTCGTTCCCCCAAAATAGACGTTATCTGGCAGCAGCGGTTCCCCCAAATATACATAATTTGGCAGTGGATCACCAAAAATACATGTAGCAGCAGTGGTTCCCCCAAAATACACAGAATCTGGAAGCAGCAGTTCCCCCATTATACACAATCTGGCAGCGGTTCCCCAAAAATACACATAATCTGGCAGCTGTTTCTCAAAATACACTTAATCTGGCAGCAGCAGTTCCCCAAAAATAGTTAATCTGGCAGCAGTTCCCCCAAAATAGGTGCCCCCAGTATAGGTAACCAGGTCAAAGGGTATCCCCAGTGGAAGTATCCAGGTCTATAGGTTTTCCCAGTGCAGGTATCCAGGTCTATAGGTGTCCCCAGTATAAGTAGCCTAATCTACAGGTGTCCCCAGAATAGATAACCAGGTCTATAGATGTCCCCATTTAAGATAGCCAGGTCTATAGATGTCCCCAGTTAAGATAGCCAGGTCTATAGCTGTCCCCAGTATAGGTAGCCAGGTCTACAGGTGTCTCCAGAATAGGTAGCCAGGCCTATAGGTGTCCCCAGTACAGATAGCCAGGTCTATAGGTGTCTCCTGTATAGATAGCCAGGTCTTTAGGTGTCCCCAGTATATGTAGCCAGGTGTATAGGTGTCCCCAGTATAGCCAGGTCTATAGGTGCCCTCAGTATATGTAGTCAGGTGTATAGGTGCCCCCAGTATATGCAGTCAGATGTATAGGTCTCCCCAGTATAGCCAGGTGTATAGGTCTCCCCAGTATAGCCAGGTGTATAAGTGCCCCCAGTATATGCAGCCAGGTGTATAGGTGTCCCCAGTATAGCCAGGTTTATAGGTGCCCCCAGTATATGTAGCTAGGTCTATAAGTGCCCCCAGTATATGTAGTCAGGTGTATAGGTGCCCCCAGTATATGCAGCCAGATGTATAGGTGTCCCCAGTATAGCCAGGTTTATAGGTGCCCCCAGTATATGTAGCTAGGTCTATAAGTGCCCCCAGTATATGTAGCCAGGTGTATAGGTGCCCCCAGTATATGCAGCCAGGTGTATAGGTCTCCCCAGTATAGCCAGGTCTGTAAGTGCCCCCAGTATATGTAGCTAGGTCTATAAGTGCCCCCCCAGTATATGTAGTCAGGTGTATAGGTGCCCTCAGTATATGCAGCCAGATGTATAGGTCTCCCCAGTATAGCCAGGTATATAGGTGCCCCCAGTATATGCAGCCAGGTGTATAGGTCTCCCCAGTATATGCAGCCAGGCTTGTAGGTGTCTCAAGGAGGGGAGACAGCCAGTGAAGGAGGGCGATGGGCATAGCAGCGGAGAAGGGGGGAAGTTTCCCCCCCCTCCTCTCACCTTGGGGCCCCCCTTCCTGGCTCTCCCCTCCGTAATCTGTAAGACAGCTGGAAGCGGCTGACAGCGGGCGGAGACTTACCGCTGTTCAGCCACCGGAGGCATCGCTGATCTGTGTGCAGCTAGTCTGGGCTTCTCAAGCCCACACTAGCTGCACACAGATCAGCGATCCCTCCGGTGGCTGAACAGCGTCTCCGCCCGCTGTCAGCCGCTTCCAGCTGTCTTACAGATTACGGAGGGGAGAGCCAGGAAGGGGGGCCCAAAGGTGAGAGGAGGGGGGGGAAACTTCCCCCCTTCTCCGCTGCTATGCCCATCGCCCTCCTTCACTGGCTGTCTCCCCTCCTGGCTGCTCAGGGTTCTATGGCGGGTGGCGGGCCCCCCCTGACCACGGGCCCTCGGTCCGTGCCCGAGTGCCCTAATGGTCAGTCCGCCCCTGGTGGTGCTAGAAACACAGTCCTGAATTACCAGGATGTGTTACTTTTTTTTTTTAATTATTATTTATTTATTTATTTGTTTTACTTTTGTTACGTTATTTTAAATGGACATTGCCCTTGATTGGGGTCATGTCCATTCATTACAGGCACTGCGATTGATTGGAAAGCCTTGGTTCCCTTCCCCAACCACCGACATGGAAATTCCGCCAGGTAAGAGCAGGGGATGCGGAAGTGGTTAAAAAGTAAATGACATAACAAGAAATTAAACACAAGTATCACTTATATAGGCTTGTACACACTGTGCATTTTGCAATAAAACAAACTGTTTGCACCTGTGAATGTACTACTTTGTGCAATGTAGATAGAGTGATTGACTTATAAGCTATAATAAATTAGCAAATCAATTAGGAGTAGGACAAGAACTGTATGATATAAAGCTATTGCACTACAAAATTCTCCACAACCCTTAGACAATTATTACAAAAAAATACTCCTATATAAGAACATTTGCAGAGTGAAGTTCCTTTAAAGAGGTACTCTAGTAAAAATAATATAATAAAAAAAGTGCTTAATTTTTTTACAATAATTATGTATACGTGATTTAGTCAGTGTTTGCCCATTGTAAAATCTTTACTCTCCCTGATTTACATTCTGACATTTACCACATGGTGACATTTGTACTGCTGGCAGGTGATGTCAGTGGAAGGAGATGTTGCTTGCTTTTTTTGGCAGTTGGACCCAGCTGTAAACAGCTGTTATTTCCCACAATGCAATGAGGTTCACAGACTGGAAACTGTCAGGACCATGGTTTTGACATCACACTTTGGGAGGGGTTTCACCACAATATCAGCCATACAGAGCCCCCGATGATCCATTTGTGAAAAGGAAAAGATTCTTGGTCACAGTTTCTCTTTAAGGACAATAAGCCAATGCTTTGTCTCTCCTTTGAGACTGTAACAGCATGTCAGGGTGGCATTAAATCTGGTTGAAACTTCAAACTTTGGTTTTTAAACTCTAAAATGTGCATAAGCTTCTGAGACTCCAGGAAATTCTAAATAGAAATAGTACTTCCAAAACATTATCACTAAGATTACTTAAAACTTTACTTTAAAGTAAATGTGAAGTGAGTTAAAATGAAAAAGTCCCATGGACAGGAAAGGGTCTGGATCCCATAAAGCCTTCCCTGTCCTCTCGTTTCCCTAGTTCCACCTCAGTCACCCTTATTTAAATTTGCCACCTTAGGGGGCTCCGGAAGCACTTGTGTCCCCGAGTGATTCCAAAGGCTCCATACATACATGTTTAGTATGGAGCCGCCCATCTTCAGAAGCACTTGGCACTTGGGGACGTGAAAGCTTCTGAAGCCTCCCAAGAGCTCACGGACAGAACAGGGGTGGCAACACTGAAAGAACAGGAATTGCTCTATAGCAGTGGTCCTCAAACTATGGCCAGTGGGCCGAATGCAACCCGCCAAAGGTTTTTCACTGGCCCCCAAAACACAAAATGTATAATTTATAGATGCAGCCCACTGCACATGTAAATATCGGCGGTCCGTATATGGAATAGTGCTTGCACCACCCATGCTGGCACCACTCATCCGTATACTGTAGAAGCCAGCGAGCAGCCGTTCGCTGACTTCCAGTCCAATTCTGCATCAGGTGACACTGCTGTCCAACTAAATGGCAGGTTGTCACCTGAGTATGCATCACTGTCTGGTGCACAAGACATTCGGGGATGCGGCGAGTGGCGTGAATGAGCACGCCAGAGAGAGGGAGGATGTCCCTATAAATCTTTCCGAGAATGGAAGCCGCGGTGTGCAGAGAGAGCCTCTGAGGACGCTTAGTGAGCGAAACGGTCGTCAGGCCCTACAACACCGCTCCCAACATACCCCGCAGCACTAGGAAGACCTGGTAGGATGTTTTAAGCATGAAACTTTTCTTGATATGGACTGTATGTCATTTTTTTCAAGCCAGAAGAATAAAGCTTTTTTAAGTGGAATGCTAGTGCCAAACTGCTCCTTTCTTTCCTCACTGTGTAACTATACAAGACATTCTTCGGGCGCACATGACTGAAATCCTCTGGGCATGATTGGGGGGGAATCAATACCTAGATTCAATGTAATGTTTTCAACATAATTTTATGAAGTATTGACTGAAAAAGTTTGGGGACCCCTGCTCTATAAGATGCAGATTCTTCCCTGTCCAAAGAGAAGTATCATATTGACGCACACATAATTGGGGTAATGCACTGCATGTGCAGCGTTGGGATATTGTCTTACATTGGATTGCATCGCACCAGATGCACTCTGACCATCGCATAGACTTACTCCTGCAGTTTGACTTTCCACTATTTAGTACCACAACACCCCACTGTAAAGGAAAACATCAAAGCCTCTTTTAATGCAAATATAGAATTTGACATTAATATTTGTACATCTTTTTAAAGGGAAGGTCCAAGCTAAATAAAAAATAAAAAAAAGCTCTACTTACCCAGGGCTCCCTCCAGCCCCTGGCAGCCGATATGTCCCTTGCCGCAGCTCCATTTCCAGCCGGTGGCCTGGGGTCCCCTCCGTTGCAGATGCCAACCTCGCCAGGTCTGCATCTTCTGCGTGAGTGCGGGGCTATGCCGCTCTTGATCATGCTCCTGTGGGCCGGGTGCATTCCGTGCAGACGCTGTACTTCTGCACCTGCGCAGGATGCTCCAAGCCTAGTGAGCGCGATCACTAGCGGCACGATTAAGCACTCATGCATGCAACAGAGGGGACCCCGGGCCACCTGTTGGAAGAGGAGCTGAGGCGAGGGACATATCAGCTGCCAGGGGCTGGAGGAAGCCACCGGTAAGTAGATTTTTAATTTTTTTTAATCCTCGCATCTGTCCTTTAACCACTCTCACTGCTAGGAACTCCTCTCTAAAAAGTAACAAAACCTCCATAATCTGTCAAGCTTTTATATTGCCCTAGGATGTGTTTATACATGTTTGATTGCCTTTAAAGGAAACCTAAACTGAGAAGGATGTGGATTTTTCCTTTTAAAATAATACCAGTTGTCTGACTCTCCTGCTGATCCTGTGTCTCTAATACTTTTAGCCACAGCCGCTCAACAAGCATGCAGATCAGGTGCTCTGACTGAAGTCAGACTGGATTAGCTGCATGCTTGTTTCAGGTGTGTGATTCAACCACCACTGCAGCCACAGAGGTCAGCAGGACTCACCTGCTAAGGAACCAATTAACAAATTAAACTGACTCCTTGCGGCGGCAAGCAGGGATCGGCTCGGGACCGCAGAAAGCCGCGGTATAAAATGTAAGCCGCATCAGGGATAGAGAGCCGCAGATGGGGCGTAGATTTTCACTGCAGCTGTCCCGAGCTGGTTAAGTGGATAAATAGAACTATCCATACATATTAACTGCAAATAAATATACACAGCAAGACCCCCAAAACCCAGCATAGGCGGGAAATGCCTGATGCCAGATATGTGTGCTTGCCTCCTGCCAAAAATAGCACTAAGCTTCCCACACCCCCGTGCAGCAGAAGCAACTTACTGATCCTCCAGACGCAGTCTTCTACACTTCCTGTAGCTCCCAGCAGCTTGCCTGTATCCTTTATGTAAGGTTCCTGGCCTGTCATGTGACTCGATGGGAGTTAGATGACATGCCAGGACCTGCACATAGATGCAGGGAAGCCTCTAGGAGGTGCTGAAGTGTAGAAGACTGCACCCAGAGGTTCGGTAAGTTGCTTCTTCTGCGCAAGAACTCTGCAGATTGCCCAAGTACTGTCCCCGTTGTTCACCTCACGCATGGTGGTCAGTTTAGACTTCCGAATGTCTGAGTTCCAGATAACGGGTTTTACTGTATATTATATCTTGAATCTCCCTACAAAATTAATTGTATATGCAAAATGAAACATTTAGTCTTTTTATGTTTTATTTTCTCTTTCCACCTGAACCTCCCTAATCTCCAGATGTGTAATCATTGTGTGCTTAGATTGGCTTCCACTATATGCTCTGGCTAACATTATCAACATCTGCTAATATAATCTTTATAGAAATAATTGCTGTGAAAACAGCTCTCTGGTTTGTGCACTGGTCTGTAGAATTGCACAGCTGTTCGTTTAATCTCCTGCATGTTTTGCAGAATGTGGAAGTCATTATGCTACATTTATCACAGAATTTCATTCAATGGGAAAATACTTTTTCAAACTAACAAGTCTATCTATATGAATTAATATTATACGCGTAGTATGCACAACTCTGGAGAACCAAAATTATCCAGTGAAACTGGACAGGAAGTAATTCAATTATGCAGATTGAAATAATTTGCTTTCCTTGCCAGGTCATGCCAGGGTGATAATAAGAGATCAAAGTGATCTAACCGTCTTGCTATGTTGCAGAATGATTTTGCCATTCATAGAATGGGAATCCCCCTGGCCATTTTGGATCTGGCCATTTTTCATGTAATGTAATCTCATTACTTACTTATACAGTTACTACTTCACAGCAGCACAACTGTACAAAACACCAAAACTGTCACTGAATTATAGCAGTTTGGTTGTCCTTATTACCAACTATTAATTTGAATGATCAAAGCAGACTGCAAGGAATTTAACCATAGTTACACAATACTCCCAAAACTGTGCCGTAGACAGTCAAGCATCTTAACCGTAACCCAACCAAGGCCATGCAGTATATATTTGTAGTAACATAGCCCGCAATTATCTTAATCTGTATTTGGAGTATGTTACTTCCTTTCAAGGTTATGTCTTTGCACAATGCACACTGCATAAATGCAGACACCTACAGTATGTCTGCATCTGTTTTATAGGTGATTCTAGCATTTTTATGTGCTGCCACATGATGGCAATCCATACTCACACATTTGTTTCAAGTGCTTGAAATAGGGAGCAATGCCTTCATGGACTATCTACTGTTCTGTGAAGGGTGCACGCTCTCCTAGGGCCTTGAAGCTGTTTCAGCCTCTTGTGGTCTTAATCAGTACATGGTATGGGTTGATACAGTGGGATGCGAAAGTTTGGGCAACCTTGTTAATTGGCATGATTTTCCTGTATAAATCATTAGTTGTTACAATAAAAAATGTCAGTTAAATATATCATGTAGGAGGCACACACAGTGATATTAGAGATTTTCAATTATGTTCCACCACAGATTTTCAATTATATTCAGGTCTGGGGACTGAGATGACCATTTCAGAACATTGTACTTGTACCTCTGCATGAATGCCTTAGTGCATTTTGAGCAGTGTTTAGGGTCGTTGTCTTGTTGAAAGATCCAGCCCCAGTGCAGCTTCAGCTTTGTCACTGATTCCTGGACATTGGTCTCCAGAATCTGCTAATACTGAGTGGAATCCATGCGTCCCTCAACTTTGACAAGATTCCCAGTCCCTGCACTGGCCACAAAGCCCCACAATATGATGGAACCACCACCTTATTTTACTGTAGGTAGCAGGTGTTTTTCTTGGAATGCTGTGTTATTTTTCCTCCATTCATAATGCCCCTTGTTATGCCCAAATAACTCAATTTTAGTTTCATCAGTCCACAGCACCTTATTCCAAAATTAAGCTGGCTTGTCCAAATGTGCTTTAGCATACCTCAATTGGCTCTGTTTGTGCTGTGGGTGGAGAAAAGGCTTTCTCTACATACTCCATCTCCTTGTGTATAGTGTGCCAAATGGTTGCACAGTGACTCCATCTGCAGCAAGATGATGTTGTAGGTCTTTGGTGCTAGTCTGTGGGTTGACTCTGACTGTTCTCACCATACGTCGCTTCTGTTTATACAAGATTTTTCTTGATCTGCCATTTCGAGGCTTAACTTGAACTGAGCCTGTGGTGTTCCATTTCCTCAATATGTTCCTAACTGTGGAAACAGACAGCTGAAATTTCTAAGACAGCTTTCTGTATCCTTCCCCTAAACCATGATGGAGAACAATCTTTGTCTTCAGATCATTTGAGAATTGTTTTGAGACCCCCATGTTGCTACTCTTCAGAGAAAATTAAAAGAGGAGAGAATCTTACAGTTGACCCCCTTAAATACTCTTTCTCATAATTGGATTCACCTGTGTATGTAGGTCAGGGGTCACTGAGCTTACCAAGCCAATTTGAGTTCCAATTAGTCCTAAAGGTTTTGAAATCAATAAAATGACAACAGTGCCCAAAATTATGCACCTGCCTAATTTTATTTAAACAATTATTGCACACTTACTGTAAATCCAATAAACATTTCACTTCTCAAATATCACTGCGTGTGTCTCCTATATGATATATTTAACTGACATTTTTTATCGTAACAACCAACGATTTATACAGGAAAATCATGATAATTAACAAGGTTGCCCAAACTTTCGCTTCCCATTGTATGTCTCTATGGCACAGCCTGCAAGGAAGAATTGTTACAGTGGACCCAGTTCAGTAATGTAGAGCAAGAATAATGAGGATCCTTGTAGAGGCCCAGAGTGAACCAATTGTTAGCCTCCCCCAAACCCACACCCTTTCTCCTGGAAAAAAATTGAAACAGAAGGTATTTGGAAGTATTGAACTACATGTTAGCTAGAAATTAGTTCTTTCATGTATTTCTCTAATTCAGTTAGTAAATGTACAAATAAATACCAGTGACATTACAGCAATGGCTGCATTTAACCACTTACTGCGTCCGAGGTGATATAGCTACACCCTGCAGGACTTCAGTTCCTGCATAGGGAGGTAGATAATCGTATTCGCGTTCCAGTGGTCGGCGCACGACAATGCACACGCCTGCGACCTCCCCCTGCGGCAGATTAGTAGACTGCTGATCAATGAATGGGAACACATTCACCGATCAAAGTGCCTGTCATCAATGACCACCTGCATCAATGAGATGCCATGGTCATTGATAAAACAAAAGTGAAAGCACACACACATTATTTGTACATTATAGCTTTGACCAATACACAGGAATTAACTTGGGGGGGGAGGGAAGTGACTGAGGGTGGTCTTGGGGGTTTGGGGCATCTAGTAGCCAAATACTAAGAATGCACCCTAATACATTCAATTAAATAAAAATACACAAATCCCCTATTAAAATTAACCCCTTACCTCCCCACTCTCCCATAGTTCCCAGAATAAATTACCTGTATTTTCCAGCATATAAGATGACTGGGTGTGTAAGATGACGCCCCAAGTTTTACAGTTAGAATATAGAGTTTGGGATATACTCGCCATATAAGACTACCCCTCTTCCAACTCACACCAAAATTTTAATTTAAAAAAAAAAAGCATCATATACTGGTACTATGCATGAACAGATACTGTTGCTGTACTCTATGTGGTACCCAGTATATAACAGTGTATAAACGACAGTGGTGCTCAGCAGAGCTCGAATATTCGAGTAGCTCGAATATTCGAGCTCTTTTTCAGCTATTCGAGCTCGGTATTCGAGCTCCGAATAGCTGTAGCTATTCGAATGGGCTATCCGAGTACACTCGAATAGCCCATTCACTATTCGAGCTATTCGAGCAACCCGGCGCTATTCGAGCTCGGTACCGAGCTCGAATAGCGTCATAGCCCAGATTGATGTCCTTAGAGCCAATCAGAGGGCTCCCAGGCCCTCTGACGGCAGCCAATCACAGAGGGGGACCCTGGCCAGCCCCTACCCTATAAATAGCGGCCGCCATGTTCCGTTTCTCCATGCTTGCCTGAGACTTGTACAGAGAGAGAGTTGCTCCTTTGTGCTTTGGCTTAGCAAGTGCTCTATTGTGATCATTTACCTAGCGTTTTTGCTCACCTACACCTGCCATATACACCTATATTGTTGTTAGTTAGATAGACATTGTATTTTAGTTAGTAGCTTGTGTGTTACATTAGAGACAGGCAGCTGCTGCAAGCTTACAGGTTTAGGCCTCAGGGGGGCCTTGCCTCTGTGGGCAGCTGTCCTCTGTTTATTTCTCTCATCTATACCAGTATTTCTGCTGTCCTTTACTAATAGTATTGTAGTTATACTGTACTAGGAGTAGGACACTCACTGACTGTCACTGTTTATAGGCTACTAGCTAGCTCCTGCGTGTGTGCACTCACTCACTGTCTGTGTGTACACACACTCTATTTCCTTCTGATTACTGATAGATTATTGTTAGTTAGTTGTACTTACTTACTACTTACTCTTACTGTACCCGTAGGGACACTCACTGTCACTGTTCATATAGGCTACTAGCTCCTGCGTGTGCGCACTGCACTCACTGTCTGAGTGTACACACACAACACACACTCTATTTCCTTCTGATCGCTGATTGATTATCGTAATTAGTTAGTTCTACTTACTGTTACTACTTACTCTTACTGTACTAGGAGTCTAGGACACTCAGTCACTGTCCATAGGCTACTAGCTCCTGCGTGCGTGCACTCACAGTCTGAGTGTACACACACCCACACCCCATTTCCTTCTGATCGCTGATTGATTATTGTAATTAGTTAGTTCTACTTACTGTTACTACTTACTCTTACTGTACTAGGAGTCTAGGACACTCAGTCACTGTCCATAGGCTACTAGCTCCTGCGTGCGGTCACTCACTGTCTGAGTGTACACACACCACCCACACTCCATTTCCTTCTGATCGCTGATTGATTATTGTAATTAGTTAGTTCTACTTACTGTTACTACTTACTCTTACTGTACTAGGAGTCTAGGACACTCAGTCACTGTGTTCATAGGCTACTAGCTCCTGCGTGCGTGCACTCACTGTCTGAGTGTACACACACCCACACTCCATTTCCTTCTGATCGCTGATTGATTATTGTAATTAGTTAGTTCTACTTACTGTTACTACTTACTCTTACTGTACTAGGAGTCTAGGACACTCAGTCACTGTGTTCATAGGCTACTAGCTCCTGCGTGCGTGCACTCACTGTCTGAGTGTACACACACCCACACTCCATTTCCTTCTGATCGCTGATTGATTATTGTAATTAGTTAGTTCTACTTACTGTTACTACTTACTCTTACTGTACTAGGAGTCTAGGACACTCAGTCACTGTGTTCATAGGCTACTAGCTCCTGCGTGCGTGCACTCACTGTCTGAGTGTACACACACTAAATTTACTTGTGATTACTACTGATTATTGTAACTGCTAGTTGTACTTCCTGACTGTTACTACTTACTTACTGTACTAGGGGACACTCACTCAGTCACCTCACCAACCAACCCACTCCATTAAAGTACCCCACTTTTCACCCGCCCTTTTAAAAAACTTTTGTCTATACGCCCAAAACATTGAAGATGTCTGGAAGTGGCAGCCAGCGCGGTTTGGGCAAGGGGAAGGGCAGCAAGGGAATCAGGAGGAGAGGGAGCAGCATTGTGGCAAGCCGCGGCCGCGGGCGCGCCACCATGCACAGTTCCGCAGCAGCAGCAGCAGCGTCAGTGGCTAACATTCCTCCCATAGCCACTGGCCGTGGACGCCTTGGGCGCCGCCCAGCAGGAGCATCTGCAACTCACGCTGCAGAGACACAGCAGCAGCAGCGTGTAGCACCTGCTCCCATTTTCCTCCAGCCGGGTCGGAAACGTCCCATTGAGGAAAAGGATGCAGACACTGTGGTGCAACTCATGACGGAGGATGAGCAGCCCGCCATCAGCTCTGCATCCGAGGCCTCCACCCTCACCACCACCACCACCACCACCACCACCCCTGTTCGCAGCAGCCGCCCAGCAGGGCCTGGGGAGGAGGCCAGTTCACCATCAGTCGCCGACCTGTCACTCAGCAGTCTTTTTACCCCAGGCACCATCAGGGTATTGTCTGCTGTTGTTGGCGATTTTGAGGAGGAGATGCTGATGGGCACTTTGGGGGAGGAGGGATTGGACAGCAAGACTGTGGCGACAGTCAAGCGTCCCATCCATGCATCAGGAGAGGAGTTTGGGGGGTCATCATCCCAGCAGGACATGTTTCAGGAGGGGCATGATGATGATGACCCGGTGACAGACAGAGACTGGGTGCCACCACCTCCAGGGGATGTCGTCCTCAGCAGCTCTGAGGAGGAGGAGGAGGATGCGCTTGTGGGCCTTGCAAGGAGGCGCATCATTGCAAGCATTGGCAGCGTCCCACACCCTGCTGGTGTCTCAGGCTCAGCAGCAGCAGCAGCAGCATCAGCCAGTACCACCACCAGCCGCACCCAAGCCCCCCCCCCCAACCACCACAGGGAGACAAGCAGCAGCGCTTCCATGCCGTAGGGGGATGTTTCTGTCACCAATCTGGCGCTTTTTCACCATGCCCACTGTGTACAGCAAGTACGCCACTTGCAACCACTGTCAGCGGAAGTTGAGCAGAGGTGCAGACCCCTTAAAGTTCAGCACCAGCTCGCTCATCAACCACCTTGCGGCTAAACATTTCCACCAGCATGAGGAGTTCCAGAGGCTGAAGGCATCTGGTGCTGGCAGTGGCACCACACCCATCACTGCACAGCCTTCAGCAGCAGCAGCAGCAACAGCAGCCACCCGCCCTCCTGCTCCTCCAGCAGCACCAGCAGGAGTGCGGAAACGCACTGCTCCTCCCCCCTCTGCAACTCCTGCCGCCGACACTGAGGCCTGTTCTGGCAGCCAGTCCTCAGTGGCCTCCTCTGCTGTGTCTGCTGATTCCCGTGTCAGCAAAAGGCCACGCCAGAGCCTTTTGAGCGAGTCCTTCCAGGGGGTGGTTAGGGCTCTGCCTCCCAGCAGCCGTCGCGTGCGGCAGCTGAACGGCTTGCTGGCACGGGCCATGTGCTCCCAACTCCTGCCGTACACGCTCGTGCAGGAGGGGAGCGACATTCGTGCGCTGCTTGCTTGCGCAGCCCCAGACTGGCAGCTCCCCAGCAGACACTTTTTCTCCCGCAAGGCCATTCCTGCACTGCACCGCTTTGTGATGGCCAATGTGGAGTGAGGGCTGGAGCACGCGGTTGGTGAAAGGGTCCACGTCACCATGGACTCCTGGAGCAGCCGCTTCGGGACAGGCCGCTACCTGTCCTTCACTGTCCACTGGGTCAGCTTGGTGGAAGGGGGTGAGGATGGGAGAGCAGCAGCGGGCACAGCAGCAGCAGCAACACAGTGGGTGGTGCCACCCCGCAGGCTCAGGGGAACTGCAGCAGGTTCCTCCGATCCTCTGCCATCCTCCGGCACACCTGGCCAAACCCCCCGCCTCAGCAGCAGCGTGAAGGCCCGCCACTGCCAAGCGCTGCTGCACTTGGTCAGCCTTGGGAAGACCAAGCTGACGGCAACCCATGTGTTGGCCAAACTCCAGGAGCAGGAGAGGATTTGGCTGACCCCCAGAGGCCTCAGAGTCGGAGAGGTGGTGGCCGACAATGGGGCCAATCTGGTTGCCGCAATAGACAGGGGAAACCTGACCCACATCCCCTGTCTTGCCCACGTGCTGAACCTGGTGGTGCAGAAGTTCCTGCGCACCTACCAGGGGATGGGCGAACTGCTGGAAACGGCAAGGAATGTTGTGCGTCACTTCCGGCGCTCGGCTGCAGCCTGTGCGAGCCTGGAAGACGTGCAAAAGGAGCTGGATCTGCCACGCCATCGGCTGATCCTTGACGTTCCGACTCGCTGGAACTCCACCCTGGCGATGTTGGAGCGTCTGGTTGAACAGAGGCGCGCTGTCAAACAGTACCTTGCCCTGGCCACTGTTTCCGCAGCTCTGAGAAGGGACAAGACCAGCAACTTCCCGTCCATCGTCCCCGATGATGACTGGAGGCACATGCAGCAGGTGTGCTTAGTGCTGGCTCCCTTCCTGCAGGCCACAAACATGGTGAGCAGGGACCATGCTATGGTCTGCGAGTGGGTGCCCCTGGTTTCTCTGCTGAACAGGGCCCTCGATGCTTTGCTGGAACAGGGAGCGGCAGCCTTGGACCAGCAGGAGCGGCAACCAGCTGCGCAGTCCACCTCTGAGGGGGAGGAGGAGGAGGACTTGGTGGAGGTCCCTGACCTGGCTGCTGATGAGGGGGATCAGCACAGCGCAGCTGAGTTGGTGCGGGGGTGGAGAGAGGATGAGGCGGCAGAGGAGGAGGATGAGGACAGCACTGACGTCGATGTGCCAGCAGACGTGGCCCGCCTCTTCCCAATGGCAGCGCACATGCTGACGTGCCTGCGCAGGGACCCCAGGGTGATCCAGATGAAGCAGAGGGAGGACATCTGGATCAGCATGATGTTGGACCCACGCCTCAAGGGGAAGTTGAGCCAGTTCCTGCCGCCTGCAGGAGGAGACCCAGCGCAACAAATAAGGAGCTTGCAGCAGGCCCTTGTTGAGCGCTTGGAGGAAGCCTTCCCCCAGCCTTCCACCCCCACTGTCCAGCAGCCAGCACAGAGGCAGCAGCAGGTGCCTGCATCCAGCAGCAGCAAGCGCCCCACAGACCTGCTGTCTCTCAGCCACGAGCTCTACAGGACTGTAGAGGCTCCGGCAGCAGTGACTAGAGAGGAGATGCATGCAGCAGCATCCTCCTCCGGTCACAGCCAGCGCCTGACCCGCATGGTGGCTGACTACATGGGGTCGTACAGCGGGCTTGACAGCGATGCCCCTGTTGATCCCATGGAGTATTGGGTCAAGCGCATGGAGATCTGGAGCGAGCTGGCGCAGTACGCCCTGGAAGTGCTGTCCTGCCCACCTTCCAGCGTGCTGTCCGAGCGCTGCTTCAGTGCAGCTGGTGGCGTGGTCACCGAGAAACGCTCACGTCTGTCTCACAAGTCTGTGGACAGACTGACGTTTCTCAAGATGAACCAGGCGTGGGTGGAAGGCGAGTTCCTGGCCCCTGTTGTCGGCGAGAGGGGGACATGAACTGGCTGCCGGAACCATCGTTAATGTGCCTTACCACCCTTTACCACCTCCTGGCTCCTGCTCACTAAGCCAGCCTGGTTCACTTTGACTATTACGTCGCCTGCAGCCACACATTTTACACCTACAGTGGGCTGCTGTGTACTGCCCTTCTGCTGTCTGTCTGTGTTTCCCACTGCCAGCGTACACAGAATTACCTTCTTCTGCTGCCACTCTGCCACCAGCTATTACGTCAAACAATAGCTATATTGGTTGCAAAACCAAAAACCAAACAAACCATTAAAAAAAAAAAAAAGGTTTAATTTTTCTGAGGTGCCCGGGTTGAAAACTGTGTTGTCCCAGTTGTGTATTGGACACAATGTGGGCTGCACGACCGCTGTCTGGGACCTCCTGTTGTGTTTATTTACAGCCCTGGTATCACCGCTAGGTACCAGGGCTATTATGTCACGCTGCCTACCTGCTGCCACACTCACACTGCTCCTCCATACCTCCTCCTGCTGCTGCTGCTGCTGTCTGTCTGTGTTTCCCACTGCCAGGGTACACAGATGATTTACCTTCTGCTGCCACTCTGCCACCAGCTATTACGTCAAACAATAGCTGCTCGCCTACTCCTCCATTCCTCCTCCTGCTGCTGCTGTCTGTCTGTGTTTCCCACTGCCAGGGTACACAGATGATTTACCTTCTGCTGCCACTCTGCCACCAGCTATTACGTCAAACAATAGCTATATTGGTTGCAAAACCAAAAACCAAACAAACCATTAAAAAAAAAAAAAAGGTTTAATTTTTCTGAGGTGCCCGGGTTGAAAACTGTGTTGTCCCAGTTGTGTATTGGACACAATGTGGGCTGCACGACCGCTGTCTGGGACCTCCTGTTGTGTTTATTTACAGCCCTGGTATCACCGCTAGGTACCAGGGCTATTATGTCACGCTGCCTACCTGCTGCCACACTCACACTGCTCCTCCATACCTCCTCCTGCTGCTGCTGCTGCTGTCTGTCTGTGTTTCCCACTGCCAGGGTACACAGATGATTTACCTTCTGCTGCCACTCTGCCACCAGCTATTACGTCAAACAATAGCTGCTCGCCTACTCCTCCATTCCTCCTCCTGCTGCTGCTGTCTGTCTGTGTTTCCCACTGCCAGGGTACACAGATGATTTACCTTCTGCTGCCACTCTGCCACCAGCTATTACGTCAAACAATAGCTATATTGGTTGCAAAACCAAAAACCAAACAAACCATTAAAAAAAAAAAAAAGGTTTAATTTTTCTGAGGTGCCCGGGTTGAAAACTGTGTTGTCCCAGTTGTGTATTGGACACAATGTGGGCTGCACGACCGCTGTCTGGGACCTCCTGTTGTGTTTATTTACAGCCCTGGTATCACCGCTAGGTACCAGGGCTATTATGTCACGCTGCCTACCTGCTGCCACACTCACACTGCTCCTCCATACCTCCTCCTGCTGCTGCTGCTGCTGTCTGTCTGTGTTTCCCACTGCCAGGGTACACAGATGATTTACCTTCTGCTGCCACTCTGCCACCAGCTATTACGTCAAACAATAGCTGCTCGCCTACTCCTCCATTCCTCCTCCTGCTGCTGCTGTCTGTCTGTGTTTCCCACTGCCAGGGTACACAGATGATTTACCTTCTGCTGCCACTCTGCCACCAGCTATTACGTCAAACAATAGCTATATTGGTTGCAAAACCAAAAACCAAACAAACCATTAAAAAAAAAAAAAAGGTTTAATTTTTCTGAGGTGCCCGGGTTGAAAACTGTGTTGTCCCAGTTGTGTATTGGACACAATGTGGGCTGCACGACCGCTGTCTGGGACCTCCTGTTGTGTTTATTTACAGCCCTGGTATCACCGCTAGGTACCAGGGCTATTATGTCACGCTGCCTACCTGCTGCCACACTCACACTGCTCCTCCATACCTCCTCCTGCTGCTGCTGCTGCTGTCTGTCTGTGTTTCCCACTGCCAGGGTACACAGATGATTTACCTTCTGCTGCCACTCTGCCACCAGCTATTACGTCAAACAATAGCTGCTCGCCTACTCCTCCATTCCTCCTCCTGCTGCTGCTGTCTGTCTGTGTTTCCCACTGCCAGGGTACACAGATGATTTACCTTCTGCTGCCACTCTGCCACCAGCTATTACGTCAAACAATAGCTATATTGGTTGCAAAACCAAAAACCAAACAAACCATTAAAAAAAAAAAAAAAAGGTTTAATTTTTCTGAGGTGCCCGGGTTGAAAACTGTGTTGTCCCAGTTGTGTATTGGACACAATGTGGGCTGCACGACCGCTGTCTGGGACCTCCTGTTGTGTTTATTTACAGCCCTGGTATCACCGCTAGGTACCAGGGCTATTATGTCACGCTGCCTACCTGCTGCCACACTCACACTGCTCCTCCATACCTCCTCCTGCTGCTGCTGCTGCTGTCTGTCTGTGTTTCCCACTGCCAGGGTACACAGATGATTTACCTTCTGCTGCCACTCTGCCACCAGCTATTACGTCAAACAATAGCTGCTCGCCTACTCCTCCATTCCTCCTCCTGCTGCTGCTGTCTGTCTGTGTTTCCCACTGCCAGGGTACACAGATGATTTACCTTCTGCTGCCACTCTGCCACCAGCTATTACGTCAAACAATAGCTATATTGGTTGCAAAACCAAAAACCAAACAAACCATTAAAAAAAAAAAAAAAAAGGTTTAATTTTTCTGAGGTGCCCGGGTTGAAAACTGTGTTGTCCCAGTTGTGTATTGGACACAATGTGGGCTGCACGACCGCTGTCTGGGACCTCCTGTTGTGTTTATTTACAGCCCTGGTATCACCGCTAGGTACCAGGGCTATTATGTCACGCTGCCTACCTGCTGCCACACTCACACTGCTCCTCCATACCTCCTCCTGCTGCTGCTGCTGCTGTCTGTCTGTGTTTCCCACTGCCAGGGTACACAGATGATTTACCTTCTGCTGCCACTCTGCCACCAGCTATTACGTCAAACAATAGCTGCTCGCCTACTCCTCCATTCCTCCTCCTGCTGCTGCTGTCTGTCTGTGTTTCCCACTGCCAGGGTACACAGATGATTTACCTTCTGCTGCCACTCTGCCACCAGCTATTACGTCAAACAATAGCTATATTGGTTGCAAAACCAAAAACCAAACAAACCATTAAAAAAAAAAAAAAGGTTTAATTTTTCTGAGGTGCCCGGGTTGAAAACTGTGTTGTCCCAGTTGTGTATTGGACACAATGTGGGCTGCACGACCGCTGTCTGGGACCTCCTGTTGTGTTTATTTACAGCCCTGGTATCACCGCTAGGTACCAGGGCTATTATGTCACGCTGCCTACCTGCTGCCACACTCACACTGCTCCTCCATACCTCCTCCTGCTGCTGCTGCTGCTGTCTGTCTGTGTTTCCCACTGCCAGGGTACACAGATGATTTACCTTCTGCTGCCACTCTGCCACCAGCTATTACGTCAAACAATAGCTGCTCGCCTACTCCTCCATTCCTCCTCCTGCTGCTGCTGTCTGTCTGTGTTTCCCACTGCCAGGGTACACAGATGATTTACCTTCTGCTGCCACTCTGCCACCAGCTATTACGTCAAACAATAGCTATATTGGTTGCAAAACCAAAAACCAAACAAACCATTAAAAAAAAAAAAAAAGGTTTAATTTTTCTGAGGTGCCCGGGTTGAAAACTGTGTTGTCCCAGTTGTGTATTGGACACAATGTGGGCTGCACGACCGCTGTCTGGGACCTCCTGTTGTGTTTATTTACAGCCCTGGTATCACCGCTAGGTACCAGGGCTATTATGTCACGCTGCCTACCTGCTGCCACACTCACACTGCTCCTCCATACCTCCTCCTGCTGCTGCTGCTGCTGTCTGTCTGTGTTTCCCACTGCCAGGGTACACAGATGATTTACCTTCTGCTGCCACTCTGCCACCAGCTATTACGTCAAACAATAGCTATATTGGTTGCAAAACCAAAAACCAAACAAACCATTAAAAAAAAAAAAAAAAGGTTTAATTTTTCTGAGGTGCCCGGGTTGAAAACTGTGTTGTCCCAGTTGTGTATTGGACACAATGTGGGCTGCACGACCGCTGTCTGGGACCTCCTGTTGTGTTTATTTACAGCCCTGGTATCACCGCTAGGTACCAGGGCTATTATGTCACGCTGCCTACCTGCTGCCACACTCACACTGCTCCTCCATACCTCCTCCTGCTGCTGCTGCTGCTGTCTGTCTGTGTTTCCCACTGCCAGGGTACACAGATGATTTACCTTCTGCTGCCACTCTGCCACCAGCTATTACGTCAAACAATAGCTGCTCGCCTACTCCTCCATTCCTCCTCCTGCTGCTGCTGTCTGTCTGTGTTTCCCACTGCCAGGGTACACAGATGATTTACCTTCTGCTGCCACTCTGCCACCAGCTATTACGTCAAACAATAGCTATATTGGTTGCAAAACCAAAAACCAAACAAACCATTAAAAAAAAAAAAAAAAGGTTTAATTTTTCTGAGGTGCCCGGGTTGAAAACTGTGTTGTCCCAGTTGTGTATTGGACACAATGTGGGCTGCACGACCGCTGTCTGGGACCTCCTGTTGTGTTTATTTACAGCCCTGGTATCACCGCTAGGTACCAGGGCTATTATGTCACGCTGCCTACCTGCTGCCACACTCACACTGCTCCTCCATACCTCCTCCTGCTGCTGCTGCTGCTGTCTGTCTGTGTTTCCCACTGCCAGGGTACACAGATGATTTACCTTCTGCTGCCACTCTGCCACCAGCTATTACGTCAAACAATAGCTATATTGGTTGCAAAACCAAAAACCAAACAAACCATTAAAAAAAAAAAAAAAAGGTTTAATTTTTCTGAGGTGCCCGGGTTGAAAACTGTGTTGTCCCAGTTGTGTATTGGACACAATGTGGGCTGCACGACCGCTGTCTGGGACCTCCTGTTGTGTTTATTTACAGCCCTGGTATCACCGCTAGGTACCAGGGCTATTATGTCACGCTGCCTACCTGCTGCCACACTCACACTGCTCCTCCATACCTCCTCCTGCTGCTGCTGCTGCTGTCTGTCTGTGTTTCCCACTGCCAGGGTACACAGATGATTTACCTTCTGCTGCCACTCTGCCACCAGCTATTACGTCAAACAATAGCTGCTCGCCTACTCCTCCATTCCTCCTCCTGCTGCTGCTGTCTGTCTGTGTTTCCCACTGCCAGGGTACACAGATGATTTACCTTCTGCTGCCACTCTGCCACCAGCTATTACGTCAAACAATAGCTGCTCGCCTACTCCTCCATTCCTCCTCCTGCTGCTGCTGTCTGTCTGTGTTTCCCACTGCCAGGGTACACAGATGATTTACCTTCTGCTGCCACTCTGCCACCAGCTATTACGTCAAACAATAGCTATATTGGTTGCAAAACCAAAAACCAAACAAACCATTAAAAAAAAAAAAAAAAGGTTTAATTTTTCTGAGGTGCCCGGGTTGAAAACTGTGTTGTCCCAGTTGTGTATTGGACACAATGTGGGCTGCACGACCGCTGTCTGGGACCTCCTGTTGTGTTTATTTACAGCCCTGGTATCACCGCTAGGTACCAGGGCTATTATGTCACGCTGCCTACCTGCTGCCACACTCACACTGCTCCTCCATACCTCCTCCTGCTGCTGCTGCTGCTGTCTGTCTGTGTTTCCCACTGCCAGGGTACACAGATGATTTACCTTCTGCTGCCACTCTGCCACCAGCTATTACGTCAAACAATAGCTATATTGGTTGCAAAACCAAAAACCAAACAAACCATTAAAAAAAAAAAAAAAAGGTTTAATTTTTCTGAGGTGCCCGGGTTGAAAACTGTGTTGTCCCAGTTGTGTATTGGACACAATGTGGGCTGCACGACCGCTGTCTGGGACCTCCTGTTGTGTTTATTTACAGCCCTGGTATCACCGCTAGGTACCAGGGCTATTATGTCACGCTGCCTACCTGCTGCCACACTCACACTGCTCCTCCATACCTCCTCCTGCTGCTGCTGCTGCTGTCTGTCTGTGTTTCCCACTGCCAGGGTACACAGATGATTTACCTTCTGCTGCCACTCTGCCACCAGCTATTACGTCAAACAATAGCTGCTCGCCTACTCCTCCATTCCTCCTCCTGCTGCTGCTGTCTGTCTGTGTTTCCCACTGCCAGGGTACACAGATGATTTACCTTCTGCTGCCACTCTGCCACCAGCTATTACGTCAAACAATAGCTGCTCGCCTACTCCTCCATTCCTCCTCCTGCTGCTGCTGTCTGTCTGTGTTTCCCACTGCCAGGGTACACAGATGATTTACCTTCTGCTGCCACTCTGCCACCAGCTATTACGTCAAACAATAGCTATATTGGTTGCAAAACCAAAAACCAAACAAACCATTAAAAAAAAAAAAAAGGTTTAATTTTTCTGAGGTGCCCGGGTTGAAAACTGTGTTGTCCCAGTTGTGTATTGGACACAATGTGGGCTGCACGACCGCTGTCTGGGACCTCCTGTTGTGTTTATTTACAGCCCTGGTATCACCGCTAGGTACCAGGGCTATTATGTCACGCTGCCTACCTGCTGCCACACTCACACTGCTCCTCCATACCTCCTCCTGCTGCTGCTGCTGCTGTCTGTCTGTGTTTCCCACTGCCAGGGTACACAGATGATTTACCTTCTGCTGCCACTCTGCCACCAGCTATTACGTCAAACAATAGCTGCTCGCCTACTCCTCCATTCCTCCTCCTGCTGCTGCTGTCTGTCTGTGTTTCCCACTGCCAGGGTACACAGATGATTTACCTTCTGCTGCCACTCTGCCACCAGCTATTACGTCAAACAATAGCTATATTGGTTGCAAAACCAAAAACCAAACAAACCATTAAAAAAAAAAAAAAAAGGTTTAATTTTTCTGAGGTGCCCGGGTTGAAAACTGTGTTGTCCCAGTTGTGTATTGGACACAATGTGGGCTGCACGACCGCTGTCTGGGACCTCCTGTTGTGTTTATTTACAGCCCTGGTATCACCGCTAGGTACCAGGGCTATTATGTCACGCTGCCTACCTGCTGCCACACTCACACTGCTCCTCCATACCTCCTCCTGCTGCTGCTGCTGCTGTCTGTCTGTGTTTCCCACTGCCAGGGTACACAGATGATTTACCTTCTGCTGCCACTCTGCCACCAGCTATTACGTCAAACAATAGCTGCTCGCCTACTCCTCCATTCCTCCTCCTGCTGCTGCTGTCTGTCTGTGTTTCCCACTGCCAGGGTACACAGATGATTTACCTTCTGCTGCCACTCTGCCACCAGCTATTACGTCAAACAATAGCTATATTGGTTGCAAAACCAAAAACCAAACAAACCATTAAAAAAAAAAAAAAGGTTTAATTTTTCTGAGGTGCCCGGGTTGAAAACTGTGTTGTCCCAGTTGTGTATTGGACACAATGTGGGCTGCACGACCGCTGTCTGGGACCTCCTGTTGTGTTTATTTACAGCCCTGGTATCACCGCTAGGTACCAGGGCTATTATGTCACGCTGCCTACCTGCTGCCACACTCACACTGCTCCTCCATACCTCCTCCTGCTGCTGCTGCTGCTGTCTGTCTGTGTTTCCCACTGCCAGGGTACACAGATGATTTACCTTCTGCTGCCACTCTGCCACCAGCTATTACGTCAAACAATAGCTGCTCGCCTACTCCTCCATTCCTCCTCCTGCTGCTGCTGTCTGTCTGTGTTTCCCACTGCCAGGGTACACAGATGATTTACCTTCTGCTGCCACTCTGCCACCAGCTATTACGTCAAACAATAGCTATATTGGTTGCAAAACCAAAAACCAAACAAACCATTAAAAAAAAAAAAAAAAAGGTTTAATTTTTCTGAGGTGCCCGGGTTGAAAACTGTGTTGTCCCAGTTGTGTATTGGACACAATGTGGGCTGCACGACCGCTGTCTGGGACCTCCTGTTGTGTTTATTTACAGACCTGGTATCACCGCTAGGTACCAGGGCTATTATGTCACGGCGAGCTGCCTGCCTCATTGACTGCCTGCTGCCACACACTCATCCTCCTCCTCCTGCTGCTGAATTTACCTCCTGCTGTCTTTGTGTTTCCACTGCCAGGGAGCACATACAATGGCGCTTCCAACATGCGTGCGCCCACCAGCTATTTGTTACGCTCAAAAATAGCTGCATTTCTTTAAAAAAAAAATTGAAAAGAGAAATACGTGAAGAAGAAGAAGACGATATTGAAAAGGAAGAAGAAGAAGAAGAAGAAGAAGAAGAAGAAGAAGAAGAAGAAGAAGAAGAAGAAGCAGGAGGAGGAGGAGGAGGAGGAGGAGGAGGAGGAGGAGGAGGAGGAGGAGGAGGAGGAGGAGGAGGAGGAGGAGGAGGAGGAGGAGGAGGAGGAGGAGGAGGAGGAGGAGGAGGAGGAGGAGGAGGAGGAGGAGGAGGAGGAAGAGGAAGAGGAAGAGGAAGAGGAAGAGGAAGAGGAAGAGGAAGAGGAAGAGGAAGAGGAAGAGGAAGAGGAAGAGGAAGAGGAAGAGGAAGAGGAAGAGGAAGAGGAAGAGGAAGAGGAAGAGGAAGAAGAAGAAGAAGAAGAAGAAGAAGAAGAAGAAGAAGAAGAAGAAGAAGAAGAAGAAGAAGAAGAAGAAGAAGAAGAAGAAGAAGAAGAAGAAGAAGAAGAAGAAGAAGAAGAAGAAGAAGAAGAAGAAGAAGAAGAAGAAGAAGAAGAAGAAGAAGAAGAAGAAACAGTAACACTACTGAACAAAATTAAGGACACAACTTCTCTTTCCACATTTTTTTTTAAAGGAACATCCCCACATAATCACTTGCTGTTGTTACTTGGAAAAAAAGAGGTTTCTTGCATCATTCACCCTCAAAACAAGTGTTGGAAGCTATTTAAGGCCAATTCGAATAGTCAGCTCGAATAGTTAGCTCGAATACCGACTCGAATAGTGAGCTCGAAGTCCGAGGTCGAATCGAATAGTAAAAATTATTCGACTCGAATATTCGACTGACCTCGAATAATTTACTATTCGAATTCGACCAAACTCGAATTTTAAAAAGGGGTATTTGAGCATCACTAATAAACGATTGGTTGGTTGAATTGGTCAACTCTCCCTAAGTGGATTGGTCAGCTCTCCTTGTCTACCTGTTTATCAGAGCGGTATGGAAGAATAGATCGCGCTGTGCCCATAAAACATGCCTCTTTCACTCTTCTGGCCCACCCTTGTATCCTATTTACCTCCTTCATTGCCTCTGAGAGGCGGTAACAGGATAGGGCGTATCACCCGGCATCAATGACACCCGGCATATAAGACAACTCCTGACTTTTCAGATTTTCAAGGGTTAAAAAGTAGTCTTATACGCCAGAATATACAGTATGTGTATATACACATAAAACACATTTTATTTTTGTTTTTCACAAAGTTACTGTCTACTTATAAATCAAGTAGGAAGAGTTAGATGTTCAGTGGCAGGGCTGCATTTCACAGTCTTGTTGTTTAATCAGACTATCACATGACTATGGCAGCTAATCAGAGTGTTCCATTTTCTAAAGTGTTGGAGTTGTCACAGTTCCAGGAGACTGGAAACAGTGGCGCAGTATAGAATAGCAGACTCTCAGCACAAGGACCTGCCAGGGAGTGCAGTGCATTCATCTACTATATGGCCATTGTGAATGGGTTAGGTATTCACTGATTGATCCTAATTAACCACTGAACCTTGATCAGTCACAGAACCTGTGCACTTCATCAGGTTTTAAATGGATATGGTGACAATCCTGCTTATGTCTGGGGTGATGAAATCTCCCAACATATATCTTTGAAACAAAATAATTTTTTTTTTCAAATGTAACTTTTTATTGGTATTTAGTTTTATTTTTTTTTTACATATTTTAATGTCTTGCTTCAATTCTCGTGCATTTGTTTCAGAGACATTAGCAAAATATTTACCTTATAACAGTAATTACGAAGAGATATGATCAACTAAAATGATCAATGGTATGATCAGCTAAAGCTATGTGTAAAGGTTTAGCTATTTAGCAACATCGTTATAGAGCAAAATTAATTTTAATGTCAGTAAAATCCGCTACGAAATTTGTACGTTTGCCCACTTATAGGGAACCAGAGAGGACTAAGAAACGCTTTTATACATACCTGGGGCTTCCTCCAGCCCCATACGCCTGGATCGCTCCCATGCCGCCGTCCTCCGCTGCCTGGATCAGCCGGTACCGGGTCCCGTCATTGCCGCGAGTTGGCCGGCGGACGCGGCCAATTCTCCGCATCACAGGGGGCTCCCTCCATACAAGTACGCGTGTGGCTGCTTACTGCGCAGCCGCATGCGTACGGGTATGGAGGGAGCCCCTGTGATGCGGACAATTGGCCGCGTCCGCCGGAAGTGATGGGCCTGGTACCAGCGGATCCAGGAAGCGGAGGATGGCGGCGTGGGAGCGATCCAGGCTTATGGGGCTGGAAGAAGCCCCAGGTATGTATAAAATAATTTTTCTATTTGACCGAAGCATTCCTCTCTGGTTCCCTTTAAAAAGAAATCAACTGGTTGTAATTTTTAAGGTAGATTCATTTTAAATTAGAGACAGAGTATCAACCATATATCTGGAAAGCGCATTACATGTAAGCTATGAATTGATTTGCATGATATTGGGTGAAATAAGTATTTGACCCCAAAGCAAAACATGGCTCAGGGCCAGTTTCCAGTGCGTACTGGCATGCGTCACGCTGGCACAGCTGGGATTTGATACGCATTTGAAAGCCTTTAGCTGTCTATAGGGATTTGCATAGGCAAAGAAAAGTGCTGCATGCAGTCCGATATTTTTTTCTCCGCAAGTGAATCGGACAGCAGCATATAGATTTTATATTTTATATTAAGAGCGTTTGTCCACTAGATTGTCACAAAGGAGGTTAAATGACACTTACCGTATCTCCCTGGTATCCAGACAGTGGCACTACATAGGCCTCAATCATGCTATGTTCGCTGCATTACATTATAATGCAAGCCAAAGCACCGACTATGTTGTTCAATGGACATGTTCACATAATTACACTTTAGCTGATTACGGTTTTCTGTCTGCTTCATGTTTCTGGACCAATCAACCAACCAAAAGTGGTCACAGATCTATTATAATGCATTCTTTATAACAGGCACATAATACCGTGGATATACATCTTAAAGTGCAGCACCTCCGCCGATTAGCCAAGCATCTAAAGCCTCAGACACACAGTACAATTTTCCATCAGATCGAACGGTGATCTGATAAGAAATTGCAGCATGTGTAGACATCCAAATTGTTTCCTCTTGATTTTGCAATCTATTTTGTGTTGATAAGTACGCAAAATTGATCACAAAATCAATTGGAATCTGCCGAACTAGTCGGAAATTATCTAATAGATCCGTCCATCTGATGGAAAATTGTACTGTGTGTACCCAGCCTAACAAAGCTACTCATGCTTTTATACTGGGTGCAGTTCTCATGTGTCCCCAACAAGATATAAAATACTGCTTATTGTTCGGATCAGCTGCTGAAAGCTATCAAAATGTTTAAATTTGACATTTCTCCATTCCAACTTCTCATTGGGTTGTCAGAGGCAATAACTATCTGCTCATTTCCTTTCAGCGATCAGGTCAGAATGACAGTTCAGAGATTCTATGGTAGCAGCCTGGGATGATGGCATGATAGTTGGAGACTTGATTGGGCAGAATTTAGGGTTGCTGGAAATACCTGGTCTTTCACCAACATTGTTTAGTATTACATTGCATAAAATGTATCCAACTCCCCAGCAGTGCTAAAAGCAAACCTGAAGCTAAAAACAAGACATTTATGAAGTAATGAATTGTATGTGTAGTACGGATAATGAATAGAACATTTGTAGCAAAGAAAAGAGTCGAAGATTTTTATTTTCAGCTATATAGCTTTAAAAAAAAATCATCATACCGTCACAGTTGCATTTTTAAAACCACACTCAATATGTTAAGCTACAGAGACTTTTTTTTGCTACTAATGTTCTATTTCTTAGCTGTACTACACATACAATTCATTATCTTATGAGTTTATTTTCACTTCAGGTATGCTTTAATTATAGCGGGACTGGATAGATTTTAACAGCAATCATTTATGCAGCACTGTCATCTCGCATGGTACTGTGCAAAGATACAAACATGGGTGCGTAGTACAGATACAGTATTCCTTAAAATAAGAGCCTGTTTATGTATAAACAACTGCCTACTGAAAACATACAGTAATTTAGTTTACAGTTTTATTTTAAAAATGAATTCAAAGTTTCTAGCTTACAGGTTTTGGTTTAGGTGCAGGGTCATTTTTAGGCATAGTCAAACCAGGCAGATGCCTTGAGTGACATCTGCAGAAGAGGGCACTACAATTTTCTACAATTCTTAGAGCACTGTGCCCTGTATCTGACCTGTTAACAATTTGAGTATAAATTATACATTCATTTTGGAAAACATGATATCTGTATATTGCCTGCAAATGTGTTACTGGTGCCTGCAGTACTAATTAATGTCTTCCTATTCATAATATTGGGAAGGCAAATGCCAGGGTGCCTTGCCCGGGGCACCAAAATGGCCAGAAATAAGTGCACTAGGATTTTGCAAAATGATCAGCATGTTTCCTTTGAGGAATATTTGGCTAAAGCTATTTGAACACTGTGGATAATGGTTACATCTGCTCCTCTACCTTACAATCAGCACGTTCTGCTCTATAGAGAGTACTGGGGGAAGACAAACAGCAATCAGCCACAGATCTTCCACCTCAGTAAATTGCTGAAAAGGAGGCCACACTGACATTGGGGGACACATGTTCACACAACAGATGGTCACCTGAAGCAATCACAATTTTTTTTCTTGTTTCAATAGCTATAATTGTCATTAGTGCAGAGGATCTGAATGAGGCAAAGTTTCCATTAGGGTACTGGTGCTATTTTTATTGCACAGTGTTCCAGATAGCACGTGTCCATAACCAATATATGCGCATGTTCTCCAGAACCGCACTACATTTATCAATGGAGGAGCACACATGGGCCCATTTGCAATTCACTTTTCCTCCTGAGGTTTCTCCTAGGGCTAGGAGATACATTTTCATCTTTTGTTAAAAATAACTTCTCAGCACTTTGCAAATGAAAAAGTATCAAAAAGTAGTGTCAAAATTATTCTGAGTATTTTCTTGTTTGTAATTGGTTTAAAAGGCATTGGGTTTAAACAGCCCCATAATTTTCAATGGGCTGTCAGTTCTAATGGGGCTTTCACGCCCGAAAAATCCAACATTCGGACCTACTGGAAATTAGCCCTAAGAAAGTTAATTTAATCCATGTAATTCAACGTTTTGCCACTAGATGGAATTCCAGTGCCACAGTAGAATCTATTGCCTTACTGAAATGGGCAAGGTATATGTTCTCAAGGAATACAATCTACATTGACACTTTTCTGCTGCTTACATGCAGTATTTTTATGCTTTACAATAACTTTTAAAGCATTGTTTTAGATTTTTTTAAACCATTTTAATGCATTTTTGCACATTTTGCATTTCTAGCCTTTATTTTGAAGGTTATTTAATTATTTGAGAAACAATGGTATTGCAGAGAGTAGGACTAAGTAGAAAATTGTGTTTATTTTCATTTATCCTTAAACATTTGTGTCTTTCTTAAAGGTAACCAGAGCTGACTTAACAGTTTTATACATACCTGGGACTTCCTCCAGCCCCATCTGCATGGATTGCTCCCACACCACCGTCCTCAGTCTTCTCCAGCTCCGGTACCGGGTCCCGTAACTTCAGCCAGTCGCAGCCAGTCTGACGCAAGAGATGTGCACTCTTTACATACAGTATCTCTCCAGCAGCCGCCAGAGAGATATGTAGAGGGCGCACTTCTCTTGCGCAGACTGGCCGCGACTGGAGGAAGTTACGGGTCCCTGTACCAGCGCAGGAGAAGGCTGTGGACGGCGGCGTGGGAGCGATTTGTGCGGATGGGGCTGGAGAAAGCCCCAGGTGTGTATAAAACTTTTAGTTTAAGTCAGCTCTGGTACACTTTCATTCTTAATATTTCCTAAGAGGGAAAGAAGAAGGAATACAATTCAGTGTTGAGGCAGCATTAAAAGAACACTGAAACTTATACAAAAAGACAGAGAATTAAAATTAGACATTAACGTAGAATATTAAGAAAAAGAAATCCCTTTTCCCAATTCAGCACCTAACTGTATGGATTGTCTTTTTTAATGAAAGATCTTACTAAGGTGTGCAAAATCCACTTTATACTATTACTAGTGGACCTAAGCCCATTTAAAAACAGGCTCTAGGTCTTTTTTTTTACCGCCACGTCACTGCGCATGCGCGCACACGCACCCGCTGCGCGCACGCAACAGCCCGCCCACCCCGCTCCCTGGTCCCGTCCAGCTGTTCGTTACTGCGCACATGCGCAGTAACAAAATAACAGGGACACAGGGACAGCTGATGGACGCAGCGACAGTAGGGGATTATTATAGAGGATATGTACATATAGAGGTAAATTTACAAAAAGGCAGTAATCTTAACCTGTGCCCATTAAGATTACAGAGATTTACGCAGGGAGTTATGCAAATTGCATACTTTACTTTATACATCACAAACACTGGCTCGCACGACAGCCGGGGGCCCCAGGTCTCTCTCACTGGCTGGGGCCCCCAAACCACCATGCGACACCCAGAGGCAAATGCGGGCGAGCCCTGGCTCTCTCACTTCCAGGAACTTCCCCCACTGCCTCTGAACTGAATGCTAACTGCAACACTCACATTTGCTCACTACCAGTTCAAGCAAAGTCCTACCTTTATCTGGTCAGCAGGTGCCAATCAGCCAATCAGGTGTACGGTTCGGTTCGGTTGGTTGGACGTAATCGTTGATTACATCCTCTACAGGGGTCCCTGTAGAGGATGTAATCAACGATTACGTCCAACCGAGCCTCCCACCTGAATGCTAATTTATGCAATTCCTTCTAGATTTGGTATGGTAGGCAAAGGGTGTATGAGCGTGCACCTGATTGGCTGATTGGCGCCAGCTGACCAGATAAAGGTAGGACATTGCTTGAACTGGTAGTGAGCAAATGTGTGTGTTGCAGTTTACTTTATACATCCAATACATACATTTCATAGTATACCTTGTGTAAGTAACAGCCGGTGTAAGTGATGCATGTATATATTGAGTTATGGGTAACCTTTATGTTTGTAGTCTGCACACTTGAAGATTACCATTCCTTTGTGAATTTACCCCATAGTTTCTTGTGAAGTAATATGCTTTATGTGATACTAGGTAAGAAAATAATCAGAGAGAGAGATGTTGAAGGACTGGAGGAAGAAAATGAAGAAGGGAGGGGCTGGGAGAATGTGGAGGATATGTTAGGATGTGAAGGGTAAAATGCAATTGGAATTATAATTGCCGATGACTTTGCTGTGAAGCCAGGGAGGAAACTCCAACCAATACTGGGAGTAGTGTGATTGATGACTGGCCATAGGCAGCCACATCAAATCACATTCTAATCTAAATCTAACAGAACTTAGCGGAGAGGGGATCCGCTTGACTATTATAACTCATAAAAGTCACATGACCAAATGTGTAGCAGGGTAAACCTAGAGAGGGGAACCTTAATGTAAGAAAGCAGAAGCTGGATGATTAGTCATTTTCAGAAGCACTTTGTTGCTGTCACTTACAGGGCCATATCCTATTCCAGGTGATAAGTAACTTGCAGATGCGAGCTACTTATCACCTTGCCATCGCGTGAGGATTACCGGCAAATCCTATTGCCGGTTTTCTTTGCACGATGGCCAATCATTAGGGAGCATTACTCAGGCGAAAGCCTGAGAGATGCTCCCTTTACCTGGCCCTTTACCCGCTTAGCGCTGATGAGTTCAGCAATCGGATATGGCCCTCAGTGTCAAATCTGTCAGATTTTTACAACCTTTTGTAAGTGGCAGCAATGTATGAAATAAGAAATTTATAGTGAATTTTACTTGGGAACAAATGTACATTTTATACATATGCGTTTTACATTTTTGTGGTGCTTTAAATGGCTGTGGTCCCTCATCTACAGTGGTGTGAAAAACTATTTGCCCCTTCCTGATTTCTTATTCTTTTGCATGTTTAACACACTTAAAGAGACACTGAAGCGAGACTAAATCTCGCTTCAGCTCTCATATATAGCAGGGGCACGTGTGCCCCTGCTAAAACGCCGCTATCCCGCGGCTAAACGGGGGTCCCTTCACCCCCAACCCAACCCCCGCAAAAGTTGGTCGCAAAGTTGGTCGTGTACTTTGCTTCCTGGAGGCAAGGGCTAACGGCCGCAGCCCTGCCTCCAGTCGCGTCTATCAGACGCGCATCGCCGCCTCTCCCCCGCCCCTCTCAGTGAAGGAAGACTGAGAGGGGCGGGGGAGAGGCGGAGATACGCGCTGACAGACGCGCGTGGGGCAGGGCTGCGGCGGTTAGCCCTGCCCCAATGCGGAAGCGCTCCCCCGCATTATGAAGGGGATTTGGGGGGACAGGGACCCCCGTTAAGCCGCGGGATAGTGGCGTTTTAGCAGGGGCACACGTGCCCCTGCTATATATGAGGTCTGAAGCGAGATCTATTCTCGCTTCAGACTCTCTTTAAATGTTTCTGCTCATCAAAAAAACGTTAACTATTAGTCAAAGATAACATAATTGAACACAAAATGCAGTTTTAAATGATGGTTTTTATTATTTAGTGAGAAAAATAACCTCAAAACCTACATGGCCCTGTGTGAAAAAGAAATTGCCCCCTGAACCTAATAACTGGTTGGGCCACCCTTAGCAGCAATAACTGCAATCAAGTGTTTGCGATAACTTGCAACGAGTCTTTTACAGCGCTCTGGAGGAATTTTGTCCTACTCATCTTTGCAGAATTGTTGTAATTCAGCTTTATTTGAGGGTTTTCTAGCATGAACCGCCTTTTTAAGGTCATGCCACGACATCTCAATAGGATTCAGGTCAGGACTTTGACTAGGCCACTCCAAAGTCTTCATTTTGCTTTTCTTCAGCCATTCAGAGGTGGATTTGCTGGTGTGTTTTGGGTCATTGTCCTGCTGCAGCACCCAAGATCGCTTCAGCTTGAGTTGACGAACAGATGGCCGGACATTCTCCTTCAGGATTTTTTGATAGACCGTAGAATTCATGATTCCATCTATCACATTAAGCCTTCCAGGTCCTGAAGCAGCAAAACAACCCCAGACCATCACACTACCACCACCATATTTTACTGTTGGTATGATGTTCTTTTGCTGAAATGCTGTGTTACTTGTACGCCAGATGTAACGGGACACGCACCTTCCAAAATGTTCAACTTTTGTCTCGTCGGTCCACAAGGTATTTTCCCAAAAGTCTTGGCAATCATTGAGATGTTTTTTTAGCAAAATTGAGACGAGCCTTAATGTTCTTTTTGCTTAAAAGTGGTTTGCACCTTGGATATCTGCCATGCAGCTCGTTTTTGCCCAGTCTCTTTCTTATGGTGGAGTCGTGAACACTGACCTTAATTGAGGCAAGTGAGGCCTGTAGTTCTTTAGATGTTGTCCTGGGGTCTTTTGTGGCCTCTCGGATGAGTTTTCTCTGCGCTCTTGGGGTAATTTTGGTCGGCCGGCCACTCCTGGGAAGGTTCATCACTGTTCCATGTTTTTGCCATTTGTGGATAATGGCTCTCACTGTGGTTCGCTGGAGTCCCAAAGCTTTAGAAATGGCTTTATAACCTTTACCAGACTGATAGATCTCAATTACAGTACTTTTGTTCTCATTTGTTCCTGAATTTATTTGGATCTTGGCATGATGTCTAGCTTTTGAGGTGCTTTTGGTCTACTTCTCTGTGTCAGATAGCTCCTATTTAAGTGATTTCTTGATTGAAACAGGTGTGGCAGTAATCAGGCCTGGGGGTGACTACAGAAATTGAACTCAGGTGTGATAAACCACAGTTAAGTTATTTTTTTAACAAGGGGGGCAATTTCTTTTTCACATAGGGCCATGTAGGTTTGGAGTTTTTTTTCTCACTAAATAATAAAAACCATCATTCAAAACTGCATTTTGTGTTCAATTATGTTATCTTTGACTAATAGTTAACTGTTTTTGATGAGCAGAAACATTTAAGTGTGACAAACATGCAAAAGAATAAGAAATCAGGAAGGGGGCAAATAGTTTTTCACACCACTGTATAAATATCTGTACACTGACTGCTGATATTAAAACATGAAGTATATTAGCAAACTGTAGGCAATGACTTTTATTTGTGAATTTAATATGTACTGATGTAAGACAAGCTTAAAGGACTTACGAGGTGACATGATGAGATAGACATGTGTATGTACAGTGCCTAGCACACTAATAACTATGCTGTGTTCCTTTTTTTCTTTCTCTGCCTGAAAAAGTTAAACATCAAGTATGCAAGTTACAATTTCTGTCTGGGTCGGGACCGGGTCGAACTAGGTCAGACTATAGCGTAAACCTCACTGATAAGTAATTACAGCCATAAAACATTTGTCTGTCAGTAAATGGCTTTTAAGAGCAGAAAAGAGATAAAAAGGGTCAATGGAGGTCCACGGAGGTCGCCTCGGTCACATGGCTCCAGACTCTTGTATAGTTTTTTGTTAGTTTTAGTTAGTTTTAGTGTTAGATAGTACAGGTTTAGATAGATTTTTAGTCTTAAATACAGGATCCGTGTACAAGATCCGTGTACCTCTGACTGCCGCCTCCGACTACCGCTGGGGGCTGACCATCGCTGGGGCTCCTGCCTCCGGAGGAATCTCCCAGCCGCAACTTCTCCTGGCTGCCGCAGTAACCCCAGCCTTCTCCATTCCGACCGCTGTCCTGCTGCCCGATGCTCCTCCGGCTCCATCCCCGGCTGCGCTCTAGAGGCTCCTGGCTCCATCACTGCCTGCCGCCGCTCCGGAGGACTTCAGCGCTCCCAGGGTCCGCATCCCCGGCTGCGCTCTGGTGACTACTGCTCCTGGCTCCAGCACTGCCTGCCGCCGCTCCGGCTGCGCTCTGGTGACTACTGCTCCTGGCTCCAGCACTGCCTGCCGCCGCCGCTCCGGCTGCTCTCTGGTGACTACTGCTCCTGGCTCCAGCACTGCCTGCCGCCGCTCCGGCTGCGCTCTGGCGACTACTGCTCCTGGCTCCACACACTGCCTGCCGCCGCTCTGGACGACCGCCGTGCTCCCAAGAGCCGCATCCCGATGACTGCTCCGGCATCCGGTTAGCTGCTCCTGGATCTGCAGCACCTCTCCAGCTTGCTCCCCATCCAGCGGCAACGTGTAACCCACGTGGCCAGGCCTGCCTCCTCGTGGCCCTGCCCGCACTCCAGCCACCTGGTGACCCTGGAACAGCATCTCGTCTGGGGAGGGGGGGGCAGCACCTTGTCTGGCTTGTGACGGAGTCTCCGCCAAGCCCGGTCTGCACTCCTCCATCCTGGGAGTCTCCACTCTGCCTGGCCTGTACTCCTCCATCCTGGCTGGTGAAGATGCCTCCACGCTGCAGTCCCTTCAAGCTCGGCCTTACCCAGTGTGCCCACTGCTGCTGATAAACCTGCAACCTCTTCCAGAGGCTGCATATCCTGCCCTGCGGCTGCTTACCCTGCCCTTGGTGAGTCCTGCTCTCCCTACTGTGATCCTCTGTCTGATTGAAATAGGCTGTGGTGTGCCTGCCCCATACCACCTGTGCCCGCTCCATACCTGCGTTGTGCCTGCTCTATACCATCTGTGCCTTGCTAAATACCACCTGTGCCTGCTCCACATCATCTGTGTCTGCTCCATACCATCTGTGCCTGCTTCATCTCTTGTGCTTAGCCTGTGCTGTGCTGCCCGCTCTTCCCCATCTATTTGTACCATAGACGGTGCTGTCTGTCTGTTCAATACCATCTAACTGTGCCATAGTCTGTGCCTCGGCCCCATATCATCTATCCGTGCCACAGTCTACGCTGTGCTGCCTGACTTCTCCACTCCATCTAAGTGGGCCCTGGACTGTGTTTTGCTCCCTGCCCCACACCATCGATACTGTGCCAGTGCCTGTGCTACGCTGCCTAAACCACGTACTGCCCACTCCACACCTTCTAGACATCTTGGGCTGCTTACTTACCGGGCTACGCGCACCAGACCATCTACCGTGCCACGCACCGGGCTGTGCCGTCTGCTCCAGTCCACCTATTTGTGCCCCACATCGGGACGTGCTGCCCGCCCCATACCATCCAACTGTTGTGCTGCCTGCTCCGTACCACAGACTGTTGTGCTGCCTGCTCCGTACCACAGACTGTTGTGCTGCCTGCTCCATACCACAGACTGTTGCGCTGCCTGCTCCATACCATTTGCACCATATCTGTGCCACAGTCTGCGCCGTGCGGCCCACCCCACGCCCTCTGACTCGTGCCACGCACTGTGCCAGGCCGCTGCCTCTTTCCTACCTCCATCTTCTGGTAGCCTCTTCACTGTGCTGCCCGCTTATCCCACCTACCGGGGCCACACACTGTGCCACCTACTGAGGAAATTGGACCATGAGCGCGAAACGGACCGCCACCCTCTCCAGAGAAGCCCTTCTTGAATGGGAACCCCCGGACAGCCCCAACCCAACACCGGGCTCTCCCCTGTGGGATGCTGTCACTGCACACATCGAATACCTCTCCACCAAGCGAGCACCAAACAAGCGCCGCCACAGAGGAAGGAGGGCGGGGGCCCAGGTCCGACTGAAAAGGAAAGGCCTACGCTCGCCTGTCCCTGCCATCCTACTAGCAAACGTCTGCTCGCTCCCCAACAAACTGGACGAGCTGCTTCTCCTTCTCGACAGCAAACCCCAGATCAGCAAGAACACCCCTGTTCTCTGTTTTACCGAGACCTGGCTGTGCGAAAGCATCCCCGACGACTCCCTACAGGTACCAGACTACAACCTCCTAAGAGCAGACCGTGATGCAGCCCTCTCTGGGAAAACGAGAGGCGGCGGAATCTGCTTTTACATAAACACCTCCTGGTGCTCCAACACCACCACTCTCCACAAGGCCTGCACCCCAGACGTTGAGCTCCTTGCCATAAACTGCAGGCCCCGGTACTCTCCGAGGGAATTCTCTTCCCTTGTCCTCGTTGGGGTCTATATTCCACCCGATGCATGCTCCAAGTCCGCCCTGCATGTACTCAGTGACTGTATCTCGCGGTGGGAAACAGCCCTCCCAGAGGCCCTGTTCATCATCTTGGGCGACTTCAATAAGGCGAACCTTCGGCACGTGAGGCCCCTCTACAAGCAGCACATCACCTGCCCTACCAGGAGCGGTAACACCCTGGATCACTGCTACACGGTTCACAAGAACGCCTACAAAGCCACCCAAGGAGCCCCCCTGGGAAACTCTGACCACAACACAGTACACCTGATCCCCTCCTACAGGAGGCTCCTAGAGACTTCAAAGCCCATCACCAAAACCGTCAAAAAATGGACTGCAGACGCCAAACTGCAGCTCCAAGCTTGCTTTGAAACCACCGACTGGACGGCTCTGGAGGCACCTACCCTTGATGAATGGGCCGAGAACATCTCCTCCTACATCACCTTCTGCGAAGAAGCGTGTATCCCGTCCAAGTCCTTCAGGGTCTACCCCAACAACAAGCCCTGGTTCAACGACAGGCTTCGCCGACTTCGGAAACGCAAAGAGGAGGCGCACAGGTCTGGCTCCTTAGAGGAATTCAGAGAAGCTAGGCTCGCCCTGAAAAGAGAACTGCGATCGGCAAAGAGGGCCTACGCTGAGAAGCTGGGGCTCTGCCTCCAGTCCACCAACACACGGGAAGTATGGAAGGGCCTGAGAGCAGCCACAAACTTCAAACCAACATCCCAAACGGCGACCCCGAGCCCTCGACTGGCGGAGGAGCTCAATGAGTTCTACTGCAGGTTCGAGCAACATTCCAACCAGCCCGTAGGCAAATCCACATCGACCTCTGACGTACTCGGCGCCCTGGCTCCTAGCGCTGTTCGGGAATCCGAGGTACTCCGGCACCTCCGGAAGCTGAATCCCAGGAAATCTTCCGGCCCGGACGGAGTGTCGTCTGTCTGCCTGCGAACCTGCGCCGATCAGCTAGCCCCTGTGCTCACCTCCTTGTTTAAGCAGTCATTATCTGATGGTACAGTCCCCTCCTGTTTCAAGAGGTCCATAATTGTACCAGTCCCAAAAAAAACAGGCAGTTCCGAGCACAATAACTTCCGCCCAGTGGCCCTAACCTCTAACATCATGAAGCTCCTCGAGCGGCTGGTCCTTGCCCACCTGAAGAGGTCCACAGACGCCCTTTTAGACCCGCTCCAATTTGCATATAGGGCAAACAGATCCGTGGAGGATGCCATCAATGTCAGCGTGGCACACATCACTGAGCACTTAGACAGGCCGGCCTCCTATGCCAGGATCCTGTTCCTAGACTTTAGCTCAGCGTTCAACACGATCTGCCCTGACATCCTGATCACCAATCTGACACAGCTCGGAGTTGATCCCACTCTCCGAGCATGGATCAAGGACTTCCTGACAAATAGAACACAACAGGTGAAGCTCGGCAACTATTACTCCAGCATTCGAACCACCAATACTGGGGCTCCACAAGGCTGTGTTCTGTCACCTCTACTGTTCTCCCTTTATACCAACGACTGTATCTCATCCGCTGACTCTGTGAAGGTCATCAAATTTGCGGATGACACCACCATTATTGGCCTAATTGGAAGCAACGGAGAGCATGAATACCGGAGCGAGGTCGAGAGAATATGCAATTGGTGCAGGGAGAACAACCTAGTTCTCAACACTGCAAAGACTGTTGAACTAGTTGTAGACTTCAGGAGGAACCCTCCCCCCCCCTCGCCTGTCCTCATTGGAGGAACAGAAGTTTCTATAGTGTCATCGGTTCGGTTCCTTGGCACGACTCTCACCAATAATCTGAAATGGGGGCAGAACACCACTAAAATTCAAAAGAAATCCCAACAGAGGCTGTTCTTCCTGCGCCAACTGAAGAGATTTGGCATGCCACGGGAGCTGCTGGCCAGCTTCTATACCGCCACCATAGAATCCATCCTCTGCTCCTCAGTCATTGTTTGGTACGCGGGTGCATCGGCCAGTGATAAACATAAACTGCAGAGGGTCATAGCTGATGCAGAGAGAATCATCGGGTCTCCTCTTCCACCTCTTGATCTCCTCCACTCCGCTAGATTGAGTAAGAGGGCCACCATGATCTCCCGTGACCCCTCTCACCCTGGCAGCCACTACTTCAGGCTCCTCCCGTTGGGCCGCCGCTTCAGGACTATACCATCCAAAACCACCAGGCGGAAGAACACCTTCTTTCCCCAGGCCGTTCGGTCACTGAACTCTGACTTTCCCCAGTCCGGCCTGCACTCATAATTGCCGGGCCGACAGCTGGTCCCCGTCGCTGCCTCCTCTGTATATCTGATTACTGCATTTCAAATTGTATGTGCTGTTGTATCTGTCTATGCCATGTGTACCACAAATAATTCCGATTATGGCTCTTGCTGTACTTGGCGAAATAAAACTGATTCTGATTCTGATTCTGATTCTGATTCTAATTCATAATTTGAGCTCTGGCATACTTCAATGAAGGTGTCATGGAGCAGAAACAATGAAACAGTAAAAACATAAAAACTAGATTTAAATATAAAATAAACCTGTGGGATATCTAAAAAAGTCATTTTTAGGAGAAGTAGGATAGATATAATTGTTTTTCTCAGAAGTGTATTTTCACCTCGTAAGTCCTTTAAGCGCTTTGGGTTCTACGGGGGAAAATCGCTTTACAAATGTTTTGTAGTTGTTTTTGTGAAAGAAGTGGTGGGTGTGCCTTGCACATTTATTTGTCCATTCAGGCATCTATCCACTCGAACTCAGTGTTCCTAAACGTCTTTACTATGCCTTTTAGAGATAATGGAAAATCGGTTGTTTCCTTAGTACACACCTTTGTAACATTGGTTAAATAAGTGAAAAATAATTTTTATGTTTCTTGCATAGCTGAGATGAAGTAGGACAGTTGAGTGACAGAGTTGTATCTGAGACCAGAATTTGGACAATACCAATAGACAGAAAGGAGGATGTCTTCTTCCAGGTTACACCTCCAGCATCTGTGTGAGACAGATGGAAAGATGTTATGTAGCTCTGAGGGAATTTTGTACCAGCTTGACAGCACTTTACAACTGATCCTCTTATTGATTGATGATTATTAGTCCTATTGATGATTTGGTTATTTACCTCAAAGTGGTTTTCAAATGTTTTGGAGGGCCCCATATACAAATGTGGCCACATGGGAATGCAGGGGCTCATTACCTAAGATATTAATAAAATGAATAGCGTAGATAGTGTGTTCTTTCTGGGTACTGCTACTGGTTTCTCTACAGATAACTTGTTGCTGGGCAGTGAAGGATGGCATTGCTAAGGAGAAAGGCATGTTGCACCATACCTACAATTGGTCCCACGTGAAGTGCGGGAAAAGTGGCATCCAATAGTGAATACATTGGTGCTTTGTGGTCTTGTGCAGTTTGAGGAGCTGCAAAGTGAATTCCCCACCCCCCACCTGTCACTGGCACAAAGTTATTGGGAATATGGTGGGCTAGATGACCTGTTAGTGAATGTGATCCTTCTGCTTGTTGTCATTAGGGGTCTCCTGTGCACGAGTACTTTCTTTCACCCTAACTTGGGCCTGCACAGTTCACTCATTGCTTTGTACCGCTCAGAGGAACTTCCGGGCAGCTGTGGAGTGCAGAGGACAGAGTGGGGGCGTTGCTAGGATCCTAAGAGATCCGGGGCACCTTTGGGCACTCCAGTGGGTGTAGCCATGAACCAGAATGTGGGTGTGGTCATTGGTGTAGCCAAATTTACATGAACTTAACAGCAGTCTAAGTAGGCCTGCCCAGCAAAATGTTGGATGAAGCCCCCTCTCCATTAACCTCTTGAGGACTGCAGTGCTAAACCCCCCTAGTGACCAGGCCATTTTAAGCAAAATGTGCCACTGCAGCTTTAAGGCTAAGCTGCAGATCTGCACAACACAGCACACACGTGATTTCCCCCCCCTTTTCTCCCCACCAACAGAGCTCTCTGTTGGTGGGGTCTGATCGCCCCCAGATTGTTTTTTTTTTTGTTTACAAATATTTTTGTTTCTTTTTTTATTAAAAAAAAGCGTGTTCTTTTAAATCTATTCCCTCCCTCCCTCCCTCCTTCCCCACAGCCAGCCAATTGTGGCGATCGGCTGTCATAGGCTTCTGCCTATGAGAGCCGATCGCTCTCCAGTGTCCCAGGGGGACAGCCGTGTCACATGGCTGTCCCCAGTACAGCGCTGCTGCCGATCGCAGCGCTGTACGGGTAAATAGACGGCGATCACGCCGTCTATCAGTCTCCCGAGCGGCAATAGCCGCTCGGAGACTGAAGAGGGGGCGGAGCTCCGCCCTCCGAGAATGAGATGCGCGCGCAGCGTGCGCGCGATCTCATTCAAAACAGAGCCCCAGGACTTTACGCCAATTGGCGTTAGGCGGTCCTGGGGCTGCCGCCGCGGCCACGCCTACCGGCGTGACGCGGTCGGCAAGAGGTTAATACAAGGAAAAAAGTACAAACAAAAATGCAGCATGTCACCTAAATAGGCAGTGTCATTTAAAGGGGAACTTCAGCCTAAACAAACATACTGTCATTAAGTTACATTAGTTATGTTAATTAGAGTAGATAGGTAATATAATCTCTTACCCACCCTGTTTTAAAAGAACAGGCAAATGTTTGTGATTCATGGGGGCTGCCATCTTTTTGGTTGAAAGGAGGTGACAGGGAGCAGGAGACACAGTTCCAACTGTCCTGTGTCCTGATCACCCCTCCCAGCTGCACACCCTAGGCTTCGAATGTCAAATTCAAAATGTAAAAAAAAAAAAATTGCACCAAAACAGCAGAACGAGAACAACATCAGAAATCCCATCATGCTTTGCACAGCATCAGGGGAAAAAAGCCCGGGCAGTTTTCTTCTGTGCAGCCAAAAATGAGGCTTGGATAAGAGAAACAAAATTCTGATGCTGTGAAACTGTTAAAGAAACATCAAGCCTTTTCAGTGCTGCTGAGTAGATTTTTAGTCTGGAGGTTCACTTTAAACATAACCAGGCAGAGTTCCCTGGCTTCTGTGCTGAGGAGTATGACTTTCTGCTGAGTAGGCTGGCCTGTCGCCAGGTTATCTGGCAGTTCTCCCATAGCATTCCCTGACCTTCTAGTGGACCCCCTCCCATACTCCCAGAAGCGTCCTATTGCGGCACCACAACTCCCAGCATGCCCCTATAGAAGAACAACTTCTCCCTGCATGCTCCCTGCATGCCCCCATAAAGGCATCACAGCCTCCAGCATGGCACCACAGCACCCAGTATGCCCACATAGAGGCACCACAACACCCAGCATAACTCCAATTGATGCACCACAGCTCCCAGCATGCCTGCCATTGAGGCACCACAGCTGACTCTGCCATGGGGGACATCCGGGCACCCCCAATCGGTCCGGGGCACATGCCAGTGATCTTTGGGGCTAGCAACTCCCCTTAGCGGGTCACCGACGACAATAATGAGCAGCAGGATCACATTCACTAACAGGTCATCTAGCCCATCATGGATGTTTTAAGGAGGGGTTTATGGTTTGTGCTAGGCACAAGAGATAGAGAAAGATTTATGGTTGGGGCTAAAAGAAGATGAGCTTAGGGTTAGGATAAGTAGAGGTTAGGGTAAGAAGGGGTCAGGCAGGAGTAGCAAGATATTAGAGTAACTGAATTCACCTCAGTATCCTGTATCCAGGTCTACACATGTATGCAACAGTCACAATTATGTCAGACATGATTTTAAAAAAAGGAAACAGTTCTCTTTTTATGCACTTTTCATGAGCCTCGTGTTATTATGCCTTTACTTTGGTGCAAACTTCCCACGAAACTTAAATCCCATCACGAAACCCACACAATACAACATTTTTCTTGTGCTTTTCTTTCCTTCTTTGGAGCTCTATTTTCCACTTAGCGGCACCGTTCTCTTTACACCACTCAGCGTACAACATATTTCATTCTCCCTAACAAGTGTTTATAGGAGCGTGTTGATACCAATTAACCTGCTCCTCATCAGGCTGTGTGTCGGCTAGTGGTGTAGCTGGCAAGTTCTTACTGGCCACAGATGGTTACACAGAGCAGACTGGTCACGCAATTGTTATTCTTTGTAATTACACTCATTAAGTAACCACCTTTGCCAATCAAACATCCTTCCCCACCAAGCAGCTGGAGAACAAGCCAAATGTGTATCCTTGAAAACTAGGAAACATTGCAGTGACCCCAGGTTGTCACATTTCTGTGAGATGCTTTTAAAGGACTCTTCTTACCGGTCAAAAAGACACAGTCCTTTTATAACTCAAGTCGGTTTCAGACTTGTCTTAATTTGAGCTCTTTCATTTGAATGGAATATATTATGTACCTGGGGGTTGATGCAGCAACTTGCGGTAATATTGACATCGCATGGCAATATTACCCATACTATTGGCACAGTGTGTGGTGAATTACACCATTAGCGCGACCTGAGGTACTCGACTAGCGCAGCTATTGCTATGGTAACACGTGTTACTAAGGAAAATTACAGTGTGTAGCACGTTACAGTGTGTAGCACGATACCTTAACAACGTCACACTAGTCGAGTACCGCAGGCCGCGCTAATAGCATAACTCGCAGTTCACAGTGCCGGTAGTAAGGGTAAATGTTGCTGTGCGACATCTGTACAATATTACCACAAATGTGTGCATCAAGCCCCATGTCTGTTGGAACAACTGATGATCAGCAATGCGTACACTGCATCACAAAAGAGGCTGGACCCAGTGACAGTAAAATCTAAGCCCCGTATACACTTTCAAGCAACATTACCCTTAAAGGGACTCCGAGCACCTCTCATGGGCATGCCTTTAAGACAGACGACTTCCAACAAAGTCGTGATATGACCCCTATGGAGAAGCCTCTTGCAATTGCCATGCGTGTCACTTCCTCTTCCTGCTTCATTCAGTGATGCACTTCTCTAACTGAGAAGACAGGGGTGACCTGGAAGTTATAACATAGCCAAGATGGCAGCCACGATTTTTAAATTGAAATCGAACGAAAACTATTTGGTGTAGAATGGCGATTCATGCATCAAATGAAAGAGGAGAGCACAAGCTACAGAAAGGTATGCATGTTTAAGTATTTTGCACTGGTCGGAGTCTTAAAGGCATGCCCATGAGAGGTGCTCGGAGTCCCTTACAATAACAATAACAGGGTGACGTTGTCAGGGATGAGCGTTGTTCAGAAACACTGCTTGATGATAGCAGAGCAGTGACTACTGTCAATTTAGAGGGTAGGAGGTTTGACAGAGCAGGACATAAATGAGTGGCTTCTGGTGGGTAGGAAAATGCGAGAAGAGTGGACTTGCCCATCGCTCATGGGTGATACAGCCGGAGTATCGCTAAACTTTGTCAGGGCAGCTGTACACACACTAGATTCTCGAATGAGGCAGCACGGAATGTCTGTCTCAGCTCTATATTTTTGATAAAATAGTTAAAGTGAACCCGAGGTGAGAGGGATATGGAGGTTGCCCTATTTATTTCCTTTTATGCAATACCAGTTGCTTGGCTGTCCTGCTGATTCTATGCATTTAATACTTTTAGCCTTAGACCCTGAACAAGCATGCAGCATATCATGTGTGTCTCACATTATTGTCAGAACTGACAAGATTAGCCGTATGCTTGTTTCTGGTGTGATTCAGCCGCTACTGCAGCCAAATAGATCAGCAGGGCTGCCAGGCAACTGGTATTGTTTGAAAGGAAATAAATATAGCAGCCCTCATATCACTTTCACCCCAGTTTCACTTTAACTAGTTAACCAGGGGTCCATAAGTGTTTTTTCTCCTTACAGACCAGAGAAATATTCACATTTCAGTGCTCCTCCCTTTCATTCACCAATAACTTTATCACTACTTATGACAACAAAATTATATGTATCTTGTTTTTTCCCCAACAATTAGGCTTTCTTTGGGTGGTACATTTTTCTAACAATTATTTTATTCTAAAAGCATTTTAATGGGAATAATAAAAAAGAAATGGAAAAATATCACTATTTCTCAGTTTTAGTCCATTATAGTTTTAAAATAAAAAAATCTACTGTGGATAAAACCCATACATTTTATTTGCCCATTTGTCTCGGTTATTACAATATTTAAACTATGTCCCTAATACAATGTATGGTGACAATATTTTATTAGGAAATAAAGGTGTATTTTTTTCAGTTTTATGTCTGTTACTAATTACAAGCCGTTACTTGCAAAAATAACAGTTATATACACTCATGACCTACATACTGCATTCAAAAAAAATTTGAGTCCCTAAGGTACAGTAACTATTTATGTATTTTTTTCTAATGTAATTTTTTTTTTTTACATACAAATGCTTTATTTTGGTAACTATGGGAGAGTGGGGGAGATAAGGGGTTAATTTTAATGGGGCCTTTATGTATTTTTATTGAATTTAATGTGTTAGGTTGTAATTTATATTTGGCCATTAGATGCCCCCCCGTTTATTCCTCTTGTGTACGGGGAAGTAATGTGTGCATGTTTTACTTTCACATTAGTCAATGACCACCGGCATTTTATTGATGCTGGTGATCATTGATAACAGGCACTTAGATTGGTAAATGTGATCTATGTTCCCAATCACTGATCTGTTTGCTAACAGGCAGCAAATGAGAATGCGCTCCACAACGGGGACGCGGTGGTAGACGAATATCTACATCCCTGGGGCTTCAGATGAAGTCTGTTAGGGCGTAGATATACTGCACACAGTGCAGTAACTAGTTAAAGTATACCTGACCTGAGGCAAAGCTACCTAAGGGGTGCATATTATGTCGGCGCCACTCAGTTCAGCATGGGGAGAGACGAATGTCGGCTTTCCCCACTGCCGCTAAACTCCGAGGCGACGTTAAATATTATTCCCCCTCCGAGTTGTCGCAACTCGGAGGGAGATGTAATTCGGGGTCTGGCAGCCGCCAGAGCCCCGAATTACCGCTACGCGGCCAGTTTCGGTGCTCAGGTCTCAGCTCAGCTCAGCTCTCAGCCAAAATGAACTGATCCGCTACCTAAGGTAACCACAGAGGTATGTCCATGTCAGATCCAAATATTTCTATGCATTGTTCATTCCTCTCCTCATCCCCTCAAGCCCCATAATCACTCTTTGAAAATTTGATTTTTAGATAACATCAAATTTTCCAGACACAGGCAAGCTTGTGGCAATGTTCCCTCCTACCACACACCCATTCCCTCCTCCCTCCTGCCCCATTCACTCCTACAGGAGTAGGAGATGCAGGGACTGTTGTCACACCACTGACTCTAAGTTGTGCAGGCATCAGTTTATTCTTGGCAGGCAGAGGGCGCAGCTGGAATCTTGTTTTACATAAACCTTCTCGGTAGTATTCTGTTTGCATCCCCCCCTTCCCTCCAAGTCATGGCAGTGTATTGGTAGCAAAGCTTTATACTCTACCTACATCCAGCACCGGACAGGTCCTCCTCACTCTTCTGCCTCCTAGCCATGTGTTGTGCAGCCTATCTGGCTGTAGCTGGTCACCTCTTTCCCCATATCAACTGCATACAATAGCATATGCCCCTGAATGTACATTATTGTCTGCTGCCATGGTTACAAGGAAGCATTTTAATCTTTTGGAATATCTACAGCTGGCTGCAGAGTGTTATAGAAAAGTATTTTTTTATTAACATTAAAATACAAAATCGCCTATACAGTATATCAGTTATTTTTTTTACTATTATTATTATTGATTAAAGCGACAACATATTCTGTGGCACTGTCCAAAGTAAAAAAAACACATGGTGTACATAATGATACAGACAATGGTATACACTAAATATAGGCACAGGTACAAAATACAGAATTGGTAATTACAGTAACAAATGTAACATGATGAATAAAATGTAGAACAGTTTGCAAGATACAAAATGAATAACAATTTCCAGGGTGAGAGAGCTTCCGAAAGTTGATAAATGCTTTTCTGCTTGTTAGCAGAAAAGCCTTTAAAGTGTAACTGTTGGGCATAAAATCAAAAATCAATTCTTTTTTTTAATCTGGTAAACAAGTAATAAGGATGCTAACCAAGCAATCCAAAAGTTAAAAATCCCTGTTACTTTTCTTGTTGATAAATGATCATTCCCCAGCTTACCTGATTCTTATTTGGTACATTGCTGCACAAAGGAAGTTGCAGGGCATGCTGGATTGTTTTTTATTGCTTCTTTACTGTCCTCTCAGACTTACCTAATGCAGTGTGATTGGCTGAAGTCTGAAGACTGGGAGGAAGGTGGGCAATGCATACACAATCAGGCAGAGGAGAGTAAGGGAGGAAATGACATCAGGATTGGCTTCAAGATAGACACAGTTAAAATGGAGAATCCTAAGAACGATTTTCTCTTTTTTTTACTATAGAAAAATCACTAAAATCAAAACGTGAACAGTGCTTATGTTATGTAAGTAGAGAAAGTATTTATCTACTTATACATGTTTGTTTTTTCTGACAGAGTATGGCTGACAGCTTCTCTTTAAATGAGACACCGTGGGACACCCACACGAATTACCCCTTGAAGGAAAACTGAAGTGAGAGGAATAAAATAGTTAAAGTGAACCCAAGGTGAGGGGGATATAGAGGCTGCCATATTTTTTTCCTTTTAAACCATCCCAGTTGCCTGGCTGTTCTACTGATCGTCTGCCTCTAATACTTTTAGCCATAGACCATGAACAAGCATACAGCTGATCAGGTGTTTCTGATCTGACAAGATTAGCTGCATGCTTGTTTCTGGTGTTATGCAGACACTACTGCAGCCAAATAGATCAGCAGAATTCCAGGCAAAGGGTATTGTCAAAATAAATATGACATCCTCCATATCCCTCTCACTTCAGTTGTCCTTTAAAGTGAAGTAAAGCAAACCTGTGAAAACACAAATTGCCATCTTGTGATTGCCCCATCTGTCACCAACAGAATTTTTTTTTTCACCTTTGGTCTGAAATTGTTTTGTTTTTTTCGTTTCAAGGGTGTTTATTGATAAGAAAATCACATGATACATACAACAGTAAGAAAAGTGTTCCTCACGTATGAGGAATATAACATAATAGCATATCACATGAACTAAGGAAAATGACCAGTTATATTTAATAAAACTACTTCTGTATCAGTACTTGGAGATGCTGAAGGGGGCCTTTTTTAATCGGGATTGGGAGGGTTCTGAATAGATATAGTAACCTCGGGAGGAAGGTCATCCTCACAGAGGGCACTCTGCCCAGGATGGATATAGGAAACTCATTCCAAATATCAAGGTCATGGGATATCTTAGTATAAAGGGAGGGGTAATAGCATTCATATAGTTTGTTGGGGTCTAATGTAAGGTTTATACCCAGGTACTTGATATATTTGGGCTGATATTGAAGACCAAGTGAGTTTGCCAAATCAAGTCCATGTTTACCAGACATGTGTGTGACCATCAGTTCCGATTTGTCAAGATTTAGTTTGAATCCTGAGAAGGGGGATTGTTTTGTTTTTTTATGTGTATGGAGAGATACTCAGGCCTCAGTCGTAAATTGTGCCTTCCCCTTTCTACCTCACTAGACTGCTTCCATTGGCCACATCTCACCATCTCTGGTCATGTGATATTGAGGACAGAATTAATGGGTACCAGAATTCAGTTAACTATATAAAGTAGGTTGTATCAATTTTTTTTTACAAGATTGTGAAGCTTATTTTGATATAAACCTTAACCATACACATAGTATAGCTGTCCCATTAGTTATCTACAAATTGATGAGAATACTTTTGTTTTAGTGAATAAAGAACCTTATTGCATTTAGTGGAACACTTTCTCATTCCTCTCCTCTAGTAATACCCCCGTAAGTGTGACATTGTCTGCAGGCTTCATTGCGGCATATGTGATAATGCTGTAAATGTTTATGCTTAGCTGAGGGCTCGTCACAAGCATTACATGGTTTCTATTTTCATATGACACAGTGCATTAGCGTGCTGGCTGACGAGCCGTGAAATTGTAACATAAATAAACAGACTCCGCGCAAAAAAATCTTTTTGGCTGCTTTTCATGTGGTTACAAGTAACAGACAAATGTGTAATCACATGCGTGTGCTGTTTGTATATATATAAAGACTGGTGGGATTAACTGTTTGTTTGCCATTATGTTCTCCCGAAGGTCCTGCAAGCAAATTTAAAAAGTGAGGATTACATGCGTGATATTGATGACACTCGTTATTAAATGTCTTTCTTTATAAAGTACAGTATATTATACCCATCAATCCATCCTAGTTCCAAAACTGTATCGCCAGTTCAGGGATGAGAGATTTTTAGCACAGAATTAGTCTGGCAGTACCGGATTTTCCTGTTCACAAGACAGTATCTGAAATAATCACCTCACTTCCAGTGGTGTGGCTAAGGATCTATGGGCACAGCTGAAGGTTTTACATTGGGTCCCTCAAGTTTATTAATGATTACCTCTATTCAAAGCACATACAGAGGTGAGCAGTATACAGTAAGTATAGCACCAATGAAAATGTAATACCTGGTTAAAGGAGGTCCACTGGTGGTGCAGTCACAGCCTCTGCATCACCTTTTGCTATGCCAGTGGTTAATATGTGTGTGGCAGCATTGGAGACACACCTTACAACCACACCCTCCTGTGCTAAAGCTAATGTTTTGCTTTGGCAATGCTGAATGTATTTGTTCCTGCCATTAAAGCTTTTTTTGAATTGGAGTAAATTGGACATGACAATGATTGGGATTCAGGAGGTCTCGGGTGTTTCATGCAGAGGCACTGACAGAGTGGATCTCTGTGCCAGGCAGCCAGTATGGTGGAGATGAGACAGTGCTGGTAGTGGTGATGTGAACAGGTGGTCCAAAGCTGTGAATGGGCCCCATCTATTATTTATTTATAAAGCGCCAACATATTCCGTGGCCCTGTATAATGTAAGAAAACAAACAAGGGATACATAATGATACAGACAATGATATACATCAAATATGATCAATGATACAAAATACAGAACTGCTGAGTACAATAGCAAATTTAACATGACGACTAAAATGTATAAATGTCTAACAGAGTGCAAGCAATAAAAATTAATAACATTCCATGGCACAAAAGGGTGAGAGCCCTGCCCTTGCGAGCTTACAATCTAAATCTACTAACTTTCCCTTTCTTCATCCATCAGATCAGGTGTTTTTGTGGCTACACTTGTTATGGGTATGAAGATAATGATGGCCACACTTGTTTTATGACTTTGCAAGATAGGCCCCCAGGCTGTGAGGGTCACCAAGGGGAGGCCAGGGAAAGGGTGTAAACAGGGAATGGCCCTATCAAAGTTTTGCTGAGGGGGGGCATGACTTGTAGTTAAGCCCTTGGATCTGTGCATCAATGCGGCTTGTAGCCATTATATGCTTGTACAGATCCAGCTTTCCAGAGTGGAGCACGGTATCTGCATGAGGCGAGATGCCAATCTTTTCATGTTTAAAGCTACATACACATTTATAATAATTCAGATCCTTCTAGATGCATTCTGGGAATGACTGTTACACAGACACATGGCTCAGCAGCCTGAGGACCAGCAAGGAGTGCCCTGCAGCAGAGGTTTAAATAGAAGAACAATAAAGGTTGGTCATTAGTGATCCAACATTAAGGATTATTAACAATTTCTCCAATCAGGGAAGGGTCACCTATACTTCCATTAGATTCCTGAACAATCTATCCATCAATGATCACTCCAGCCGATAATATAGCTTGGCCCAGTAATTGTTGGGTCTTATTCAATGGAACCCCCTCCCCCCATGAATTTGTTATCCCTACTGACTATTTAAAGGCATTGATTGGCAGAACTGCCCCTTTATATCTGGACTTCCCACTGCTCTCCACAACTCTGCCTTCTCTATAGGGGGTCTCACTACTTTCAAAGACAATCATGACATATGTACTGGAACACATCGCCAAGAAAGAAGGACGTCAGCAATGATGTTAGAGTAAAGTAAATATTGCTGCCCATCAATCTGGGATAGGTTATAACTAAGTTATAACTAATTAAGTCACTCATTCTACAATGAGAAAGATTATTCACGAGTTGCCAATGTTCCCAAGAGTGATCCAGGCAAATTCACTCCATGGTCAGAGAAACTGATAAGAACCCAAGAGCTATATTTCAGACTCTGCAGGACTTAGCATGTTAAATGTTAAAGTTCATTACAGTATAATTAGAACAAATAATGAAAAAGTTTGGCTTGTTTGGAAGAGTTGCCAGGAGAAAGACTATTTTCTCTAACAAGAACATGGCAGCAAAACTAAGTTTGCAAATTTTCATCTGAGGAGACCAAAAGACTTCTAGGAAAATGTCATTTTTCCAGGCCGACCATTCCAAAGTGGAGATGTTTGAAGTGCCAGGTTGCAGTTAAAACCAAACATGGCATAAAATGCCTAGAAAGACATTATTAGCAATTGTTATGCCTCGTATACAAGTACGAGGCATGTCGTCTGGCAGGGATGGAGACTCCATCCCTTGGGTGACATTGCAGGGCTGCTGTACACACAAAGGGAGTCATTATCTGCTGAGTATTTTATTCCTGTTTGATCAATGGTCAGCAGCAAAAATGTCCTAAAAACAGGTAAAAAAAGTACTGGTAATATTGTGTTAACATTCCTATAAAACAAGTTTATATTTATGTATAGATCTGTTTTGATCCTAAGACTTAAAGTGAATCTTAAGTAAACATAAACTGATGAGATAAACTATTGTATCTATCCTTCTACTCCTAAAAATGACTTTTAGCTATCCAACATAAATATGTTATATTTAGAAATATTTAGAAACCTAAAAAAAAAGCTTTATTGTTTTGTCTAAGCTTAAAGAGAACCCGAGGCGGGGTTCTAAGAATGAAATCTGCGCTCAGAGGCTGGGTCTGCTTATATTGCCCAGCCTCTGTTGCTATTTCAATCCCCCCTAAGTTTCCCTGCGCTCTGTAATCACCTATAAAGGTGATTACCACAGGCTGTGTTTACCTTTGTTCTGTCAGTCTGCATGCTCCCCCGCCTCCTGCAGAGCTCCGGTCCCCGCCCGTGTCCCTTCCCTCCCCGCTGATTGGAGGGAAGGGACGCGGGCGGGGACCGGCGCTATGCAGGAGGCGGGGGGAGCAGCAGACTGACAGGACAAAAGTAAACACAGCCCGCTGTGACAAGCTGCGTGTCGGCAGCGCGGCTGTTATTTATGGGGGAGAGCAGAGCGCATAGGGAACTTCGGGGGGATCTGGATAGCAACAGAGGCTGGGCAATATAAGCAGACCCAGCCTCTGAGCGCAGATTTCATTCTTAGAACCCTGCCTCGGGTTCTCTTTAATGAAACAATCTATCCCCCGTCTCAGGGTGCTAAAATATATGTCTCTTTTTTATCTATCACTGCTCTCTCAGTTCTCTGCCAGGAAAGTATTTTATGGCTGTAATTCCTTATTAATGAGGAAGACTTTAGTCTGACTGGGTCCCTGGATAAAAAATGTCTGTTGCATAGCTGAATATTAACTCTTTCAGGCAGAGAAGGAAGAAAAAAAACGCAGCATATTAATGTGTGTGCCAGGCACTGTACATACACGTCTATCTCATCATGTTGCATGTCAATTAAAGGGGAACTGAAGTAAGAGGTATACGGAGGCTGCCATATTTATTTCCTTTTAATCAATACCAGTTGCCTGGCAGCCCTGGTGGTCTATTTCTCTGTAGTAGTATCTGAATAACACCAGAAACAAGCATGCAGCTAGTCTTGTCAGATCTGACTTTAAAGTCTGAAACACCTGATCTGCTGCATGCTTGTTCAGGGGCTATGGCTAATAGTATTAGAGGCAGAGGACCAGCAGGGCTGCCAGGCAACTGCTATTGCTTAAAAGGAAATAAACATGGCAGCCTCCATATACCTCTCTCTTCAGTTCCCCTTTAAGGTTCCCTTTCTGTTCCCCTTTAAAATATCCAGAGTATATATATATATATATTTTATTAGTCCAGTTTCAAACTTCAGTATTTGCTATTTCAAAACATGAACTGAAATACAAAGGAAAATAAAGCAATTGAATTGGACTGTTTCGTTCTTTTTATTGTGGAAGGATGTTCACAAAAACAAAGATCCAGTTATAATAGTTTTATGTTCCTTTGTGAATCCAGTGATTTGGATGAATGAGAAGCTTCTCAGACACCTGAACTTGTGTTTTCCGCCACTCATTATGCCGTACACAAAGCTATTCATATTACAACAGAGTAATGTAACCTGGTAATAAATATCTAGCATCACTCACAGACTGGTGCCATAGGAAAATATGGAAAAATACTGATTATGCACGTTTAAACTCTTGTGTCACTGCAATGAATAGACTTTAAAAGTAGTAGAAGAAGTGATAAGTGTGTACAGTTTGTGTGGCGTAATGATTGATAGAGCATTACAGGACATGGGTCTCTTGTATTAAAGAAGAGCAGATCTTACCCAATGATCCATACAAAATCGGGTCATTAAAATGTTTATCTGCCTGGCTGCGTAATGCAAAGGAAACTTCATTTCTGATTTATAAGTGCCCTGTAAATGTATTTTGTATTCATGTTATCGTTTTTGTAATAACCCTGATGAATTGCTGTGTCGGCACCTCACAGGAATACTTCTCGCATTGGAAAAGAGCGGAGTCAACCCTTTACTCGCCGTATGAATTTTCACATTGCTTTTCTTTATCTAGCCCTTCATTTCTCATCATGATTCCCTTTATAGAGGATCAGTTGTAGAGACAGGCCATGGAAGCTTACAATCCGTGTGTCATGCTTTGATAAAGGTGGAGTGTTCTGGTTACACCTTGGCATTCCAAGCTTAGGCATGGTTCACACATAAAAAGGTGTCCAGTCCTGTTAGTTTCTATGTTGCTGTGTTTCTATGTCTTCTTCACACATAAATCTATACATTTCTCGTCCAGTCCAGTCCTGTCAGTTTTGTATGTGTTTTTATGACTGTGTTCACACATAAAAGGTATACATTTCCGGTCCTGTCAGTTTTGTATCATTTTTTATGGGTGTGTTCACATATAAAAGGTGTGCAGTTCCAATCCAGTTAGGTGATAATGATAGAAAACTGATGCAAAACTGACAGGACTGGACTGAGACAGATTTATGTGTGAACCAAGCCTTACAACTGTAGCAAGCTTTTGATAGTAAAAGAAGAAAAAGCTTATAAATATATAAGGGCGAAAGAGCCCTGCTTGTAAAGCCCTCTGTTGCAGGGATAGTTGGGTGTTAGTGGCAGTAACTCCCCTGTTCACCTGTAAATAATCAGAGGTCTGCCCCTCCATCAGCAAGGCTGCCATGGACGTGGTCATTTTTATCCGAAGTCTTTTGAAGCTGTGGCCACCCCCACCTGCATTACCGTGGCCTGTCCCCCAGCTTGGATAGAGCAGATGAGCTAGATGGTGGCAAGATAGGGTACGAGTCAAGCTACCTAATCTCTCCATCTTCTGTCCTCTGAGCCACCTCTCAATACATATGGCCAAGGCGATTTTAGTGTACAAGAGATGCCTACCTGTGCCAATGAGTTCTTAGGTGTTCTAAGAGGTCAAGTTTAAACGGAACTAGATTGCTGCCTTTTTTTATTTTGTACTCATACTCCACCTGCAAAAGTCAGAGACGGTTTTTCATTCACTAATCTCATTTAGTTCTTCCAGTGCAGTGAAGAATATGGTGGTATCTGATGTTCAAACAGGTGTAAGGCCCCAGGCCTAGAGTTTACCCTAGAAAAGAGAAATTTAGCTTTCCATCTGATCCTTTCATCAGTAAATCTTCAGGTATTCCGTTAGGAGTATGGTGAGTTCATAGAAGATTTTATTTTTTGTCACAAGTTAGCGGAAAATGACACTTTGTGAAAAAAACAATTAAAATCAATTTCCGCTAACTTATGACAAAAAATAAAATCTTCTATGAACTCACCATACTCCTAACGGAATACCTTTGGGTGTCTTCTTTCTAAAATGGGGTCATTTGTGGGGTTCCTATACTGCCCTGGCATTTTAGGGGCCCTAAACCGTGAGGAGTAGTCTTGAAACCAAATGTCGCAAAATGACCTGTGAAATCCTAAAGGTACTCATTGGACTTTGGGCCCCTTAGCGCAGTTAGGGTGCAAAAAAGTGCCACACATGTGGTATCGCCGTACTCGGGAGAAGTAGTACAATGTGTTTTGGGGTTTATTTTTACACATACCCATGCTGGGTGGGAGAAATAACTCTGTAAATGGACAATTGTGTGTAAAAAAATTAAAATATTGTCATTTACAGAGATATTTCTCCCACCCAGCATCGGTATGTGTAAAAATACACCCCAAAACACATTATACTACTTTTACGGCAATACCACATGTGTGGCACTTTTTTGCAGCCTAACTACGCTAAGGGGTCCAAAGTCCAATGAGCACCTTTAGGCTTTACAGGGGTGCTTACAATTTAGCACCCCCCAAAATGTCAGGACAGTAAACACACCCCACAAATGACCCCATTTTGGAAAGTAGACACTTCAAGGTATTCAGAGAGGGGCATGGTGAGTCCGTGGCAGATTTCATTTTTTTTGTCGCAAGTTAGAAGAAATGGAAACTTTTTTTTTCCTTTTTTTTGTCACAAAGTGTCAATTTCCGCTAACTTGTGACAAAAAATAATATCTTCTATGAACTCACTATGCCTCTCAGTGAATACTTTGGGATGTCTTCTTTCCAAAATGGGGTCATTTGGGGGGTATTTATACTATCCTGGAATTTTAGCCCCTCATGAAACATGACAGGTGGTCAGAATAGTCAGAGATGCTTGAAAATGGGAAAATTCACTTTTTGCACCATAGTTTGTAAACGCTATAACTTTTACCCAAACCAATAAATATAGGCTGACTGGGTTTTTTTTTTTTATCAAAAACATGTTTGTCCACATTTTTCGTGCTGCTTGTATACAGAAATTTTACTTTATTTGAAAAATGTCAGCACAGAAAGTTAAAAAAATGATTTTTTTGACAAAATTCATGTCTTTTTTGATGAATATAATAAAAAGTAAAAATCGCAGCAGCAATCAAATAGCACCAAAAGAAAGCTTTATTAGTGACAAGAAAAGGAGCCAAAATTCATTTAGGTGGTAGGTTGTATGAGCGAGCAATAAACCGTGAAACCAGCAGTGGTCTGAATGGAAAAAAAAGGGTCTGGTCCTTAAGGGAGGTAAAGCCCACGGTCCTCAAGTGGTTAAAGAGAAGATTAAAATTATCACATAGGAGTCAACTCAGGTGAAAAAGTTAATTGCATATGGTCCCTGTTGTCTGACATGGGCTCCCACAGGGCACTGAATCTAAATGATTGCTGCTCTTCACCAAAATGTCCTACAAGGGACAGTGGGCCACTGCCCCTAATGGGCAAAAAATGCTTTTCTGCCAGTTTGAGGAACATAGGTGCCAATAAAGTATAAAATAAATTTAAAAATGTTTAAAATTTGGGGGGGGGGGGGGGGGTTGATGGTGGACTTACCTCCCCACAAAAAAAGACACAAAGATGTGTAATATACAAATTACATTTATCTCTTACTCCAAAAGATCTGCAACACGTTTTGTGGGTCTCACACCCGCTTCCTCAGGAAAAAATACAAGAAGGAGCCACTCTAAGAGTGTCTATCTGTGGTATAGCGCCTCTGTGACTGTGACAGAGGCACTATACCACATATAGAAACTCTTAGAGTTGCTGCTCCTTGTATTTTTGCCTGAGGAAGCGGGCGTAACACCCGCGAAATGCATTGCAGATCTTTTGGAGTAACAAATAAATGTAAGTTGTATATTACACATTATTGTGTCTTCTTTTGTGGGGAGGTAAGTCCACCATTAACCCCCTCAATTTTAAACAGCTTTTAATTTATTTTATACCTCATTGGCGCCTCTGTGTCTCAAATTCATCTTTTATCCACCCGGTGGATGGGTGTTACTACCCTTTTCTATCTACAGAGAGTGACATCTTAGCCCAAATGGGGACTGCAAAAATTCCTCATTGGTGCATTCAGTGGGTGCCTAGCTCGGCAACCTGTGTTTGTGAGTATACCATTCTATCAATTAATAACCTGTATACCATCGAATTTTACACTATTGGGGCTCCCAAATCTTCCTTTTTGTCTCTACATTTTCTGCCAGTGGTCACCAGGTCGTGCCATCTGGGTTTACCCCAATTGAGATAGAGAGAACAGATGAGTAGAGAGACTTGATATTTAGGCAGTTGTTAACTAGGCCCATGTTAGTACAGGTGACTGGCAAAGCAAAGTGGGTAAACAGGCAGAAGTCAGGGCAGGCAGCAGGCAAGGCAAAGTCAGTGAAGAAGCAGAAGTTGGTACTGGTGGCAGGCAATGTGAAGTCTAGAGTCAGGCCAAAGTGGGCAACAAGGGCAGTAGTGAGGGCAAATCCAGGACAATTGAGGTCCTAATGGGTAAGCAACAGGAATGTAAGGGAAGAGCTGGTCAGTAATTTAAACATCTGAAGGAGCTCAGACTGGTTTTAAATATGTATTCTGGTCATTAAACATCGACTAGATGTGAACTTGAAACAATTCTTTAAAACCTGCAAACTCTTGCACTTGCCACCAGCATAATTGAAAGTACAGGATGGTGCATAGAGCATGATTGTGACCCCTGCGAAGGCCATACATTTACTATAAAAACATATGCACATCCCGACGTATTGTAACAAACAGTCCTGGTTATCCGTAAATCATAGATGAGTGCCATAGTTTTACGAATGGCACACTTCTGTACTATTTTGTGAGCTCATGTGGCCTACTGATTCATGGTCATGCTAATGTGGCTGTTGTTGCCTAATAAGATTGTATGGTTGTATGCTTGACTTTATGCTCTTACTGAATGGATGTGGCTAAAATAGCCAAACCTATTCATTTTTGGTCATGTAGCATGGCTGTATCCTGAGAAGTAAAGATGACTAGTATCTGGTCATTTAATCGTTTCATCTCGAATTTACAATTTTTGTGTAAAAATAAAGATTTGCGGAAATGATTATTAAACAAGCATAGATAGTATGGATTTCGAGACAGTTTGCTAAAGCTTTAAGTGGTATTTTATGCCATGGATAATGAAATGTTTTCACACTGCTATTTGTCATAATATAGTTACTACAAAATGTATTCCATATGGCATAAGATTACTATGTCACGGTCTATATTCAACTCATTTAAACTGTAAATCCAGTTTTAGGACTCCTCGTTAACATTAATGGGGAATATCAGGATGCCGTGTGTGTGAGCAGCACTTCTGTTTTGTAAATCTGCACAGCCATGGTCACTGGCGCCTATCAGCCATGTTTCTTCAGCTGGCCTTTCCTCCAATGACCATCTGATAGAGATTGTAGAGGTAAACTATGAGCTTCACTATTACAGTATATGATCTAATTATAGACTGCTAACAGTGCATGCCCCATTGTATGCACAATGACCAGGGGTGTAACTACAAACCATCGGGCCCCCCAGCAAAACTTTGATGGGCCCCTTATTGCCCACAACCTTTCAGTTTCCTCCCCTTGGTTAGCCTGAGCCCCAGGGCCCTTCTTACAGGGCTCATAAAACAGGTGTGGCCATCAGGATCTTCACACCCATTACAAGAGTAGCCACAAAAACACCTGATCTGGAGTATTACAGAAAAGGTAGTAGTTGCCCCCCCCACACACACACATCTCTGGGCTCTCCATGCAGTCGCAGGGGCTGCTCTCCCCTAGCTACGCCCCTGACAATGACATACATGATCCCCAGGTCTAGCTATTGTTGTCACACATGAGCAACCACTCTGCACTTTGCTTTTGCCACATTAGAATGTACATCGGTGGCTTCTGACGGCTGTCTCCCTACATTGCCAGGCTCTACATAATCACCCAAGTATGAAGGCTTGGAGTACTGGATGGGTTAGGGTTCGGTGTGTGGAACTCCCCTCACTTAGAAGCGGTGGGAGTACGGTACAACAGGAGGTGAAGAGGCGCCCAGTAGGTATATAAAACACTTTAAAAACAATCAAATTTGAAAGGAGGAGGTGGCTTACCTCATAGATGACAAATCACTTGGGGCGCCCCAAACGCGGCTTGATAGATAGATCGGCACTTTATTTGGTCTGAGGAAGTGGGCTGGGTCCCACGAAATGCATTGCCTGTGCTTGTGTATTACTATTAAATTCCTTTTTCTAAAGTGATTTGTCATCTATGAGGTAAGCCACCTCATCCTTTCAAATTTTATTGTTTTTAAAGTTTTTTATACACCTACTGGGCGCCTCTTCACCTCCAAGTATGAAGGGGGTAGACACAGGGTGTGGAATTTACTAAGAGAAGATGATGGCTCACCAGACCCACAGCTGGTGTTCTGCATATTCCTCTAAATCAGAAGTGAAATGCGTGAAACGGCTGTATGCTGGCTGGATGTACCGAGTATGTCTCAGCAGAACTGTTTGTACCATTTCTAGTCATTAGTGATTGCACTTGCCTAAAGTTTCACACAGAGCAAGAATGACTTAAATGCTTTTACCCAATATGACTTAAATAAGGGGAAAACACTGTATATTTTGGGGGAGTTTGTAAAGTAGCAAAGGAGACGTAAAGGAAAAAAAGCTGCACGACTTGACAAATACTATTACCTAAAAAAAAATAAAAAATAAATGTGTACCTCCTACTCACTTCTGGCATTATAGCGATACTTACTGTCTGCTGTCTGAATAAAAGTGCATTTGATTTGTTTGGAAGAAGCGTAACAACCATTTACAAGATAGAAAAATGTTATTGAGCAAAGGGTGAACAACACTGTATAGATCAATATCATTCCTTTCTGTCTCAGGCTAATTTATATTGGATCACTTTTTGGGTTGTTTTTTTTTATCAGGCATCAATTTTGAAATGTCTGTATTTACTGGCAAATGACATTCATTTTCAGCAGTAGCACTGAGGAATAAACATCTCCTTTCTTGTCAAGCTTGCTGGCTTTGCTGATGGCTTATTATCGAATAAAAGTTTCTCTACCTTTTTCCTGAATTGCAGTAGGAGTTTCCTGAGCCAAGGGTAGCATAAACTACATGCCAGAAAAGTCTCTCTTATCTGCTAAATTACAATTATTACTATTCATTATTTTGCCTTCTTTAGTGCAATATAGCTAGTTAAATGTGCAGTTTGCAAGAAATAATGCTTCTTATCCCCCAAATAGTCTCATTTCCCATTAGATGTGCTACACAGTGGACCTTACAAAGGTTGGAAAGCATATGGGTACCTCTGTGACACAGCAAACCTGGGCTGAACTATTTTACAAATATGTCTGCTTGGGTCATATTAAATCACAATTACAATTGCTGTACGGTTAGAGAAATAGTAGACATGAAAGTGTGTAGCACATGCAGCGAAAATAATGTTTATTATACATCCAGGTAGTTCTGGGTTTATGGCCAAAAGGTGTTACTGCAGTGCAGTTGTGTGTATGTTACTGCAACCAAAGCTGCTGTTTTACTTACCTAACTATCCACCAAATAGACGCTTTTGATGAATCTGTCCATGTTTGCTAGATCACACAGGCCCCCCACAGCTCTCCAACCTTACTAAATCAGGGCCAGGGTTTTCAATGGCAGAGATACTTTTTTTTAAGCAACATTTAAAAGCATATACCGGTAATTAGTTAGGAAAAATGATATGCAAAGCTTATTTACAGTATCTGAAATAACTAATGGCTACTTTTACACATCCTGGAACCCTACTTTGAAGGACCACTATTGCAAATCAATTTAAATAGAAAGTACATTTCTCCCAGAGTAAAATGCACAATAACCGTAATTATTGTTCTCCTATGTTGCTGACTGTCACTTAAAGTAGGTACGATAATAAAAAGCTAACCGATCTGAATGTTTTTGGACTAGTCTATATCCTCCAGGGGGGGTGGGGGGATTCTCAGTATCTCTTCTTACAAAAGCACTTCCTGGAAATGATTTATACAAAGATGCCAGCCAGCTTCCCAACTCAGTTGCACAGTTTTTTGGCAGTTGGACAGAGCAACTGCTGTTCAGGAAGTACTTTTGTAAATAGAGGGAAAATAATCCCCTAAGAACAATATATGAACTACCGCTAGTCCAAAATTTGACAGATCTGTCAGATTTTCACAAACCAACTGTAAGTGACAGCAACATAGGAAAAAGGAAATATATAGTGCACTTTACTCTAGAAGAAATGTACATTTTACTTGTATGTATTTTAAACTTTCCAATTTTTCACGATAGTTGTCCTTTAACCTAGATATCTATGTAATCAGGTTTTCCTAATTATGAACTTTTAAGGCAAAAGCTGTTACACTAAACCATAAATAGGTACTCAATTATTTATTATTGAAGTGAAAGGTAGAAATGCAGGAAGGACCCACTCTTGATTAAGACAGTATTTTGGCATAAGTTTAAGAAGATAACACATTACTGCTTCAAGAACTATAAAATCCCATTGAGGGCATCAATTAAAACATTTACAGTCCACTATGTCTGGTACTTTTGGAACGGCCAAGACCTGCTCCTTTAGGGTTTGGACAGCAAACCTAGAGTCAAGGCCTGACAACAAAAAGGTTAAGGTCTGGTTCACAATGGGCGCTTTGGTAGCATTTTGCTGATCACCAGCGATCTACTGCTAATGTATCCCTATGGATACATTCTCACTGCAGCGTTTGAATCAATTGTAAACGCACTGCATGCAGCGCTTTGGGGGCAATTTCGTTGTGATTCTCATTCTATTGAATGGAAATCACAACTGTGAATCGCAGTAAAAACACGAAATTTTGAGCTTCAAAATACGCGAACTAGCCCTAATACTATCGACACTAAAGGAGACAAGGGATTAAAGTCCAGTGAGCAAGTGAAGAGAGCAAATATTCTCTACACTTTAAGATATGTGAAGTTTGTGGAAGGTCTTCTGGCTTAAGTGGAGATGACCGGCTCTGAACAGTCTTTTCTTACCAAACTTCCCCTTCTAATCTCCATGCCATCTGAGCTAGGTATTTAAGCAACAGATGTATGAAATCTCCTTCTGACAAAATCCAGAAGAACTGGAATCTTTCAAGATGAGCATGTTGAGAGCTATTGAAGAGGGGGCCAATGCCTGCAGTAACAAGATCTGTCTGTGGCGATACCCAGTGATTCTTGAAATGATAGGTTACTATTTTTTAGAGACCACTTGTTGTAACTGATGAACCACCAAGGTTATTGATGTACAATAATATTGCCCACACCTGGAATATAAGTAGCTGTGATATTAACCAAGTTCAACACTTCCCACTTCAATATTAGCGTTACTTCATTCAGCAGTTAAAGATTGTGTGTTCTACCTTGATCCCTGGTGTTGTTTCCTGAAGCAGGCTCAACGCTGGATCTTCCACAGGGTGGCCAAAGTGGTCATCTTCCCATCTGGTTACAGTGTGATGATTAGACCATGTGGGGAACAAACAATGACACTGAGATGACTAGTTATGGCTGGCTCCCTAGTAGTAATGTGTCAATGTGGCAACTGCTTCAGCGTCACTTGTAAATGGAATAGACTGTGCGGATTTCACTGGCCCAAACACAGTGACAGTGTGGTTGGGCCATTGAAAGCAACGCAGTTCAGTCTATCTGCAAGTGATGCAGCAACCATTGCCATGGAAACAAATCACTATCAGCGAAGAGGCCAGCAGGACTGAGAGTGTGCCGGACAGAGAACTTCCATCAGCCCAGCACCTTCTGTTTGTTAGGCACTAAGAGCAGGATCAACCAGTTAATGATATACATATACATTTACATAATGGATAAGTAGTGCTTCTTCTTCTTCTAATTCTTGTAATATAGAGAGCTGAACTGAAAGGGCCATATTTTTTTCTGAAGAAAAGTACAGTTTTCCTTTAATGTCTGAAGTAATAGATAGTACTTTAAGCCTAAAATACTAATTATTTAGTTTGTTTAATAAACCATGAACAAACATCAACCAGTTTACATTTGTTGGAAGGCTGGAAATGATGGAGACATGGGTGATATATATTCAATATGAGTTGCTGAAATATATGTTTTTAAGAACCATAATAATGTATTGGTAATATCACCAAATAACAGTACACTGTTCAAAATATTCCAGCTGGTGGTATAAAAAACTTATCCTATATGCAGTCCCAGAACCTGACATTTCCCACTTTGGCTATTGCTGCAAAAGGATTTGGGAAATGTTTCTGTTAGCGACATCTATTCCAGTAACTGGTGTCCAAAGTGGGATCTCACATTCTTTTGTAACTTCCTGTTGTCGCTCTTGAGGCTCATACACACACTTATCAAAAGTCTTTTAAATGCACAATTATTAAACAACTTTTGTTGTTGAAACAAACCAAAAAAGTTGCCTGCTATTGTTCAAAAAACTGATAAGACGCAGCTCAATTCAATCCAACTGTTGGATTTACTTGAGCTGCTTCTTATCAGTTGTTTGAACAACTTTTTTGGTTTGTTTCAACAACAAAAGTTGTTTGATAATTGTGCATTTAACCACTTTAAATCCCTTGCTACGCTTATCTACTCCCCACAAAACTTCATCTGAAGCTCAGGGGAGTAGATAGGCGTACTTGTGGTAAACAGTGTGCTGTATGCCCAATAAGCTATCTGATTATGTATATAGGGTATCATTTTAACCGTGACAAGTGAGAGAATAGATTTTGTGTTGTTTGACAACTGAGGGCTAAGTCATGTGATTTTTTTTACCGGAAAACTGAATGAAAAGCAATAAAACTGTTATTTTCATGTACTCTATACCCCTAAATAAATACTTGTAAAAAAAAAAAAAAAAAAAGTGACAGCATTGATACCCTAGGGACTTAGCTTTTAAAATATGTATGCCATGAGAGTGTATTACTGTTAATCATGAAGATAAGGGCTTTTAATTACTGATAGAGTACAATGAGAAAACAAAAAACACAAACCAGAAACTAATATATTATCGCCATACATTGTACTAGGAACATTATTTAAATGTTGAGATAACCAGGAAAAATTAGCAAATACAATGTGTGGGTTTTACCTATGGTAACATTGTTTATTTGAAAACTATAGTGGATGGAAATGGAGACATAGTGTATTTTTTCTTTTTTTTTCTCATTTTTCCCTTTAAAATGCACAGATAATAACATAATTACTAAAAGCAAATATCACCCTCACAAAGCATAATTTGTGGCAAAAAAACAAGATATAGATCATTTACATCTGATGAGTAGCAATAAAGTTATTGGTGAATGAATGGGAGGAGCGCTGAAATGTGAAAATTGCTCTGGTTTTTAAGCAAAAAACCCTGTGGTGCTGAAGTGGTTATAAGACTTTTGATGAGCGTGTGTATGAGCCTTAAGACAGGAAAAGATGGGGAATCTTCCCACTAGAGATAGAGAAAACACTGAAAATCTAACTTTTGCCACACTTGGAAAACACCTTAAAGAGACCCTGTAATGAAAAAAGTTCCCATGGAGGGTACTCACCTCGGTAGGGGGAAACCTCAGAGTCCCAATGAGGCTTCCCCCTCCATTGTAGCTGCAGGCAGTCCAGCGCTGGCTCCTCCGAAGTGTCCCAAAATCCTCCCTCGATAAGCATGACAAGCGCTGATAAGCGCTGATTTATTTACCTTCCCCGGTTACAGCGGGGGCGCTGTTGCGGCTCTCAGCATGGAGATAGGCGGAAATAGCTGACCTCCGTCGGGTCCGCTCTACTGCGCAGGTGCAGGAGACTTGCACCTGCGCAGTAGAGCGGCCCAACAGCAATCGGCTATTTCCGCCTATCTCCGAGACGGAGAGCCGATACTGGGCCTGCGCTGGAGTCGGGGAGGTAAATATTTACATCCCCGCCGTTCCTGGAGTTTTTTTGCCGCCGCCGTGGGACCGTAGAGGACAGGGGAAGCCTCAATAGGATTTGGAGGCTTCCCCACCCCAGGTGAGTACCTCCCAGGGGAGGTTTTTAAAGTTACAGGTTTTCTTTAAAGCGGATCCGAGATGAAAAACTAACTATAACAAGTAACTTGTCTATATATCTTATCTAAAGTTTAGATAGATTACACAGCAAATCTAGCTGCAATCAGCTTCAATAGAATATGATTATTTCTTCCTGTGATACAATGACAGCAGCCATGTTGTTTGTAAACATTACACACAGGCAAGCTTATCTGCATCTTCAGCATTCAGCCTGTGAAAAAAACCTAATCCCCCTCCTTCTCCCTCCTCCCCTCTGCCTCTGAAATCTCTGGCTAGTAATACCTCCCCCTCCTCCTGCCCAGACTGAGCTCCCACGAGCCCTTGCTACTGTCTGAAAATGCCAAGGCTCTCTGAAAATCTGTGGGTGAGGCTTGTTTAGTTTATAGGGAATTAGAGTATTAAAACAAAAAAGTATTTGGCTTGAGGAATGTCCTATAAACAATAGGAAAGGAACACAATTATGCAATGAGTAAAAGTTCATCTCGGGTCCACTTTAAAGGACTTACGAGGCCAAAAAAGTTAAGTACCTGCATCATGTTTGAATGCACGGAGGACGCCATCCACACCCTCTGTGCAGTTCTGCTGCGTCCCCGCAGTTCAATCGCCCCCCCCGGGCCGCTCCCGACCCCACAGCCCGGGTCGGGCTCTCCTGCCTCTTGTAAAATGGCCGCCGGAGCTGGCCGCGGCTGCGCTGTCCACATAGACGCAGGTGCGGCTGCGCAGCTCTAGAGACTCGCCCCCGAACCACGCACAAGAGACAGCCTGTAGTGTGGATCGGGGGGAGGCCCTAGAGCTGCGCAGCCGCACTCGCGGCTATGCGGACTGCGCAGCTGTGGCCAGCTGCGGCAACCATATTACAAGAGGCAGGAGAGCCCGGGGGGGTCAAGAGCGGCCCGGGGGTGGGGCGATTTGAACTGCGGGGACCCGGCGAAATTGCACGGAGGGCGCAGATAGTGTCCTCCGTGCGTTCAAACATGATGCAGGTACTTCACTTTTTGAGTTTTTTTGGCCTCGTAAGTCCTTTAAGCCCCATACACACACTCAACATCGGTCTTTTATGCAGCTCAATTGTCAAACAACTTTTGTTGTGAAACAACTAAAAAAAGTATTTTGCTATTGTTCAAACTGCTGATAAGACTGAGAAGAAGTCAATCTAACAGTTGGATTGACTTCTTATCAGTCTTATCAGCTATTTGAACAATAGCAAAATAATTTTTTTTTAGTTATTTCAACTTGTTTCACAACAAAAGTTGTTTGACAATTGTGCTGCATAAAAGACCGTTGTTGAGCGTGTGTATGGGGCTTTAGAGGACAACTGAAGTGAGAGGTATACGGAGGATGACATATTTATTTCCTTATAAGCAATACCAGTTGCCTGGCTGCCCTGCTGATCCTCTGCCTCTAATACTATTAGCCATATACCCCGAACAAGCATGCAGCAGATCAGGTGTTTCTGACATTATTGTCAGATCTGACTAGATTAGCTGCATGCTTGTTTCTGGTGTGATTCAAACACTACTACATCCTAATAGACCAGCAGGACTGACTGTCAGGCAGCTGGTATTGTTTAACAGGAAATAAATATGGCAGCCTCCATATTCTCCTCACGTCAGTTGTCCGTTTTACTTACCTATTATGCCTTCTCAATAATTAGGTGTTGTGTTTAATGGGTATGTGCTAGATTTTGGTAAGTAATTTTTTTCTAAAAATAATACTATTTGCAAAACTATTTGCAGAATATATATAAATAAATAAACAATGTAGTTGTTTTTGGTACAAAATTAGAAAACGAATTCAAGTTCAATAATGAATCTCACGTCATCCATATTTTTATCATATTCATTTTCTATCCTAACTGTCCACATTATATCACCTTCAAAAATGTGTCAGTAAAGTGGTGAAAGATAGACTGTGAAGTGTCTGGTGAAGATCATGCTTCTTTGCTTTGATGGATCTCTGTGTATTTATTTTCTATTTAGGCCTCTCTGGACAGTAATTGTTTTGACCTTTTTGGTTTAAAAACACATGCTCCACTTATTAGGAGCTGAAAGCAGCAAATGCATTCTTGTCGCTGTCTTTACAGATGAAGTAGAAGTGAGAAAAATTGTCTCTTTCTATCGGCATCTCAGTGGGAAAGCTTTCTTGTTGAGGAATTTGATTACTGTATCACCCTGTATATCAATAACCTTGTTAGTACACATGTTTTAGAGTAGAACGTTTTGGTAATATAATCATGGCTTATTATCAGGGCTATATTTACCATTTGGAACTTGAGGGTCAGTCTCATGGGCAAAACATTGGGGGTGAGACAAAATATAACTTGCATTATCTTTTACTTTTTAAAAGTTTTTTTTTCCATTTTATTTTTCCCTTCACCCCAGTCATCAGACATCTGTTCTGAAGCCCAGTGGTGGCCCTAATGGTGGCCATACATGGTACATTTTTTTCATCCAATCTTACCATTTCTATGTACTATAAGGGAACTGCTGAAATGATCCTTTGTGTATAATCACTTAATTTACCCTTATACTACATAGTAATGGTAAGATTGGATGAAAAAAATTGTACCAGGTATGGGCACCATAGGAGAAGGGCTGCAGATGCAAAGAACACGTTGTCACTCTGGATGTACCACTCTCCAAACTGGCACCATACAGCATTCTTAAGCAAGGCTCTGTTGATTATTCCTGGATAAATTCTTTATCCATTTGATTGTGTTGTTTCTCATGGTCTTTTCAAAGTCTAAAATCCACAACCATAAATAATCACCTCCAAACATACAGTCATCTAAATGGCCATGGTCCGACCCGCATGCAGCCAATTTCTCAAACACTGGCCTTGTTCCAAGAGGGACCTTTTTGTTTCAAGCTGACTCCACTGTTGCTACCCCAGTAATTTCCTGCCTGTACAGTACACTATCAAGTCACTATCCAGGTATTGGCTTACCTTCAATTATGACGCTAGGTCAATGCTAAAATAATTTATTAGTAAGAACAAAAAGCATGTGTTTCATGACCTGAAGCCACTTCCTCAGGTAAATAAGCCTTAAGAGATTCAAAACAGTACAGTCCTGGCTAAAAGTGTTGAGACTGTCAAAAATATTGGAAATGAGAAAAGTTGGTGCTGAAGTTTTTATAATAGCAATTTGCATATACTCCAGAATGTTATGAAGAATGTTCAGATGAATTGCATAGTCCTTCTTTGCCATTAAAATTAACTGAATCCCAAAAAAACCCTTTTCACTGCATTTAATTGCTGTCATTAAAGGACCTTCTAAGATCATTTCAGTAATCGTCTTGTTAACTCAGGTGAGAATGTTGACGAGCACAAGGCTGGAGATTATTATGTCAGGCTGATTGGGTTAGAATGGCAGACTTGACATGTTAAAAGGAGGGTGATGCTTGAAATCATTGATCTTCTATTGTTAACCATGGTGACCCGCAAAGAAACGCATGCAGCCATCATTGCGTTGCATAAAAATGATTCACAGGCAAGGATACTATGGATACTAAGATTGCACCTAAATCAACAATTTATAGGATCATCAAGAACTTCAAGGAAAGAGGTTAAATTCTTGTTAAGAAGGCTTCAGGGTGTCCAAGAAAGTCCAGCAAGCGTCAGGATTGTCTCCTAAAGAGGATTCAGCTGCGGGATCGGAGTGCAACCAGTGCAGAGGTTGCTCAGGAATGGCAGCAGGCAGGTGTGAGCGCATCTGCACGCAGAGTGAGATGAAGACTTTTGGAATATGGCCTGGTGTCAAGAAGGGCAGCAAAGAAGCCACTTCTCTCCCAAAAAACATCAGGGACAGATTGATCTTCTGCAGAAAGTATGGTAAATGGACTGCTGAAGACTGGGGCAAAGTCATATTCTCAGATGAAGCCCCTTTCCGATTGTTTGGGGAATCTGGAAAAAGGCTTGTCAGGAGAAGAAAAGGTGAGCGATACCATCAGTCCTGTGTCATGCCTACAGTAAAGCATCCTGAGACCATTCATGTGTGGGGTTGCTTCTCATCCAAGGGAGTGGGCTCACTCACAATTTTGCCAAAAAACACAGCCATGAATAAAGAATGGTACCAAAACACCCCCCAACAGCAACTTCTTCTAACAACAGTTTCGTGAAGAACAATGCATTTTCCAGCACGATGGAGCACCGTGTCATAAGGCAAAAGTGATAACTAAGTGGCTCGGGGACCAAAACGTTGAAATTTTGGGTCCATGGCCTGGAAACTCCCTAGATCTTAATCCCTTGCATAAATCCCACGAAATTGTCAATAAAAGCCTTTGAAACATATGAAGTGCTTGTAATTATATTTCAGTACATCACATAAACAACTGAAACAAAGATCTAAAAGCTGTTTAGCAGCAAACGTTGTGAAAACTAATATTTTTTGACAGTCTCAAAACTTTTGGCCAGGACTGTACTCTAAGCAACCGTAAAATCAATCCACAGATAGCCCTGTTTGCTATTTCATTAAATAACCTCTATGGAATCACCGATATAGGCCTACAATGGCAAAGCGCTTTTGGAATTGCCCGTGATTCCTAGAAAGTGCAAATCACTCCTGTAAGCACTCTGTTGGGCCCCAGGCCTCATTAGATTCAAATTTTTTACCAGATCTAAAAACAAATCTATTAGACCAGTTGTACAGTGTATACCTTGCTTTAGACTTCTCCCCATTTTACATGCAGCCACAATTAGTAAGCAATATTTTTTCCCAAGGAAACTATGTTAATTGTCCCAGAGAGGTGTCAAATAAATAAGATCCCTTGCAAAAGGTATGACATAATAATGGAATGAGGTGAGTGGACTCACCTTTAAAATGCCCAAAATGGGTGTGGTTAAGCATAGCGTGGGTGTGGCCATGGGTGGGGGGCCAAATATACATGGCCTTAGCAGTGGTATAAAAGGTCTGCCAGGGGAAGTTTGAGCTCTGTCGTAGTGTATCCCCAAAAAGTAGATGTAATCTGACAGCATTTCACCAAAAATACACATAATCTGGCAGAGGTTCCTCCAAAATACAGATAATATGGAAGTGGTTCCCCCAAAATAGACAATCTGGCAGCAGCAGTTCCCCCAACATACACATAATTTCAAAGCAGTTCCCCAAAATACGCAAAACCTGGCAGTGGATCACCCAAAATACACGTAACACCCAAAATACATGTAATCTGGCAGCAGTGGTCCCCCAACATACACAATCTGGCAGCAGTTCTCCAAAATACACGTAATCTGGCATCAGCGGTTCCCCAAAACTACAGATCTGACAGCAGTTCCCCCAAAATAGGTACCCCCAGTATAGCTAGCCAGATCTATAGGTTTCCCCAGTATAAGTAGCCATGTGTATAGTTGTCCCCAGAATAGGTGGCCAGATGTAGAGATGTCACCAGGATAGGTAGCCAGGTGTATACATGTCCTCAGAATAGGTGGCCAGGTGTATAGATATTCCCAGAATAGGTGCCAAGGTGTATAGATGTCCCCAGAATAGGTAGCCAGGTCTATAGGTGTCCCCAGTATAGCCAGGTGTCCCCAGTATATTTAACCAGGTGTTAAGGTGTCCCCAGTATGGCCAGGTGTATAGGTGTCCGCAGTATATGTAGCGAGGTGTATAGGTGCCCCCAGTATAGCCAGGTGTATAGGTGTTCCCAGTATATGTAGCCAGGTGTATAGGTGTCCCCAGTATATGTAGCCAGGTGTATAGGTGCCCCCAGTATAGCCAGGTGTATATGTGCCCAGTATATGTAGCCAGGTGTATAGGTGTCCCCAGTATATGTAGCCAGGTGTATAGTGGCCCCAGTATAGCCAGGTGTATAGGTGTCCCCAGTATATGTAGCCAGGTGTATAGGTGTCCCCAGTATATGTAGCCAGGTGTATAGTGGCCCCAGTATAGCCAGGTGTATAGGTGTCCCCAGTATATGTAGCCAGGTGTATAGGTGTCCCCAGTATATGTAGCCAGGTGTATAGTGGCCCCAGTATAGCCAGGTGCATAGGTGTCCCCAGTATATGTAGCCAGGTGTATAAGTCTCCCCAGTATATGTAGCCAGGTGTATAGGTTTCCCCAGTATATGTAGCCAGGTGTATAGGTTCCCCCAGTATAGCCAGGTGTATAGGTGTCCCTAGTATATGTAGACAGATGTATAGGTGCCCCCAGTATAGCCAGGTGTATAGGTGTCCCCAGTATATGTAGCCAGGTGTATAGTGGCCCCAGTATAGCCAGGTGTAGAGGTGTCCCCAGTATATGTAGCCAGATGTATAGGTGTCCCCAGTATAGCCAGTCTACAGGCATCCCCAGAATCGGTAGCCAGGTGTCCCCCCAGCTGGAGGGGAGCAGCGCAGTGGAGAGGAGCATTGTGCAGAGCAGCGGGGAAGGGCGGACGTCTCCCCCCCCCCTTCCCTCACCTTGGGGCTCCTCTTCCTGGCTCTCCCCTCCAGAACGATTGCAGCGGTGGCTGGCAGCAGGCATCAGTGGGCGGGACTTACCTCCTCCTGTTCCAGCGAGTTGACGCTGTGCGTGCCGCTGCTCTGGTCTTCACTAGACCAGACTAGCTGCACGCACAGCGTGAGGGAAGGGGGGGGGAGACGTCCGCCCTTCCCCGCTGCTCTGCACAATGCTCCTCTCCACTGCGCTGCTCCCCTCCAGGGTGCTAGGGTGGACGACGTCCACTCTCCAATAAAAGTTGTCCACCCGCGTTCACGCAGGACTCGACCCCTGGATTCAACCTACAATTGTGCGGTTGGGGAATTTATACTTTATGTCCAAATCCAGAGTCCAAAAATAAATCTTTTATCCACGTTTCACCATGTTTAACACAGGACTCAACTTACAAACAACCTCCCATAACAGAACCTGTTCGTATTTAGGGGCCCGCCTGTAGACTCTATAAAGTGAGGAAGTATTCATTGGCTTTAGGCCTGGTGCACACCAGAGGAGTTTTTCTGAGCGTTTTGAGTTTTTAAATCTGCTGCTAATGTTATCCTATGTGTCTGCACACTGGAGCAATGAGGTTTTGTAAAAACCCCATAGCATTACATTGGGAAGAGCTTTTGAAACCTCTAAAAGCTCTTCCCAATGTAATGCTATGGGTTTTTTTTACAAAACCTCATTGCTCCAGTGTGCACAGGCACATAGGATAACATTAGCAGCAGATTTAAAAACTCAAAACGCTCAGAAAAACTCCTCTGGTGTGCACCAAGCCTTAAAGTATCCCTAAACTGGCAAACCAGAAAAATAAAAGTATGGAGCCAAGGGTTAATAAACGAATATTGTTTCATAGTTTCTCTACAGTTGGAGACTTTAGTCCCTTCTAACTAATTAGCACACTTAAAACTGCTGTGTGGCTGTACAAATATGTCGATAGCAAGATAGAGATAAAAAATTCAAAAGGTCAATATTATTGCCAGTGAGACAGTTCTTTAACCACTTGATGACCCAGCCTTTACCCCCCCCTTAAGGACCAGCGCTGTTTTAGCTGATCTGTGCTGGGTGGGCTGTGCAGCCCCCAGCACAGATCAGGGTGCAGGCAGAGCGACCAGATCGCCCCCCTTTTTTCCCCTCTAGGGGGATGATGTGCTGGGGGGGTCTGATCGCTCCTGCCTGCCTGGGTGTTGCGGGGGGGGGGGGCACCTCAAAGCCCCTCTCTGCGGCGAAATTCCCCCCTCCCTCTCCTCCCTCCCTCCCTTCCCCGGAGATCCGAGGCTGCACAGGAACGGATCTGTCCTGTGCAGCCTCTAACAGGCTCCTGCCTGTCATGTGACAGCGATCCCCGGCCGCTGATTGGTTTGTATGCAGAAAAACATGCATGTTGTTTTCACAGCAGCTAAGTAATTGATAGAGAAAATGCACCTAATGTGCAGAATTAAAGAGACTCTGTAACAACATTTTCAGCCTTATTTCTTCTATCTTATAAGTTCCTATACCTGTTCTAATGTGGTCTGTCTTACTGTAGCCTTTCCTAGTTGCACAATGGCTGTATTATCTCTGTTATATAATCTAATCTTCTTTCCTTTGTCAGCTTTGTCGGGCTCAGGCACTCAGGCAGGAATGTGCTGCTCTGCTTGTGATAGGATAGAAGTTTTACACACCCTCTCCACACCCCCTGCAGGCTCTGTGTGAGTCACAGACTGAGCTCCTCTCAGCCTATCACAAGCTGGTTAGAAGCGATGTCTTTTGTTTTGTAAACACTGCCTAAAACTGGCAATTACAAGCCAGGATTGCAGCAGGGAGTGGCAGAAACAGCACAAAGGGGCCCAGGAGAACATAATGAATAGAATGGTATGCTTTTTTATTGTAAGTATTTTAGAGTACAGATTCTTTTTAACCACTTCAGGACCACAGTCTTTCTACCCCTTAAGGACCAGGCACTTTTTTTCCATTCAGACCACTGCAGCTTTCACGTTTTTTTGCTCGCTCATACAACCTACCACCTAAATGAATTTTACCTCCTTTTCTTGTCACTAATAAAGCTTTCTTTTGGTGCTATTTGATTGCTCCTGCGATTTTTACTTTTTATTATATTCATCAAAAAAGACATGAATTTTTTTTTAACTTTCTGTGCTGACATTTTTCAAATAAAGTAAAATTTCTGTATACATGCAGCGCGAAAAATGTGGACAAACATGTTTTTGATTAAAAAAACCCCATTCAGTGTATATTTATTGGTTTGGGTAAAAGTTATAGCGTTTACAAACTATGGTGCCAAAAGTGAATTTTCCCATTTTCAAGCATCTCTGACTTTTCTGCGCACCTGTCAGGTTTCATGAGGGGCTAAAATTCCAGGATAGTACAAATACCCCCCAAATGACCCCATTTTGGAAAGAAGACATCCTAAAGTATTCAGTGAGAGGCATGGTGAGTTCATAGAAGATTTTATTTTTTGTCACAAGTTAGCGAAAAATGACACTTTCTGACAAAAAAAAGAAAAAAAAAAAGTTTCCATTTCTTCTAACTTGCGACAAAAAAAAATGAAATCTGCCACGGACTCACTATGCTCCTCTCTGAATACCTTGAAGTGTCTACTTTCCAAAATGGGGTCATTTGTGGGGTGTGTTCACTGTCCTGGCATTTTGGGGGGTGCCTAATTGTAAGCACCCCTGTAAAGCCTAAAGATGCTCATTGGACTTTTGGCCCCTTAGCGCAGTTAGGCTGCAAAAAAGTGCCACACATGTGGTATTGCCGTACTCAGGAGAAGTAGTATAATGTGTTTTGGGGTGTTTTTTTACACATACCCATGTTGGGTGGGAGAAATATCTCCATAAATGACAATTGTTTTATTTTTTTTACACACAATTGTCTATTTATAGAGATATTTCTCCCACTCAGCATGGGTATGTGGAAAAATACACCCCAAAACACATTATACTACTTCTCCTGAGTATGGCGATACCACATGTGTGGCACTTTTTTGCACCCTAACTGCGCTAAGGGGCCCAAAGTTCAATGAGTACCTTTAGGATTTCACAGGTCATTTTGAGAAATTTCGTTTCAAGACTACTCCTCACGGTTTAGGGCCCCTAAAATGCCAGGACAGTATAGGAACCCCACAAATTACCCCATTTTAGAAAGAAGACACCCCAAGGTATTCCGTTAGGAGGAGGGTGAGTTCATAGAAGATTTTTTTTTGTCACAAGTTAGCGGAAAATGACACTTTGTGAAAAAAAAAAAACAATACATATCAATTTCCGCTAACTTGTGACAAAAAATAAAATCTTCAATGAACTCATCATACACCTAACAGAATACCTTGGGGTGTCTTCTTTCTAAAATGGGGTCACTTGTGGGGTTCCTATACTGCCCTGGCATTTTAGGGGCCCTAAAACGTGAGGAGTAGTCTTGAACCCAAATGTCTCAAAATGACCTGTGAAACCCTAAATGTACTCATTGGACTTTGGGCCCCTTAGCACAGTTAGGCTGCAAAAAAGTGTCACACATGTGGTATCGCCGTACTCAGAAGAAGTAGTATAATGTGTTTTGTGATGTATTTTTACATATAACCATGCTGGGTGGGAGAAATATCTCTGTAAATGACACATTTTTGATTTTTTTACACACAATTGTCCATTTACAGAGAGATTTCTCCCACCCAGCATGGGTATGTGTAAAAATACACCACAAAACACATTATACTACTTCTCCTGAGTATGGCGATACCACATGTGTGACACTTTTTTGCAGCCTAGGTGCGCTAAGGGGCCCAACGTCCTATTCACAGGTCATTTTGAGGCATTTGTTTTCTAGACTACTCCTCACGGTTTAGGGCCCCTAAAATGCCAGGGCAGTATAGGAACCCCACAAGTGACCCCATTTTAGAAAGAAGACACCCCAAGGTATTCCGTTAGGGGTATGGTGAGTTCATAGAAGATTTTATTTTTTGTCACAAGTTAGTGAAAAATGACACTTTGTGAAAAAAACAATAAAAATCTAATTTCCGCTAACTTTTGACAAAAAATAAAATCTTCTATGAACTCATCATACACCTAACAGAATACCTTGGGGTGTCTTCTTTCTAAAATGGGGTCACTTGTGGGGTTCCTATACTGCCTTGGCATTTTACGGGCCCAAAACTGTGAGTAGTCTGGAAACCAAATTTCTCAAAATGACTGATCAGGGGTATAAGCATCTGCAAATTTTGATGACAGGTGGTCTATGAGGGGGCAAATTTTGTGGAACCGGTCATAAGCAGGGTGGCCTCTTAGATGACAGGATGTTTTGGGCCTGATCTGATGGATAGGAGTGCTAGGGGGTGACAGGAGGTGATTGATGGGTGTCTCAGGGGGCGGGTAGAGGGGAAAATAGATGCAATCAATGCACTGGGGAGGTGATCGGAAGGGGGTCTGAGGGGGACCTGAGGGTTTGGCCGAGTGATCAGGAGCCCACACGGGGCAAATTAGGGCCTGATCTGATGGGAAGGTGTGCTAGGGGGTGACAGGAGGTGATTGATGGGTGTCTCAAGGTGTGATTAGAGGGGGGAAATAGATGCAAGCAATGCACTAGCGAGGTGATCAGGGCTGGGGTCTGAGGACGTTCTGAGGTGTGGGCGGGTGATTGGGTGCCCGCAAGGGGCAGATTAGGGTCTAATCTGATGGGTAACCGTGACAGGTGGTGATAGGGGGTGATTGATGGGTAATTAGTGGGTGTTTAGAGGAGAGAAGAGATGTAAACACTGCACTTGGGAGGTGATCTGATGTCGGATCTGCGGGCGATCTATTGGTGTGGGTGGGTGATCAGATTGCCCGCAAGGGGCAGGTTAGGGGCTGATTGATGGGTGGCAGTGACAGGGGGTGATTGATGGGTGGCAGTGACAGGGGGTGATTGATAGGTGATTGACAGGTGATCAGTGGGTTATTACAGGGAATAACAGATGTAAATATTGCACTGGCGAATTGATAAAGGGGGGTCTGAGGGCAATCTGAGCGTGTGGGCGGGTGATTGGGTGCCCGCAAGGGGTAGATTAGGGTCTAATCTGATGGGTAACAGTGACAGGTGGTGATAGGGGGTGATTGATAGGTGATTGATGGGTAATTAGTGGGTGTTTAGAGGAGAGAAGAGATGTAAACACTGCACTTGGGAGGTGATCTGATGTCGGATCTGCGGGCGATCTATTGGTGTGGGTGGGTGATCAGATTCCCGCAAGGGGCAGGTTAGGGGCTGATTGATGGGTGGCAGTGACAGGGGGTGATTGATGGGTGGCAGTGACAGGGGGTGATTGATAGGTGATTGACAGGTGATCAGTGGGTTATTACAGGGAATAACAGATGTAAATATTGCACTGGCGAATTGATAAGGGGGGGTCTGAGGGCAATCTGAGCGTGTGGGCGGGTGATTGGGTGCCCGCAAGGGGCAGATTAGGGTCTAATCTGATGGGTAACAGTGACAGGTGGTGATAGGGGGTGATTGATGGGTGATTGATGGGTAATTAGTGGGTGTTTAGAGGAGAGAAGAGATGTAAACACTGCATTTGGGAGGTGATCTGATGTCGGATCTGCGGGCGATCTATTGGTGTGGGTGGGTGATCAGATTGCCCGCAAGGGGCAGGTTAGGGGCTGATTGATGGGCGGCAGTGACAGGGGGTGATTGATGGGTGGCAGTGACAGGGGGTGATTGATGGGTGATTGACAGGTGATCAGTGGGTTATTACAGGGAATAACAGATGTAAATATTGCACTGGCGAATTGATAAGGGGGGGTCTGAGGGCAATCTGAGCGTGTGGGCGGGTGATTGGGTGCCGGCAAGGGGCAGATTAGGGTCTAATCTGATGGGTAACAGTGACAGGTGGTGATAGGGGGTGATTGATGGGTGATTGATGGGTAATTAGTGGGTGTTTAGAGGAGAGAAGAGATGTAAACACTGCATTTGGGAGGTGATCTGATGTCGGATCTGCGGGCGATCTATTGGTGTGGGTGGGTGATCAGATTGCCCGCAAGGGGCAGGTTAGGGGCTGATTGATGGGTGGCAGTGACAGGGGGTGATTGATGGGTGATTGACGGGTGATTGACAGGTGATTGACAGGTGATTGACAGGTGATCAGGGGGGATAGATGCATACAGTACACGGGGGGGGGGGGGGGTCTGGGTGGGGTCTGGGGAGAATCTAAGGGGTGGGGGGGTGATCAGGAGGGAGTAGGGGGCAGATTAGGGACTAAAAAAAAAAATAGCGTTGACAGATAGTGACAGGGAGTGATTGATGGGTGATTAGGGGGGTGATTGGGTGCAAACAGTGGTCTGGGGGGTGGGCAGGGGGGGGGGTCTGAGGGGTGCTGTGGGCGATCAGGGGGCAGGGGGGGGGAAATCAGTGTGCTTGGGTGCAGACTAGGGTGGCTGCAGCCTGCCCTGGTGGTCCCTCGGACACTGGGACCACCAGGGCAGGAGGCAGCCAGTATAATAGGCTTTGTATACATTACAAAGCCTATTATACACTTTCCGTGCGGCGATCGGGCAGCTAGTAACCCGCCGGCGCTTCCGAACGGCCGGCGGGTTACAGCGAGCGGTGGGCGGAGCCAGTCCCCGGCGGCTGATCGCTTCACAAATGACGCGATCGCCGCATAGCCACTCCCGCAGCCGCCCCCGCCGATGGGCGTATTGCGGTCGTTTGGGCCCGGACTTTGCCGCCGCCCATCGGCTGGGGGCGGTCGTTAAGTGGTTAAACTGCGGGTTGTCAGTTTTCTTTCTGCATGTGGAAAATGCATTAAGGCCAGGGTTTAACTAGCCCATTAATTAACATGAGTTCTCAGCAGTGCCGTTCCTACCATAGAGCGCAGAGGGGCGTGGCGCACCGGGTGACTTACAGCTAGGGGGGTGTCACCACGGACCCCCCGTACCAGCAGAGCAGGAGGGGGCAGGCGTGCTAGAAGGAGGGGCAGCGGCGGGGAGGGGGGCCAGAACCCCCCTCCCAGGTGAGGGAGGGGGGTTCTGGCCCCCCTCCCCGCCGATGCCCCCACTGACCCTTCTTCTAGTGCTGCTTCTCCCTCCTCAGGCATCTATACTGGGGGCAACTGTACTAGCTATACTGGGGGCAACTAAACTAGCTATACTGGGGGTATTTAAATTAAGTTTACTGGGGGCAACTATACTAGCTATACTGGGGCAACTATACTAACTTCACTGGGGGCAACTAGCTTCACTGGGGGCAACTATACTAGCTTCACTGGGGGCAGCTATACGGGGGCAACTGTACAAGCTACACTGGGGGCAACTGTACTAGCTATACTGGGGGCAACTGTTCTAGCTATACTGGGGGCAACTGTTCTAGCTATACTGGGGGCAACTGTACTAGCTATACTGGGGGCAACTGTTCTAGCTATACTGGGGGCAACTGTACTAGCTATACTGGGGGCAACTAAACTAAGTTTACTGGGGGCAACTATACTAGCTATACTGGGGCAACTATACTGACTTCACTGGGGGCAACTATACTAGCTTCACTGAGGGCAACTATACTACCTATACTGGGGGCAACTATACTAGCTATACTACTGGGGCAACTATGCTACCTTTACTGGGGCAACTATATTACCTGTACTAGTGGCACCTATATCTGACATTTCCTGATGTGGGGTGCTTGGTATGCCGGGGGCAACTGTTCTAGCTATACTGGGGGCAACTGTTCTAGCTATACTGGGGGCAACTGTACTAGCTATACTGGGGGCAACTGTTCTAGCTATACTGGGGGCAACTGTACTAGCTATACTGGGGGCAACTAAACTAAGTTTACTGGGGGCAACTATACTAGCTATACTGGGTGCAACTAAACTACATACACTGGGGGCAACTATACTAGCTTCACTGAGGGCAACTATACTACCTATACTGGGGGCAACTATACTAGCTATACTACTGGGGCAACTATGCTACCTTTACTGGGGCAACTATATTACCTGTACTAGTGGCACCTATATCTGACATTTCCTGATGTGGGGTGCTTGGTATGCCGTATTCGCTTCTTCTTTTCTTTTTCGGGGGGGGGGGGGGGGGGGAAGGGGTGTCTTATAATACCCAGCACCGGGTGTCAAATGCCCTAGGTACACCACTGGTTCTCAGTTGAAATATGTTTTTCTGTGCAGAAAACACAAAATGGACCCTGGCTGATTCCATGAAAGTCCTATTTAGTATCAGTGCTGCAGATTTTCTGGATTTTTTTTCATCACATCAGTTTATTTTCTTTCCAGGTCCACATTAAGTTTAAGGCATGTTTCCTTTTGTACCAACACTTGTTCTGATGCAAGTATGTATCCAAATTTGTCTAGCTGTGCCATGCTCCGCTATGGAAATTTGCATGCGGCATGTGATTAAATGCTGCCAGCACTCTGTTTTTTTTTCCCAGCATGTGTATTTGATGGCAGCCTGTTGATTGCAATTGGGTGCAATTCCCCATCTAAATTTGCAGTGAAATGCAGTGAAATGCTCCAAATCACCCCCAGTGGAAACGAGCCCTTACTCTTGTGTGTTTGACATCTATCTATATACAAGTAACCATTGTCAACATGTGTGCCTACTTGTGCATAATTTTTAAATATTATAGGAAAAAACAAATAGCCTACAATTATAAATGCATGCAAGCACATGGCTTTAAAAAGAAATGTAAAAAAATAGCGTTAGAATAATAATGTCCAGACTGATTTCTCAAAGCTGTTTTCTATGCAATACGCATACAAACTTTTAAATCATAAAGTGGATAATTTCAGGTCTACTAATTAAGACAGGGTTTGAGACTCATTTGCACTGATTCTCTTGTGAATAAGTCAAACACACCATTAACAGTATTTACAATGACTTCTTAATTGTAAAAATATGCAGCTTTCTTTATTCCTTATAGAGACTTTGAATGTGAAGATGCAAAATCAGCATTTTTATCTGAAAATAATAAATGTTAATTTTTACACTTCTGTTTTTTTTGCAGGATAACATTTCATAAGCAGACCCCCCCCCCCCCCCCCACACACACACACACACGCACTCACCTTTGTGACCTCGATGTTATTTATTAAAATAAGTTCACAAAGAAAACTAAAATTACTATCATGCTTCTCCCACCTAAACTCACTGAAACCATGTAGCAAACCTTTCCTATAACTATGAGGGGCATGGAGCCACTTTATAAATATATTATACTGTTTATGTACAGCCTGGGTCTTTACAGGCCAGAACATTGCCTGGGAAATTCAGGAGAGTTGCAATAACCAATCTCGTTGAAATCTAAAGGCCTGTACAGTACACATGGGCTGAACGATGTTGCCCATCAGGGATTGGGAGCTAATCCCTCGGGTAACATCAATTGGCCGATGCAATACAGACATGAAGTCGGCTATATATAGCTAGAGATGGCTTAAACCTCCAATTTTCGGTTCGCAAACCTCGAACGCGAACCTCCGCAAAAAGTTAGATTAGCGCGAACTTTCGTGAACCGCAATAGACTTCAATGGGGATGCGAACTTTGAAAACTAAAAACATTTATGCTGGCCAGAAAAGTGATGGAAAAGATGTTTCAAGGGGTCTAACATCTGAGATTTTGCATGCAGGAGTGGGATACACGCCAAAAGTCCCAGGGAAAAATCTGGATTTGACGCACAGCAGCGTTTTAAGGGCAGAAATCACATTGCATGCTAAATTGGAGGCCTAAAGTGCTTTAAAACATCTTGCATGTGTATACATCAATCAGGGAGTGTAATTAGAATACTACTTCACACTGACACACCAAACTCACTGTGTAACGCACCACAAACAGCTGTGTAGTGACGGCTGTGCTGGACTGGTGCGCACCATGGCGAGAGTGCAGGCCATGGCGGTTTTCAAGCCCATATGGTCGCCGGGCTGAGGTAGCTCAATGACAGAACAACAATGACTGTCCAGCTGATCGAATTTGGTCTGTTCACAATGAAGCAATGAACTTATTATCTTGGGAGTGCCCCCCCCCCCCTTTCGAGACACTCATATAGCCGGTCATTGCTTCATTGTGATACGCAAGTCCCTTCACCACGAAGGGGAATTGACACATGCACATGCCTTTTGTTTTGTTGTTGCAGCTGCAGTGCAGCCAGAAAAATTAGGCAGGCATGTACACGCACCAGAAAAATTATTAAAAATTGAGGAATCCGCCTGGAGTCCTGGACCCTGTTGGTGGTGGCGGAGAAGGCAGTCAAGCGGCCTGCAGGCAGAGATGCTGTGTGGGGACCGACTTAGTCTTGGGGCAGGCAGACACACAGCGTGCAGGCAGAGATGCTGTGTGTGGGGACTGACTTAGTCTTCGGGCAGGCCTGAGCGTGCTTTGCAGACCAGGCATCCATGGTCAGATGGACCCATGACCCAATGCTGTGTGCCGGAGATGTCACCACTTTCCTTTCAACATCACAGTACAGTTTAGGTATCGCCTTTTTTTGAGAAATAATTGCAGCCTGGTATCTTCCACTGCGGTGTGTGGCTTTGCTTTTGTGTGCTACTTTTCCTCAGGTGGTCATCCCATTGCCGTATGTGCTTTGTAATCATGTGCCTTCGTAAGATAGTTGTCCCTATGCGGGTCTTGGTCTTTCCACGGCTCAATTTTTGGTGGGAGAGAGTACAGATGGCATTGCTCTCATCTGAGGCAGACACACAAAAAAATGTCCACACCGCTGAGCCCTGTGATGATGGCACTTTGGTGATGGCTGTCTGGGGTGCCAGAATCAGAGCAAGAGGAGTAAGATATGTCACGCTTCCATGCGGAAGCTGAGGAAGACGAGGTGTTCTGTGTTAAATAGTCAACTACGTCCTGACAATATTGGGGGTTGATGGCACGTGCCTTCTTCTGAACACTGCACTTTGGTCGAGGGCCGCACAAAATCATGACAGTGCAACCTCGAACAGACCTGCCAGGTGGCCTGCCTCTGGCTCTGCCTCTTGTTTTGTTCATATTGGGGGGGATGAAGTGAAAGGTATGCACTGACTTGACTAATACAATATACAGTTACACAGGTGCAGTGAACAGGTTGCTGTGACTGGTATTACAAATGTGCAGCTGTCACACACACACACACACACACACACACACACACACACACACACACACACACACACACACACACACACACGTACCGTGAACAGGTGCAGCGACTGGTAGTATATAAAACTGCGTGCGCTCACGTAGGTAGGTAGGTGCACTGAACAGGTGGGTATGCAGTGATTGGTATTACAAATGTGCAGCTGTCACACACACAGGTACCGTCAACAGGTGCAGTGACACTGCATGCGCTCACGTAGGTAGGTAGGTGCACTGAACAAGTTGGTATGCAGTGATTGGTATTACAAATGTGCAGCTGTCACACACACAGGTAGCGTCAACAGGTGCAGTGACACTGCGTGCGCTCACGTAGGCAGGTAGGTGCACTGAACAGGTGGGTATGCAGTGATTGGTATTACAAATGTGCAGCTGTCACACACACAGGTAGTCACTGAATGTGCTGGGCCTGGCAGTGGCACAGTAGGAATTACCAAGGGGTCAAGGTCCCACCAGCTGCTGCAACTGACTGACAGGGCTGTATATGCAACACAAGTGTCTGTGGGACACACCCACACACACAAAAAAAAAAGATCACAAGAACAACATTAGCTCTCAAAAGAGCTGTTGAGGATGAGCAGTGCTTTTTAGCAATAAGATCAGCAAAAATGAGCAACCTAACAAGCCTAACACAAGAGCCTAATTAAGCTTTCCCTATGTCAGTAGGTTCTCTCCCTTCTCTAATTACTGCAGCCACACGAGTGGGTGAAATGGCTGATGCTGCCTGCGTTTTATAAGGGGGGGGGGGGGCTCCAAGAGGGAGTGTAGCCTGATTGGCATCCCTGTGCCTGCTGACTGTGATGTAGAGGGTCAAAGTTGACCCTAATGATGTAGTATAGGGGGCGGGTCGAACTCACATATAGTTCGCGGTTCACCGAGAACGCGAACCACCAAAGTTCGCGCGAATAAGTTCGCATGCAAGCCGTTCGGGCCATCTCTATATATAGCTGACAATGGGTTCTGCTGCTATGTGGGGAGGTGGAAGGCTGATGCTGGGGAGCAGATGTGATGTCATGCAGGGGGCAGGACGAGCAGTGTGCACTGTTAAGCTTGGAGGTGTAATCTCCACAGTCAGCATACAACACATAAGCTGACGTGAAGGAGGTACACACACCAGCACAAGGGATCAGGATATCCCCAGTTTAGTGGAGGAGAGGACTGACTCCAATAGGAGATTGTGGCGCACAGAGCCGGTGCAGATCCGAACAGCCACAAACAACACTTTCGTAATAACGTCTCAGCGCAAAGTAGCGCTGAGCGCATTAACCAGGACTGAGGAGATCAGAATAAGTAGACAGAATGAACGCTTGCTAGCTAGCGGCTACTTAGCGACAGCAAGCGTCCAAAACCAGACAGACTGGAATGAGGCAGCCAATGCGTTGCGGCGATGGCGTGCCTCACAAAGACAGGACAGAATAGTCAGAAAATAGCAAGATCGAGACAGATGAACGTAACACAGATAAATATACAATAAGTATGTTTTCCTAGCGTATTACAATTACAGCTATCAATGAAACTCTTTGTAAGGTCTGACTAACATATGTATATATCGGCAATGAACCGATATATGACATAAGCAGGAACGCTGACTAAGACTGGAGTAATACAGGGAACAGGACTCAGAAGGATTCGCTATCTCTTCGCAGAGATGAACGCAATCCACAAACAGAACCAGGAACAGGATAACTAGCTCAGCACGGGTGTTCACGGTACGCGCAAACTACCAAAACGTGCTGGAAAACTGACTAACTGAACACAGGAAATAAACAGTTCGTGTACGTATATATCAGCGACACTGATATATTAACGTAACACGAATACAAGGAAAATAACAAAATGCGCAAGTATGCGTATATATTGGCGATGAACCAATATATGACACAAGACAAGCAAGTAGCAACTTCTAGAACAAGAGCAGAACTAGGAGGACTCGCTGACCCCTTCGCAGGAGTCAGCGCAGTCCACACGGACCAGGAACGAGGTGGGGCACGAGCAGAGTAACAGATACAATCTGAGACTATGATAGCCCATGAGGCATTGCAGGAAGCAGTTCTTTATACTGAGGTCATCCAATGGGAGCAGACCTGCAGATTCCCACACAAGTGAATGGTAATTAATCACAGGCTGATAGCAGGAAAAGGCAGACAATGATATGCAGCCTGCAGGAAAGGGACCGCCCCTCCACTGCAGCAGACAATGTTTGTTTACACAAAAGCATATTAAACTGTCATAAACTTCAGAGCGACTGCAGATGGAATCAGCAACTAGTTTAAGTGCAAACCAAACTATGCAAGCAAATGCATGTAATGACATTAGAACTGCTTGGTTTGCAATACCACTGCAGTCAGCAGTAAACGCTGCAAAAGCGATCATAACAGTACCCCCTCCCTTAAACGCGGCCTCTGGACGCCTATGAAAACTGACATATTTCTCCTGAACCACCCAAACCAAAAAATCAGAAGTGGGAAATCCAGCAAACTGATCTGACTGAAAATTCATGAAGGTCGGATCCGTCCGACAAAACCAAATTCCCGAATCAGTCTCACCAAAACTAGACCAATTGGAACCAGAACCTACCGAACCATGCCCGTCAGCACTACAAGCCTCAGTGTGACACCCATCAGAACCACGACTTCCAGAAAACAACCCCAAGAAACTCTCTGCGCGATACCCACCGCCTTCCAAGGACTGTCCAAAAACGCCAAAGCCTTTGCAATGCCCACCGGAACTGTCCTTACCAACACAAAACCCACTGTTGAACCAGTCCAAGGTACCAGGACAAGTTTCCTCAGAGATCTCCCAGAACACTTGGAAGCTCCAAAGAGATCCCCACAGGTCAGAACGCCCCTTAGGCTCACATGGAGAACTATCAAGAACCCCTATGGAACCCAGGGCAACTCCAGAGTCAGGGTCACAAGGACAAACATCAAGATCAGGGCTTTTAGGGACCAGAACCATCTCCGGGCATGCAGGCCAACCGGCAACATCAGAACATGTCTCCACTAGGGAAGCACGTGAGCACGCTAACACAGACACATCTGGGCAGTCTGGCATACGAAGCACATCTGGGCACACCGGCACAAGAGAAACCTCTGGGCATGTCAAGGAACTGCGAACCTCAAAGTCAGTCAAGACAGGACCGAAACCAGAACTGGGCAAAAAAAATTCATCATGACTAGACTTCATAGTTACTGGATTCTCACTAAAAACTGCAGGATCAGACTTAGATGTCGCTGATTCCAGCAGGGTTATTAACAAATCATGTTCAGGGGCATTTACAAGACAGGGCAAATCTTCTGATGTATGCACTGAACTAGACAGGGTTCCCATAGCTTCTTCTGGACTAGACAGAGACTCATCAAATACACTGGACTGGAGCTCATGAAGGGCTGCAAAACAAGTCAATATTGCAGCAATCCCCACTGAACTAGGCAAAACTGAGTAACTCACTGGACAGGAAGGGGGCTCTGGAACTTCTGCCACACCGGCCAGAGAACCAGAATTTTCCAGGATACAGGGCTGGGTTTCAGAAACACTCATTAACCCGGACTGAAATTCTGAGATTTCTATTATTTTTTCCAGCGAGTCAGAATTATCCATGTTACAGGGCAAGACTTTTGAAACATTCAGAGGACAGGGCTGGAGTTCCTCGGCTGTTACAACACTGGAGAGGGACTCAACAACATTGGTTAAATCAGACTGTGTACAGGGCAAGGTATCTAACACACTTGCTGACAAGGACAATATTTCAATGGCTTCTGCTTCGCTGGGCAGAAATTCATCAAGTTTTATTAGAGCAGACTGTAATTCCAAAACAGCTGCTAGACAAGTGAATATTACTGCAACACCAACTGAGGTAAGCAGTGCCTCAGACTGTTCTGCTAGAGGGTTTGAAGTATCCAAAGTACTAGGTGAAGCATAAGACTCTGTGACCACAGCTTCACTGGACAGGATCACCGAACAGTCCACACTGCAGGGCAAAACCATGGAAGCACCTGCTGGACAGCATAATGATTCTGTGACCTGAGTTTCATTGGAGAGATCTACTGCACAATTCATGGTACAGGGCAAGTTCACTGGAACATTTTCTGAACACGGTAATAATTCTGCGATTTCGGACTCACATAGCAGACGCTCTGAGTTATTCATGAAACTAGAGTGAGGTGTAGAAACAGGAAGATCAAAACACAATGTTTGCGCATCTAAATCACCATTCAATTGTGAAATTGGAAAATTCAGATGCTGGGGTTCTGAGATTTCTGGACAGGATTGCTGGGACTCAGAAACTGATGTAGTGCATCTATTGGCATCTGCTGGATCAGACAGGAGTTGAACTTTATTAACACAGGTAATTTCTGCAGAAGTGTTTGCAGAGACAGGTAAGATTTTTCTGGTGTCTGTTTCACTGAACAAAGATTCATGAGTACTGGCTAGGCTGGACTCAGAAGTCAGCAGGACCTCTGGGTCCTCTGCTGAGAAATTTGTGCAGGGCAAGATTAAGGAAGTATTAGTAATTTCTGTCTTACTGGGAAGTAACACTGAGTTATCCATGGTACAGGGTGGAATTACAGGAACTTCGATTTCACACAAAAGGAGCTCTGAATCACTCGCTGAATCAGCCAAAGGTGCTGAAGCAGGCGAGTCCTCAGGAACTGAGGAAGTGGAACAATCTCCACTTGACAGTGTGTCTTCCCTGGTATCAACTGATTGAATTGCATAAAAATCGTCCAGAATCATTCTCCACACATCGATCAATGGAGCCACAAAGTCATACCCACACACACCAGTTTTTATTAGGTTATAGGCAGACTTAATGCATGCATTCAATACTAATTCACTTTTTGCACTGTAAAACTGACAAAATGAACTTGCATCTTTCTTCCATTCATAGACCAGGGCTTCCATCTCTCCTTTCTCAAATGGAGGATCCCATGCATATTTAACAGCTGAGCATTCCGGCTGATCATAGTTTGCAAATGTGTTAGTGGCAGAAACAATTGGGTTATTTAGCAGGTGATTGGCCGATTTCTTATTCCTAAGGATCTCCAGTACCTGTAGCAAGTATTGAACTGTAGTGTATGCAAATTTCCCTTGCTGCACGAATAAATTGATCTGTTCAATACTCTGTAATATATCTTCATAATCATATTCAGATAATTCATTTAAACAAGAACCTTTATTTTCCCTGGCTAGCAATGAAAGTTCATTAGTAGTTTCATAGGTCCATTTGACTCCCCTGAATGGTGACTGAATTTCATTATCTGCTAATGGTGGAGTCTCGTTACAGATCTGATGCGCAGTCGCTAAGGGCAACGACTCCGCTGATTGTAACGCTTTTCTTTTGGAGCGTTTACGTTTGGCTTTAGACCCTGCTGCCTTAGCAGAAGAAAAGTTATCAGAACAATTATCTGCTTGCTGATTATTTTTGTAGGCAGTAGAAGGAGCAGCTGATTGACAAGCTGCCAGGAGCTTATCAAAAGGGCTAGGCAAATCGGTTTTGCGCAGCCAGTTATGGATCACAAACGCTAGAAATTCCAGTGGTCTTTCTTTTAAATTGGTATGATCCAAGACATCGTAGGCCCACTGAAACAATCTTCCCTTAAATAAAACATAAACTAGCTGGGGGGCCCACGTTGAAACAGGAGTAGCCTGGAGCTCAGGATTGGCCAGGAACCTGGCACATTCAGAAAAAAACTCATTTTCTGTTTCAGAATTGAGCTTCTCAAATTTCTTAAAGGAACAGGAACCATAACAAACAGTGTCATTTTTGCTGGGAACCCCCCCCACAATGGGGATTGGTAATGGGGCTATCATAATGTTAAGCTTGGAGGTGTAATCTCCACAGTCAGCATACAACACATAAGCTGACGTGAAGGAGGTACACACACCAGCACAAGGGATCAGGATATCCCCAGTTTAGTGGAGGAGAGGACTGACTCCAATAGGAGATTGTGGCGCACAGAGCCGGTGCAGATCCGAACAGCCACAAACAACACTTTCGTAATAACGTCTCAGCGCAAAGTAGCGCTGAGCGCATTAACCAGGACTGAGGAGATCAGAATAAGTAGACAGAATGAACGCTTGCTAGCTAGCGGCTACTTAGCGACAGCAAGCGTCCAAAACCAGACAGACTGGAATGAGGCAGCCAATGCGTTGCGGCGATGGCGTGCCTCACAAAGACAGGACAGAATAGTCAGAAAATAGCAAGATCGAGACAGATGAACGTAACACAGATAAATATACAATAAGTATGTTTTCCTAGCGTATTACAATTACAGCTATCAATGAAACTCTTTGTAAGGTCTGACTAACATATGTATATATCGGCAATGAACCGATATATGACATAAGCAGGAACGCTGACTAAGACTGGAGTAATACAGGGAACAGGACTCAGAAGGATTCGCTATCTCTTCGCAGAGATGAACGCAATCCACAAACAGAACCAGGAACAGGATAACTAGCTCAGCACGGGTGTTCACGGTACGCGCAAACTACCAAAACGTGCTGGAAAACTGACTAACTGAACACAGGAAATAAACAGTTCGTGTACGTATATATCAGCGACACTGATATATTAACGTAACACGAATACAAGGAAAATAACAAAATGCGCAAGTATGCGTATATATTGGCGATGAACCAATATATGACACAAGACAAGCAAGTAGCAACTTCTAGAACAAGAGCAGAACTAGGAGGACTCGCTGACCCCTTCGCAGGAGTCAGCGCAGTCCACACGGACCAGGAACGAGGTGGGGCACGAGCAGAGTAACAGATACAATCTGAGACTATGATAGCCCATGAGGCATTGCAGGAAGCAGTTCTTTATACTGAGGTCATCCAATGGGAGCAGACCTGCAGATTCCCACACAAGTGAATGGTAATTAATCACAGGCTGATAGCAGGAAAAGGCAGACAATGATATGCAGCCTGCAGGAAAGGGACCGCCCCTCCACTGCAGCAGACAATGTTTGTTTACACAAAAGCATATTAAACTGTCATAAACTTCAGAGCGACTGCAGATGGAATCAGCAACTAGTTTAAGTGCAAACCAAACTATGCAAGCAAATGCATGTAATGACATTAGAACTGCTTGGTTTGCAATACCACTGCAGTCAGCAGTAAACGCTGCAAAAGCGATCATAACATGCACAAAGCAATTGACCGTCGCTTATCTAAGTTGATTGCTAGCTGGTTGGCGGCTGCTGTACACATGCCGGCTGAGGCAGTTGTTATCGGCAACCTAAGTCGACTTTAATCATTAGTATGTAATGGCCTTAAGACAATTTGAGCTTAATTAACACATTAATAGTACCTGCCATATCAAAGTTTTGCCATTCAGGCCTACTTTGTTATTGTAATGAAGGTGCGTACACATGCACTACATCTGGCAACGACGGGTCCATCAGACCCACCAGCTGGGCGGACGTTCAGCCGACAGTAGTGCGTGTGTAAACGCTGTCGGCGGACTGATAAGGCTGTTTCTGAACGATCCGCTCAGTAGTGCTGATCTTTCTGACACTAATAGTGTCTAAATCACACAAAACAAACAAGTGGCCGAACTATTCAGATTTCAGACAGAGCATCTGATCTGCATGCTTGTTCAGGGTCTATGACTAAAATTATTAGAGGTAGGGAATCAGCAGGACAGCCAAGCAATTTGCATTGTTAAAAAAAGGAAAAAAATATGTTAGCTTCCAATGTACATCTCACATGAGGCTCCCTTTAATGGAACAGGATTTTTATGTCATATCCCATGTTATGGCAGCAGCCACCAACAAAAATAGCAGGTATGTAGCTTTATAACTTAATATTTATTATGGTCATGAAAGATAACACAATACTGCAAATGTAATCATTTTAAGACACATGAATATATTTAATGTTAATCCATTTATTTTCCTTTTGTGAAAATAATTTTATTTGGACTCTGCTTGCATGTATATTTGCAGATTCTTAAAGCGGACCCAAACTAAACTTTTTTTAGTTCAAAATTTTTAGTTGCACCACTCTGACACATACAAAGATAAATAAACACTCCTTCAATCCTATGAGCATTTCAGTGCATGCTTTTCACCCTTCTCTTTTCATAACTAGGGTTATACAGGTGGCAGCCATTAGCAATTCCTCCTTTGCTGGATACCATCTACTCCACCAGTTTGCCGGATTTTGTCCCGGCAATTTGAAAGGAAGGGAGTGGTTTCTCCAATAAATGTAAAATATTTTATATTTGTCATCATGCAGCTGAAAAAAGACTGCTATTTATTATTATAATTTATTTTATTTCTGAAATCTTCTATTTTTAATTTGGGTCCACTTTAAGAATGTTGAAAAATGTCTGCAGTTGCACAAATGCATGCACACATATTTGCTTGCCAGAAGATCCAGTGTGTCTAAAATAAAATGTTTCCTTACTTGATTAATTGAAAATTATTGTTGCTTTTTGAATCACCCATTTTTATTATTTAGTATTATTTAGTATTTATATAGGGTATATATATACATATATATATATATATATATATATATATATATACATACACACATATATATATATATATATATATATATACACTAGCGGATGGCCCGGCGTTGCTCAGGTATGTATTTGGCTGGTGTTGGCTCCGCCCACTTTTTTCTAACCCTAACACACAATTACTCAATTACTCAATGACCTAGTTTGTGAGCTTTGCAGTCCTTGGCATCAATGATTTGCATTGAAATGAAACAAATCTGATTGGCTGTGGCTCCACCCCTTTTCTGAATTTGAACCCCAGTCACCCAATAAGAGACTGTACCAGGTGTGAGGCTTGTGCCATTAACAGTGCAAGAATGACAGCAATTAAATATTCCCTTGAAAATCAATAAGTGAATTTTGATTTTGTAGGCTCCACCCACTTTTCTGAATATTAATCCCAGTCACCCAGTGACCAACTGTGCAATGTTTGAGAACCCTGCCATTAACAGTGTAAGAATGGCTGCAGTTTACATTTTCCCAGTGAAATTTTATTTGACTCTGCCCACTTTTTGGTTATGGGGATAATAAGTATCCTATATGCTATTCCAGGTAATGTACTATGTTTGTGTCAAATTTCATTCAAATCTGTTCGGCCATTGTTGTGTGATTGAGCAACAAACATCCAAACTTTTGAAAATATAATAGTAGTCAGATATACATACCGTATATATATATATATATATATATATATATGTATATATACTCTCTTTTATTCTTCAATTGTTATTCATAAAGATTGAAAAATATGAAAAACAAAATGAATTGCACTATGTATTTACGTTTATGCTATATATTACACACAAAGTAGATAAAGCTATAAAGAACCATATTGTTAAAAGGACTTGAAAAGGTTGTATTTCAAATATTTATCTATGGATCAATCTCTTGTTGACTTCTTTGTATTCAAATATCTAATAAAATTGATGCAAAATCTAAAAAGCGTAAAAAGATGGACTACATATTTACTTTATATAAATGTGTTAAATATAACATACAGAAACACAATTATGTAATAAAAACTACGTTCTAAATAAGATGCATCAGTTGCAGACTGACAGCAAATTGTAAAAATACATCCATAAAATGTTGTATATTTAAAATAAAACAAATAATCTAGCAGTCAAAATGCCAAAGCAAAATGAACTTTGAGACCCTTGACTTGGGTCAAAGTTTAGACTCATCTTGTTTTGGTGTTGTTTTAATGTTTCAGTTAAGGTAATTGGTTGCATGTGTTCTGGATCAGCCTTTACGGTCAACGTTGGGAGTGTTTATACAAGTACAGGTCTGCCATAGTCGGCGGGACATTGCACAGATGCAGGCCCGCATTGTTAGGTGACAAGCCACTTTTTAATCATAATTGAAGTGAGCAGAGCGGTGTGCGGCGTGGGTGAAAACACCCACATACACAACGTGTCACTTTTATTACATTAGACACCCTGCGTGGTAATTAGACAGTAATTTCTCCTGTAGGTTGCGTGCTGAGTGTAGGTTACATGTGACAATTTAAACACAATTACATTTGTCAGCAACCACTTGTAAATCCCATTACTGTGCAAAAATTGTGAAATTATGCAATTACTGTCTTTTAAATCTAAAATATGGCCTATTTGAGTAGAATGTTGGCAGGCAAATATAAAAAAAATACTCACAGTTTACTCCATTATTCTGGATTAAAAAAAATATTAAAGCAGTTTTATGTACAGGTGTAGAGAAAGTAAAATTCATTAAAGCATTGTGCAAGCTGTCCCAGCATGGAATACACTTCCTCTGTGCCCTGTATTAAAAGACAAATATTAAAGACTATAGGAGGCCAGGAACTTATCAATTTTGTTCACTGATATCCAACCGATTTGATCATTTCGGGAGTGAAGATACAAGAAGGAGCAGTCGCTGGAGAGAAAAGAGATCAGGGCCGCATGGCGGATAGGTTGAGATTAAATTTTGCCTGCAAAGCCTGGCCCCTATGGGTGGAGTGGGGGGAGGGGGGGTTGAGCTGGGGAGCCGGCAGCTGCGCACAGATTTTCAAGAGATTTCATGGTGAAATCAATTGCAGATCTGTGTGTAGTGTTTGCAGATAGACCCCTCTCTCATCAGATAGTGATCGGAGAAGGATCTGCTGTATCTGTTGCCATATCGACCAGTGAACAGAATTTTTCCGCCTTAAAGCGGAATGAAACCCAGCAATTTCTTCTTTGCTCTAAAATATTATTTACAGCATATTATATACTACCACCATTTTTTTTTATACTAGAACAGCATTCAAATAGTTAAACACAGGAGTTACAAGCTCCCTGCAGGGAAAGCTGGACGCATTCGAACTGGAGATAATGTTATCTTGTGTTTACTTAATTGTATCAAGTGAGGAATGTGACACATTCTCTGACTGTGCAGACTCTCCTGAACACAGACAGACAACCAGAAAGCATTTCTACCTTCAATACAAGACAAATAAAACCAGTTATGTATAAAATGCAATGCCAGTTCTCAGAGCAAAAAAATATGTACTTTGGGAACTTGTAATTTCTAAATGAATAATAATATGTATGCACAAAACCAAATATGATAACCGTTTGGCATATAAAAAGTAGGGAAACGTATTTTTATTGAATATTATGTCAGGGTTTTATACAGCTTTAAAACAGAAGCTATTTGCATGCAATTTTCCAGGTTGAAGTGAGCAACACTTTGTCATCCCTGTAAGCTAAACACACCTCCAGAACCGCTGGAGTTCTTGTTCACCATGAGGTTGCTGGGCATCTGTAACACATGGGGGAAAAAAGTCACCAAAAGGATGTTTGCTTGTTTTGGGTGACAATTTACTCCTGATCAATGCACAGATGACCTGCTCAGAACAATGCCAAACAATCCCATTTTATTCTATGAAGTGGGGAGGAGGATGAGTTGGATGTGCCCTGGCACAGCTTACAGCGAAAACTACATAAATAGTCAGCTAATAGTCAGAGCATCATCCAGCTTAGCAAGTTGCTGAGAAAGGAGGCCTCCATTGCCAGAGGGACACATGTACTTACTCTAACCTTTCACCTGAAACTATCATGAATGTGTGCATAACTTTAAGGGGTTATTTCGCGAAAAAAGTAGGCAGTTAAAAAAAATGACAGATGACAGGTTTTGGGCCAGTCCATCTTTTTAAGGGGGATTCTCAGGGCTTTCTTTGTTTTCAAATGCATTTCCTGAACAACAGTTGCAAAATCTAACTGACATAATAGTGTGCAAGTGAGTAGGAAGGCTGGCTGGTATCTTGCTATTTTGGCAGTTAACCATTTACTGACATCCTAACGTATTAAAACGTCATGCTTACCGCTATTAACAGCAACATGACGTTTTAATACGTCGCACATTCCCGCCGCTGCTACCGCCGTGTGCGCACCGCTACCACCGCTGTTTCCGTCGGGCTTCCGTTCTGGGTGATTGGGGAAGAAGACCGAACGGTCCTCTACCCAATCGCAGTGCCTAGAGTGAATGGATGTGACCGCGAACAGCAGCTACGTCCATTCACAATAACAGGAAATGCAACAATTAAATAAAGTGAAGAAAAAAAAAAGTGAACACTTCCTATAACGAGTGTTCAGTAGCGCCATCTTGTGGCCAAAAAGTATAGTACACCTACAAAATACATTCATTTTCAAGTACATACAGATCTTAATAAAATTACACTTCCAACCCCCCCCCCCCCCCAAAAAAAAAAAATACACTTGTAAAAAAAAATCAGCTTAAAAAAAAAAAAAAAAAAAAAAGTTGCCTTAGGGACTCAGCTTTGTTAATTTATATTTTATGGGGGGAAATTAGATTTAATTTATTACATAGGGGCTTGTAATTATGGCCAGAATAAAAAAAAAACAGAACAGAAAAATAACACTTATATTTCAAAATAATATACTGTCGCCATACATTGTGATAGGGACATAATTTAAACGGTTTAATAATCGGGACAACTGGGCAAATAAAATGTGTTTGTTTTATCCACAGGAGAATGTTTAATTTTAAAACTATAATGGTTGAAAACTGAGAAATAATGATTTTTTTTATTTTTTTCCTGTTTTTCTCATTAAAACGCATTTAGAAAAAAAAATTCTTAGCAAAATGTACTATCCACAGAAAGCCTAATTGGTGGTGAAAAAAACGAGGAATAGATCATTTTCTTGTGATAAGTAGTAATAAAGTTATTAGGGAATAAAAGGGAGGAGCACTGACAACTGAAAATTGCTCTGGTCCGTTAGGATAAAAACCCTTGGGGGTGAACTGGTTAAACTGCTGTTCAGGAAATGCTGTTGAAAACAAAGGAAGCCCTGAGAATCCCCCTTAAAAAGATGGACTGGCCCAAAACCTGTCATCTGTCACATTTTTTAACTGCCTATTTTTTTCGCGAAAGAACCCCTTTAACTAGATTATAGTAGAGAAGAGCAGGATTATAAAGCAAGAGAGCAGGACCATGAGCTCCTTAGCAAGTTTTTCATTTCCATTTCCAATCAGTAGGTCGTAGGAGGGGATTTAGCAATGCTGTGTGTATTAACTGCAGGGGAGAAAAAGGGGAAGGTACAGAGCTACTTGTTCCCACTGTACTCTGTAAAAGATTGCCCAGCATGGTGAACCGGAAGCTTGGTGGGCAATCTGTAACTCTTGGTGCTTGAAGTCCTACCACATAGAGCCACATTATTCCATGCCATGCACTGATGAGGACCAACCAGTCTGAAACAGTCTGTATGCATGTTGTGGCTCTGTACAATTAACATGCTGACAAATCATTGCATTCCAGCGGTTCTGGAGGTGTGTTTAGCTTTCAGGGACAACAAAGGGATGATTTTTCATATTCAGAACTGATGCATTGTGGGAGACCTCATATGTTCACTCCAACCTGAATAATCACAAATAACTTCTCTTTTAAGAAGCCAAATTTCAGTTTTGTACTCTGTTTTGACCCTGACTATTGTAATGTACATCAGCCAAACCTTGGACAGCACCTTTTACTACAACTACCTATGATAATTTTTTTATTCTAGTACAATTTGTATATACTGGGCCCTAGTTGAGAACAGAGGGCATATCAATCTTAATTAGAAGAATTTATATACTGTTTATTTTCTTTTTTTCATAGAGCTCTGCTTTTTCCTTTCCATCTTTTCATGCAGACATATATTTGATTGTTTTGTTATCTGTTTGTTTCTTTATGTATTGGAGAACTTCTGAAGTAATGGATTCTGTTCCCGAAATGTATGTCAGGCCACACAGAGATTTTAGTATGTTATATTTAGAACATACCTTTTATTACCTCAGTGTACAGTTTATTTAAATGTCCATTATCTAAGATGTAAATTTGTTTGTTAACCAACAAAATTATGTTTTACGTTCCATATATATATATATATATATATATATATATATATATACATATATATATATATATATATATATATATATATATATATATATATTCTACCCATTTAGTTTTTATTTTTTTCTTCAAACTAAATACCTCTTTTCTAGGGTTCACCGTTTTAGTTATATTCAGTTCTGGTCCACTTGTGCCCATTCTTGTGCCACAATTTTGTTTTAACTAACATACACTGCACTTAGACAAGACAAGACAAGACAAATAACATTTATATCGCGCTTTTCTCCTGGCGGACTCAGAGGCAGAGCCCTTAACCATTACACCATCCAGCCACTTAGCTAAAAGTGGATTGGAGATCCACTTTCCATGATGTTCAAGCAAGCTTCTCGCCTGGAGGCCACCACACAGGTGAACAAGGCTATCTTACACCCATGCACCTTCATGGTTTCTATTGAGTGATTGTTAATGATGGTCACATTTTATTATAATATAAAATGACCTAAGTTAATATTCACCTATGCCATTAATGGGTATAAAACCCATTGTACTACTTTTGTGGCTCAGGGATCAATGGGCCCAAAGATGAAACATTTCCATGACTCATATATATATATTTAGACAATAAACAAGCAGGCACTAAATAAGCAGATAAATGTATCAGAGCTGATCATCTTTAAATATGATGTTTTCTGTATTCACACTTTCAATTCACCCTATTCACACAATGCTGCTTTCACTGAATTTGTGATTATGGCTTTAATCTTTATGACTTTTGGATGGTGTGCATTCACACATTTTTCTCCCTCTTAGAGGTGACCTTGCTCACTGTAGTTTAACCTATGTGTGTGCACGTTCCTCGCTGTATATTCATGAAGTCATTTTTATCCATTATGTTTTAGATTTCAGCCAATCATGTAATACAAATTAGCCAGGAAAATATACTACTCCTGAAGAAGTGAACTACATCTAATTTGACGTTCACGAAATGCATCGAGAAAATCTAGTATAATCTCGGTACTATATAATAGTATAAAAGTGTAAAAAAATATATATGGACACAGGTCTCCACCAAATTCAAAAAGTGGTTGGCCAGGTATAGGGGGCAATATTCCAAATCAGTGTTACCCTTATTGGGAACAAACTGTTATTGTTTAATTGTTGCAAATACTATATTACTGTTATGGCTATGCAAACATATTGCATTCTTTTATGTGTGTAATTTTGAAATGTTGTAATAATAAATTGTGTTTTAACTGGTTATTGAATGAGTTGATTCAATATTTACATATTGATTTCCTGGACAAAATTTATCGATTGAGCTTTCCTCTTTAAAGTCCCTTTTAGCCAATAAAAAAGATTAGCATCTGAAGAGGGACAAAAAGAGGATACCTCACATATTTTATACAGTTTAATGACAGACCGATTGATCAATATTTTGGGGCTTTTTGTTTCGAGTGATTGTAGATAGAAATCTTCTTTATATATTAATGATCTAGTAGACGGAATACAGAGTAGTAGTGTAAAGATTGTGGAATTCTCTCCGTGATCAGCGCACAAGACGTGCGCTGACACTGCGGAAATCCTCCACAAGCGTATAATTTGAGGGAACCCAGCAAAAGGTGCAATGCACCTGTAGAGGGAAATTCCTGTCGACAGGTGGTGCTGTGGAGTGCAGAGGAACAGCTCCTCTGCCCTGCCACAGATGCCAGACAGGAATTACACGAAGGGAAGAAACGCAGGGCAAGATAGCCCTGAAAGAGAGAGAGACCAAAGCGACAGAGGGTATGTGTGTCCACCAATCTAGTCGCCACACTGCGATGGCGGACAGACAACCAAGAAGATAAAGTGAGAAGGCAATCGCCAGAGATGGCGGTTGCTAACAGCAACACAAGACCGAATAAGCACAGATGAGGAATGTATGTATGTCCACCAATCTAGCCGCCAACCTGCGACGGCGGACACACAACAGAGGAAACCAAGCGAGAACGCAATCGCAAGAGAAGCGATTGCGAAAGAGAATGAGCACAGGGATAGAATGTATGTATGTGCCCCAATCTAGTCGCCAACCCGCGACGTTGCACACACAACAGCAGATATGAAGTAGGAACGCAATCGCGAGAGAGGCGATTGCCAGAGGTGACACAAGGCTACAGCAAGGCAGAGCACGAGAGTAGCAAAGGCACAGCAAATCATACAATGAGAAGATAAGGAAAATAACAAACGCTAACTAAACGCGAACACCGCACTCATTCGCAACAGCGAACGCGTTTTCTGCGCGGTCTCCACGTGATAAGCACAACAGAGACAAGCACGCCTAACTAACCACCGACAGACAAACATGAAACAGAGGACGCGAGAGCTTGCTTAACGGTTACCTCACCGAGCCTCCAGCAAGCGTTCGTAGCAGACAAGACAGATACACGAAAACAGGAATAAGTGAGAGATACGATCCACTGCTCTTTCCGCCAGAGCGGGTGCAATCCAGGCAAGACAGATCAGATGAGATAGCTGGTAGCAACCGCTGCTCCAGCTATACTTTAAGAACAAAGATCAGAACGACTTCCTGTCGACCACCGCTGGGACAGGACAATCGCAACAGACAAGCAAAACAGATATGGAATCCTAACTGCACTAGGGAACCTGCCTAGTGCAGTCCCAGGAATTACTCTAGGCTAATCTTCAAACAATAAGCAAGGCTGACACTCCAGGAGTGTTTCACAGGACAAACCCTTATGACCAGCCCAGGTCTGTGATATCACATGGTATTTATAGTACAAACCTCCAGAGGATGTGGCTAGGAAATTTGCATGACTAACGTATGCAAATTCCCCAGCAGCAGCAAGCTGAAAAACTGACAAAAGGTCTCTCTTCCAGAGACCTGCAGAATGCAGACCTGAACAGTGGTCAAAAAGCTGCCTGGCTGTGCAGGCAGCCGAGCGGATCCTCACATATAGCCATTGAGTAGTATAGCCATCTTTGCTTATGATACAAAATTATGCAGAACTATCAACACGAAGACTGATAGTGACATATTACAACAGGACCTTGACAACATGGCTATATGGGCAGGCACGTGGCAGATTAAATTTAATGTTGGTAAATGTAAAGTCATGCACCTTGGATGTACCAATGGTAGATCATCATATAAAATAAATGGCATACAGCTGACTTGGAGAAGGACTTAGGAATACTGGTCGATAACAAGTTAGGTAATCGTATACAATGCCAAGCAGCGGTAGCTAAAGCAAATAAAATTCTGGGATGCATAAAAAGGGAAATACTAGCTCGAGATGCTAGTATACTACTCCCTCTGTATAAAGCATTTGTGATGCCACACCTGGAGTATGGGATACAGTTTTGGGCCCACACTATAGAAAGGACATTGAACTTCTGGAACAGGTACAAAGATGGTCAACAAAATTAATGAGAGGGATGGAAGATCTCACTTACCAAGAAAGGTTGGACAAACTGGGCTTATTTAGTTTGGAAAAAAGGCAACTAAGAAGTGACCTGATTAACATGTGTAAGTACATCAGAGGTCAATACAAAAACTTGGCAGATGAGCTTTTGGTCCCTAGGGTTGTACGACGGACAAGGGGACATGATTTTCGGGAGGACGAAAAAGGTTTTTGCCATCTATTTAGAAAGGGGTCCTTCACAGTGAGAGTGGTTAAAAGCTGGAACATCTTAAGTCAGGAAGTAGATATGGCAAACTCTATATCTGCATGTGAGAAAACGCGGAAAAGCCGTCACGGGTGCTCAGAGCAAGGCGGCTGATTCCACGTCCAACACGGCCGGTTGCGCGCATCTGCTAGCATGACTGAACGTGGAGAAACCACCGCATGTCCTGAGAACAAGGCGGCGGATTCCGCGTCCGACGCCGCGGTTTGCACGCATAGGCCTACATCTGGCAGTATGGCTGAACGCGGAGGAACCGCCGCATGCTCTGATAGCGGTGCGGCTGGTTCCGCGCTCAGCACAGCGGATGGTTTGCAGCACAGGTCTGGTGTGGCTGGGACTGATAGTCCACACAGGTTCAGAAGGACGCGTGCGCACGCTGAGAGGCATAGCTTTTATGACAGCCAGAAGGGAGTCAGCTCTCCAAGCCGGTCAGCTGACAATTCCACCACTTCCCATTGGTCCAGCACTTAGGGGAGGCGCTGGAGAGCGCCTTGCTATATATACTGGGTGCTGGTCATTCTCTGGTTGTCTGTCATTGCGATCACTACGTGGAAGCACTCAGACCTTTTGTCAGATTCTGTGTTATTCTTTAGACCAGTTCCTGGGTGTTGATGACCAAGGACCTCACACCTCAGATTAGGAATTCTGTATATCAATTGTGTTATTCTCTAGACCAGTTCCAGGGTGTTGATGATCACGGACCTCACACCCCAGATTAGGAATACTGTATATTATCTGTGTTATTCTTCAGACTAGTTCCAGGGTGTTGATGACTATGGAGCTCACACCCAAGACTAGGAATTAGCTTTACTATCCTGTTATATCTTCAGACTAGTTCCAGGGTGTTGATGATCAAGGAGCTCACACCTTTAGACTAGACAATTGTTGATTATTTGTTATGACCTTCTGCTTTTCCTGACCTCTCTTCTGATCTCTGATTTGGTACTTCGCTATATCTGATACTCCGTTGCCAAACCTTGCTTGCCTTAGGATTCCGTATCGGTCTCTTTCCTCTGTATCTGATCTGTCTGTCTGTTGCCGACCTGGCTTGTCCGACCTCTAGAACTATCTCTTCTGTTTAGAGATAGTTCACAGATCTGTCAGTGACACTCCACCATTGGTGTCACTCACACTCTGGTCCTTCCCACTCTCAGCCTGACTCCTCCCCTTGGAGAGCATCAGGCCTTTGGAAGGAGTCTGTTCTTTGGGCAGTATCTCTTACTGCCTTGCACCCTCTATACAGAGGCTCTCCTCAAAGTATTACTGTTGCACCAAACACTCATATTACTCAGGTGTCCAGAGGTTAGAGATATATCTGATTATCGGTGATACTGCAGATCATCAATAATCGGGTATATATCTGTATTCTCGGTGATACTGCAGATCACCGGTAATCAGATCCTCTCTGTGTTACACCGATCGTTACACTGCATGTAAAGAGGGCTTGGATGCTTTCCTTGCATTGAAGGGCATCCACGGCTATACATTTTAGGTAATTCCCGGAAGAGATGATCCAGGGATTTATCTGACTGCCATCTGGAATCGGGATGGAATTTTTCCCTTTTAACCACTTGACGACCAGGGGATTTTACACTGATCGGTGCTGCGTGGGCTCTACAGCCCGCAGCACCGATCAGGAGTGCAGCAGGGCGATCAGACTACCCCCCTTTTTTCCCCACTAGGGGGATGTCCTGCTGGGGGGGTCTGATTGCCACCGGCTTCAAAGCCCCGCTCCGCAGCGCTTTCCGCCCTCTCGCCAGCTCCCTCCCTCTCCCTTCCCCTGTGTGCTGCCTTGAAGGATAGGCTTCATCCTATCATATACCGGCGATCCCCGGCCAATCAGAGGCCGGGGATCGCCGATCTGCCTTACGGCGCTGCTGCGCAGCAGCGCCGTATGATGTAAACAGCGGAGATTTCTTCCCCGCCTGTTTACATTTTGCCGGCGAGCCGCCATCGGCGGCTCTCCGGCTGTTCACGGAGACACCCTCCGTGAACTGACATGGAAAGGCCGCTCGATCGAGCGGCCGTTTCCATGGTAACCCGCAGACGACCAGTTTACGCCAATCGGCGTTAGCTGGTCGTCAAGAGGTTAAGGCTAATTGCCCGAGGCCTTGTAAGGTTTTTTTGCCTTCCCCTGGATCAACTGGGATATGTGCAGGTTCAGGATGGTGTTTTATTTTTATTTATTTTTTTTTATTTTTTTTTCTGGTTGGACTTGATGGATGAATGTCTTTTTTCAACCAAACTAGGTATGTAACTATGTAACAGGGTGCCAGTGAATTGTATCCTACGATTATCTTGTTTTGTTTCATCATAATCAGTAAAATTTGCATATTAGGAGAATTGAATGCTCATCCTTTTAAGATCAGGTTTAACACAAACACTACAAAGAATAAAATTACATAAAAAAATGTGCTGGTAAATAATGCAATAGTAGAATATTTAAATGTGTATTGCATCACCATTGTGTGAATTGGGTGATGGGTGGTGCCATAAAAATACCAGTAATTTATGTTACCAATACTTTACTATAGATTTACTTGTCCCTATTCTCACACTAACCCTCCCCTCCTAATGCCTAATACTAACCCCCCTCCTAGTGCCTAGCACTAACCCCCACCTAATGCCTAACACCATCCCCCTTCCTAGTGCCTAACACTAACCCCCACCTAATGCCTAACACCATCCCCCCTCCTAGTGCCTAACACTAACCCCCACTTAATGCCTAACACTAGCTCCCCTCACCTAATGCGTAACAATAACCCACCTCCTACTGCCTAACACTAACCCCCCCTTCTAGTGCCTAACACTAACTCCCCTCACCTAAGCCTAACACTAACCTCCACCTCCTAATATGAAACACTAACCCCCGGCACCAAAACAACCACTATTTGTAGCCGATCATCTACAAAGTAGACAATAGATGATTCGGTCCTCTAATTCTTTCATTCTAGCCGATAATTTGCCCAACTCACTCCCTGGATGCCAAATTACTAATTCTCTCCATTGGTGTCCATTAGATGCCTGCTGATCCCAGCATCCAAATGACCTGATCTGGAGTATGGTATCATGTTACCCATAAGTTAAAGCTGACAATTTATTGGGTGATTAAAGTAACAATTTTATTCTGTTCACTTACCCAATAAATGGTGTCACCCTTATGCAACACTTTCTGCTTCTCTGGGAAAAGATGTTAATGCTATCCATAAATGTTATTCAGTATTGTAATACAATAATTCTAGGTTAAGCGATGGACTTAGACAGTCCTTGGCTCTTTGTGCATCACTGCATTAAGCCATATTGCAGGAGGATGAGTTGGGCCATTTGCATCTTCCAGTCATCAGGAAAATCCTCTGCAGTAATGCCAAAAAGATTAGGAGAGAGACAGCGGGATTCTGACCCTGGCTATCCTCCACACGGCATATGACCCTGGGTGACTACATTGGTCACTCCTAACTAAGCTGTCTACACCCTCCAATGATGGTATTTCTGTGTAACTTTTCATTTATTAAGGTCTACAGGCAACAAATAAGGCTCTGCAGTCCACTGTAGAAGAGAAGGGGTTAAAACTGAAAGCATCTCATTTTTTTACATTTTCCTCCAAACCACATCTATGTCTATTCCATCTAAAATTGATGTCAGAAAAGTATTATATATTTTCAGCAGGGAATGGAGGCAGCCGGGCCACTATCCTTGTCAACACGCTCTGTCTCCTTAATCATACTTTTCATTTTAGTACATTGAAATTTCGCCCCCCTACCTCCACGACCAAGGACAAGATCATAAATAAGGATGTTTGTGAAATTTTTACCTGCTGTTCCCTAACTTTGCGCATTAGGCATGAGACCGCGAGGTGCTCGTCAGATGCGGAAATTTATACTCATTTATAACGCGTGCCGCTAGCCATCCAGGAATAAGAGCGTGAAGGTTCGACATCTATAAACCAGGGCAGAAAGGCTTAAATGAAAAGTGAAGTGAATTTCTGTGTCTTCCCATAAAGAGCTTTTCAGCTTTAATTCACAGAAGATACATTTTTACCAGCGCCGTTTGCAGCCGTAAATGTTCCCTTGATGTATTATTTCTTGACTTGCAAAGAAATCTTTGCGCTCTACATAATGGTGTAGTTAGGAGAATTACTACAGGATCCATAAAGCTTTATAGCTCACACTGTAAGTGTAATTTAATCTCCGCGGCCGTAATGTAAAGAGGATTTGGTGCGGCTGTTGCTGCTGGCTGGAAGTGAAGTGCATTAATGGTGTATTAGGAGGTGACTGCCTTTTATTAGCACGTCATAAATAGATCTCACGACTCATCACAGGAATCTCCTAAAAAAACCACATTTTGCTCAATTTGGCCTATGTGCAGTGCTAATTGTGTGATCAGGAAAGCACTTCAGGCTGCAAATGGGGGAGATTTAATCAACATTTCTAACAACTCTGCCTGTCTTTGTAAGATTGTATTAACACTTACACTGCTGGGAACATTTCAAAGACTGGAGGTGCTTGAGGTCCTCTATTCATTTGCGTTATGCAATACAGATTGTAGTTTATGCACCATGCTATTAAACTGATTGGTTTCTACTTGCATAGAAATGACTGAAAGCACAATATTGCTTATGCATAAAAAGTGTTATTTTCTTATACTATAAATACTCCACTTACATCTGAGAGTAGATGTGTTTAGATTAATCAGTTCAGGATCATCCCCCAAGGCAATCTAGGCAGGTGCCTTGAGCATAGTGGGTGTCAAGGGGCCCAACTGCCGACTTCTCTGACTCCTCTCCTACCTCAAAATACCAAACGGACCATAGGAATGAGCCAAAACCTTGCCTAAAGCCCCACTTCATCTTAATCCATTTTTATTAGTACTTCCAGTAAAAAATACTTAACCTGTCATGCAAAGCTCTGTCTTAACCCTCCTGGCGGTTGATTTTTTTTTTTTCAAATGGGCAGAAATCTGTTTTTTTTTTAAAAATTTTTTTGTTTCATGCAAAGCTACCAGAGTGGTAGCTACATGAAACACCGCTAGAGGGCGCATGTGTCCCTCTACTGCGATCGTCGCCGGCATCTATAGCAAACAGGGGAACGCGTATATAACGCGTTTCCCTGTTTGGCTTCTCCTGTCGCCATGGCGACAATCGGAATGACGTCACGGACGTCAGCCGACGTCCTGACGTCAGACGCCTCAGATCCAGCCCATAGCGCTGCCTGGAACTCATTGGTCCGGGCAGCGCAGGGCTCTGGCGGGGGGGGGGCCCTCTTCCGCCGCTGCGTGCGGGCGATCGCCGCAGAGCGGTGGCGATCAAGCTGTGCGCGCGGCTAGCAAAGTGCTAGCTGCGCGCACAGCACTTTAAATGGGCAAAATCGCCCCACCAGGGGCTGAGATATCTTCCTGCGTGGCATAGCCCGAGCTCAGCTCGGGCTTACCGCCAGGAAGGTTAAAGGATACCAGATCCAAGCCAGCGCCTGTGCACTAATGCCCTACTCCGGCAACCCGGAAGAGGCTGCCAGGTGCGTTAAGGTAGGATCGGAGGGGCAGAGAGGAGAACAGGGGACGGAGGCCATGAGGACAGCTGATAGTACATGCCTGCTTAGTTCGCATCTAGTATCCTTAAAGGAAAACTATCAATACCCAAGTGTTCTAAAATGACAATGTACAAATAATGTCTAAGTAGCTGTGTAAACATTTTCCTACTTTTCATGTTAAATATCAGAGGCAAAAGCTGTAATTCATTGTGTAGAGTTTAGCTACTTTTGGAATGCCTCATTTGCAAAGGTATGAATCTCTGCAGTCTGACATGCTAAGAACAGTGTAATATTAAAGCAGAGTTATATGAAAACAAAAGACTGTTAGGTATCATGTTGCACATAAGTTACATTTCCTCTGCTCTCTGTGAGAGAAAGCTCTGTCTGTCTCTGACTGAGCTCTCTGCACAAAGAGTTAACAGAAGCACTGTGGGGGAATTCCCCCCCTCCACTCATGACTCAATCTGGGGTTGGATTAGAGAAGACTGCAGGCAGAAAAATGTGAAAGGAATTAGATAACAGTAAAAAAAGAGATATACACCAGTACTTAGCAGCACTTCCCAAACAAACATTTCCTATCTCAATTGAATAAAAAATGTTAATCGATAGTGTTCCTTTAAAGCAGCAGCAACAGCCATACTATCCAAGGGAAAAAAAACACATATATAAGTAGATAAATGCTTGTTGTACTTACATAACATATGTCTTATACTGCCCACGTTTTGATTTCAGTGAATATTATATAGTAAATAAAGAAAACAATGTTCCAGGCATTTCCCATCTTTACTGCCGGTGACTGAAGCCAATCTGGATGTCATTTCCTCCCTTATTCTTTTTTTCACCTAGAAACTGCACTGTCATATCTAGCTTGATTTGTAAACACAGGTGAACACAGCATAGATCATATTTCACAATCTTCTGCCCTCTGCCAATTAGTGAGGAGCAGAATTGTGGGAGGGGAGACAAGCTTCCCTCTCCCAATGTACCGGAAAGGAGCCAGGCTGACTGAGATAAGATTAATTACAGCAGAAACATTTATGATTATATTAAAATGCTTGCTATGCAGACTACATGTTGACTACATATAAACACAGAGGAGTGGGTAAATGGAATTAGATTTTGTGACTGACTATCCAGCTTTAATGTTGCAAGTATTGGTGGGTCTCAGTGTTTATAACTCACCCGCTGGCGCATAATTCTTTAGACAGGTAAAGCTCTGTCCCCTCTATCGGCAAGACAGTCGATGGTATTTTTTCAGAGCCTTCCGAAACTCTGGCCACGCCCACCTGCATTGCCAATGCCCACCCCCAGCTCAGCAGCCACCAATTAGACAGTGGCTGCCAAGTTGGGGGTGGGCCACTGCAAGGTAGGTGTTCTGTTTACTACTACACACAATTAATTATCTCATAAGTTTATTTTCAGTTCAGGTTTGCTTTAAAGTTTCATTTTTTTAAATATCATGTTTTCTTTTGCTGGAATATTACAAAATAATGTGTGGTATGGATCCAAGTTATTGCCAGAAGTCGAAGTGCAGTTGAAGAGCTAATCCTGAAATTGTACATTTTTTTAGGCCTCTACTTTGGGAAACCCCTTTAAGGCTCCCACAGATTTTTTGCTCCCACATAGCATAGATTATTGCACACTGCCATACTGCAAAAATTGTTCAGCAATGGGTTGAAGATTTTCCCCTACATTAGTCGTAAAAGGGTTCTCAGGTATGTTTAAAAAAAGGCTAAAACTGACGCTTACCTGGGACTTCTATCGGCCCCCTGCTGCTGTAATGTCCCACGCCGTCCTCCTCCGATGCTCTATTCCCCCTCCGCCGGTAACCTGCTAAATCATTTGTCTAATTTGCCTCATCAGGAGCTGCTAAATCATTTGTCTAATTTGCCTCATCAGGAGCTTACTGCGCAGGCGCAGTACCAGAAAACTTCGTACTGCGCCTGCACTGTGCAGCCACAGTTCTATTTGTCTACAAATAATTAGCAGGTTACCGGCGGCAGGGAACGAAGCATCGGAGGAGGACAGCGCGGGACATTACAGCTGCAGGGGCCGATAAAAAAGCTAAAACTGACAGGTGTCAGTTTTAGCTTTTTTAAACATACCAGAGAACCCCTTTAAGCTTCATGCACACGCTTCATGGTTCTCGGTTGAGGCAGCCCCAATGCATATATGGTGGCCCTGTTGCTCTCCATTGCATCACCAAGAGATCTGAAGTGCTTGATCATTTTGGTTGAGGGCAGGCTGAGAGCATTGTTCTCCTCCTTACCCCTCCCAATCTGTTGCACACTGTGTGTTATCCCTCCTCCCCTTTCCATAGCAGCAGGGTACCTCAAGTGTTTGAGGCATCGAATCCTGATTCCTGTGTGCATCAGTAAATGTACGTGTGTATGCACTGGATATTGGACTATGACTATGGTAAGGATTAGATTGTGAATCATTCTGAGGGCAGTTATTAACATGACTATGTACACTGCTCTTGGTGCCAGTGTCGATTACCATGGCACCTGCACTGCTCTCTCTAAACCAGCCTATTGTTACTGCAATGTAACCCCGCAACCCTGTCACTGCATGGAGCCACTGGGGTTAATTTGTAATGCCTGAGAGCATGCAATGACATAGGGCTAAAGGAGAAAAGGCACTGCAGTAGCAGATATATTGTGTGTGTATGAGTGTGCCCTATGTGTGTGGGTAATGGTTGCTGCATTTAATGTGCGTGTGGGGGTAACCTTTGCTGCATTTTATATGTGCAAAGTAACATTTGCTACATCTGATATGTGGGGGATAGCTTTTGTTGCATTTGATATGTATGTAATGTGAGTGTGTATGAGTGTGTGTGTGTTGTAATATTTGCTACATTCAATATGTGGGGCAAAGCATTTGCTGCATTTGATATGTGGGGTAATATTTTCTGCATTTCATATGTGGGGTAATGACTTCTGCATTTATTATCTGATGGTCACAATAGCTGCATTTGATATTTTGAGGTTATTATTTTAGTATTTGCTATTTAGAGGGTTTGTGATTACAAAATTGTATGCTAATTCAACAACAAAAAAAACAACAACACAAGGACAGGAAAATGTATATACAGGTAGTCCCCAGTTAAAGAACGAGATAGAGACTGTAGATTTGTTCTTAACTTGAATCCGTTCTTAAGTCGGGACATTTTAAACCGCTTCTTCAAACTTCCCCCACGGAAATTACATCATTGCGACGGGATCGGGCCGTTTGTATTGGCGGGTCGTTCGTAAGTTTGGCGTCTGTAAACCGGGTACTACCTGTATTTCCCTGGTCACTTTATTAGGTACATCTTGCTAGTACTGAGTTGGACCATTTTGCCTACAGAACTGTCTTAAATTTTCATAGCATACCTCAGAGATTTTGGTCCATATTGACATGACAGCATCATGCAGTTTCTGCAGATTTATCGTCTGCGCAACCATGATATGAATCTCCCTTCCCCCCACATGGGGAAACGCTAATTTATTATGTGTGTTTTTTTTTTTTGGGGGGGGGGGGACTATCCAATTACCCGTAGGGTTGCTTGGTTGCTTTGCCTAACTATGTGTTTTGCAAAAAACTTGGGCCCACTACTTTTGAGTTACACTGTTACTTTACAGTTGGCTCCATCCACATCTTGTCATGGCTACACCAAATTTCTGTGTGCCGTACACTCCCCTTTTCCTTGGTTCCCCCGGCTGCACTAGATCTTTCAGGATCCTAGCAACACCCCTGCTGCACGGTGCTGTGGAAAATGTCATATCAGCACTATATTAATACAACTTGTAAAAGTAGGTATAAGTAACATTAATACAATGTAGTACAATTATATAGTTACAGAATAGTTAGAGTGCTTGACTGACAGATCAATGGGCAACAATGTCATCCTGAGCAACTGTAGGAAAGTGGAAGTTTAAACAGGAAAACATTAGCTTATCTTTTTAACTCTAAAGGTGGCCACACATCAGATGACTTGGCGGCCGATCAACCATACAATTCGATTATTATAATCGGACTGGATGAAAATTAGTGTTGCCAAGAGCATGCCTGATCGACGATGCAACCAATTTCGAGCTAAAATCTATTGGACATGCTGCAAGATATAGGCATGCAATATCAGGACGAACAACAAACGCGACGGAACCCCCGGGCGATGTCCTCCATACTGAAAAATATGCCCGCCTGTGCCCTGTGCAATATACTTTACCTGTTGGTATTCGTTGCTGGCTAAGTGCTCCATTCTCTGTCCACATATGTGTGCCCCACGTGGTTAGCCGCGTATATGTGGGCACATGTGTGATGTCACACATGCGCCCACGGGTCGGCAAGACGCCGCATGTGTTGTCACAAGGCCAATCCCGGTAGAGTTCATGCTGAAATCGATCAGACATCGGCCTGCAATGTGTGGGCAGGCAACAGATCTCTCTCCGATCAGATTAGATCAGAGAGAGATCTGTCTCTTGGTCGATCTGCCCATACATTGTCTGATGTATGGGCACTTTCACCGTAGCTGACAAAATTACCTTTGAATATGCATTTAACTAATGACATATTTCAGGCTGTTTTAATGATCTTCCAGAGTGGATTGTGTTACGTCAGATAATGTTTCAGAAATGACTCACAATAACTGATATAACTTAATGATAGGCCTTTGACACTGTTCCCCACAAAAGTCTGGTGCAAAAGTTTAGGATGCAAGGACTGGGGAAGAGTCTGTGTGCATGGATAGGGAACTGGCTAATGGACAGAAAACAAAGAGTTGTGGTCTATGGATCATATTCAAAATGGGGGACTGTTAGCAGTGGGGTACCACAGGGGTCAGTACTGGGTCCAGTGTTCTTCAATTTATTTATTAATGATCTAGTAGATGCAGTAGAAAGCAATGTTGCTTTTTTTTGCAGATGATATAAAATTGTGTGACAAATCATCAACTTTCAGGAAGATAGTGTCATATTGCAACAGAATCTGGATAGGATGGCTATATGGGTACATAAATGGCAGATGAAATTCAATGTTGAAAAATGTCGTGCATTTTGGTTGTACCAATGGTCTAGTACCATACAAAATAAACGGGATGCAGATGGGGACATCAAACTCGGAGAAGGACTTAGGAGTACTCATCGACAACAAGCTAAATAATCGTATTCAATGCCAAGCCACTGCAGATAAAGCTAATAAAATTTTGGGATGCATTAAAAGGGAAATCAAAACTCGAGATGCTAGCATAATATTGTCCCCGTTTAACGCTCTAGTAAGGCCACATCTGGAAGGTAGCAGGAAAAAAGGGCGCCGGCTGAGGGAGGATGAAAAGGTGCCGCCATAGACTTTAATGCAATTATCATTAATACGTTGAAAAAAGCAGAAAAAAGGGCGCTGTGATAAATATCGTTAACAATATTAGAACATTATAGTTTTTGAAGTATGTTATCGTTTTAGAAGCTTGCAATGCTATCGTTTTTGTCATATTATTTTGTTTATATTTACAAATTTTACGTTATCAAAGATGTTAGCGTTACTATGTGTAAAAGGGTGTTTCTGCAGAGGGATTGGTTAGGGTTAGGCACCACCAGGGGGAGTGGTTAGGGTTAGGCACCACCCAGGCAGCGGTTAGTTTTAGGCAACACCAGGGGGAGGGTGGTTAGGCTTAGGCACCACCAAGGGGGGTGGTTAGGGTTAGGCACCAATGGGGAGTGGTTAGTTTTAGGCACCACCAGGGGAGGGTTCTGTGTGAGGGTAGGGTTGGGTTAAGCTGTATTGTTGAATTACGTAACAATATTTAACGTTAATATCTTTTCATTATTATTTCTCGTCTGTTTTTACAACGGTATTTATCGTTAACAAAGCTTGACAACAATATTTATTGTTATCAGATTTCGTTAATAACCGGCGCCATTTCGTTATCAACTCGGGCCCTTTTTTACGGCGCCCTTTTTTCATGCACGCCATCTGGAATGTGGAATTCAGTTCTGGGCACCACATTACAGGAAAGATATTGCAGTTTTAGAGCAGGTGCAGAGACGAGCAACTAAATTGATACGAGGGACCAAGAAAGGTTAGATAAACTGGGTTTATTTAGTCTAGAGAAAAGACACCTTAGAGAGGAATCTAATTAACATGTATAAATACATCAGAGGGCAATATAAAAGCTTGGTGGATGAGCTTTTTGTCCCTAGGCCTTCACAAAGGACTAGAGGACATGATCTGTGCATGGAGGAAAAACGTTTTAGCCATTTATTTAGGAAAGGGTTCTTTACAGTAAGAGTAATCATAATGTGGCATGCATTGCCACAGGAAGTAGTTATGGCAAATTATATATCTGCATTTAAAGGAGGCTTAGATGCTTTCCTTCGATGAAAGACATCCATGGCTATAATTACTAGGTAATGCCCAGTGGTGATGATCCAGGGATTTTATCTGATCTGGAGTCGGGAAGGACTTTTTTCCCTTTTGGGGCTAATTGGACCATGCCTTGTAAGGGTTTTTCACCTTCCTCTGGATCAACAGGGATATGTGAGGAGGCAGGATGGTGTTGTACTTTGTTTTCTGGTTTAACTCAATGGATGGATGTCTTTTTTTCAACCCAAATAACTATGTAACTATGTAACATAGTGATTTCTCTGTTAGTATGAAAGTGTCTTGAGCTTTGTACTGTTTTCTATGAGCACCCTACCATCATTGATTGTTTGCCTGTTTGCAAAGCCCTATTCACAGATTATTTAAAGCACATGTGAAGTGGGAGGAAAGAAAAGGCTGTCATATGTATTTCCTTTTAAACAATACCAGTTGCCTGGCAGCCCTGCTGATCTCTTTGGCATCAGTAGTGTCTGAATCACACACCTGAATAAAGCATGCAGCTAATCCAGCCACACTCTAGTCAGAAACATATTAGAGGAAGTAGATCAGCAGGACAGCCATTGGAAAGGACTCTTATGGAAACATGGGCGCTGCACATAATGGCGAGCCTACTTAACTCTATTGCTAAAGGGGGGCAGGAGAATTGCAGCATTAGACAGGACTCTTAAGGTGGCCACTAACTGTCCAATTTCTAGCGAAAAATCGTTCGAGCGATCAGAAATTCTGATCGGATTGGTTGAAAATAATCTCAGTTGATGGGCACAATCGATAATGAACGTTTATGAAAATTGTCGTCCAATTGGATTTTTGTGAAACCAAAATTTGGATTTTCTTGATTGGTTGTGATAGATAGGAAGCAAAGATTGATTCGCTGATGGTGTAGTGAACGATTTTTCTTCCGATCAGAATTTCTGATCGCTCTAACGATTTTTCGCTAGAAATTGGACCATTAGTGGCCACCTTTACGGAAACTAGCAAAAGAGTTTGGTAGGGTTGCTGTTATGTGCAGCACCCAAGTTTCCCTATGAGTCCTGACTAGTCCCCGATTAGCAATAGGATTGTGTGGGCTTGACGTTATGTTATGGAAACTTATGCGTTGAGCCCAGGTTTCCATAAGAGTCCTGTCCAATGTCTCTACATACCTGGCCTACATCAGCAATAGAGTTTTGTGGGCTTGACAATATGTTCATTACCAAGGTTTCCATAAGAGTCCTGCCCAATGCCGCTATATACCAACCTGTCCTACATTAGCAATAGAGTTCTGTGGGTTTGCCATTATGTACAGGGCACATGTTTCCATAAGATTCCTGTCCAATGCTACAATAGACCTGTCCCACATTAGCAATAGAGTTCTGTGGGTTTGCCATTATGTACAGGGCACATGTTTCCATAAGATTCCTGTCCAATGCTACAATAGACCTGTCCCACATTAGCAATAGAGTTCTGTGGGTTTGCCATTATGTACAGGGCACATGTTTCCATAAGATTCCTGTCCAATGCCACAATAGACCTGTCCCACATTAGCAATAGAGTTCTGTGGGTTTGCCATTATGTACAGGGCACATGTTTCCATAAGATTCCTGTCCAATGCCACAATAGACCTGTCCCACATTAGCAATAGAGTTCTGTGGGTTTGCCGTTATGTACAGGGCAAATGTTTCCATAAGAATCCTGTCCAATGCTACAGTAGACCTGTCCCCTAATAGGGCTTGCCAATATATCAATCGCCCAAGTTTCCATAAGAGACTTGTCCAGTGCCATTAAATACCTGTCCTCCATTAGCAATAGAGTTGTGTGGGCTTGCCATTACGTTCAGCATCTGGGTTTCCATAATTCATATTGATAATAACATAGCGGGTGCCCAAATTTCCAAGTGGATGCATTTTTGCTGCTCTTTATAATGAAAGCAATGAGGTGCCCTTTTCACAGAGGTAGTGTATGCACCCAAATTACTTGCTTCGTGTGACACTACTAATGTGCCTCATCACTTCTCTTTTTTTTTTTCTGACTTTTTCCCAAAAAATCTGCGAAAACATATACAAAGGCAATTAGTGCAGCAAAACCATTCAGGACATAGTATAAACAATTTGTAATAATATAGTCGTACCCCAATGGTACCCCAAATGTACATTTCTATAAGTATTTGCAGCTCAGGCACTGTTGGCAGGCACAATGCTGGATCCAGCGCGGGTATGTTTTTCTGATTTCCATATTATAGGTAATCTGTGCACTAAAGGGAAGGGAGGTCTAATCACAACACTAAATTTATCGCTTATAACAACTCTTGCAAAAGCAGATACAGACGGCCTCCAGTCCAAGTGGATTGATGACATTCCAGATCTAGATGCAGAGGAATGGGATCATGCTCTTGAGTTGCATACACATGCCTCCGTATCTGCCAATTGGAAATGGATTCAGTTCTATGTTCTTTGTCAGGTATACATTACCTCGCTGAGACTTTCAAAATTGGGGCAAATTATCCCTCCTCCTGTCCAAAGTGTGCGGCAGTATCTGCTGGTTTTTGCAATATGATGTGGAGCTGTAGCTCTATCCAGGCTTACTGTAGACAAGTCATTCAGCTGCTAACTGATATCATGGAAAAGCCTGTTCTGATGTGTCTCAATAAATGTTTTTTTGGGGGTTCTCCCAGAGCAACAATACTCAGTTTGAATGCATTTTGATAAGGGATTCCCTGTCATACAGTCCCAGAGCTATTATGTCCTGGATCATACCTTGTGTTCACACCGTCCCTTAGTGGTTGCTACAAATTAATAAAGTTCTGCCTTTTATTAAGCTGGTCTACACACCAAGAGGTTGCTCTGGCAAATTCAATAAAGTGTGGATCAAATGGACAACCTCTCCCTTAACGGTTATTATTCTTTATTATTATTATTTTTGATTTAAAATGCACCAACATATATGCGGCGCTGTACAAAGTTAGAAAAACAAACATGGGGTACATAATGGTACAAACAATGATATACATCCAATATAAACCCTGGTACACAATACAGAACTGGTGAATACAATAACAAATGTAACATGATGAATAAATGTGGAAGCTGCAAAATGAATAACAAATTCCAAGACACAAAAGTGTGAGAGAGCAGTAGAGTTCTGTGGGTTTGCCGTTATGTGCAGGGCCCATGTTTCCATAAGATTCCTGTCCAATGCTGCAGTAGACCTTTCCCCATTAGCAATAGAGTTGTGTGAGCGGTTACTATGTAACGTTGTATGCTTTTCTGAGATGGCTGTGTATGCTTCCATTTGATTTACTTGATTGCTCCCATATATCTGATGTCTGCACAGTGGCCATCCCAAATTGATTATGTTTTCTTTTACTAACAATTGCTTGTTGCATTGTTAATTCCTTTGCTTTATTCATTATTGCTTATGTTAGTATATATCAGTATAGACTGTCTATCTTGTTGTAACTGACACACAATCTATTGTGCATCTTGTTTTTAGCATCTTACTTTATTTTCACGATTGTATTACGTACAGTATATTGCACTATGTGGTAGGATCTTACAATTCTGCTAAGTAACATGTTTACAAAAGGTAGTCTTACCCCATGGTAAGCAATACTGTCCTATACCTTTGACTGTAGATATATATTATACTGGAGAGGCTGGAGAGTGACTTAGGCAGGTAGTCAGACCTTGTTCAGATCACTATTAGGTACCTGGCCCAAGGCAAAAGCATTGTGCAGCGCTCTCTTTCTCTTGCAATCTATTTGGTGGCCATACACGGTATAATAAAAACGTTTGATTATCCCGTTTATTCGATCTAAATGATCGAATCGAATGAAAGTTGAAAATATTTTATTTTTCATTCAAGAAATTCAAACGATTATCCAGTTTTTTCGAGAAAAATCATTTCGGACATGCTGGAAAAATCTTTATATTCAATCTAACGGAATAATCGAAGTAAATTATCTAATTGAAAAAAAAAATGAATAATTGTACCATGTATGGCCACCCTTAGAAGGATGCACACATTTTACACACTAAAGGTGGCCACACACAATACAATAAAATAATTCAATTTTACAGTAATTCAATAAAAACGGTCAGTTGTATAGAAAAATTTAAAGCTTTTTTATTTTATTTTTTTTTATTTTTATTCATTTCGGAAATCTGATCGAAATTGCTATTTTCTTTGATATAAGATATATCGAGAGTAGCAAATTTTTCATACCAATTTCTATGAAAATTTAATGGTATAGGGTACAGGAGCGTAACTACAAATTATGAGGCCCCTCAGCAAATCCTTTATGGGGCCCCCTCTTTCACATTTTCCCCTCACAGCCTGGTAGTCCATCTCACAAGGGTCATAAAACAAGTGTGGGCTTTATTCATATCCATAACAAGTGTAGCCACAAGAACACCTGATCTGGAGGATGGACCCCTTTATCGGAGGGAAATAAAGTAGTAGTTGGGGCCCCCTTACAGCTCTGGCCCCCCTGCAGTCGCAGGAGCTGCTTCCCTGTGGATACAGCCCTGGTAGGGTAGATTGTCAGTTTCTTAATGTTTACACGCAAGCATTTTTTTCAGAGTTTGCAAAAAAAAATTCTCACAATTTGGGAAAAATTAAATGAGGTGTGGTACAGACTTTTCAAATGTCTTAACTGATTGTGATTCTTGAATTGAAAAGAATGTAAACAACGTGAATGGTGTGTGGCCACCTTTAGACAGCTTATATTACAGTTCATCACTTCTGCATCTATAGTTGCAAACATGTTATTACAGCACCCCTTGGACACCTGTATGAGCATCAGATGGAAACACAAGTACAAATGAATGAGATGTCTGTGATGCAGTCTGAGCAGGGCAGTCTGAGCAGGTGTCTATCTGAAAGGTCAGAGTACAGTTGTCACACTGCTGCTGTGTCAATCTACAGTGAAACAGAGTGTCCTGTAATCTGATGAAGGTGTTTGTGACAGTGATGACAGTGAGGACAGTCTGCAGGCTGCAGCCCAAGCATCTGAGATCATGCTGACTTTCCATTTTCACACAACAATGGCCTCACTATAAAAAGTGGAACTCAACATAAACCTGTCACATGTTAGCCTGAGCACTACGCTGGAGAGAAGGCTGACTCGAAGCAAAAATCTATTTTACTTTTTTCATTGTTCAATAATCAGCATTGGAAACGGGAATTGCCTGTTCTTTTTTTTTTTTCATTGTGGCCTGTGTTATTTTTTTTATAATCCATGTTATATTTCTGTTGCATGCAGGAAATCATGCACCTTGCATTCGCCTTTCTCAGAGTATGGAAAAAAATGAGAGTTGGTTCTCCTGAAATGTTTGTTCTTCGTCCAAATATCATTAATACAGTGCTGGATTGCACATGCAACCATTCCATCCAGCATCCATTCTCTATCCTAAACTCCACCACCCCTAAAATTGCCCTCTTCTTTAAACAAAATACAATTTACCGGAGACTAAATGACAGTTGCCATAGGACTTTTCGGTGACCAAATCACTGTCATAAACGTAGTGCAAATGCGGCTGTCCACTGACAGGCAGAATACTCACAGGCAAGTACCATTAGAAGGTACATAATACTGACAGGCTGACCATTGTCAAACAGATAAGGCTGACAGGCAGATGATCACACACACAGGCAAATTACCACTGATATGCAGAGTCTATGGATACCTATGGGAGACTCACCTGGTTCATATGATATCATTTTCTGAATACTGGTGGCCAGGACTCTCTCTGTGAGCATACTTGAAATATAGAAAGGAAAAAAAATGTTGTCAAGGAAAATAGCCTCATAAACATCACAATTAAGTCCAATGCATAAGTGTTTAAGAAGGCTCCAACTTACGAGCCTTGTAGTGCGAAACAGTGTGCCTTCAGAGGCCAGCCAATGCGCTGGACTGGAACCTTGTAAAGCACCCAAACAATTGGAGAAAACAAATAGCCTGGTACAACTGTTATGCGATTATACAATCAATATGTGTTATTGGTAAGGCATGTATATGGACAGTCCTTCCAGTAAAAATAAGCATGCACAGTAAGTTAGAACATACTGGGGGTGGTGACAGAGTTGGTAAACGATGGGTGCGGGGCACAGATATAATCCTGACAACCGTTTTGCAGTGTGCGCTTCTTCCGGGGCTGTGTCACTAATCCAGTTACATTCCAGGGTATTTAAACCCGGTACTGTGTGTCAGTTTTGTGGCTCTTCCAGAAGAATCCAGCACAGCTCTTTTATCAGAAATTTGTTTTATTTAAAGAGACTCTGTAACACTATTTTCAGCCTTATTTCTTCTATCCTACAAGTTCCTATACCTGTTCTAATGTGGTCTGTCTTACTGCAGCCATTCCTAGTTGCAAAGTAGCTGTATTATCTCTGTTATATAATCTAATCTTTGTTTTCTTTGTTAGCTTTGTCAGGCTCAGGCACTCAGGCAGGAATGTGCTGCTCTGCTTGTGATAGGCAGAAGCTATACACACCCTCTCCACGCCCCCTCCAGGCTCTGTATGAGTCACAGACTGAGCTTCTCTCAGCCTATCACATACTGGTTAGCAACCATGTCTTTTGTTAGTAAACACTGCCTAAAACTGGCAATTACAAGCCAGGATTGCAGTAGGGAGTGGCAGAAACAGCACAGAAGGGAACAGGAGAACATAATGAATAGAATGGTATGCTTTTTATAGTAAAAATTTTAGAGTACAGATTCTCTTTAAGCTTCAATAGTAGAAAAGATTAAAAAAACTGTATAGTGGCTATATAAACAGTGGGAAGCAAAAGTTTGGACAACCTTGTTAATCGTCATGATTTTCCTGTATAAATCATTGGTTGTTACGATAATAAATGTCAGTTCAATATATCATATAGGAGACACACACAGTGATATTTACAGTAGAAGTGAAATTAAGTTTATCGGATTTACAGAAAGTGTGCAATAATTGTTTATATAAAATTAGGCAGGTGCATAAATTTGTCATTTTATTGTTTCCAAAACCTTTAGAACTAATTATTGGAACTCAAATTGGCTTGGTAAGCTCAGTGGCCCCTGACCCACATACATAGGTGAATCTAATTATGAGAAAGAGTATTTAAGGGGGTCAATTGTACGTTTCCCTCCTCTTTTAATTTTCTCTGAAGAGTAGCAACATGGGGGTCTCAAAACAACTCCCAAATGACCTGAAGACAAAGATTGGTCACCATCATGGTTTAGGGGAAGGATACAGAAAGCTGTCTCAGAGATTTCAGCTGTCTGTTCCCACAGTTAGGAATATATTGAGGAAATGGAAGACCACGGGCTCATTTCAAGTTAAGGCTCAAAGTGTCAGACCAAGAAAAATCTCGGCTAAACAGAAGCGACGAATGGTGAGAACAGTAAGAGTCAACCCACAGACCAGCACAAAAGACCTAGAACATCATCTTGCTGCAGATGGAGTCACTGTGCATCGTTCAACCATTCGGCGCACTTTTACACAAGGAGTGTTGTGATGCAGAGGAAGCCTTTTCTCCGCGTTATTTGGGCATAACAAGGGGCGTTAGGCATGGAGGAAAAACAACACAGCATTTCAAGAAAAACACCTGCTACCTACAGTAGAATATGGTGGTGGTTCCATCATGCTTTGGGGCTGTGTGGCCAGTGTAAGGGGACTGGGAATCTTGTCAAAGTTGAGGGATACATGGATTCCACTCAGTATCAGAAGATACTGTATTGGAGACCAATGTCCAGGAATCAGTGACAAAGCTGAAGCTGCGCTGGGGCTGGATTTTTCAACAAGACAATGACCCTAAACACTGCTCAAAATCCACTAAGTCAATCATGCAGAGGAACAAGTACAACGTTCTGGACGGGCCATCTCAGTCCCCAGACCTGAATAAAATTAAAAATCTGTGGTGTGAGATAAGGTGCGTACACACGCACTACTAAAGAGAACGACGGGTCCGTCAGACCCTCCCGCTGGGCGGTCGTTCTCCCGACAGTAGTGCGTGTGTACAGTCTGTCTGCAGACTGTTAAGGCTGTTTCTGAACGATCCACTGAGCTGATCGTTCAGAAACAGCCTTATCAGTCTGCAGATAGACTGTACACACGCACTACTGTCGCGAGAACGACCGCCCAGCGGGAGGGTCTGACGAACCCGTCGCTCTCTTTAGTAGTGCGTGTGTAAGCACCTTTAAAGAGAGCTGTCCATGCTTTGAAGCCATTAAACCTGAATTAACTAGAGATGTTTTGTAAAGAGGAATGATCCGAAATACCTTCAACCAGAATCCAGACTCTCATTGGAACCTACAGGAAGCGTGTAGAGGCTGTAATTTCTGCAAAAGGAGGATCTACTAAATATTGATTTCATTTCTTTTTTTGTGGTGCCCAAATGTATGTACCTGCCTAATTTTGTTTAAACAATTATTGCACACTGTTTGTAAATCTAATAAACTTCATTTCACTTCTCAAATATCTGTGTGTGTCTCCTATATGATATATTTAACTGACTTTTTTATCGCAACAACCAACGATTTATACAGCAAAATCATGACGATTAACAATAGAACAGAGGCTCCAAAATGATAAAAGGAAGCTAAATGAACTTAAAAACCAAATTATTGGTAAATAGAGGAGGTAGTGGTGGACTTACCTCCTCCAAGTAGACACACAACGACTGTAGTAAAGACAGTCAATATATTTTATTTATGAACTCCAAATATGCAACGCGTTTCGCAGGTTTGATCCCGCTTCATCAGGCAATAACAACGGAGCACTAGCATATGTGGTCAGTAGAAGAGCCAGGCACCTCCTTTGACAGAGGTGCCTGGCTCTTCTACTGACCACATATGCTATTGCTCCGTTGTTATTGCCTGATGAAGCAGGATCAAACCTGCGAAACGCGTTGCATATTTGGAGTTCATAAATAAAATATATTGACAGTCTTTACTACAGTTGTTGTGTGTCTACTTGGAGAAGGTAAGTCTACCACTACCTCCTCTATTTACCAAGAATTTGGTTTTTAAGCTCATTTAGCTTCCTTTTATCCTTTTGGTGCCCCTGTTCTCCTGCATAATATTGTGTCCACCCTGGGTGGAGGGTTGAACCCTCTTTTTTCTCATCTACAGAGAGCGACTTCTTATTCCTGAGTGGGGTCAGGAAAATCTCCCCACCTGCCTTTACAGTGGTTGCCTAATGGTAACCCTGGTTTGTGAGTATTAATATTTAGTCTATTTAGTAACCATTTACCAGTACATATTACACTATTGGGGCTCTTGGTGTTCCTTGTTTTTATGACGATTAACACGGTTGTCTAAACTTTCGCATCCCACTATATATATATATATATATATATATATATATAATTTCTGATGTGCTAGATTCTTCTGGAAGAGCCTGATCGCTATCCCACTGGTACATGGATTGGATCCACAGCACGCTCCTACACCTCCAGTTATTTGAGTGCTGACCCATACCTTTTCTTGGTCTGTCAGCTATGTGTACATGTGACCGGGTCACAAGTAGAGATGTTGCGAACCTCCGATTTTCGGTTTGCGAACTTCCGCGGAAGGTTCGGTTTGCGGAAAAGTTTGCGAACCGAAATAGACTTCAATAGGGATGCGAACTTTCAAAAATAGAAAAAATTATGCTGGCCACAAAAGTGATGGAAAAGATGTTTCAAGGGGTATAACACCTGGAGGTGGGCATGGCGGAGTGGGATACATGCCCAAAGTCCCAGGGAAAAATCTGGATTTGACGCAAAGCAGCATTTTAAGGGCAGAAATCACATTGAATGCTAAATTGCAGGCCTAAAGTGCTTTAAAACGTCTTGCATGGGTATACAACAATCAGGGAGTGTATTTAGAGTTCTGCTACACACTGACACACCAAACTCACTGTGTAACGCAGCGCAAACAGCTGTTTGCGTAGTGACGGCCGTACTGGACTGGTGTGCACCATGGCCAGAGTGTAGGCCGTGGCGTTTTTCAAGCCCATATGGTCGCCGGGCTGTGGTAGCTCAATGATAGAACAACAGTGACTGTCCAGCTGATCAAATTTGGTCTGACCACAATGAAGCAACGACCTTATTATCTTTTGTGTGCCACCCCCACCCGAGACACTCAAATAGCCGGCGGTCATTGCTTCATTGTGATGCGCAAGCCCCTTCACCGCGGCAAGGTAATGATCATGAAGGGGGATGGGCACATGTACATGCCTTTTGTTTTGTTGTTGCAGCCGCCCGCAGTGCAGCCAGAAAAATTAGGCAGGCATGTACACGCACCAGAAAAATTAGTGTAGCGGCCGCTGCTAGCAGCGGCCTTAAAAATTCAGGAATCCGCCTAGAGTCCTGGACCCTGTTGGTGGTGGCGGAGAAGGCAGTCAAGCGGCCTGCAGGCAGAAATGCTGTGTGTGGGGACTGACTTAGTCTTCGGTCGTGCAGTAGCCCTCCGGGATCCATTCCTCATTCATCTTGATAAAAGTCAGGTACTGAACACTGTGGTGACTTAGGCGACTTCTCTTCTCAGTAACTATGCCTCCAGCTGCAATGAAGGTCCTTTCTGACAGGACGCTTGCGGCAGGGCAAGAGAGAAGTTGTATGGCAAATTGGGACAGCTCTGGCCACAGGTCAAGCCTGCGCAACCAGTAGTCCAAGGGTTCATCGTCGCTTTTCGCAGAGTCTACATCCACACTCAAGGCCAGGTAGTCGGCTACCTGCCGCTCCAGGCGTTGTTGGAGGGTGGATCTGGAAGGATTATGGCGAGGAGTTGGACTAAAGAACGTCCACATGTCCGACATCACCCTGAGATCGCTGGAGCGTCCTGTCCTTGCCTGCGTGGACATGGGAGGAGGAGGGTTACTGCCAGTGGTACCTTGATTGCACCCTTAAATGCATTGTAAAGCATCATCGACAGCTTGTTCTGCAAGTGCTGCATCCTTTCCGCCTTTTGTTGAGTTGCTAAGAGGTCCGCCACTTTGTGCCTGTACCGAGGGTCTAGTAGCGTGGCCACCCAGTACAGGTCATTCATCTTGAGTTTTTTGATACGGGGGTCCCTCAACAGGCTGGACAACATGAAAGAGGACATCTGCACAAAGCTGGAAGCAGACGTACTCTCCATCTCCTCTTGCTCTTCCTCAGTGACGGGACGCAACTCCTCTTCCTCCCCCCAGCCACGAACAATACCACAGGAACGTGGAGCAGCAGAAGCCCCCTGTGATGGCTGCCGCGGTTGTTCTTCTTCCGCCGCCTCTTCCTCCTCCACAGAAACACCTTCCTCATCATCAGAGTCTGACTCCTCTCCTTCCCCACACGACTCCTCTTCTTCCTCCTCCTCCTCCTCCTCCCCCCTCTGTGCTGCTGCAGGTGTTGTGGGAACATCGGGATAATGTGTAAATGGCTCCCACGACTCCTGCTGCCGTAACTCTTCTCGTTCACGCTCCTCCACAGCTGTACCCACCACTCTACGCACAGCACGCTCCAGGAAGTAGGCGTAGGGGATCAAGTCGCTGATGGTGCCCTCATCGCGACTCACCAGTTTGGTCACCTCCTCAAAGGGCTCCATGACCCTGCATGCATTTCGCATCAGTGTCCAGTTGTTGGGCCACAACATCCCCATCCTCCCAGATTGTGTCCTTGTACTGTAATGATACAGGTAGTGGGTGACGGCTTTCTCCTGGTCTAGCAGGCGAGAGAACATCAGCAGGGTGGAATTCCAGCGAGTCGGGCTATCGCAAATCAGGCGTCTCACCGGCAAGTTGTTTTTACGCTGAATCTCCGCAAAGCGTGCCATGGCCTTGTAAGAGCGCCTGAAATGCCCACACAACTTCCTGGCCTGCTTCAGGACGTCCTCTAAGCCTGGGTACTTGGACACAAATCTTTGCACGACCAGATTCAGCACATGTGCCATGCAGGGTATGTGTGTCAGCTTTCCCAAATTCAACACAGCAATCAGATTGCTGCCGCTGTCACACACCACGTTGCCGATCTCAAGCTTGTGCGGGGTCAGCCATTGCTCCACCTGTTTGTTAAGAGCAGCCAGGAGAGCTGCTCCAGTGTGACTCTCCGCTTTCAGGCAAGACATGTCTAACACTGCGTGACACCGTCGTACCTGGCATGCAGCATAGGCCCTGGGGTGCTGGGGCTGTGTAGCTGGAGAGGAGATCGTGGCACCAGCCAAGGAGGAGGAGGAGGATGACGACAGCAAAGCGGTGGTAGCAGGTGGAGAGGAGGTGGCTGGAGGCCTGCCTGCAAGCCGTGGAGGTGTGACAAGTTGGTCTGCTGCGCAGCCACATACTCCCTGCTTGCTGCCATCGGTCACCAGGTTGACCCAATGGGCTGTGTATGTAATGTAGTGGCCCTGCCCGTGCTTGGCAGACCAGGCATCCGTGGTCAGGTGGACCCTTGACCCAACGCTGTGTGCCAGAGATGAAACCACTTGCCTCTCAACTGCACGGTAGAGTTTGGGTATGGCCTTTTGTGAAAAATAATTGCGGCCTGGTATCTTCCACTGCGGTGTACCAATGGCCCCAAACTTACGGAAAGCCTCCGACTCCACCAGCATGTATGGTAATAGCTGGCGAGTTAAGGAGTGTGGCTGTGAAGGTGCAAGAAAGAAAGTGGATGAAGACAATGCACCTGAAGGAGGAAGAGGAGAAGGAGGGTGGCTTGTCTTTTGAGGGGTGCTGCTTTTCCTCAGGTGTTCTTGCCATAGCTGTTTGTGCCTTCTCTCCAGGTGCCTTCGTAAGGCACTTGTCCCTACGTGAGAGTTGGCCTTTCCACGGCTCAATTTTTGCTGGCAGAGACAACAGATGGCTTTGCTCCGATCTGAGACACACACGTGAAAAAATTTCCAAACCGCTGAGCCCCCCTGGGCTGATGGCACTACGGTGGCATCAGCAGCTGATGTTGAAGGGCATGTGTGCTGGCTGGCCATAGCTGGCGATACATGGCGCCGGACACTGCCCCCAGCTGTTTCTGAGGACGAGCTCCCTCTGCTTCTATCATGGAGTCGTCTCCTCCTACTTCTCTCTGACTCCTCCTCTGAACTGTCCCCCTGGTCATCTCCTCTACCGGGAACATATGTGGTATCCGTATAATCGTCATCATAATCCTCCTGGCCAGCTGTGCTTTCTTCAGACACCTCCTCAAGTGCACCAACTTCAGGTGGTCCACCATCATCCCCATCCACACACGTTACGTCCATATTATCGCCACCTAACTCAGACGTATGAGGTGGTGTACCTGCGCCTTCTTGTTGTTGTGGCAGTAGTGGCTGGGAATCAGTGATTTCACCACCACCACCAAATAACTCCTGCGAAGTGTCAAATGCGGCGGATGTGGTGCTTGTTGTAGCGCTGGTGGCTGCGGGAGATGAGGTGTTCTGTGTTAAAAACTCAATCACCTCCTCACGATTTTGGGAAGTGATGGCACGTGCCTTCTTCTGAGCACTGTATTTTGGGGCAGGTCCGCACGAAATCAGAGAAACACCACCTCGCACAGACCTGCCGGTGCCTGGTGGCCTTCCTCTGGGCCTGCCTCTACCTCTTCCTCTACCTGGTTTGTCCATTTTGTCCATCTCGGGGGGATGCTAGCTATATGCAGTGAGGTGGGTTCTCACTCAACACAACCGGTAGTTAGATGCAGTGAGGTGGCCAGGTCGGTTCTCACTCAACACAACAGGTATTTAGATGCAGTAAGCTGGGTTCACTCAACACAACGCTAGGTATATGCAGTGATGAGGTGGGTTAAGTATACACAACAAGTACTGGGTGGTTAGATGCAGTGAGCTGGGTTCACTGAACAGTGAAGGTACTTAAGATGCAGTGAGGTGGGTTCTCACTCAACACAACCGGTAGTTAGATGCAGTGAGGTGGCCAGGTGGGTTCTCACCCAACACAACAGGTATTTAGATGCAGTGAGCTGGGTTCACTCAACACAACGCTAGGTATATGTAGTGATGAGGTGGGTTAAGTATACACAACAGGTACTGGGTAGTTAGATGCAGTGAGCTGGGTTCACTGAACAGTGAAGGTACTTAAGATGCAGTGAGGTGGGTTCTCACGCAACACAACCGGTAGTTAGATGCAGTGAGGTGGCCAGGTCGGTTCTCACTCAACACAACAGGTATTTAGATGCAGTAAGCTGGGTTCACTCAACACAACGCTAGGTATATGCAGTGATGAGGTGGGTTAAGTATACACAACAAGTACTGGGTAGTTAGATGCAGTGAGCTGGGTTCACTGAACAGTGAAGGTACTTAAGATGCAGTGAGGTGGGTTCTCACTCAACACAACCGGTAGTTAGATGCAGTGAGGTGGCCAGGTGGGTTCTCACCCAACACAACAGGTATTTAGATGCAGTGAGCTGGGTTCACTCAACACAACGTTAGGTATATGCAGTGATGAGGTGGGTTAAGTATACACAACAGGTACTGGGTAGTTAGATGCAGTGAGCTGGGTTCACTGAACAGTGAAGGTACTTAAGATGCAGTGAGGTGGGTTCTCACTCAACACAACCGGTAGTTAGATGCAGTGAGGTGGCCAGGTGGGTTCTCACTCAACACAACAGGTATTTAGATGCAGTGAGCTGGGTTCACTCAACACAAAGCTAGGTATATGCAGTGATGAGGTGGGTTAAGTATACACAACAGGTACTGGGGTATATGCAGTACTGGGTAGTACAATGTGCAGCTCCCTGTCACACACACAGGTATTCACTGAATGTACTGGGCTGCTGCCAGTGGCACACACACTATCAATTAGCAATGCTGTGCATGCAACAAAAGTGTCAGTTTGACACACAGAAAAAAAAAAAAGTACAGGATGAGCTCTGACAAGAGCTGTTGCTGGGTGCTATAAAAGCAATAACAATCAGCCAGGAGCAAGTCAAGCAGCCAAGAACCTAACTAATCTGTCCCTAGAAGAACAAGTCTGCAGCAGCTCTCCCTAGTCTGTCTAATAGCAGGCAGACGAGTGACTGTAATGGCCGCCGGGGCTGCCTTATATAAGGGGGGGTGGGGCTCCAGGGCTTAGTGTAGCCTGAATGGCTACAATGTGCCTGCTGACTGTGATGCAGAGGGTCAAAGTTGACCCTCATAGTGCATTATGGGGCGAATCGAACTTCTGCAAAAGTTCGCCTGGTGCAGGCGAACGCGAACCCCCGAAGTTCGCCTGGAACCGTTCGCCGGCGAACCGTTCGCTACACCTCTAGTCACAAGGTGCCGCCTCCTTTGTCTGCCTACCTGTATTCCAGCTCAGCTGTCTGACAGTGAGGGCCAGAATGCACCAGCAGTTCACTGAACACAGTAGAGCTGGCTGTTTGGGCTTGTTGCCCCCACAACCAAGCTCAAAATTACGGTGGCAACACAGGGGCGTAGTAAAAACAACTGGATCATCCTGGTGTCATAGAAGAGACAGTAATACTCCATGAGTAATCCCTATAGCACTATATTAAAATAGCAGTTAAAAACTACTAAGGCACAATCCCCTGAGGTGACAATGCCCATAAATAAACACATAAAGGGGGAGGGCCGCGGGAAGTGTCATGGACAGGACAAAATCCACAAGATAAGTGAGGTGGAGTGACTTGGGTAAAAAATAAAAATAAATAGAACCAGGGGGCTAAAGGGTGTGAAGGAGAACCTGAATAAGAAAAGGGGGGAGGGAAAAAGAAAATAAGGACAACATGGGAAAATCCAGTGGGTGAACCATGAACAACTCAAGGGGATTCAAAAAGTTTGTGCTATAAGGAACATTGTCATCCAAGTTAAGAGAGAAAGGAACACAAGAGAGTGAAAAAAGTGAGAGTAGGAACTCAGATTATTGAACTCATTACAGAACTTTGATTACGGATGCAACAAGTAGTTGTAGTCATTTCAACCTAGCGTTCCTGTGGCATCACTTCTTACAATCAAGGGATTCCTCTCAAAGAAGTCTCTGTCTATTGAAGACTTCGCTTTTGTGAATGGGAACATGCAGGAATCCAGGGAACATCAAAACACTAGGGTTTCAGAGTGGCACAGCCGCACAGGCTCAATCAATCAGGGGCTCCTAATCCCCGAATTGAGGGACCACATATGCCACTGCACCCTACCACTGACTGCATGGTTTTGACCACATAAAAACATCCACATGGGCACCAAATCGCATAAATGACGTGTGTCGTCAAACAAGTAATAAATGTGCGTACCATGTGTTGCAAGGGGCCTAAGGCATGGCGTTTCCCAATTTGTATTTGCTTGCATGAAATGCAATACCTGCAATGGCAATTCCCTTGCAGCAATCTCTGTTTCGATCAGCACAGGTTTCTGGGTGATTAAAATTCACTATTTAATCAAGTGATTGCCAACCGTTGGTGGTGCATGACTAAAGAAGAGTTGTGGCGTATCAGAAAGTAGCTCAGTCAGACCTGGATCCCTCTGGAGGATCAACCAATGTTGATTTATAATCTTCTGAATTGTTGTAATGATCTGCGCTTGATTTCCACCGACAGCGCACTCCAGGTGCGCTGAAGCAGATGGAAATCCCCACAATCACGAAAGAATTGTACCCAGCATGTGCAAACACATGTGCAGAGGGAAATTTTAATCAACAGGTGGAGCTGTGGAGTACAGAGAAGCAGGTTCTCTGTACAACCACAGATGTCAGATTGGAATTGCACGACTTGAAACAGAACAGAGCAAACAAAGTAGCAACTCAGAAGAAAGCAAGAACAGAGATAGACTATGTGAATGTCTACCAATCTAGTCGCCACCCAGCGACGGTAGACATATCACATCAGAACAGATCAGAGTAAGAAAGCTAATCACAAGAGAGGCGATAGCTATCAGCAACACAAGACTGAGTAAAGACAGAGCGTGAACTGAGTAAGGAAGACTGTAACGATTGTGGAATTCTCTCCGTGATCAGCGCACAAGACGTGCGCTGACACTGCGGAAATCCTCCACAAGCGTATAATTTGCGAGAACCCAGCAAAAGGTGCAATGCACCTGTAGAGGGAAATTCCTGTCGACAGGGGGAGCTGTGGAGTGCAGAGGAACAGCTCCTCTGCCCTGCCACACACGCCAGACAGGAATTGCACGAAGGGAAGAAACGCAGGGCAAGAAAGCCCTGAAAGAGAGAGATCAAAGCGACAGAGGGTATGCGTGTTCACCAAACTAGTCGCCACCCTGCGACGATGAACACACAACCATGAAGACAAAGTGAGAAGGCAATCGCCAGAGATGGCGATTGCTAACAGAGACACAAGACCGAATAAGCACAGATGAGGAATGCATGTATGTCCACCAATCTAGCCGCCACCTGCGACGGCAGACACACAACAAGGAAACCGAGTGAGAACGCAATAGCCTGAGAAGCGATTGCGAATGAGATTGAGCAAAGGGACAGATTGTATGTGTGTGCACTAAACTAGTCGCCAACCCGCGACGGTGCATACACAACAGCAGATATGAAGTAGGAACGCAATCGCGAGAGAGGCGATTGCCAGGGGTGACACAAGGCTACAGCAAGGCAGAACACGAGAGTAGCAAAGGCACAGCAAATCATACAATGAGGAGATAAGGAAAATAACAAACGCTAACTAAACGCGAACACCGCACTCATTCGCAACAGTGCACTCGTTTATGCGCAGTCCCCGCGTGATAAGCACAACAGAGACAAGCACGCCTAACTAACCACCGACAGACAAACAAGAAACAGAGGACGCGAGGGCTTGCTTAACGGTTACCTCACCGAGCCTCCAGCAAGCGTTCGTAGCAGACAAGACAGATACACGAAAACAGAAATAAGAGAGAGAAACGGATCCACAGCACTAGCGCAAGGCGAGTACGATCCAGGCAAGACAGGTAGAGGAGATAGCTGGTAGCAACTGCTGCTCCGGCTATACTCCAAGAACAAAGATCAGAACGACTTCCTGTTGACCACCGCAGGGACAGAACAATCGCAACAAACAAACAAAACAGATATGCAATCCTAACTGCACTAGGGGAACCTGGCTAGTGCAGTCCCAGGAATTACACTAAGCTAATCTTCAAACAAAGAGCAAGGCTGACACTTGGAGTGTTTCACAGGAACTAATCCTTATGACCAGCAACTAACTGTGGGAAACATAGCTCTTTATAGAGCAAGCCCACAAAGGATGTGGCTAGGCAATCTGCATGACAAACGTATCTAAATTCCTCAGCAGCAAGCTGCACAATTGACAAAACGTCTCTCTTCCAGAGACCTGCAGAATGCAGACCTGAACAGTGGTCAAAAGGCTGCCTGCCTGCGCAGGCAGCCGCGCCGATCCTCACAAAGACACAGCAAATCACCACAATGAGAACGCCAATGAAAATAATAAACGAACTAGCTAAACGTTAAGCGCAATAGCGACAAAGCGCGTTCACGGTACGGCCACCGCACGTTAAGCGCAACAGTGGCAAAACGTACCAACTCTGACTAACAAATGAACATGGAGAAAGAAAACAAACAGATAACGCGAACGCTTGCTAATCGGTTGCCTCACACCAGACAACAGCAAGAGTTCGTTTCAGACAAGACAGACAGAAGGAGTAACCAGTAGCAACCGCAGCTAAGGTTATACTCCAAGGTTCAGACAAGAAAGATCCACCGCCTCTAACGCTAGGGCGAATGTGATCTAAGACAGACAGAAGGAGTAACCAGTAGCAACCACAGCTATGGTTATACTCCAAGGTTCAGACAAGACAGAATAGGCAGTACAAATTATAACACAAACCTGACTGCACTAAATAGGAATGCAAGGAGCGCTCCCCAAGAATTAACTACACTAGAATATAGTAACAAGATGCTGAAGCTCTAAGGCAAGTTTCCCTACAGAGGAACTATGCCGAGCAAGGAATTCTGGGAGGAAATGACATTTATACTTAACCATTACACCATCAGCAGTTGGCTGATGGTGTAATGGTTAAGGGCTCTGCCTCTGACACAGGAGACCAGGGTTCGAATCTCGGCTCTGCCTGTTCAGTAAGCCAGCACTAATTCAGTAGGAGACCTTTGGCAAGTCTCCCTTACACTGCTACTGCCAATAGAGCGCGCCCTAGTGGCTGCTGCTCTGCTCTGGCGCTTTGAGTCCGCAAGGAGAAAAGCGCAATATAAATGTTGTTTGTCTTGTCTTGTCTTGTCTCTTACTAGAAACCTTCAAAGGAAGCAGATAAGCAATTTGCATGACAAGAGGATGCAAATCAGTCAGCCTTTCAAACTGACAGAAAGGTCTCTTTTCCCTGGACTGCACTATGCAAACTGCATAGGAAACAACACAGTCCAGAGAATCAAGACCAACAGAGCAGATTCTGACAATCGTATTATCCATCGATGAGTATTCAAAATAGAATGTGGTGCGTTTTACATTTTTGCCACAAACCTTCTTAGCTAACAATGTTGCACTCTCACTGGCTGCTCTCACTGGTCGCCGGCTGATTCTGAGGTCTGACGTTCACACTGGGCTAAAAACAGGGAACACCAAGAGCCCCAATAGTGTAATTCGTACTGGACAAGGTGGCAATAAGTTTCTGTTGCTAGATACTCACAAGTCAGGGTCACCAGCAGGCAACCACTGTAAAGGCAGGTGGGGAGATTGTCCTGACCCCACTCAGGATTAAGAAGTCGCTCTCTGTAGACAGGAAGAAAGGGTAGCAACCCTCCACCAAGGGTGGACTCAAAATTGTATACAATGAACAGAGGCGCCAAAAGTATAAGATTAGATTAAATGAGCTTAAAAACCAACTTAAATGGCAAAATTGAAGGAGGAAGTGGCGGTCTTACCTCCCTCAAGCAGACACGACAACGACTGCGATTCAGACAGTCAAACACATTTATTAGGAACTCCAAAAAGAAATGCAACGCGTTTCGCAGGTTCAACCCCGCTTCATCAGGCAATATAGGGAGTAGTATCAAACAATCTGCACAAGGATTCAAATTATGCGCCTCTGAGGCGCTTAATTTGAATCCTTGTGCAGATTGTTTGATACTCCTCCCTATATTGCCTGATGAAGCGGGGTTGAACCTGCGAAACGCGTTGCATTTCTTTTTGGAGTTCCTAATAAATGTGTTTGACTGTCTGAATCGCAGTCGTTGTCGTGTCTGCTTGAGGGAGGTAAGACCACCACTTCCTCCTTCAATTTTGCCATTTAAGTTGGTTTTTAAGCTCATTTAATCTAATCTTATACTTTTGGCGCCTCTGTTCATTGTATACAGTTCACACTGGGCTGGCTGCTGGAGCTACCGTGAGTGGGGGGCACCCAAGGGTGGAGCCTTAATTGATCCGCTCAGCGGATCGTTCAGAAACAGCCTTATCAGTCTGCAGACAGACTGTACACACGCACTACTGTTGGGAGAACGACCGCCCAGCGGGAGGGTCTGACGGACCCGTCGTTCTCTTTAGTAATGCGTGTGTACGCAACTTAACTGTTTCTCTCTGCCACCTCTCACCAATTACATACCTTCAGGGAATCTCCACAGCCTCCTGTTTGTCTCCATACATCCTTTGCAGTGGTGTAGCTAAGAAACCAGGCCCCGGTGCAAGTTAGCATTGGGGCCCCCCAAGCATGCTATAGATAACAATTGATACAACACACCAAAACCAATCAAGGACAACCACAGTGTTAGAGGTGCAAGAAAGGGATGAGAAACTGCGTTAATGATCACTACTATTCAAATCAACTATAGAAGTGAATATTATCAGTACAGGACCAATAAAGAGCTAATAATGTGTTTAAAGGGGTGGGCCCCTCGGGGTTCCTCTAGCCCAAGGGCCCTGATGCGGTTAATACCTCTGCACCCACTATTTATACGCCACTGTCCTTCTGCATTTGAATGATGAGAGGGGTAGGAGTGTTGATAGATGGGTGGGCAGGGAGCGCAGTCGCATGAGGGGGCGAGGCTATCACACCTCTTCAGCTCAGTTATCGGCCCCCGGATAGATCCAGAAGGAAGAGCCATGGAGGACGATTGCTTTTATTACATTAGAATGCCCCCCCCCCATTCTATTCTTGCTGATTTAAATAATCTCACGCTTATTAATAAATAATGTTAGTGATCATTTCAGAATTTAACCTCAAACAAATTATGCAAAATATTCAGGGCGCCTCCTACAATACTCTTAGATTAGCCTTAACCCCTCGGGGTCCAAATTGCAAATTTCGTGTTTCCATTAACCCAAGTAGTGTGACTGACCAGTACCTGCGCAGCATACCTGGAATACCGATCGGTCATTTTCCTCAGGCTCTGACGGTGGTTGCAAGTGCTGCAACCCACCCTTGTAAATATAATATATCTATCATATCTATCATTGAGTACACCAGATTGTACAGACAATATTTCACCATTGGGCTCCTGGTCTCTCTTATCTTTGGATACTTAGGCAACTTGCGACTACCAAGAATCACACCAGATAGCTGATATTGCCTCACGCCCATATACTCTCTGTAGTGCATTCACACTAAATACTGTATCTGTTTGCAGTGTTAATCCATTGGAAGACATTAGTTCCCTTTTTGGTCAATCTCAGTACAAGTAACCTGGCCATTCACATCGTTCCTGATCACATGAGAGTGAGAGATCCCTGTCACATCTGAGTTAATGTAACAGGTATTGTACATTATAAAATATAAATAATGATAACACTTAGATCCTGTATTTGCAGCTCTTCCATAGAAAGGACACTGAGAAGGCAAATCTGTCCTTGTTACTGCATTGTATAGAGGACAGTAATGTGTGTATGATTGGGTGGGCTTTATTTTCTTTGGAAACTCCATTTACTTCCATGCTTGGTGCCGTAATTCATATTATAAGTGTGTTATTAATTGCAGTGCTGTCTTCCTCTGTGTGAGTTTCATACATGTGCAGAATCCCATCCATGCTGATCTCGTAAGTCTACCAGAATCTCTGGCTGCCTTAATCTATCCATTATCATACACTTGTCTCCAGCCCCAGCCAGTAATCTTGAAAAATAGAGGAATAAATTGACCTTGATGAAGTGTTTTTTTTTTCTTTCCTCGGCTGTTCTCAAGTAAGTTTATTTCAGGTGTGAGCGGTGAAATGATTAGCGTTAACAGCTTTCCCGCTGCTCTTTATTTTACAGTGTCTTTCTATCTTGCTGATATATGAGATGTTCAGCGTATAAGGCAGAGTCTGCTTCAAGTCTCTCAAGGTTGACAGAGTGAATGAAGGAGTTGGCAGGTCCCTTATCTTGATAACTAAGGGACAGCAGTTGGCTTTTCCATATGACCGTTACGCTGCCCTTCACGCCTGGTTTGGCTTATATGCATTTCAGCTCACCATTAAACACAGTCTCTCCGAGTTAAGAGGAACAGCCTCATTCCTCATACTCGCCAGCTAATATTTTATAGCCGATTTAAAGTTTTAGAATTCCCTGGGAGCAGAATGAGCAGCAAACTTGCCGCAAGTGACTGCAACTTTCCAAACTGCCCCTGGAGTAAGATATCTGTATGTTTAACGCCTACATATTATTCTAGCTGCATAATAAAGTATGCATTATTGAACAGCATTGTCACTGATTTGACCTACACTAAATAAGGCATTTTTACAGCAGGGCAATGATTCTGTGGGCAAACAATGCTAGCTTTTGAAAATCCTTCACTGAAATCTTTAATAGCTACTTTCTGCATAATACAGTTATTATATTTTACATAAAATGTAAACCTTGCACAACCTTATAGGTAACTTGAACTTAATGTTTCTCCTCTCCTCCTTTCTGAGTAAGGCTGGGTCCACACTAGACACAGTTGCAGGACGGACACTGCAGCCCGGATCCGGGGATGATTAGGGGAAGTACCCACCGTACTGCAAACTGATGAAAGTGCATCAGTTTTGCATCAGTTTTGCATCAGTTTCCGTTCAGTTTTTCCCTGACAGAAAACGTCTCTATCATTAGGAAGGAGTGGGAGGATTTTTTTGGGCCAATCAGAAAGCTCAGGCTATCCGTTTTCACATCCGTTTTTTGCCTGTGGAGCTGGAGATGCGTTTTCTCATTGCTTTTCACTACCCCTGCGTGTATCCGTGGTCCTGATCCGTTGCGTGAAAATGCAGCAGGTCCGGACCTTCCGTTCAGGTTTTGAAAACGGGTCCCCGCAAACGCAGACGGATCCGTTTTTTACTAGGTGAGGCTGGCTGCTATTTTAAACACTAGTATCCGGGACTCCGTTTTTCATCAGGTTTGAAAAACGCAGCCACGGATACGTTTCCGGACCTAGTGTGGACCAGCTCTAACATCATTACATTATTGCACAGTATAATCTCACCGTACTGGTCTGAACTGTAGAATCTCTGTTTTGTGGAGGTGAATATTGTGACTTCTGAAAATGGCATTTGTAGCAATGGTGAACCTAAAGGAGACCCCACAGTGAGGTATAAAATAAAAATCTCCCGAAAGGAGCTTCAGATGGGCAAAGAAAAGGTATGAGTGGTGTCACAGAATAGCCGTGAGAAACGAAGGTAAATCTAGAGAATTCACAGTCGCTTTCCTGATCGCTCCCTGTCGGATCTCTGCAGTCGTGCAAGCGATCAGAAAATGACACTTTTGTGTTTTTTAATCCAGAGACCTGTTCCCTTGTGAGCAAAGCATTCCCCTCAGGAATGTCGCACGTGGCTGGATTCCCTGCAGGGACCAGCTCCTTTTCCCCCACAGCCAGATGGCTCCATGAAAAGAGTAAGGAAACTGGCTCTCCAGGGGGCCATGACAAAGCAGCCAGAACGGCACCGACCAGGCAGATAGGAAAACCTGGGGGATAGGGTTTCTTACCTATTAAATGGAGACCATATATCGCACAGCTATAAAATTCATATCGTCTTGTTCGGTAAAACCTGGCCATCGTGCTGATATGACATTCATTGTGATAGCCTGTCCGGGTTATTGAGATATGAATCTTCTCAGGAGCCTGACCCGTTGGCTTAGCCATGTCTGATGATGTCATATTAATCTGTATTTTCCAACAAGTATGAATCTCTTACCCCCCTAAATATAATGTGTATGGTTCAGGAGTTACAGCATTTCATAAGTTTAGCCCTAAAATCTCTCAGAGGGAATGAACTGTCATTTGTTGGTAACTCAGAGGGGGCCGGCATTGCCACACCCCCAAACCAGCTTCATCAAAAGCACAGGGCCAGCAGGCGGGCTGCAGTCCTCCAAACTTCACCTTCCTGAGAGCACATTGCCAGCCAGAGGACACATGGTTGGCGGCCATCTTTGCTGAAACTGAACAAAGGACATCTTCCATATTGCTTGGATTTTAAACTTTGCTGAACTGAACAAAATAAACTCTACAAGTTTTCCCACTAAAGGACATCATTCCAGGAACTAAGTATTTTTTCTCCCTTCTTTTATTTTTCATACTGGCTATTACTGTTTTAATAATTGTTGATTTTAATAATTGTCTGTATATATTAATTATTTATATTGCTTTCAATAAACCGATGCTATTGTCAGTTGTTGTTCTAGCTACCCTATTATTAAGCACACACAGAACTGATCCCAGGTCTCTGAAGAGACGCTACTATTGTTTGTTGTTGGCTAGACAGAATACAGCGTGTTTTAATTTTTTATTAGTAGATCTAGGCTCAGACAGTCAACGGGCTCCTCTGTCCCATGGTAACAGAGGTGGTGGCAGATATCCTGAACTAGTGTTTAAAGTTGTAATTACAATACCCCACAGGCTCCCTTCTGGTTTGTCTGCGGCTAATTCCCAACGGTTCCTGCGCATTGACAGAGTTCGCACGATCCGTGTGCTGGCACCGTTTGGAAGGCCATTTGCAGTCTGACCACTAGGGCTTCCTGTGACAGTGTTAGGCAGCGGTTGGGAGTGACCTGTGTTGTGCCGAAAAGTATCTAAGATAGCGCTAGCACTATCCAGAAACGAACTAATTCGTTGGTGTAGCTGGAAGGCAATATATTTTTTATATATACAGAGAGACTGTGTAGCCAGTACCCCTCCCCAAAAGTTGTATTTTATTTGGCATGGAAATGTCCGGGAACTACAAGAACATGTGCCTGTCAGACCTGCAAAATCTTTGCCAAGCGAGAGGCATTGACGTCGGCCGCAGGAAACAACAGGACCTGGTAACGGACTTGTTTCAATGGGATACCCAGCAACTGCGGGAGCTGGATGTGTCTGCTGAGGTAGACGCCGGCCCATCTGACTCAAGACAAGGGGAACCAGAGACTGAAGATTCTGCGCGTACAGAGGTTGAGCATCCTGCGGGCCCTGTTGCAACAGTTACGCCAGAGACTGTCAGTGTGGACCCCAATCCCAGAGTTTCTGAAAGTACTCGCCCGGAACTGGTCAGTACTGGACTGTCCATGGGTGCTGACCCGGTAATGCAGCAGGCATTACGAAAGTTGATGGAGATTGACCTGGACAAGTACCTGCAGTACATGCGTGAGGAGCGCCAATCTGCAGAACGCCACGCGGAGAGGGCTGCTATGGAACGGGAGCTCCAACAACAGCATGAGCTAAACTTGGCAAAAGTGCAACAGGCCATTCGGAGTTCACCGCCCAGCCTCCCTGCTGAAGGAGCTGCACCACCCGTAAGTGCAAAATTTAAATTTGCTAATATTGAAAAAGACACAGACATTGACTTGTTTTTGCGATCTTTTGAAAAACATGCCGTCAGTATCGTCTGTCCCAAGACCAGTGGGCCAGACATCTGACGCCTTTGCTGCGCTACAAAGCGCTAGATGCTTTTGCAGAATTGCCTGCGGAGAAAGATAATGATTATGCCGCTATAAAAGACGCAATCATTACTAAGTACCAGCTGACGCCAGAAGCCTATCGCAAAAAGTTCAGGGCCTGGCAGAAAAAGTCTTCTGATTCGTACCGAGATGTGGTCAGCAGCTTGCTCACCACACTCCGCCAGTGGACTCTAGGCCTCACCAAAGGGTCTTATGGTGTCCTGGAGGACTTGATAGTCCTCGAACAATTTCTGAACATTTGCCCTGCTGATGTACGACAATTTGTGCTGGAGCGCAAGCCTGCGTCCGCAACGGTCGCTGCAGAACTCGCTGAGACTTTTACAACTACCCGGGTGTCTGATATACGCAGAACTGTCCCATCCAGCTGGAGAGGAGGTCAGCCCAATACCCCGGCAGACCCTCCTGCCCCTGTGAGCCGGCAGCCACAGAGGTCACCCAGCGCAGCTGCTGCACCCAGGCCTGCAGCCCCTGGAGAGGTCACCTGTCACTACTGCCGCCAGCCCGGACACATGAAATTCCACTGTCCGGAGCGGAGACAGACACCACCAGCACCTCCATCATCTGCATCACCTGTACCTCACCCATAGCAGAGGCAACCTGCCAGCGAACCACAGCCTGGATCCTCGGATTTTGATCTGTTTTCCCGCGGAAAGGAAATCCGCGACCAAACCGACCAGCAGCAACTTGTTAGAGTGAACGGCAAAGTTGTCACCGGATTCCGAGACACCGGAGCTGACATCACGTTAGTTCACTCACACCTTGTGCCAAAGGAGAGCATCAGCTCCAGCCGATCCCTTGCCCTTACTGGAGTAGAGGGCACCCTTTTTCACATAGCCCACGCGAGAGTGAAGATGGATTGGGGAGTGGGAATCCAAGAAAGGGTTGTTGGGGTTATGAAGGATCTCCCAGTCCCTGTGTTGCTGGGGACTGATTTGGGCAAGCTTGTGTCCTACTACGAACCTGCCACGACCGCCTTGTCGCTCACGGAAGGAGACGGACTCTCCACCCACCACCAGGTACTTTATACACTTGGGGGAGCACCAGCAGGAGGTGGGTTGAATGTGCCCAGTTCAAGGGTACCCGGTTCAATAGTGCCTGCTTCAAAGGCACCTGAATTTGATGTACAGACTGTCTTTTGTGATGATGATGTAACTGTACCTGAGTTTACTGTACAACCTGTCTGTAATGAAAAAATGTCTATACCTGTCAATGTCATTAATGCATGCAATGATAATTTGAGTAATGCCCGTCTGTGCCCTTCTGAAGGTGTACCTGTGCTAGCAGTACCGCGCAGCTGTACTGCTCAGAACTAGGGCTCAGGACAGGTGGAGGGGGTTCCGGCCTTCTCCCCCTCCTCTGACCGCAGGGATGAGACCTTACCAGCCGCTGGCCTCGTGTGACATGAGCAAGTTGGCTGAAACTGACAGCATATTCACAGCAGCACTACAAAGGGACCCAAGCCTGGAGGTGCTCAGGCAGCAAGCCTCTGAGTCCCTCGCAGACGGGGCCGCTTTCAAGGTGTACTGACAAGACAAGACAAATAACATTTATATTGCGCTTTTCTCCTTGCGGACTCAAAGCACCAGAGCAGAGCAGCAGCCACTAGGGCGCGCTCTATTGGCAGTAGCAGTGTAAGGGAGACTTGCCAAAGGTCTCCTACTGAATTAGTGCTGGCTTACTGAACAGGCAGAGCCGAGATTCGAACCCTGGTCTCCTGTGTCAGAGGCAGAGCCCTTAACCATTACACCATCAGCCAACTGCCTACTACCTACTGGGAAGGTGGGAGACTGTACAGCGAGTCTGTACTGCCCCCTACCGGTGGATCACATGCGAATACCAAATGGCTTGTGGTCCCGAGTGTGTTCAGGGGACATGTGCTGAAATCCGCACATGCTAATCCTCTGACAGGGCACTCAGGTGTCCGCAAGACACTTGCCTGTATTCGGAAACAGTTTTATTGGCCAGGGATAAACAGGGATGTAGCCAAATACTGCAAAGCATGTGCCGTCTGTCAGGAGCGGGGGAGGTCCAGGGATTCCCGCGGGGTTCCCTTAGGTCCGCAGCTGCTTCGCAGGGAACCCCTGCGTGGGCTGGCTGCTGACCTACCCAAAGCACTGCCCGTTGTCAGCAGTCCTGGCAGACGCCCGATCCGAACGCAGTGGCACAAATGCCCTGCCCGGAACGGTCCATGTCGGGTCAAGCCTGAGGGTAGCGGACCGCGACCTTTTCCGGGGAACCGAGCCGCCGGCTCCAACGGGTTTTCCCGCCGTACCGGCAACCCGAGACCCGTCAGCCAGGTTAGCGGCGCCGCTACACATCTTGCGGGTGTTTGCCTAAGCCTAAGACAAGAGGGGGGCTGTCACGGACGGTTGCGGGGCCGCAGACGCGTCCTGGAACCGCCCGTGAAGAAAAAGCGATCGCACTCGATTCTCTGCATCGATTGCGCTTCAGATCAATAGAATCTGGATTGATTGTGTAGGAGCAGCTGAGTCTTTTCTCAGCAGAGAGATAGCATCAGCTTAACTGCAGGATGGCTATTTTGATATGCTAATGAGCCTGGGCCAGGCCTGTGTCCAGGAGGATGTTTGTTCTCAATTACCTCCATTTGGTGGTCCTTTTCATACAGGGAGATCCCAGGAAGCTAGTCACAGCTTGACACCAGCCAGCCTGGCTGCAACCTCACCAGGAAGAAATGAATGTATTATATAATTTTTTGCCTATTTACAGAATACAGTAAATAGGGTAGTTATGAGAGCGGTATCATTGGATCCGTAGGGTCATGCTGAATCTCTTGATACCAGTCGAGAGGGGCCCGGGGCCCCTACAACCCAGGTATGAATCTTCTCAGGAACCTGATCCGCTGCACTAGCCATGTCTGATATCATATTAATCGGTAGGTTCTGGGGATCGATAATATGTAATTATTATTTGTGTGCCGGCCGAGTAGGTCGGCCTAGAGAACATGTCAGTGTTATGGGGCTGCTGAAAGTCCCTGCCCAGATGTGATTACCATAATCCGGCCTGGGGGCCGACTCTGGAAGCCCGCCTCTGAACTCAGCTTCATTAAAAGTGAATGAGCTGCCTGGGCAATTCAGTCCTCCAAATTCCACCTTCCTGAGAGCACATTGCCAGCCAGAGGACACATGGTTGGCGGCCATCTTGTCTAAACTGAAACAAAGGACACATGGCTAGCGGCCATCTTGATTGGCCATCTTCTGTAACCTGGAACAAAGGACATTTTCCATGTTTGCGCGGATTTTAAACTTCGCTGGAACTGAACAAAAGGAACTCTACAAGTTTTCCCAGAACGGACATATTTCCACAAAATCCTAAGTATATTCTCCCTTTTATTTCATACTGGCTATTACTGTTTTAATAATTGTTGATTTTAATAATTGTCTGTATATATGAATTATTTATATTGCTTTCAATAAACCGACGCTATCGTCAGTTGTTGTTCTAGCTACCCTATTATTCAGCACACACAGAACCGATCCCAGGTCTCTGAAGAGACGCTACTATTGTTTGTTGTTGGCTAGACAGAAAACAGCGTGTTTCAACCGTTTTTTATTCGCAGGATCAGTCAGGCAGTCGGGTCCACTGGCCCGTATCAGTGGTGGTGGCAGTTATACCCTGGAATCGTGTGTAAGTTGAAATTACCGTACCTCACAGGCTCCCTTCTGGTTTGTCTGCGGCAAATTCCCTAACGGTTCCTGCGCATTGACTGCGACCAGAGTTCGCACGATCCGTGCGCTGGCACCGTTTGGAAGGCCATTTGCGGTCTGACCACTAGGGCCTCCTGTGACAAGTGGAATTGTCTTTGTGAAGTTATAGCCTTTATTTGCAAAGGTTTCCTAAAAGGAACTGTGACCGAGGATTGAATTTCATCCCAATCAGCAGCTGGTACCCTTTTTCCCATGAGAAATCTTTACCTTTTCTTAAATAGGTCACCAGGGACATCTGTATGGCTGATATTGTGGTGAAACCACTCCCACAGTGTGATGTCAGGAGTCGGGACCTAGGTCCTGACATCCCACTGTGGGAGCCTTGTTGCATTGTGGGAAATAACAGCTGTTTCCAACTGCAAAGCAACTAGTATCTCACACTGTTCATATGTGTACCTACACAACCTTTTAGCCTATCACATTGTTAGGGGGTGTGGTTATAGATAGATGGTGCTGCCTGTTTTTTTTCATGTCTGCCAGTAGTAAAGTTGATTACAAGCAGGCTGATTGTAGATCAAATAATATGAACAAATTAGATGGCGAGTATCAATCATTTCTTTATCTCTCTTCTATTTTTTAACTTCTCACTTGCAATGTATGGATTTATTATTTTCCCTTTTTGCTAAAGTTCCTCTTTAAATTCAGTTGCATTTAACGTGGCCGTAAAATAGTATACATATTCAAAGAGAACTTTTGCAAATATTGCTATTAACATTTTTGCTGCACAAAAGCTATTACATTTTAATGTTATGAAAAAATATCTCTTGCATTTCAGTGTTAAGTCTGTTGTACTAAGTTTTAGCACAGCCAGCCAGAATACCTTCCTCTAACTGATATTATTATATAGTGTCTATATGCTCACAGCTTCCGCAGTGTGTTACAGAGAACAGTCATGTCACCAACTGTCCCTCAGAGGAGCTCACAATGTAATCCCCACCATAGTCATATGTCCATTGTAGCCTAGGGCCAATTTTAGGGGGAAGCCAGTTAATCTATCCTTATGTTTTTGTAATGTGGGAGGAAACCAGAGTGTCCAGAAGAACCCCACACAGACAAGGGGAGAACATGCAAATTCCATGGAGATGGTACCTTGGATGTGACTGGAACCAGGGACCCAGTGCTGCAAGAGAGTACTATCGCCTATGACACT